>NW_022279616.1:1223378-1835068 GCF_009193385.2 Nasonia vitripennis | reverse complement strand
ATTTAAATAATACTCGGCACTTCGAAGGAAGGCGAGCGTAAGGCGGATAATAAAGCAAGAACAATTTGCTTAACCCACCTACCCCACCGCAGCAAGGTTTATAAAAGAAGCTTACTTTATATAATAACTCGTCTTATCAGAGGTAGGCGAGCGTGGGCGAGCATTCTTGCCCAAACAAAAAGCTTTAAACTACCTAACCCACGTGCCAGAAGTTTTCAAAAAAAGATTCATTTAAATGGTACGACGGTACATCGGAGGGAGGCAAGCAAAAGCGAACATTCTTGCTCAAACAAAAATACTTTACCCACCTATTCTACCCGCAGCAAGGTTTTATAAATGAAGCTTACTTTATATAATACCTCGGCACTTCGAAGGAAGGCGAGCGTAGGCGGATAATAAAGCAAGAACAAATTGCTTTGACCCACCTACCGTACCCGCAGCAAGGTTTTATAAAAGAAGCTTACTTTATATAATAACTCGTCTTATCAGAGGTAGGCGAGCGTGGGCGAGCATTCTTGCCAAACAAAAAAGCTTTAACCTACCTACCCCACGTGCCAGAAGTTTTCAAAAAAAGATTCATTTAAATGGTACGACGGTACATCGGAGGGAGGCAAGCAAAAGCGAACATTCTTGCTCAAACAAAAATGCTTTAACCCACCTATTCTACCCGCAGCAAGGTTTTATAAAAAAGCTTATTTAAATAATACCTCGGCACTTCGAAGGAAGGCGAGCGTAGGCGGATAATAAAGCAAGAACAATTGCTTTGACCCACCTACCGTACCCGCAGCAAGGTTTTATAAAAGAAGCTTACTTTATATAATAAGTCGTCTTATCAGAGGTAGGCGAGCGTGGGCGAGCATTCTTGCTCAAACAAAAAAGCTTTAAACTACCTACCCCACGTGCCAGAAGTTTTCAAAAAAAGATTCATTTAAATGGTACGACGGTACATCGGAGGGAGGCAAGCAAAAGCGAACATTTTTGCTCAAACAAAAATGCTGTAACCCACCTATTCTACCGCAGCAAGGTTTTATAAATGAAGCTTACTTTATATAATAACTCATCTTATCAGAGGTAGGCGAGCGTGGGCGAGCATTCTTGCTCAAACAAAAAAGCTATAACCTACCTACCCCACGTGCCAGAAGTTTTCAAAAAAAGATTCATTTAAATGGTACGACGGTACATCGGAGGGAGGCAATGAAAAGCGAACATTCTTGCTCAAACAAAAATGCTTTAACCTACCTTCCCATGTGCCAGAACTTTAAAATAAAGATTCATTTAAATAGTACGACGACACGTCAAAGCAGGCGTGCGAACAAGCATTTTAGATAAAACAAAAATACTTAAACCCACCTATTCTACCCGCAGCAAGGATTTATAAAAAAGCTTATTTAAATAATACTCGGCACTTCGAAGGAAGCGAGCGAGGCTATAATAAGCAAGAACAAATCGCTTTGACCCACCTACCGTACCCGCAGCAAGGTTTATAAAAGAAGCTTACTTTATATAATAAGTCGTCTTATCAGAGGTAGGGGATCGTGGGCGAGCATTCTTGCTCAAACAAAAAAGCTTTAACCTACCTACCCACGTGCCAGAGCTTTTAAAAATAAAGATTCATTTAAATAGCACGACGGCACATCGAAGGGAGGCGAGTGTTGCGGATATTAAAGCAAGAACAAATTGCTTTAACCCACCTACCCAACCCGCAGCAAGGTTTTATAAAGAAGCTTACTTTATATAATAACTCGTCTTATCAGAGGTAGGCGAGCGTGGGCGAGCATTCTTGCTCAAACAAGAAAGCTTTAACCTAACTACCCCCGTGCCAGAAGTTTTCAAAAAAAGATTCATTTAAATAGTATGACGGTACATCGGAGGGAGGGAAGCCGCTTGGCGATATTAAGCAAGAACAAATTGCTTTAACCCACCTACCCAACCGCAGCAAGGTTTTATAAAAGAAGCTTACTTTATATAATAACTCATCTTATCAGAGGTTGGCGAGCGTGGGCGAGCATTCTTGCTCAAATAAAAAAGCTTTAACCTAACCTACACCACGTGCCAGAAGTTTTCAAAAAATAGATTCATTTAAATGGTACGACGGTACATCGGAGGAGGCAAGCAAAAGCGAACATTTCTTGCTCAAACAAAAATACTTAAACCCACCTATTCTACCCGCAGCAAGGTTTTATAAATGAGCTTACTTTATATAATACCTCGGCACTTCGAAGGAAGGCGAGCGTAGGCGGATAATAAAGCAAAACAAATTGCTTTGACCCACCTACCGTACCCGCAGCAAGGTTTTATAAAAGAAGCTTACTTTATATAATAATTCGTCTTATCAGAGGTAGGCGATCGTGGCGAGCATTCTTGCTCAAATAAAAAAGCTTTAACCTACCTACCCCACGTGCCAGAGCTTTTAAAATAAAGATTCATTTAAATAGCACGACGGCACATCGAGGGAGGCGAGTGTTGGCGGATATTAAAGCAAGAACAAATTGCTTTTAACCCACATACCCAACCCGCAGCAAGGTTTTATAAAAGAGCTTACTTTATATAATAACTCGTCTTATCAGAGGTAGGCGAGCGTGGGCGAGCATTCTTGCTCAAACAAGAAAGCTTTAACCTAACTACCCCACGTGCCAGAAGTTTTCAAAAAAAGATTCATTTAAATGGTACGACGGTACATCGGAGGGAGGCAAGCAAAAGCGAACATTCTTGCTCAAACAAAAATACTTTAACCCCACCTATTCTACCCGCAGCAAGGTTTTATAAATGAAGCTTACTTTATATAATACCTCGGCACTTCGAAGGAAGGCGAGCGTAGGCGGATAATAAAGCAAGAACAAATGCTTTGACCCGCCTACCGACCCGCAGCAAGGTTTTATAAAAGAAGCTTACTTTATATAATAACTCGTCTTATCAGAGGTAGGCGAGCGTGGGCGAGCATTCTTGCTCAAATAAAAAGCTTTAACCTACCTACCCCACGTGCCAGAAGTTTTCAAAAATAGATTCATTTATATGGTACGACGTACATCGAGGAGGCAAGCAAAAGCGAACATTCTTGCTCAAACAAAATGCTTTAACCACCTATTCTACCCGCAACAAGGATTTATAAAAAAGCTTTATTTAAATAATACTCAGCACTCCGAAGGTAGGCGAGCGTAGGCGTATAATAAAGCAAGAACAATTTGCTTTAACCCACCTACCCCACCACTTAGCAAGGTTATATAAAAGAAGCTTACTTTATATAATAAGTCGTCTTATCAGAGGTAGGCGAGCGTGGGCCGAGCATTCTTGCCCAAACAAAAAAGCATTAAACTACCTACCCCACGTGCCAGAAGTTTCAAAAAAAGATTCATTTAAATGGTACGACGGTACATCGGAGGGAGGCAAGCAAAAGCGAACATTTTTGCTCAAACAAAAATGCTGTAACCCACCTATTCTACCCGCAGCAAGGTTTTATAAATGAAGCTTACTTTATATAATAACTCATCTTATCAGAGGTAGGCGAGCGTGGGCGAGCATTCTTGCTCAAACAAAAAAGCTATAACCTACCTACCCCACGTGCCAGAAGTTTTCAATAAAAGATTCATTTAAATGGTACGACGGTACATCGGAGGGAGGCAATGAAAAGCGAACATTCTTGCTCAAACAAAAATGCTTTAACCTACCTTCCCCATGTGCCAGAACTTTTAAAATAAAGATTCATTTAAATAGTACGACGACACGTCAAAAGCAGGCGTGCGAAGCAAGCATTTTAGATAAAACAAAAATACTTAAACCCACCTATTCTACCCGCAGCAAGGATTTATAAAAAAGCTTTATTTAAATAATACCTCGGCACTCCGAAGGAAGGCGAGCGTAGGCGTATAATAAAGCGAGAACAAATTGCTTTAACCACCTACCCCACCCCTCAGCAAGGTTATATAAAAGAAGCTTACTTTATATAATAAGTCGTCTTATCAGAGGTAGGCGAGCGTGGGCGAGCATTATTGCCCAAACAAAAAAGCTTTAAACTACCTACCCCACGTGCCACAAGTTTTCAAAAAAGATTCATTTAAATGGTACGACGGTACATCGGAGGGAGGCGAGTGTTGGCGGATATTAAAGCAAGAACAAATTGCTTTAACCCACCTACCCAACCCGCAGCAAGGTTTTATAAAAGAAGCTTACTTTATATAATAACTCGTCTTATCAGAGGTAGGCGAGCGTGGGCGAGCATTCTTGCTCAAACAAGAAAGCTTTAACCTAACTACCCCCGTGCAAGAAGTTTTCAAAAAAAAGATTCATTTAAATAGTATGACGGTACATCGGAGGGAGGGAAGCGCTTGGCGATATTAAAGCAAGAACAAATTGCTTTAACCCACCTACCCAACCCGCAGCAAGGTTTTATAAAAGAAGCTTACTTTATATAATAATTCGTCTTATCAGAGGTAGGCGATCGTGGGCGAACATTCTTGCTCAAACAAAATGCTTTAACCTACCTTCCCCATGTGCCAGAACTTTTAAAATAAGATTCATTTAAATAGTACGACGACACGTCAAAAGCAGGCGTGCGAAGCAAGCATTTTAGATAAAACAAAATACTTAAACCCACCTATTCTACCCGCAGCAAGGATTTATAAAAAAGCTTTATTTAAATAATACCTCGGCACTTCGAAGGAAGGCGAGCGTAGGCGTATAATAAAGCAAGAACAAATCGCTTTGACCCACCTACCGTACCCGCAGCAAGGTTTTATAAAAGAAGCTTACTTTATATAATAAGTCGTCTTATGAGAGGTAGGGGATCGTGGGCGAGCATTCTTGCTCAAACAAAAAAGCTTTAACCTACCTACCCCACGTGCCAGAGCTTTTAAAATAAAGATTCATTTAAATAGCACGACGGCACATCGAAGGGAGGCGAGTGTTGGCGGATATTAAAGCAAGAACAAATTGCTTTAACCCACCTACCCAACCCGCAGCAAGGTTTTATAAAAGAAGCTTACTTTATATAATAACTCGTCTTATCAGAGGTAGGCGAGCGTGGGCGAGCATTCTTGCTCAAACAAGAAAGCTTTAACCTAACTACCCCCGTGCCAGAAGTTTTCAAAAAAAGATTCATTTAAATAGTATGACGGTACATCGGAGGGAGGGAAGCGCTTGGCGATATTAAAGCAAGAACAAATTGCTTTAACCCACCTACCCAACCCGCAGCAAGGTTTTATAAAAGAAGCTTACTTTATATAATAACTCATCTTATCAGAGGTTGGCGAGCGTGGGCGAGCATTCTTGCTCAAATAAAAAAGCTTTAACCTACCTACACCACGTGCCAGAAGTTTTCAAAAATAGATTCATTTAAATGGTACGACGGTACATCGGAGGGAGGCAAGCAAAAGCGAACATTCTTGCTCAAACAAAAATACTTTAACCCACCTATTCTACCCGCAGCAAGGTTTTATAAATGAAGCTTACTTTATATAATACCTCGGCACTTCGAAGGAAGGCGAGCGTAGGCGGATAATAAAGCAAGAACAAATTGCTTTGACCCACCTACCGTACCCGCAGCAAGGTTTTATAAAAGAAGCTTACTTTATATAATAATTCGTCTTATCAGAGGTAGGCGATCGTGGGCGAGCATTCTTGCTCAAATAAAAAAGCTTTAACCTACCTACCCCACGTGCCAGAGCTTTTAAAATAAAGATTCATTTAAATAGCACGACGGCACATCGAAGGGAGGCGAGTGTTGGCGGATATTAAAGCAAGAACAAATTGCTTTAACCCACATACCCAACCCGCAGCAAGGTTTTATAAAAGAAGCTTACTTTATATAATAACTCGTCTTATCAGAGGTAGGCGAGCGTGGGCGAGCATTCTTGCTCAAACAAGAAAGCTTTAACCTAACTACCCCACGTGCCAGAAGTTTTCAAAAAAGATTCATTTAAATGGTACGACGGTACATCGGAGGGAGGCAAGCAAAAGCGAACATTCTTGCTCAAACAAAAATACTTTAACCCACCTATTCTACCCGCAGCAAGGTTTTATAAATGAAGCTTACTTTATATAATACCTCGGCACTTCGAAGGAAGGCGAGCGTAGGCGGATAATAAAGCAAGAACAAATTGCTTTGACCCGCCTACCGAACCCGCAGCAAGGTTTTATAAAAGAAGCTTACTTTATATAATAACTCGTCTTATCAGAGGTAGGCGAGCGTGGGCGAGCATTCTTGCTCAAATAAAAAAGCTTTAACCTACCTACCCCACGTGCCAGAAGTTTTCAAAATAGATTCATTTATATGGTACGACGGTACATCGGAGGGAGGCAAGCAAAAGCGAACATTCTTGCTCAAACAAAAATGCTTTAACCCACCTATTCTACCCGCAACAAGGATTTATAAAAAAGCTTTATTTAAATAATACCTCAGCACTCCGAAGGTAGGCGAGCGTAGGCGTATAATAAAGCAAGAACAATTTGCTTTAACCCACCTACCCCACCACTTAGCAAGGTTATATAAAAGAAGCTTACTTTATATAATAAGTCGTCTTATCAGAGGTAGGCGAGCGTGGGCGAGCATTCTTGCCCAAACAAAAAAGCATTAAAACTACCTACCCCACGTGCCAGAAGTTTTCAAAAAAAGATTCATTTAAATGGTACGACGGTACATCGGAGGGAGGCAAGCAAAAGCGAACATTTTTGCTCAAACAAAAATGCTGTAACCCACCTATTCTACCCGCAGCAAGGTTTTATAAATGAAGCTTACTTTATATAATAACTCATCTTATCAGAGGTAGGCGAGCGTGGGCGAGCATTCTTGCTCAAACAAAAAAGCTATAACCTACCTACCCCACGTGCCAGAAGTTTTCAATAAAAGATTCATTTAAATGGTACGACGGTACATCGGAGGGAGGCAATGAAAAGCGAACATTCTTGCTCAAACAAAAATGCTTTAACCTACCTTCCCCATGTGCCAGAACTTTTAAAATAAAGATTCATTTAAATAGTACGACGACACGTCAAAAGCAGGCGTGCGAAGCAAGCATTTTAGATAAAACAAAAATACTTAAACCCACCTATTCTACCCGCAGCAAGGATTTATAAAAAAGCTTTATTTAAATAATACCTCGGCACTCCGAAGGAAGGCGAGCGTAGGCGTATAATAAAGCGAGAACAAATTGCTTTAACCCACCTACCCCACCCCTCAGCAAGGTTATATAAAAGAAGCTTACTTTATATAATAAGTCGTCTTATCAGAGGTAGGCGAGCGTGGGCGAGCATTATTGCCCAAACAAAAAAGCTTTAAACTACCTACCCCACGTGCCACAAGTTTTCAAAAAAAGATTCATTTAAATGGTACGACGGTACATCGGAGGGAGGCGAGTGTTGGCGGATATTAAAGCAAGAACAAATTGCTTTAACCCACCTACCCAACCCGCAGCAAGGTTTTATAAAAGAAGCTTACTTTATATAATAACTCGTCTTATCAGAGGTAGGCGAGCGTGGGCGAGCATTCTTGCTCAAACAAGAAAGCTTTAACCTAACTACCCCCGTGCAAGAAGTTTTCAAAAAAAGATTCATTTAAATAGTATGACGGTACATCGGAGGGAGGGAAGCGCTTGGCGATATTAAAGCAAGAACAAATTGCTTTAACCCACCTACCCAACCCGCAGCAAGGTTTTATAAAAGAAGCTTACTTTATATAATAACTCGTCTTATCAGAGGTAGGCGAGCGTGGGCGAGCATTCTTGCTCAAACAAAAAAGCTTTAAATTACCTACCCACGTGCCAGAAGTTTTCAAAAAAAGATTCATTCAAATGGTACGACGGTACATCGGAGGGAGGCAAGCAAAAGCGAACATTTTTGCTCAAACAAAAATGCTGTAACCCACCTATTCTACCCGCAGCAAGGTTTTATAAATGAAGCTTACTTTATATAATAACTCATCTTATCAGAGGTAGGCGAGCGTGGGCGAGCATTCTTGCTCAAACAAAAAAGCTATAACCTACCTACCCCACGTGCCAGAAGTTTTCAAAAAAAGATTCATTTAAATGGTACGACGGTACATCGGAGGGAAGCAAGCAAAAGCGAACATTCTTGCTCAAACAAAAATACTTTAACCCACCTATTCTACCCGCAGCAAGGTTTTATAAATGAAGCTTACTTTATATAATACCTCGGCACTTCGAAGGAAGGCGAGCGTAGGCGGATAATAAAGCAAGAACAAATTGCTTTAACCCACCTACCGTACCCGCAGCAAGGTTTTATAAAAGAAGCTTACTTTATATAATAAGTCGTCTTATCAGAGGTAGGCGATCGTGGGCGAGCATTCTTGCTCAAACAAAAAAGCTTTAACCTACCTACCCCACGTGCCAGAGCTTTTAAAATAAAGATTCATTTAAATAGCACGACGGCACATCGAAGGGAGGCGAGTGTTGGCGGATATTAAAGCAAGAACAAATTGCTTTAACCCACCTACCCAACCCGCAGCAAGGTTTTATAAAAGAAGCTTACTTTATATAATAACTCGTCTTATCAGAGGTAGGCGAGCGTGGGCGAGCATTCTTGCTCAAACAAGAAAGCTTTAACCTAACTACCCCCGTGCCAGAAGTTTTCAAAAAAAGATTCATTTAAATAGTATGACGGTACATCAGAGGGAGGGAAGCGCTTGGCGATATTAAAGCAAGAACAAATTGCTTTAACCGACCTACCCAACCCGCAGCAAGGTTTTATAAAAGAAGCTTACTTTATATAATAACTCGTCTTATCAGAGGTAGGCGAGCGTGGGCGAGCATTCTTGCTCAAACAAAAAAGCTTTAACCTACCTACCCCACGTGCCAGAGCTTTTAAAATAAAGATTCATTTAAATAGCACGACGGCACATCGAAGGGAGGCAAGTGTTGGCGGATATTAAAGCAAGAACAAATTGCTTTAACCCACCTACCCAACCCGCAGCAAGGTTTTATAAAAGAAGCTTACTTTATATAATAACTCGTCTTATCAGAGGTAGGCGAGCGTGGGCGAGCATTCTTGCTCAAACAAGAAAGCTTTAACCTAACTACCCCCGTGCCAGAAGTTTTCAAAAAAAGATTCATTTAAATAGTATGACGGTACATCGGAGGGAGGGAAGCGCTTGGCGATATTAAAGCAAGAACAAATTGCTTTAACCCACCTACCCAACCCGCAGCAAGGTTTTATAAAAGAAGCTTACTTTATATAATAACTCATCTTATCAGAGGTTGGCGAGCGTGGGCGAGCATTCTTCCTCAAATAAAAAAGCTTTAACCTACCTACACCACGTGCCAGAAGTTTTCAAAAATAGATTCATTTAAATGGTACGACGGTACATCGGAGGGAGGCAAGCAAAAGCGAACATTCTTGCTCAAACAAAAATACTTTAACCCACCTATTCTACCCGCAGCAAGGTTTTATAAATGAAGCTTACTTTATATAATACCTCGGCACTTCGAAGGAAGGCGAGCGTAGGCGGATAATAAAGCAAGAACAAATTGCTTTGACCCACCTACCGTACCCGCAGCAAGGTTTTATAAAAGAAGCTTACTTTATATAATAATTCGTCTTATCAGAGGTAGGCGATCGTGGGCGAGCATTCTTGCTCAAATAAAAAAGCTTTAACCTACCTACCCCACGTGCCAGAGCTTTTAAAATAAAGATTCATTTAAATAGCACGACGGCACATCGAAGGGAGGCGAGTGTTGGCGGATATTAAAGCAAGAACAAATTGCTTTAACCCACATACCCAACCCGCAGCAAGGTTTTATAAAAGAAGCTTACTTTATATAATAACTCGTCTTATCAGAGGTAGGCGAGCGTGGGCGAGCATTCTTGCTCAAACAAGAAAGCTTTAACCTAACTACCCCACGTGCCAGAAGTTTTCAAAAAAAGATTCATTTAAATGGTACGACGGTACATCGGAGGGAGGCAAGCAAAAGCGAACATTCTTGCTCAAACAAAAATACTTTAACCCACCTATTCTACCCGCAGCAAGGTTTTATAAATGAAGCTTACTTTATATAATACCTCGGCACTTCGAAGGAAGGTGAGCGTAGGCGGATAATAAAGCAAGAACAAATTGCTTTGACCCACCTACCGAACCCGCAGCATGGTTTTATAAAAGAAGCTTACTTTATATAATAACTCGTCTTATCAGAGGTAGGCGAGCGTGGGCGAGCATTCTTGCTCAAATAAAAAAGCTTTAACCTACCTACCCCACGTGCCAGAAGTTTTCAAAAATAGATTCATTTATATGGTACGACGGTACATCGGAGGGAGGCAAGCAAAAGCGAACATTCTTGCTCAAACAAAAATGCTTTAACCCACCTATTCTACCCGCAACAAGGATTTATAAAAAGCTTTATTTAAATAATACCTCAGCACTCCGAAGGTAGGCGAGCGTAGGCGTATAATAAAGCAAGAACAATTTGCTTTAACCCACCTACCCCACCACTTAGCAAGGTTATATAAAAGAAGCTTACTTTATATAATAAGTCGTCTTATCAGAGGTAGGCGAGCGTGGGCGAGCATTCTTGCCCAAACAAAAAAGCATTAAACTACCTACCCCACGTGCCAGAAGTTTTCAAAAAAAGATTCATTTAAATGGTACGACGGTACATCGGAGGGAGGCAAGCAAAAGCGAACATTTTTGCTCAAACAAAAATGCTGTAACCCACCTATTCTACCCGCAGCAAGGTTTTATAAATGAAGCTTACTTTATATAATAAGTCGTCTTATCAGAGGTAGGCGAGCGTGGGCGAGCATTCTTGCCCAAACAAAAAAGCATTAAACTACCTACCCCACGTGCCAGAAGTTTTCAAAAAAAGATTCATTTAAATGGTACGACGGTACATCGGAGGGAGGCAAGCAAAAGCGAACATTTTTGCTCAAACAAAAATGCTGTAACCCACCTATTCTACCCGCAGCAAGGTTTTATAAATGAAGCTTACTTTATATAATAAGTCGTCTTATCAGAGGTAGGCGAGCGTGGGCGAACATTCTTGCTCAAACAAAAATGCTTTAACCTACCTTCCCCATGTGCCAGAACTTTTAAAATAAAGATTCATTTAAATAGTACGACGACACGTCAAAAGCAGGCGTGCGAAGCAAGCATTTTAGATAAAACAAAAATACTTAAACCCACCTATTCTACCCGCAGCAAGGATTTATAAAAAAGCTTTATTTAAATAATACCTCGGCACTCCGAAGGAAGGCGAGCGTAGGCGTATAATAAAGCGAGAACAAATTGCTTTAACCCACCTACCCCACCCCTCAGCAAGGTTATATAAAAGAAGCTTACTTTATATAATAAGTCGTCTTATCAGAGGTAGGCGAGCGTGGGCGAGCATTATTGCCCAAACAAAAAAGCTTTAAACTACCTACCCCACGTGCCACAAGTTTTCAAAAAAAGATTCATTTAAATGGTACGACGGTACATCGGAGGGAGGCGAGTGTTGGCGGATATTAAAGCAAGAACAAATTGCTTTAACCCACCTACCCAACCCGCAGCAAGGTTTTATAAAAGAAGCTTACTTTATATAATAACTCGTCTTATCAGAGGTAGGCGAGCGTGGGCGAGCATTCTTGCTCAAACAAGAAAGCTTTAACCTAACTACCCCCGTGCCAGAAGTTTTCAAAAAAAGATTCATTCAAATGGTACGACGGTACATCGGAGGGAGGCAAGCAAAAGCGAACATTTTTGCTCAAACAAAAATGCTGTAACCCACCTATTCTACCCGCAGCAAGGTTTTATAAATGAAGCTTACTTTATATAATAACTCATCTTATCAGAGGTAGGCGAGCGTGGGCGAGCATTCTTGCTCAAACAAAAAAGCTATAACCTACCTACCCCACGTGCCAGAAGTTTTCAAAAAAAGATTCATTTAAATGGTACGACGGTACATGGGAGGGAGGCAAGCAAAAGCGAACATTCTTGCTCAAACAAAAATACTTTAACCCACCTATTCTACCCGCAGCAAGGATTTATAAATGAAGCTTACTTTATATAATACCTCGGCACTTCGAAGGAAGGCGAGCGTAGGCGGATAATAAAGCAAGAACAAATTGCTTTGACCCACCTACCGTACCCGCAGCAAGGTTTTATAAAAGAAGCTTACTTTATATAATAAGTCGTCTTATCAGAGGTAGGCGATCGTGGGCGAGCATTCTTGCTCAAACAAAAAAGCTTTAACCTACCTACCCCACGTGCCAGAGCTTTTAAAATAAAGATTCATTTAAATAGCACGACGGCACATCGAAGGGAGGCGAGTGTTGGCGGATATTAAAGCAAGAACAAATTGCTTTAACCCACCTACCCAACCCGCAGCAAGGTTTTATAAAAGAAGCTTACTTTATATAATAACTCGTCTTATCAGAGGTAGGCGAGCGTGGGCGAGCATTCTTGCTCAAACAAGAAAGCTTTAACCTAACTACCCCCGTGCCAGAAGTTTTCAAAAAAAGATTCATTTAAATAGTATGACGGTACATCGGAGGGAGGGAAGCGCTTGGCGATATTAAAGCAAGAACAAATTGCTTTAACCCATCTACCCAACCCGCAGCAAGGTTTTATAAAAGAAGCTTACTTTATATAATAACTCATCTTATCGGAGGTAGGCGAGCGTGGGCGAGCATTCTTGCTCAAATAAAAAAGCTTTAACCTACCTACCCCACGTGCCAGAAGTTTTCAAAAATAGATTCATTTAAATGGTACGACGGTACATCGGAGGGAGGCAAGCAAAAGCGAACATTCTTGCTCAAACAAAAATGCTTTAACCCACCTATTCTACCCGCAACAAGGATTTATAAAAAAGCTTTATTTAAATAATACCTCAGCACTCCGAAGGAAGGCGAGCGTAGGCATATAATAAAGCAAGAACAATTTGCTTTAACCCACCTACCCCACCACTTAGCAAGGTTATATAAAAGAAGCTTACTTTATATAATAAGTCGTCTTATCAGAGGTAGGCGAGCGTGGGCGAGCATTCTTGCTCAAACAAAAAAGCTATAACCTACCTACCCCACGTGCCAGAAGTTTTCAATAAAAGATTCATTTAAATGGTACGACGGTACATCGGAGGGAGGCAATGAAAAGCGAACATTCTTGCTCAAACAAAAATGCTTTAACCTACCTTCCCCATGTGCCAGAACTTTTAAAATAAAGATTCATTTAAATAGTACGACGACACGTCAAAAGCAGGCGTGCGAAGCAAGCATTTTAGATAAAACAAAAATACTTAAACCCACCTATTCTACCCGCAGCAAGGATTTATAAAAAAGCTTTATTTAAATAATACCTCGGCACTTCGAAGGAAGGCGAGCGTAGGCGTATAATAAAGCGAGAACAAATTGCTTTAACCCACCTACCCCACCCCTCAGCAAGGTTATATAAAAGAAGCTTACTTTATATAATAAGTCATCTTATCAGAGGTAGGCGAGCGTGGGCGAGCATTATTGCCCAAACAAAAAAGCTTTAAACTACCTACCCCACGTGCCACAAGTTTTCAAAAAAAGATTCATTTAAATGGTACGACGGTACATCGGAGGGAGGCAAGCAAAAGCGAACATTCTTGCTCAACCAAAAATGCTTTAACCCACCTATTCTACCCGCAACAAGGATTTATAAAAAAGCTTTATTTAAATAATACCTCGGCTCTCCGAAGGAAGGCGAGCGTAGGCGTATAATAAAGCAAGAACAATTTGCTTTAACCCACCTACCCCACCCCTCAGCAAGGTTATATAAAAGAAGCTTACTTTATATAATAAGTCGTCTTATCAGAGGTAGGCGAGCGTGGGCGAGCATTATTGCCCAAACAAAAAAGCTTTAAACTACCTACCCCACGTGCCACAAGTTTTCAAAAAAAGATTCATTTAAATGGTACGACGGTACATCGGAGGGAGGCAAGCAAAAGCGAACATTCTTGCTCAAACAAAAATGCTTTAACCCACCTATTCTACCCGCAACAAGGATTTATAAAAAAAGCTTTATTTAAATAATACCTCGGCACTTCGAAGGAAGGCGAGCGTAGGCGGATAATAAAGCAAGAACAATTTGCTTTAACCCACCTACCCCACCACTTAGCAAGGTTATATAAAAGAAGCTTACTTTATATAATAAGTCGTCTTATCAGAGGTAGGCGAGCGTGGGCGAGCATTCTTGCCCAAACAAAAAAGCATTAAACTACCTACCCCACGTGCCAGAAGTTTTCAAAAAAAGATTCATTTAAATGGTACGACGGTACATCGGAGGGAGGCAATCAAAAGCGAACATTCTTGCTCAAACAAAAATACTTTAACCCACCTATTCTACCCGCAGCAAGGTTTTATAAATGAAGCTTACTTTATATAATACCTCGGCACTTCGAAGGAAGGCGAGCGTAGGCGGATAATAAAGCAAGAACAAATTGCTTTGACCCACCTACCGTACCCGCAGCAAGGTTTTATAAAAGAAGCTTACTTTATATAATAAGTCGTCTTATCAGAGGTAGGCGAGCGTGGGCGAGCATTCTTGCCCAAACAAAAAAGCATTAAACTATCTACCCCACGTGCCAGAAGTTTTCAAAAAAAGATTCATTTAAATGGTACGACGGTACATCGGAGGGAGGCAATCAAAAGCGAACATTCTTGCTCAAACAAAAATACTTTAACCCACCTATTCTACCCGCAGCAAGGTTTTATAAATGAAGCTTACTTTATATAATACCTCGGCACTTCGAAGGAAGGCGAGCGTAGGCGGATAATAAAGCAAGAACAAATTGCTTTGACCCACCTACCGTACCCGCAGCAAGGTTTTATAAAAGAAGCTTACTTTATATAATAAGTCGTCTTATCAGAGGTAGGCGAGCGTGGGCGAGCATTCTTGCTCAAACGAAAAAGCTTTAAATTACCTACCCCACGTGCCAGAAGTTTTCAAAAAAAGATTCATTCAAATGGTACGACGGTACATCGGAGGGAGGCAAGCAAAAGCGAACATTTTTGCTCAAACAAAAATGCTGTAACCCACCTATTCTACCCGCAGCAAGGTTTTATAAATGAAGCTTACTTTATATAATAACTCATCTTATCAGAGGTAGGCGAGCGTGGGCGAGCATTCTTGCTCAAACAAAAAAGCTATAACCTACCTACCCCACGTGCCAGAAGTTTTCAAAAAAAGATTCATTTAAATGGTACGACGGTACATCGGAGGGAGGCAATGAAAACCGAACATTCTTGCTCAAACAAAAATGCTTTAACCTACCTTCCCCATGTGCCAGAACTTTTAAAATAAAGATTCATTTAAATAGTACGACGACACGTCAAAAGCAGGCGTGCGAAGCAAGCATTTTAGATAAAACAAAAATACTTAAACCCACCTATTCTACCCGCAGCAAGGATTTATAAAAAAGCTTTATTTAAATAATACCTCGGCACTCCGAAGGAAGGCGAGCGTAGGCGTATAATAAAGCGAGAACAAATTGCTTTAACCCACCTACCCCACCCCTCAGCAAGGTTATATAAAAGAAGCTTACTTTATATAATAAGTCGTCTTATCAGAGGTAGGCGAGCGTGGGCGAGCATTATTGCCCAAACAAAAAAGCTTTAAACTACCTACCCCACGTGCCACAAGTTTTCAAAAAAAGATTCATTTAAATAGCACGACGGCACATCGAAGGGAGGCGAGTGTTGGCGGATATTAAAGCAAGAACAAATTGCTTTAACCCACCTACCCAACCCGCAGCAAGGTTTTATAAAAGAACCTTACTTTATATAATAACTCGTCTTATCAGAGGTAGGCGAGCGTGGGCGAGCATTCTTGCTCAAACAAGAAAGCTTTAACCTAACTACCCCCGTGCCAGAAGTTTTCAAAAAAAGATTCATTTAAATAGTATGACGGTACATCGGAGGGAGGGAAGCGCTTGTCGATATTAAAGCAAGAACAAATTGCTTTAACCCACCTACCCAACCCGCAGCAAGGTTTTATAAAAGAAGCTTACTTTATATAATAACTCATCTTATCAGAGGTTGGCGATCATGGGCGAGCATTCTTGCTCAAATAAAAAAGCTTTAACCTACCTACACCACGTGCCAGAAGTTTTCAAAAATAGATTCATTTAAATGGTACGACGGTACATCGGAGGGAGGCAAGCAAAAGCGAACATTCTTGATCAAACAAAAATACTTTAACCCACCTATTCTACCCGCAGCAAGGTTTTATAAATGAAGCTTACTTTATATAATACCTCGGCACTTCGAAGGAAGGCGAGCGTAGGCGGATAATAAAGCAAGAACAAATTGCTTTGACCCACCTACCGTACCCGCAGCAAGGTTTTATAAAAGAAGCTTACTTTATATAATAATTCGTCTTATCAGAGGTAGGCGATCGTGGGCGAGCATTCTTGCTCAAATAAAAAAGCTTTAACCTACCTACCCCACGTGCCAGAGCTTTTAAAATAAAGATTCATTTAAATAGCACGACGGCACATCGAAGGGAGGCCAGTGTTGGCGGATATTAAAGCAAGAACAAATTGCTTTAACCCACATACCCAACCCGCAGCAAGGTTTTATAAAAGAAGCTTACTTTATATAATAACTCGTCTTATCAGAGGTAGGCGAGCGTGGGCGAGCATTCTTGCTCAAACAAGAAAGCTTTAACCTAACTACCCCACGTGCCAGAAGTTTTCAAAAAAAGATTCATTTAAATGGTACGACGGTACATCGGAGGGAGGCAAGCAAAAGCGAACATTCTTGCTCAAACAAAAATACTTTAACCCACCTATTCTACCCGCAGCAAGGTTTTATAAATGAAGCTTACTTTATATAATACCTCGGCACTTCGAAGGAAGGCGAGCGTAGGCGGATAATAAAGCAAGAACAAATTGCTTTGACCCACCTACCGAACCCGCAGCAAGGTTTTATAAAAGAAGCTTACTTTATATAATAACTCGTCTTATCAGAGGTAGGCGAGCGTGGGCGAGCATTCTTGCTCAAATAAAAAAGCTTTAACCTACCTACCCCACGTGCCAGAAGTTTTCAAAAATAGATTCATTTATATGGTACGACGGTACATCGGAGGGAGGCAAGCAAAAGCGAACATTCTTGCTCAAACAAAAATGCTTTAACCCACCTATTCTACCCGCAACAAGGATTTATAAAAAAGCTTTATTTAAATAATACCTCAGCACTCCGAAGGTAGGCGAGCGTAGGCGTATAATAAAGCAAGAACAATTTGCTTTAACCCACCTACCCCACCACTTAGCAAGGTTATATAAAAGAAGCTTACTTTATATAATAAGTCGTCTTATCAGAGGTAGGCGAGCGTGGGCGAGCATTCTTGCCCAAACAAAAAAGCATTATACTACCTACCCCACGTGCCAGAAGTTTTCAAAAAAAGATTCATTTAAATGGTACGACGGTACATCGGAGGGAGGCAAGCAAAAGCGAACATTTTTGCTCAAACAAAAATGCTGTAACCCACCTATTCTACCCGCAGCAAGGTTTTATAAATGAAGCTTACTTTATATAATAACTCATCTTATCAGAGGTAGGCGAGCGTGGGCGAGCATTCTTGCTCAAACAAAAAAGCTATAACCTACCTACCCCACGTGCCAGAAGTTTTCAATAAAAGATTCATTTAAATGGTACGACGGTACATCGGAGGGAGGCAATGAAAAGCGAACATTCTTGCTCAAACAAAAATGCTTTAACCTACCTTCCCCATGTGCCAGAACTTTTAAAATAAAGATTCATTTAAATAGTACGACGACACGTCAAAAGCAGGCGTGCGAAGCAAGCATTTTAGATAAAACAAAAATACTTAAACCCACCTATTCTACCCGCAGCAAGGATTTATAAAAAAGCTTTATTTAAATAATACCTCGGCACTCCGAAGGAAGGCGAGCGTAGGCGTATAATAAAGCGAGAACAAATTGCTTTAACCCACCTACCCCACCCCTCAGCAAGGTTATATAAAAGAAGCTTACTTTATATAATAAGTCGTCTTATCAGAGGTAGGCGAGCGTGGGCGAGCATTATTGCCCAAACAAAAAAGCTTTAAACTACCTACCCCACGTGCCACAAGTTTTCAAAAAAAGATTCATTTAAATGGTACGACGGTACATCGGAGGGAGGCGAGTGTTGGCGGATATTAAAGCAAGAACAAATTGCTTTAACCCACCTACCCAACCCGCAGCAAGGTTTTATAAAAGAAGCTTACTTTATATAATAACTCGTCTTATCAGAGGTAGGCGAGCGTGGGCGAGCATTCTTGCTCAAACAAGAAAGCTTTAACCTAACTACCCCCGTGCCAGAAGTTTTCAAAAAAAGATTCATTTAAATAGTATGACGGTACATCGGAGGGAGGGAAGCGCTTGGCGATATTAAAGCAAGAACAAATTGCTTTAACCCATCTACCCAACCCGCAGCAAGGTTTTATAAAAGAAGCTTACTTTATATAATAACTCATCTTATCGGAGGTAGGCGAGCGTGGGCGAGCATTCTTGCTCAAATAAAAAAGCTTTAACCTACCTACCCCACGTGCCAGAAGTTTTCAAAAATAGATTCATTTAAATGGTACGACGGTACATCGGAGGGAGGCAAGCAAAAGCGAACATTCTTGCTCAACCAAAAATGCTTTAACCCACCTATTCTACCCGCAACAAGGATTTATAAAAAAGCTTTATTTAAATAATACCTCAGCACTCCGAAGGAAGGCGAGCGTAGGCATATAATAAAGCAAGAACAATTTGCTTTAACCCACCTACCCCACCACTTAGCAAGGTTATATAAAAGAAGCTTACTTTATATAATAAGTCGTCTTATCAGAGGTAGGCGAGCGTGGGCGAGCATTCTTGCTCAAACAAAAAAGCTATAACCTACCTACCCCACGTGCCAGAAGTTTTCAATAAAAGATTCATTTAAATGGTACGACGGTACATCGGAGGGAGGCAATGAAAAGCGAACATTCTTGCTCAAACAAAAATGCTTTAACCTACCTTCCCCATGTGCCAGAACTTTTAAAATAAAGATTCATTTAAATAGTACGACGACACGTCAAAAGCAGGCGTGCGAAGCAAGCATTTTAGATAAAACAAAAATACTTAAACCCACCTATTCTACCCGCAGCAAGGATTTATAAAAAAGCTTTATTTAAATAATACCTCGGCACTTCGAAGGAAGGCGAGCGTAGGCGTATAATAAAGCGAGAACAAATTGCTTTAACCCACCTACCCCACCCCTCAGCAAGGTTATATAAAAGAAGCTTACTTTATATAATAAGTCGTCTTATCAGAGGTAGGCGAGCGTGGGCGAGCATTATTGCCCAAACAAAAAAGCTTTAAACTACCTACCCCACGTGCCACAAGTTTTCAAAAAAAGATTCATTTAAATGGTACGACGGTACATCGGAGGGAGGCAAGCAAAAGCGAACATTCTTGCTCAACCAAAAATGCTTTAACCCACCTATTCTACCCGCAACAAGGATTTATAAAAAAGCTTTATTTAAATAATACCTCGGCACTCCGAAGGAAGGCGAGCGTAGGCGTATAATAAAGCAAGAACAATTTGCTTTAACCCACCTACCCCACCCCTCAGCAAGGTTATATAAAAGAAACTTACTTTATATAATAAGTCGTCTTATCAGAGGTAGGCGAGCGTGGGCGAGCATTATTGCCCAAACAAAAAAGCTTTAAACTACCTACCCCACGTGCCACAAGTTTTCAAAAAAAGATTCATTTAAATGGTACGACGGTACATCGGAGGGAGGCAAGCAAAAGCGAACATTCTTGCTCAAACAAAAATGCTTTAACCCACCTATTCTACCCGCAACAAGGATTTATAAAAAAAGCTTTATTTAAATAATACCTCGGCACTTCGAAGGAAGGCGAGCGTAGGCGGATAATAAAGCAAGAACAATTTGCTTTAACCCACCTACCCCACCACTTAGCAAGGTTATATAAAAGAAGCTTACTTTATATAATAAGTCGTCTTATCAGAGGTAGGCGAGCGTGGGCGAGCATTCTTGCCCAAACAAAAAAGCATTAAACTACCTACCCCACGTGCCAGAAGTTTTCAAAAAAAGATTCATTTAAATGGTACGACGGTACATCGGAGGGAGGCAATCAAAAGCGAACATTCTTGCTCAAACAAAAATACTTTAACCCACCTATTCTACCCGCAGCAAGGTTTTATAAATGAAGCTTACTTTATATAATACCTCGGCACTTCGAAGGAAGGCGAGCGTAGGCGGATAATAAAGCAAGAACAAATTGCTTTGACCCACCTACCGTACCCGCAGCAAGGTTTTATAAAAGAAGCTTACTTTATATAATAAGTCGTCTTATCAGAGGTAGGCGAGCGTGGGCGAGCATTCTTGCCCAAACAAAAAAGCATTAAACTATCTACCCCACGTGCCAGAAGTTTTCAAAAAAAGATTCATTTAAATGGTACGACGGTACATCGGAGGGAGGCAATCAAAAGCGAACATTCTTGCTCAAACAAAAATACTTTAACCCACCTATTCTACCCGCAGCAAGGTTTTATAAATGAAGCTTACTTTATATAATACCTCGGCACTTCGAAGGAAGGCGAGCGTAGGCGGATAATAAAGCAAGAACAAATTGCTTTGACCCACCTACCGTACCCGCAGCAAGGTTTTATAAAAGAAGCTTACTTTATATAATAAGTCGTCTTATCAGAGGTAGGCGAGCGTGGGCGAGCATTCTTGCTCAAACGAAAAAGCTTTAAATTACCTACCCCACGTGCCAGAAGTTTTCAAAAAAAGATTCATTCAAATGGTACGACGGTACATCGGAGGGAGGCAAGCAAAAGCGAACATTTTTGCTCAAACAAAAATGCTGTAACCCACCTATTCTACCCGCAGCAAGGTTTTATAAATGAAGCTTACTTTATATAATAACTCATCTTATCAGAGGTAGGCGAGCGTGGGCGAGCATTCTTGCTCAAACAAAAAAGCTATAACCTACCTACCCCACGTGCCAGAAGTTTTCAAAAATAGATTCATTTAAATGGTACGACGGTACATCGGAGGGAGGCAAGCAAAAGCGAACATTCTTGCTCAAACAAAAATGCTTTAACCCACCTATTCTACCCGCAACAAGGATTTATAAAAAAGCTTTATTTAAATAATACCTCGGCACTTCGAAGGAAGGCGAGCGTAGGCGTATAATAAAGCGAGAACAAATTGCTTTAACCCACCTACCCCACCCCTCAGCAAGGTTATATAAAAGAAGCTTACTTTATATAATAAGTCGTCTTATCAGAGGTAGGCGAGCGTGGGCGAGCATTATTGCCCAAACAAAAAAGCTTTAAACTACCTACCCCACGTGCCACAAGTTTTCAAAAAAAGATTCATTTAAATGGTACGACGGTACATCGGAGGGAGGCAAGCAAAAGCGAACATTCTTGCTCAACCAAAAATGCTTTAACCCACCTATTCTACCCGCAACAAGGATTTATAAAAAAGCTTTATTTAAATAATACCTCGGCACTCCGAAGGAAGGCGAGCGTAGGCGTATAATAAAGCAAGAACAATTTGCTTTAACCCACCTACCCCACCCCTCAGCAAGGTTATATAAAAGAAACTTACTTTATATAATAAGTCGTCTTATCAGAGGTAGGCGAGCGTGGGCGAGCATTATTGCCCAAACAAAAAAGCTTTAAACTACCTACCCCACGTGCCACAAGTTTTCAAAAAAAGATTCATTTAAATGGTACGACGGTACATCGGAGGGAGGCAAGCAAAAGCGAACATTCTTGCTCAAACAAAAATGCTTTAACCCACCTATTCTACCCGCAACAAGGATTTATAAAAAAAGCTTTATTTAAATAATACCTCGGCACTTCGAAGGAAGGCGAGCGTAGGCGGATAATAAAGCAAGAACAATTTGCTTTAACCCACCTACCCCACCACTTAGCAAGGTTATATAAAAGAAGCTTACTTTATATAATAAGTCGTCTTATCAGAGGTAGGCGAGCGTGGGCGAGCATTCTTGCCCAAACAAAAAAGCATTAAACTACCTACCCCACGTGCCAGAAGTTTTCAAAAAAAGATTCATTTAAATGGTACGACGGTACATCGGAGGGAGGCAATCAAAAGCGAACATTCTTGCTCAAACAAAAATACTTTAACCCACCTATTCTACCCGCAGCAAGGTTTTATAAATGAAGCTTACTTTATATAATACCTCGGCACTTCGAAGGAAGGCGAGCGTAGGCGGATAATAAAGCAAGAACAAATTGCTTTGACCCACCTACCGTACCCGCAGCAAGGTTTTATAAAAGAAGCTTACTTTATATAATAAGTCGTCTTATCAGAGGTAGGCGAGCGTGGGCGAGCATTCTTGCCCAAACAAAAAAGCATTAAACTATCTACCCCACGTGCCAGAAGTTTTCAAAAAAAGATTCATTTAAATGGTACGACGGTACATCGGAGGGAGGCAATCAAAAGCGAACATTCTTGCTCAAACAAAAATACTTTAACCCACCTATTCTACCCGCAGCAAGGTTTTATAAATGAAGCTTACTTTATATAATACCTCGGCACTTCGAAGGAAGGCGAGCGTAGGCGGATAATAAAGCAAGAACAAATTGCTTTGACCCACCTACCGTACCCGCAGCAAGGTTTTATAAAAGAAGCTTACTTTATATAATAAGTCGTCTTATCAGAGGTAGGCGAGCGTGGGCGAGCATTCTTGCTCAAACGAAAAAGCTTTAAATTACCTACCCCACGTGCCAGAAGTTTTCAAAAAAAGATTCATTCAAATGGTACGACGGTACATCGGAGGGAGGCAAGCAAAAGCGAACATTTTTGCTCAAACAAAAATGCTGTAACCCACCTATTCTACCCGCAGCAAGGTTTTATAAATGAAGCTTACTTTATATAATAACTCATCTTATCAGAGGTAGGCGAGCGTGGGCGAGAATTCTTGCTCAAACAAAAAAGCTATAACCTACCTACCCCACGTGCCAGAAGTTTTCAAAAAAAGATTCATTTAAATGGTACGACGGTACATCGGAGGGAGGCAATGAAAACCGAACATTCTTGCTCAAACAAAAATGCTTTAACCTACCTTCCCCATGTGCCAGAACTTTTAAAATAAAGATTCATTTAAATAGGACGACGACACGTCAAAAGCAGGCGTGCGAAGCAAGCATTTTAGATAAAACAAAAATACTTAAACCCACCTATTCTACCCGCAGCAAGGATTTATAAAAAAGCTTTATTTAAATAATACCTCGGCACTTCGAAGGAAGGCGAGCGTAGGCGTATAATAAAGCAAGAACAAATCGCTTTGACCCACCTACCGTACCCGCAGCAAGGTTTTATAAAAGAAGCTTACTTTATATAATAAGTCGTCTTATGAGAGGTAGGGGATCGTGGGCGAGCATTCTTGCTCAAACAAAAAAGCTTTAACCTACCTACCCCACGTGCCAGAGCTTTTAAAATAAAGATTCATTTAAATAGCACGACGGCACATCGAAGGGAGGCGAGTGTTGGCGGATATTAAAGCAAGAACAAATTGCTTTAACCCACCTACCCAACCCGCAGCAAGGTTTTATAAAAGAAGCTTACTTTGTATAATAACTCGTCTTATCAGAGGTAGGGGAGCGTGGGCGAGCATTCTTGCTCAAACAAGAAAGCTTTAACCTACCTACCCCACGTGCCAGAAGTTTTCAAAAAAAGATTCATTTAAATGGTACGACGGTACATCGGAGGGAGGCAAGCAAAAGCGAACATTCTTGCTCAAACAAAAATGCTTTAACCCACCTATTCTACCCGCAACAAGGATTTATAAAAAAAGCTTTATTTAAATAATACCTCGGCACTTCGAAGGAAGGCGAGCGTAGGCGGATAATAAAGCAAGAACAAATCGCTTTGACCCACCTATCGTACCCGCAGCAAAGTTTTATAAAAGAAGCTTACTTTATATAATAAGTCGTCTTATTAGAGGTAGGGGATCGTGGGCGAGCATTCTTGCTCAAACAAAAAAGCTTTAACCTACCTACCCCACGTCCCAGAGCTTTTAAAATAAAGATTCATTTAAATAGTATGACAGCACATCGAAGGGAGGCGAGCGTAGGCGGATATTAATGCAAGAACAAATTGCTTTAACCCACCTATTCTACCCGCAACAAGGAATATAAAAAAAGCTTTATTTAAATAATACCTCGGCACTTCGAAGGAAGGCGAGCATAGGCAAATAATAAAGCAAGAACAAATTGCTTTGACCCACCTACCGTACCCGTAGCAAGGTTTTATAAAAGAAGCTTACTTTATATAATAAGTCGTCTTATCAGAGGTAGGCGAGCGTGGGCGAGCATTATTGCCCAAACAAAAAAGCTTTAAACTACCTACCCCACGTGCCAGAAGTTTTCAAGAAAAGATTCATTTAAATGGTACGACGGCACATCGGAGGGAGGCGAGCGTTGGCGGATATTAAAGCAAGAACAAATTGCTTTGACCCACCTACCGTACCCGCAGCAAGGTTTTATAAAAGAAGCTTACTTTATATGATAAGTCGTCTTATCAGTGGTAGGCGAGCGTGGGCGAACATTCTTGCTCAAACAAAAATGCTTTAACCCACCTATTCTACCCGCAACAAGGTTTTATAAATGAAGCTTAAACATTGCTTTAAACTACCTACCCCACGTGCCACAAGTTTTTAAAAAAAGATTCATTTAAATGGTATGACGGTACATCGGAGGGAGGCAAGCAAAAGCGAACATTCTTGCTCAAACAAAAATGCTTTAACCCACCTATTCTACCCGCAACAAGGTTTTATAAATGAAGCTTACTTTATATAATACCTCGGCACTTCGAAGGAAGGCGAGCGTAGGCGGATAATAAAGCAAGAACAAATTGCTTTGACCCACCTACCGTACCCGCAGCAAGGTTTTATAAAAGAAGCTTACTTTATATAATAAGTCGTCTTATCAGAGGTAGGCGAGCGTGGGCGAGCATTCTTGCCCAAACAAAAAAGCATTAAACTATCTACCCCACGTGCCAGAAGTTTTCAAAAAAAGATTCATTTAAATGGTACGACGGTACATCGGAGGGAGGCAATCAAAAGCGAACATTCTTGCTCAAACAAAAATACTTTAACCCACCTATTCTACCCGCAGCAAGGTTTTATAAATGAAGCTTACTTTATATAATACCTCGGCACTTCGAAGGAAGGCGAGCGTAGGCGGATAATAAAGCAAGAACAAATTGCTTTGACCCACCTACCGTACCCGCAGCAAGGTTTTATAAAAGAAGCTTACTTTATATAATAAGTCGTCTTATTAGAAGTAGGGGATCGTGGGCGAGCATTCTTGCTCAAACAAAAAAGCTTTAACCTACCTACCCCACGTCCCAGAGCTTTTAAAATAAAGATTCATTTAAATAGTATGACAGCACATCGAAGGGAGGCGAGCGTAGGCGGATATTAATGCAAGAACAAATTGCTTTAACCCACCTATTCTACCCGCAACAAGGAATATAAAAAAAGCTTTATTTAAATAATACCTCGGCACTTCGAAGGAAGGCGAGCGTAGGCGGATAATAAAGCAAGAACAAATTGCTTTGACCCACCTATCGTACCCGCAGCAAAGTTTTATAAAAGAAGCTTACTTTATATAATAAGTCGTCTTATTAGAGGTAGGGGATCGTGGGCGAGCATTCTTGCTCAAACAAAAAAGCTTTAACCTACCTACCCCACGTCCCAGAGCTTTTAAAATAAAGATTCATTTAAATAGTATGACAGCACATCGAAGGGAGGCAATCAAAAGCGAACATTCTTGCTCAAACAAAAATACTTTAACCCACCTATTCTACCCGCAGCAAGGTTTTATAAATGAAGCTTACTTTATATAATACCTCGGCACTTCGAAGGAAGGCGAGCGTAGGCGGATAATAAAGCAAGAACAAATTGCTTTGACCCACCTACCGTACCCGCAGCAAGGTTTTATAAAAGAAGCTTACTTTATATAATAAGTCGTCTTATCAGAGGTAGGCGAGCGTGGGCGAGCATTCTTGCCCAAACAAAAAAGCATTAAACTATCTACCCCACGTGCCAGAAGTTTTCAAAAAAAGATTCATTTAAATGGTACGACGGTACATCGGAGGGAGGCAATCAAAAGCGAACATTCTTGCTCAAACAAAAATACTTTAACCCACCTATTCTACCCGCAGCAATGTTTTATAAATGAAGCTTACTTTATATAATACCTCGGCACTTCGAAGGAAGGCGAGCGTAGGCGGATAATAAAGCAAGAACAAATCGCTTTGACCCACCTATCGTACCCGCAGCAAAGTTTTATAAAAGAAGCTTACTTTATATAATAAGTCGTCTTATTAGAGGTAGGTGATCGTGGGCGAGCATTCTTGCTCAAACAAAAAAGCTTTAACCTACCTACCCCACGTGCCAGAGCTTTTAAAATAAAGATTCATTTAAATAGCACGACGGCACATCGAAGGGAGGCGAGTGTTGGCGGATATTAAAGCAAGAACAAATTGCTTTAACCCACCTACCCAACCCGCAGCAAGGTTTTATAAAAGAAGCTTACTTTGTATAATAACTCGTCTTATCAGAGGTAGGCGAGCGTGGGCGAGCATTCTTGCTCAAACAAGAAAGCTTTAACCTACCTACCCCACGTGCCAGAAGTTTTCAAAAAAAGATTCATTTAAATGGTACGACGGTACATCGGAGGGAGGCAAGCAAAAGCGAATATTCTTGCTCAAACAAAAATGCTTTAACCCACCTATTCTACCCGCAACAAGGATTTATAAAAAAGCTTTATTTAAATAATACCTCGGCACTTCGAAGGAAGGCGAGCGTAGGCGTATAATAAAGCAAGAACAATTTGCTTTAACCCACCTACCCCACCCCTCAGCAAGGTTATATAAAAGAAGCTTACTTTATATAATAAGTCGTCTTATCAGAGGTAGGCGAGCGTGGGCGAGCATTATTGCCCAAACAAAAAAGCTTTAAACTACCTACCCCACGTGCCACAAGTTTTCAAAAAAAGATTCATTTAAATGGTACGACGGTACATCGGAGGGAGGCAATGAAAAGCGAACATTCTTGCTCAAACGAAAATACTTTAACCCACCTATTCTACCCGCAGCAAGGTTTTATAAATGAAGCTTACTTTATATAATACCTCGGCACTTCGAAGGAAGGCGAGCGTAAGCGGATAATAAAGCAAGAACAAATTGCTTTGACCCACCTACCGTACCCGCAGCAAGGTTTTATAAAAGAAGCTTACTTTATATAATAAGTCGTCTTATCAGAGGTAGGCGAGCGTGGGCGAGCATTCTTGCTCAAACAAAAAAGCTTTAAACTACCTACCCCACGTGCCAGAAGTTTTCAAAAAAAGATTCATTCAAATGGTACGACGGTACATCGGAGGGAGGCAAGCAAAAGCGAACATTTTTGCTCAAACAAAAATGCTGTAACCCACCTACCCAACCCGCAGCAAGGTTTTATAAAAGAAGCTTACTTTGTATAATAACTCGTCTTATCAGAGGTAGGCGAGCGTGGGCGAGCATTCTTGCTCAAACAAGAAAGCTTTAACCTACCTACCCCACGTGCCAGAAGTTTTCAAAAAAAGATTCATTTAAATGGTACGACGGTACATCGGAGGGAGGCAAGCAAAAGCGAACATTCTTGCTCAAACAAAAATGCTTTAACCCACCTATTCTACCCGCAACAAGGATTTATAAAAAAGCTTTATTTAAATAATACCTCGGCACTTCGAAGGAAGGCGAGCGTAGGCGGATAATAAAGCAAGAACAATTTGCTTTAACCCACCTACCCCTCCCCTCAGCAAGGTTATATAAAAGAAGCTTACTTTATATAATAAGTCGTCTTATCAGAGGTAGGCGAGCGTGGGCGAGCATTATTGCCCAAACAAAAAAGCTTTCAACTACCTACCCCACGTGCCACAAGTTTTCAAAAAAAGATTCATTTAAATGGTACGACGGTACATCGGAGGGAGGCAAGCAAAAGCGAACATTCTTGCTCAAACAAAAATGCTTTAACCCACCTATTCTACCCGCAACAAGGATTTATAAAAAAAGCTTTATTTAAATAATACCTCGGCACTTCGACGGAAGGCGAGCGTAGGCGGATAATAAAGCAAGAACAATTTGCTTTAACCCACCTACCCCACCCCTCAGCAAGGTTATATAAAAGAAGCTTACTTTATATAATAAGTCGTCTTATCAGAGGTAGGCGAGCGTGGGCGAACATTATTGCCCAAACAAAAAAGCTTTAAACTACCTACCCCACGTGCCACAAGTTTTCAATAAAAGATTCATTTAAATGGTACGACGGTACATCGGAGGGAAGCAAGCAAAAGCGAACATTCTTGCTCAAACAAAAATGCTTTAACCCACCTATTCTACCCGCAACAAGGATTTATAAAAAAGCTTTATTTAAATAATACCTCGGCACTTCGAAGGAAGGCGAGCGTAGGCGTATAATAAAGCAAGAACAATTTGCTTTAACCCACCTACCCCACCCCTCAGCATGGTTATATAAAAGAAGCTTACTTTATATAATAAGTCGTCTTATCAGAGGTAGGCGAGCGTGGGCGAGCATTATTGCCCAAACAAAAAAGCTTTAAACTACCTACCCCACGTGCCACAAGTTTTCAAAAAAAGATTCATTTAAATGGTACGATGGTACATCGGAGGGAGGCAATGAAAAGCGAACATTCTTGCTCAAACGAAAATACTTTAACCCACCTATTCTACCCGCAGCAAGGTTTTATAAATGAAGCTTACTTTATATAATACCTCGGCACTTCGAAGGAAGGCGAGCGTAAGCGGATAATAAAGCAAGAACAAATTGCTTTGACCCACCTACCGTACCCGCAGCAAGGTTTTATAAAAGAAGCTTACTTTATATAATAAGTCGTCTTATCAGAGGTAGGCGAGCGTGGGCGAGCATTCTTGCTCAAACAAAAAAGCTTTAAACTACCTACCCCTCGTGCCAGAAGTTTTCAAAAAAAGATTCATTCAAATGGTACGACGGTACATCGGAGGGAGGCAAGCAAAAGCGAACATTTTTGCTCAAACAAAAATGCTGTAACCCACCTATTCTACCCGCAGCAAGGTTTTATAAATGAAGCTTACTTTATATAATAACTCATCTTATCAGAGGTAGGCGAGCGTGGGCGAGCATTCTTGCTCAAACAAAAAAGCTATAACCTACCTACCCCACGTGCCAGAAGTTTTAAAATAAAGATTCATTTAAATAGTACGACGACACGTCAAAAGCAGGCGTGCGAAGCAAGCATTTTAGATAAAACAAAAATACTTAAACCCACCTATTCTACCCGCAGCAAGGATTTATAAAAAAGCTTTATTTAAATAATACCTCGGCACTTCGAAGGAAGGCGAGCGTAGGCGTATAATAAAGCAAGAACAATTTGCATTAACCCACCTAACCCCACCCCTCAGCAAGGTTATATAAAAGAAGCTTACTTTATATAATAAGTCGTCTTATCAGAGGTAGGCGAGCGTGGGCGAGCATTATTGCCCAAACAAAAAAGCTTTAAACTACCTACCCCACGTGCCACAAGTTTTCAAAAAAAGAATCATTTAAATGGTACGACGGTACATCGGAGGGAGGCAAGCAAAAGCGAACATTCTTGCTCAAACAAAAATGCTTTAACCCACCTATTCTACCCGCAACAAGGATTTATAAAAAAAGCTTTATTTAAATAATACCTCGGCACTTCGACGGAAGGCGAGCGTAGGCGGATAATAAAGCAAGAACAATTTGCTTTAACCCACCTACCCCACCCCTCAGCAAGGTTATATAAAAGAAGCTTACTTTATATAATAAGTCGTCTTATCAGAGGTAGGCGAGCGTGGGCGAACATTATTGCCCAAACAAAAAAGCTTTAAACTACCTACCCCACGTGCCACAAGTTTTCAATAAAAGATTCATTTAAATGGTACGACGGTACATCGGAGGGAAGCAAGCAAAAGCGAACATTCTTGCTCAAACAAAAATGCTTTAACCCACCTATTCTACCCGCAACAAGGATTTATAAAAAAGCTTTATTTAAATAATACCTCGGCACTTCGAAGGAAGGCGAGCGTAGGCATATAATAAAGCAAGAACAATTTGCTTTAACCCACCTACCCCACCCCTCAGCATGGTTATATAAAAGAAGCTTACTTTATATAATAAGTCGTCTTATCAGAGGTAGGCGAGCGTGGGCGAGCATTATTGCCCAAACAAAAAAGCTTTAAACTACCTACCCCACGTGCCACAAGTTTTCAAAAAAAGATTCATTTAAATGGTACGACGGTACATCGGAGGGAGGCAATGAAAAGCGAACATTCTTGCTTAAACGAAAATACTTTAACCCACCTATTCTACCCGCAGCAAGGTTTTATAAATGAAGCTTACTTTATATAATACCTCGGCACTTCGAAGGAAGGCGAGCGTAAGCGGATAATAAAGCAAGAACAAATTGCTTTGACCCACCTACCGTACCCGCAGCAAGGTTTTATAAAAGAAGCTTACTTTATATAATAAGTCGTCTTATCAGAGGTAGGCGAGCGTGGGCGAGCATTCTTGCTCAAACAAAAAAGCTTTAAACTACCTACCCCACGTGCCAGAAGTTTTCAAAAAAAGATTCATTCAAATGGTACGACGGTACATCGGAGGGAGGCAAGCAAAAGCGAACATTTTTGCTCAAACAAAAATGCTGTAACCCACCTATTCTACCCGCAGCAAGGTTTTATAAATGAAGCTTACTTTATATAATAACTCATCTTATCAGAGGTAGGCGAGCGTGGGCGAGCATTCTTGCTCAAACAAAAAAGCTATAACCTACCTACCCCACGTGCCAGAAGTTTTAAAATAAAGATTCATTTAAATAGTACGACGACACGTCAAAAGCAGGCGTGCGAAGCAAGCATTTTAGATAAAACAAAAATACTTAAACCCACCTATTCTACCCGCAGCAAGGATTTATAAAAAAGCTTTATTTAAATAATACCTCGGCACTTCGAAGGAAGGCGAGCGTAGGCGTATAATAAAGCAAGAACAATTTGCATTAACCCACCTAACCCCACCCCTCAGCAAGGTTATATAAAAGATGCTTACTTTATATAATAAGTCGTCTTATCAGAGGTAGGCGAGCGTGGGCGAGCATTATTGCCCAAACAAAAAAGCTTTAAACTACCTACCCCACGTGCCACAAGTTTTCAAAAAAAGATTCATTTAAATGGTACGACGGTACATCGGAGGGAGGCAAGCAAAATCGAACATTCTTGCTCAAACAGAAATGCTTTAACCCACCTATTCTACCCGCAACAAGGATTTATAAAAAAAGCTTTATTTAAATAATACCTCGGCACTTCGAAGGAAGGCGAGCGTAGGCGGATAATAAAGCAAGAACAATTTGCTTTAATCCACCTACCCCACCCCTTAGCAAGGTTATATAAAAGAAGCTTACTTTATATAATAAGTCGTCTTATCAGAGGTAGGCGAGCGTGGGCGAGCATTCTTGCTCAAACAAAAATACTTTAACCCACCTATTCTACCCGCAGCAAGGTTTTATAAATGAAGCTTACTTTATATAATACCTCGGCACTTCGAAGGAAGGCGAGCGTAGGCGGATAATAAAGCAAGAACAAATTGCTTTGACCCACCTACCGTACCCGCAGCAAGGTTTTATAAAAGAAGCTTACTTTATATAATAAGTCGTCTTATCAGAGGTAGGCGAGCGTGGGCGAGCATTCTTGCTCAAACAAAAAAGCTTTAAACTACCTACCCCACATGCCAGAAGTTTTCAAAAAAAGATTCATTCAAATGGTACGACGGTACAGCGGAGGGAGGCAAGCAATAGCGAACATTTTTGCTCAAACAAAAATGCTGTAACCCACCTATTCTACCCGCAGCAAGGTTTTATAAATGAAGCTTACTTTATATAATAACTCATCTTATCAGAGGTAGGCGAGCGTGGGCGAGCATTCTTGCTCAAACAAAAAAGCTATAACCTACCTACCCCACGTGCCAGAAGTTTTAAAATAAAGATTCATTTAAATAGTACGACGACACGTCAAAAGCAGGCGTGCGAAGCAAGCATTTTAGATAAAACAAAAATACTTAAACCCACCTATTCTACCCGCAGCAAGGATTTATAAAAAGCTTTATTTAAATAATACCTCGGCACTTCGAAGGAAGGCGAGCGTAGGCGTATAATAAAGCAAGAACAATTTGCTTTAACCCACCTACCCCACCCCTCAGCAAGGTTATATAAAAGAAGCTTACTTTATATAATAAGTCGTCTTATCAGAGGTAGGCGAGCGTGGGCGAGCATTATTGCCCAAACAAAAAAGCTTTAAACTACCTACCCCACGTGCCACAAGTTTACAAAAAAAGATTCATTTAAATGGTACGACGGTACATCGGAGGGAGGCAAGCAAAAGCGAACATTCTTGCTCAAACAAAAATGCTTTAACCCACCTATTCTACCCGCAACAAGGATTTATAAAAAAGCTTTATTTAAATAATACCTCGGCACTTCGAAGGAAGGCGAGCGTAGGCGTATAATAAAGCAAGAACAATTTGCTTTAACCCACCTACCCCTCCCCTCAGCAAGGTTATATAAAAGAAGCTTACTTTATATAATAAGTCGTCTTATCAGAGGTAGGCGAGCGTGGGCGAGCATTATTGCCCAAACAAAAAAGCTTTCAACTACCTACCCCACGTGCCACAAGTTTTCAAAAAAAGATTCATTTAAATGGTACGACGGTACATCGGAGGGAGGCAAGCAAAAGCGAACATTCTTGCTCAAACAAAAATGCTTTAACCCACCTATTCTACCCGCAACAAGGATTTATAAAAAAAGCTTTATTTAAATAATACCTCGGCACTTCGACGGAAGGCGAGCGTAGGCGGATAATAAAGCAAGAACAATTTGCTTTAACCCACCTACCCCACCCCTCAGCAAGGTTATATAAAAGAAGCTTACTTTATATAATAAGTCGTCTTATCAGAGGTAGGCGAGCGTGGGCGAGCATTATTGCCCAAACAAAAAAGCTTTAAACTACCTACCCCACGTGCCACAAGTTTTCAATAAAAGATTCATTTAAATGGTACGACGGTACATCGGAGGGAAGCAAGCAAAATCGAACATTCTTGCTCAAACAAAAATGCTTTAACCCACCTATTCTACCCGCAACAAGGATTTATAAATGAAGCTTACTTTATATAATAACTCATCTTATCAGAGGTAGGCGAGCGTGGGCGAGCATTCTTGCTCAAATAAAAAAGCTATAACCTACCTACCCCACGTGCCAGAAGTTTTCAAAAAAAGATTCATTTAAATGGTACGACGGTACATCGGAGGGAGGCAATGAAAAGCGAACATTCTTGCTCAAACAAAAATACTTTAACCCACCTATTCTACCCGCAGCAAGGTTTTATAAATGAAGCTTACTTTATATAATACCTCGGCACTTCGAAGGAAGGCGAGCGTAGGCGGATAATAAAGCAAGAACAAATTGCTTTGACCCACCTACCGTACCCGCAGCAAGGTTTTATAAAAGAAGCTTACTTTATATAATAAGTCGTCTTATCAGAGGTAGGCGAGCGTGGGCGAGCATTCTTGCTCAAACAAAAAAGCTTTAAACTACCTACCCCACGTGCCAGAAGTTTTCAAAAAAAGATTCATTCAAATGGTACGACGGTACAGCGGAGGGAGGCAAGCAATAGCGAACATTTTTGCTCAGACAAAAATGCTGTAACCCACCTATTCTACCCGCAGCAAGGTTTTATAAATGAAGCTTACTTTATATAATAACTCATCTTATCAGAGGTAGGCGAGCGTAGGCGAGTATTCAAGCGAAAACAAAAACGATTTAACCTACCTACCCCACGTGCCAGAAGTTTTCAAAAAAGATTCATTTAAATGGTACGACGGTACATCGGAGGGAGGCAATGAAAAGCGAACATTCTTGCTCAAACAAAAATGCTTTAACCTACCTTCCCCATGTGCCAGAACTTTTAAAATAAAGATTCATTTAGATAGTACGACGACACGTCCAAAGCAGGCGTGCGAAGCAAGCATTTTAACTAAAACAAAAATACTTAAACCCACCTATTCTACCCGCAGCAAGGATTTATAAAGAAAGCTTCATTTAAATAATACCTCGGCACATCGAAGAAAGGCGAGAGTAGGCGAGTATTCAAGCAAAAACGAAAACGCTTTAACCTACCTTCCCAACGTGACAGAGGTTTTACAATAAAGGTTCATTGAAATAGCACGAAGGCACTTCGAAGGGAGGCGAGCGTAGGCGGATAATAAAGCAAGAACAAATTGCTTTAACCCACCTACCCGCAGCAAGGTTTTATAAAAGAAGCTTACTTTATATAATAAGTCGTCTTATCAGAGGTAGGCGAGCGTGGGCGAGCATTCTTGCTCAAACAAAAAAGCTTTAACCAACCTACCCCCGTGCCAGAAGTATTCAAAAAAGATTCATTTAAATAGTATGACGGTACATCGGAGGGAGGCAAGCGTTTGGCGATATTAAAGCAAGAACAAATTGCTTTAACCCACCTACCCTACCCTCAGCAAGGTTTTATAAAAGAAGCTTACTTTATATAATAACTCGTCTTATCAGAGGTAGGCGAGTGTGGGCGAGCATTCTTGCTCAAACAAAAAAGCTTTAACCTACCTACCCCACGTGCCAGAAGTTTTCAAAAATAGATTCATTTAAATGGTACGACGGTACATCGGAGGGAGGCAAGCAAAAGCGAAGATTCTTGCTCAAACAAAAATGCTTTAACCCACCTATTCTACCCGCAACAAGGATTTATAAAAAAAGCTTTATTTAAATAATACCTCGGCACTTCGAAGGAAGGCTAGCGTAGGCGGATAATAAAGCAAGAACAATTTGCTTTAACCCACCTACCCTACCCGCAGCAAGGTTTTATAAAAGAAGCTTACTTTAAATAATACCTCGGCTTATCAGAGGTTGGCGAGTGTGGGCGAGCATTCTTGCTCAAACAAAAAAGCTTTAACCGACCTACCCCACGTGCCAGAAGTTTTCAAAAAAAGATTCATTTAAATGGTACGACGGTACATCGGAGGGAGGCAAGTAAATGCGAACATTCTTGCTCAAACAAAAATGCTTTAACCTACCTTCCCCATGTGCTAGAACTTTTATAATAAAGATTCATTTAAATAGTACGACGACACGTCAAAAGCAGGCGTGCGAAGCAAGCATTTTAGCTAAAACAAAAATACTTAAACCCACCTATTCAACCCGCAGCAAGGATTTATAAAAAAAGCTTTATTTAAATAATACCTCGGCACATCGAAGAAAGGCGAGCGTAGGCGAGTATTCAAGCAAAAACAAAAAAGCTTTAACCTATCTACCCCACGTGCCAGAAGTTTTCAAAAAAAGATTCATTTAAATAGCACGACGGTACATTGAAGGGAGGCGAGTGTAGGCGGATATCAAAGCAAAAACAAAAACGCTGTAACCTACCTACCCCACGTGCCGCTAGATTTCAGAAGAAAAATCATTTTAATAATATGACGGCACGTCAAAAGAAGGCGAGCGAAGCAAGCATTTTAGCTAAAACAAAAATGCTTTAACCTACCTAGCCTACCCGCAGAAAGGTTTTATAAAAAAAGCTTTATTTAAATAATACCTCGGCACATCGGAGGGAGGCAAGCGAAAGCGAGCATTCTTGTTCAAACAAATGATTTAACTCACAGACCCCACGTGCCAGAGGATTAAAAAAAAAGGTTCATTTAAATAGTACGACGGCACATCAAAGGGAGGCAAGCGAAAGCGAGCATTCTTGCTCAAACAAAAATGCTTTAACCTACCTTTCCCTCATGCCAGAGGTTTTAAAATAAAGATTCATTTAAATAGCACGACGGCACATCGAAGAAAGGCGAGCTTAGGCGATTATTCAAGCAAAAAAGAAAACGCTTTAACCTACCTACCCAACGTGCCAGAAGTTTTCAAAAAAAGATTCATTTAAATAGTATGACGGCACATCGAAGAAAGGCGACCGTAGGCGGATATTAAAGCAAGAACAAATTGCTTTAATCCACCTACCCTACCCGCAGCAAGGTTTTATAAAAGAAGCTTTCTTTAAATAATAATTCGTCTTATCAGAGGTAGGCGAGCGTGGGCGAGCATTCTTGCTCAAACAAAAAAGCTTTAAACTACCTACCCCACGTGCCAGAAGTTTTCAAAAAAAGAGTCATTGAAATGGTACGACGGTACATCGGAGGGAGGCAAGCAAATGCGAACATTCTTGCTCAAACAAAAATGCTCTAACCCATCTATTCTACCTGCAACAAGGTTTTATAAAAGAAGCTTATTTCATATAATAACTCATCTTATCAGAGGTAGGCGAGCGTGGGCGAGCATTCTTGCTCAAACAAAAAAGCTTTAACCTACCTACCCCATGTGCCAGAACTTTTAAAATAAAGATTCATTTAAATAGTACGACGACACGTCAAAAGCCGGCGTGCGAAGCAAGCATTTTAGCTAAAACAAAAATACTTAATCCCACCTATTCTACCCGCAACAAGGATTTATAAAAAAAGCTTTATTTAAATAATACCTCGGCACTTCGAAGGAAGGCCAGCGTAGGCGGATAATAAAGCAAGAACAAATTGCTTAAACCCACCTACCCTACCCGCAGCAAGGTTTTATAAAAGAAGCTATCTTTAAATAATACCTCGGCTTTCAGAGGTAGGCGATCGTGGTCGAGTATTAAAGCAAAAACAAAAACGCTTTAACCTACCTACCCCACGTGCCAGAAGTTTTCAAAAAAAGATTCATTTAAATAGTATGACGGCACATCGGAGGTTTTGAATAATAGGTCAGGGAGCAAATAAAACAAGTCGGTTTACCATCAGAACAGTCACCATTTATTCATATAAAAAAATGAGCTTAGTGTGTGCGGCGTCTCTACTAGAGGGATAGGCCAAAGCGGAGCGGAATCGTGTGTACTCTACGGAGTCCAGTTGGCGAGAGAGACGATAGCGTCTAACGGGCCTAGTCGAGGCTATCGCGGAGTTTTCGCAGTGACACTTCTGCTTTACATGTATATACAGTCGAGAAAAGGCGCGCGATATTCAAATGGTATTAAGTAGATATTACGCTATTATGTATAAAACTCAATACTCCCCCTTAATGAGTAATATCTCATTCGCCCTTTTACATTTTTAACACGAACGGAATTACATTCCACGTTACTACATTTATTATTATGCACGTTACTACACATTATATACTATACGTTCGCATATTTCCATACACTCATTTCACAAAGTTTAAATTACATATGATGCAGGCCAATTAGACCGCATAACTCTTCATGCCGACTTCGAGGCAAGGCTTTGGTTAAAATATCCGCCAGTTGTACTAAAGTTGAAACATATTTTACATTTATGTCGCCATTCTCGTACCTCTCTCTTACATAATGGAATTGGATATCTATGTGCTTTGTCCTTTTATGATACACGGGATTTTTGATGAGCTGCATTGCGCTCTGATTATCTATCTGCAGAACCGTCGGATTCGCACAGGGATATCCAATACCGGCCATTAATTGACGCAACCACATGGCTTCTTTACATGCTAAATTCGCAGCCAAATACTCTGCTTCCGTACTACTTGAGGCTACCATGGATTGTCTCTGTGCACACCACGAGATAGGCCCTTTGCAAATTTTAAAAATATAACCAGACGTAGATCTTCTAGTCTGAGTCTCACCAGCAAAATCAGAATCGCAAAAACCCTCTAAATCAAAATTTTCTTTAACTCTCGCGTACGTGATGCCAAAATCTATCGTAGCCTTTACATATCTCAATACTCGCTTCGACGCTTTACAATGAACGATAGTGTATTTGTCGAGATACCGACTTAAAACATTAACCGCGTATGTGATGGCCGGACGACTCACTACCGACAAATACATCAACGAACCGACAATCTCCCTGTATGGAAAATTTATATCACTCGCACAATGTTCCTTCATCAAGGACAGATCTTATCCTTTTTCTAAAGGGGTTGAAATGGGGTTGGCGTCCTCCATATTAAACCGTGCTAGAATTTTCCTAGCATAGTCCGCTTGATGCAGGAACATTTTGCCATTCTCTCTATCACGCTCGATTTTCACTCCAACAAATACATCCGGTTCGCACGTTGTTACATTGAATTTTTCTTTTAACACGGCAGTAATGTAATTTACGGTTTTACTTTCTCTCGCCATAATCAGTCCATCATCTACGAATAATAAAACATACGCCCTGTCATTCTCAATCATTCCACAAAATATCGATCGCTCAGCATTTGAAGTTAACAAATTTATTTCCGACAAAACACATTTAATCGTATCGTTCCAACAGCGCGAACTTTGTTTGAGACCGTACAAAGCTTTTACGAGTTTACATACCTTATTTTTCGCGTCACTTACATATACGCCTTCCGGCACCGCCATATATACGTCTTCTTTCAAAATTCCGTGCAAGAATGCGGTTTTGACGTCGAATTGGACTATATGAAGATCCTCCTGTACTGCCAGTGCTAGCATGGTCCTGATGGCCTCGTATCTTACTACAGGTGCAAACGTCTCGTCGTAGTCTACTCCGTACTGCTGACTAAAACCACGTGCGCATAGCCTGGCCTTGTACTTCGATGGTTTGCCAGCTTTCGCTTCTTGCCTTTTGAATACCCACTTCGAGTCTATCACGGCACATCCTTCAGGTCTATCGACGATTTCCCAGGTACCGTTGATGCGATGCGCTTGCAGTTCTTCGTCTATGGCTTCCTGCCACCATCGAGCATCTGGACCTGTAATGGCCTCTTGAAAAGTGGCCGGCTCCGGGATCTCTGCCGACAATACTCGTAGCCAGGAGGGCTTCTTCAGGGTACTGCGGTCTCGAAGTATTCGGCCTGCGCTGGTATTGTTCACGGGATTTTTCTCACCGTTCTCTTCAACAGCGTTGTTCACGGGAGTCCTCTCATCGTTCTCAGTGGGCTTCGACACATCAGGCTCTTTTTGCTGCTGCTGCTCTACGGGCTCTTCGGTGCTATTCGTTGCGTCCTGCCACTCATCGCGCGAGTCATCACTCTCACGCTCTTCGGATGCTTCCGTCTCATCCTGCGAATCAAAACAAATAGGAAAAGTGGCATCAGTTCGATTGAGTAAACTCACATTCTCCTTTTCTAGGAAAGTCACATTTCTCGATGTAGAAATCTTTCTCGTTGATGGGTCATACACACGGTAATTTGTCGAATCGCCTTGGTACCCAACGATGATTACTCTTCTTCCTGTAGCGTCGAGCTTTGTTCTGTGCAGTTTGGGTATGTGTTCGACAGCCGCCGACCCAAACACTCTCAAATGCTTGATACTCGGTTTCTTGTCTGTCCATACTTCGTAAGGTGACTTGTTGGGGTTCCTACTCGTGGGCGTCATGTTCATTAGATAGACGGCGGTGTGCATTGCCTCGGCCCAGAGGAATTTCGGCAGATCCTTCTGCAGCAGCATCGTGCGAGCGCTCTCAACAATGGTTCTGTTGTCTCGTTCCGATCGCCCATTTTGCTCCGGAGTGTACGGTGCCGTCGTCTCGTGCTTGATCCCCTTCGTTCGCATATAATTTTGCATATTCTGATTGCAAAATTCGCCGCCGTTGTCGGTACGCAGTACTTTCATGGAGCGATTAAATTTATTAAAAACCAGTCTTTCGAATTCTTTAAACTTCTCGTATGTGTCCGACTTATGCTTCACGCAATATATATGTCTATATCCCGACGCATCATCCTTAAATAATAAGAAATACCTTGATCCTCCGAGCGATTCAGTCGACATGGGGCCACAAATGTCGCTATGGAAATATTCGCCTGGTTTCCGTGGATGCGGCTCGCACTTCTTAACGAACGGCAGTCGATGGGCCTTTCCAAGATGACACGTCTCGCACGCCAAAGATGGATCGCCTTCTACATCGGCTCCTTCGACCAGCTTATTCTTGACCATGTGGAGAAGCGTTCTCTTGTTCACATGTCCCGCTCGTTCATGCCAAGTCTGCAAATCAGTTACATTCGCCTCGCTGCTCGGAGCCACCCGGAACAACATGCGAAAAATTTCATTTGACTGCTTCTTTCCGACTGCAAAGGTTTCTTCTCCCCGTGTTATCTTGACCAAATCGCTCTTAAAAATGACCTTGTAACCGCGCGACGTACATACTCCGACCGAGAATAGATTTTTTCTTAGGCGTGGTACGAAGTATACATTCTCCATGTCGACTCGTTTCCATGTATTATTTACGAGAGACTCAATCGCAACGGTCCCCTTGCCTTCGATATTGCAAGTCTCGTTATCTCCGAGCATCACACTTTCGCCGTGGCATGGTGTAAAATTACGAAGCCAGTCTCGACGATAGGTGAGGTGTCTGGACGCACCGCTGTCGGTGATCCAAACATCGTCTGTACTGAGGTGAGGCATAACAACGATTTCGCTCTGGCGCGCTTCGGGATTAATTTTCTCTCGTATGCTTGTTGTCGTGGATATAAACGCCACTGATGGTTGATTCCCTCTCGCCTCTCTATCTTTGTTATTGTTGTTGAACGGCTTGCTTCGCCCGAATTTCTTCCTTGTACACCGTCTCGCGATGAGTCTCGGCTTACCGCATGCGTGACATGTAAACTTTGTTGATGGCTTTGTTCCTTCACTCGACCTTGACGGGCCTGCGGTCCTTTCTTCGGTCTTATTATTGCGAAAATTATTTGAGGCTAAAAATGCGCTAGCTTTATCTTCTTGCTCCGAAAGCTTTTGTTCCTCCTTGATTAAACGTTCTTGAAGCGTGACAATGGTTTGTTTCGCCGGATCGACGCTATCCCACGCGGTGACAAACGCATTGTACTTTTCGGGCAGACTTCCCAAAATTTTCGCAATAACACCCTCGTCTGAGATTGGCTCGTTCAAGTCTCGCAGAGCGTGTGCCATGTTCGACACCTTTGTAATATACTGGACGACCTTCTCACTCGTCGTCATTTGGCACGTATAAAACTTCTGGAGCAATGTCGCTTTGTTCGTTGCCGACTTTTGCTCGAAAATCAAAGCCATCTTATCCCACATCTCCTTCGCTGTTTCGCACGTGAGGTAGTTTTCCAACTGTGCCGGTAGCATTGATGATGATAATATATACATACTTTTTGCGTTTTCCTTTGTCCATTTCTTCCCGTCTTCGCTCGTTAGACTTGCGGGTTTTTCCTTCTTTCCAGTCACTACGTCGTAGATATCGTTGGCTACCAGAATGGTTCGTACTTGGAATTTACATGCTTGGAAATTTGTTCCATCAAACTTGTTCAAATGGTTTCCCGAAAAATTCGTCGTCATCCTTGCTCCAAAAAAACGTGTTTCTCTTCTCAAGAAATTCTCTGCGCACTTCACGAATCACGTGGTATATCAGGAGAAAAATCGTTGCGCGGTATAAAAACGAAAAACACTCACCGACGACTAAGGGTGCTCTGGGCCCATAACCTTTTGAATAATAGGTCAGGGAGCAAATAAAACAAGTCGGTTTACCATCAGAACAGTCACCATTTATTCATATAAAAAAAGGAGCTTAACGTGTGCGGCGTCTCTACTAGAGGGATAGGCCAAAGCGGAGCGGAATCGTGTGTACTCTACGGAGTCCAGTTGGCGAGAGAGACGATAGCGTCTAACAGGCCTAGTCGACGCTATCGCGGAGTTTTCGCAGTGACACTTCTGCTTTACATGTATATACAGTCGAGAAAAGGCGCGCGATATTCAAATGGTATTAAGTAGATATTACGCTATTATGTATAAAACTCAATAGGAGGGAGGCAAGCAAAAGCAGGCATTCTTGCTCAAACAAAAATGCTTTAACCTACCTTCCCACGTGCCAGAGCTTTTAAAATAAAGATTCATTTAAATGGTACGACGGTAAATCGGAGGGAGGCGAGCGTTGGTGGATATTAAAGCAATAACAAAAATAATTAAACCCACCTATTCTACCCGCAGCAAGGATTTATAAAAAAAGCTTCATTTAAATAATAACTGGGCACATCGAAGAATGGCGAGAGTAGGCGAGTATTCAAGCAAAAAAAAATGATTTAACCTACCTACCCAACGTGCCAGAAGTTTTTAAAAAAAGATTCATTTAAATAGTATGACAGCACATCGAAGGGAGGCGAGCGTAGGCGGATATTAAAGCAAGAACAAATTGCTTTAACCCACCTACCCTACCCGCAGCAAGATTTTATAAAAGAAGCTTACTTTAAATAATAAGTCGTCTTATCAGAGGTAGGCGAGCGTGGGCGAGCATTCTTGCTAAAACAAAAAAGCTATAAACTACCTACCCCACGTGCAAGAAGTTTTCAAAAATAGATTCATTTAAATGGTACCACGGTACATCGGAGGGAGGCACGCAAAAGCGAACATTCTTGCTCAAACAAAAATGCTTTAACCCACCTATTCTACCCGCAACAAGGATTTATAAAAAAAGCTTTATTTAAATAATACCTCGGCACTTCGAAGGAAGGCGAGCGTAGGCGGATAATAAAGCAAGAACAAATCGCTTTGACCCACCTACCGTACCCGCAGCAAGGTTTTATAAAAGAAGCTTACTTTATATAATAAGTCGTCTTATCAGAGGTAGGCGATCGTGGGCGAGGATTCTTGCTCAAACAAAAAAGCTTTAACCTACCTACCCCACGTGCCAGAGCTTTTAAAATAAAGATTCATTTAAATAGCACGACGGCACATCGAAGGGAGGCGAGCGTTGGCGGATATTAAAGCAAGAACAAATTGCTTTAACCCACCTACCCAACCCGCAGCAAGGTTTTATAAAAGAAGCTTACTTTATATAATAAGTCGTCTTATCAGAGGTAGGCGAGTGTGGGCGAGCATTCTTGCTCAAACAAAAAAGCTTTAACCTACCTACCCCACGTGCCAGAAGTTTTCAAAAATAGATTCATTTAAATGGTACGACGGTACATCGGAGGGAGGCAAGCAAAAGCGAAGATTCTTGCTCAAACAAAAATGCTTTAACCCACCTATTCTACCCGCAACAAGGATTTATAAAAAAAGCTTTATTTAAATAATACCTCGGCACTTCGAAGGAAGGCGAGCGTAGGCGGATAATAAAGTAAGAACAATTTGCTTTAACCCACCTACCCTACCCGCAGCAAGGTTTTATAAAAGAAGCTTACTTTAAATAATACCTCGGCTTATCAGAGGTAGGCGAGTGTGGGCGAGCATTCTTGCTCAAACAAAAAAGCTTTAACCGACCTACCCCACGTGCCAGAAGTTTTCAAAAAAAGATTCATTTAAATGGTACGAAGGTACATCGGAGGGAGGCAAGCAAATGCGAACATTCTTGCTCAAACAAAAATGCTTTAACCTACCTTCCCCATGTGCTAGAACTTTTAAAATAAAGATTCATTTAAATAGTACGACGACACGTCAAAAGCAGGCGTGCGAAGCAAGCATTTTAGCTAAAACAAAAATACTTAAACCCACCTATTCTACCCGCAGCAAGGATTTATAAAAAAAGCTTTATTTAAATAATACCTATGCACATCGAAGAAAGGCGAGCGTAGGCGAGTATTCAAGCAAAAACAAAATGGCTCTAACCTACCTACCCCACGTGCCAGAGGTTTAAAAAAAAATTCATTTAAATAGTACGACGGCACGTCAAAAGCAGGCAAGCGAAGCAACCATTTTAGCTAAAACAAAAATACTTAAACCCACCTATTCAACCCGCAGAAAGGATTTATAAAAAAAGGTTTATTTAAATAATACCTCGGCACATCGAAGAAAGGCGAGCGTAGGCGAGTATTCAAGCAAAAACAAAAAAGCTTTAACCTATCTACCCCACGAGCCAGAAGTTTTCAAAAAAAGATTCATTTAAATAGCACGACGGTACATTGAAGGGAGGCGAGTGTAGGCGGATATTAAAGCAAAAACAAAAACGCTGTAACCTACCTACCCCACGTGCCGCTAGAATTCAGAAGAAAAATCATTTTAATAATATGACGGCACGTCAAAACAAGGCGAGCGAAGCAAGCATTTTAGCTAAACCAAAAATGCTTTAACCTACCTAGCCTACCCGCAGAAAGGTTTTATAAAAAAAGCTTTATTTTAATAATACCTCGGCACATCGGAGGGAGGCAAGCGAAAGCGAGCATTCTTGCTCAAACAAAAATGCTTTAACCTACCTTCCCCATGTGCTAGAACTTTTAAAATAAAGATTCATTGAAATGGTATGACGGTACATCGGAGGGAGGCAAGCAAATGTGAACATTCTTGCTCAAACAAAAATGCTTTAACCCATCTATTCTACCCGCAACAAGGTTTTATAAAAGAAGCTTATTTCATATAATAACTCATCTTATCAGAGGTAGGCGAGCGTGGGCGAGCATTCTTGCTCAAACAAAAATGCTTTAACCTACCTTCCCCACGTGCCAGAGCTTTTAAAATAATGATTCATTTAAATGGTACGACGGTAAATCGGAGGGAGGCGAGCGTTGGCGGATATTAAAGCAATAACAAAAATAATTAAACCCACCTATTCTACCCGCAGCAAGGATTTATAAAAAAAGCTTCATTTAAATAATACCTGGGCACATCGAAGAAAGGCGAGAGTAGGCGAGTATTCAAGCAAAAAAAAAATGATTTAACCTACCTACCCAACGTGCCAGAAGTTTTCAAAAAAAGATTCATTTAAATAGTATGACGGCACATCGGTGGGAGACGAGCGTCGGCGGATATTAAAGCAAGAACAAAAATGCTTTAATCCACTGACTCTACCCGCATCAAGGTTTTATAAAAGAAGCTTACTTTGTATAATATCTCGTCTTATCAGAGGTAGGCGATCGTGAGCGCGTATTAAAGCAAAAACAAAATCGCTTTATCCTACCTATCCCACGTGCCAGAAGTTTTCAAAAAAAGATTCATTTAAATAATATGACTGCACATCGGAGGGAGGCGAGCGTTGGCGGATATTAAAGCAAGAACAAATTGCTTTGACCCACCTACCGTACCCGCAGCAGGGTTTTATAAAAGAAGCTTACTTTATATAATAAGTCGTCTTATCAGAGGTAGGCGAGCGTAGGCGAGCATTCTTGCTCAAACAAAAAAGCTTTAACCTACCTACCCCACGTGCCAGAAGTTTTCAAAAAAAGATTCATTTAAATGGTACGACGGTACAACGGAGGGAGGCAAGCAAAAGCGAACATTCTTGCTCAAACAAAAATGCTTTAACCCACCTACCATACCCGCAGCAAGGTTTTATAAATGAAGCTTACTTTATATAATAACTCATCTTATCAGAAGTAGGCGAGCGTGGGCGAGCATTCTTGCTCAAACAAAAAAGCTTTAACCTACCTACCCCACGTGCCAGAAGTTTTCAAAAAAAGATTCATTTAAATGGTACGACGGTACATCGGAGGGAGGCAATGAAAAGCGAACATTCTTGCTCAAACAAAAATGCTTTAACCTACCTTCCCCATGTGCCAGAACTTTTAAAATAAAGATTCATTTAAATAGTACGACGACACGTCAAAAGCAGGCGTGCGAAGCAAGCATTTTAGCTAAAACAAAAAGACTTAAACCCACCTATTCTACCCGCAGCAAGGATTTATAAAAAAAGCTTCATTTAAATAATACCTCGGCACATCGAAGAAAGGCGAGAGTAGGCGAGTATTCAAGCAAAAACAAAAACGATTTAACCTACCTACCCAACGTGCCAGAAGTTTTCAAAAAAAGATTCATTTAAATAGTATGACGGCACATCGGTGGGAGACGAGCGTAGGCGGATATTAAAGCAAGAACAAAAATGCTTTAATCCACTGACTCTACCCGCAGCAAGGTGTTATAAATCAAGCTTTCTTTAAATAATACCTCGGCTTATTAGAGGTAGGCGATCGTGAGCGAGTATTAAAGCAAAAACAAAATCGCTTTAACCTACCTATCCCACGTGCCAGAAATTTTCAAAAAAAGATTCATTTAAATGGTACGACGGTACAACGGAGGGAGGCAAGCAAAAGCGAACATTCTTGCTCAAACAAAAATGCTTTAACCCACCTATTCTACCCGCAACAAGGATTTATAAAAAAAGCTTTATTTAAATAATACCTCGGCACTTCGAAGGAAGGCGAGCGTAGGCGGATAATAAAGCAAGAACAAATTGCTTTGACCCACCTACCGTACCCGCAGCAAGGTTTTATAAAAGAAGCTTTCTTTATATGATAAGTCGTCTTATCAGTGGTAGGCGATCGTGGGCGAGCATTCTTGCTCAAACAAAAAAGCTTTAAACTACCTACCCCACGTGCCAGAAGTTTTCAAGAAAAGATTCATTTAAATGGTACGACGGCACATCGGAGGGAGGCGAGCGTTGGCGGATATTAAAGCAAGAACAAATTGCTTTGACCCACCTACCGTACCCGCAGCAAGGTTTTATAAAAGAAGCTTACTTTATATAATAAGTCGTCTTATCAGAGGTAGGCGAGCGTGGGCGAGCATTCTTGCTCAAACAAAAAAGCTTTAACCTACCTACCCCACTTGCCAGAAGTTTTCAAAAAAAGATTCATTTAAATAGTATGACGGCACATCGGAGGGAGACGAGCGTTGGCGGATATTAAAGCAACAACAAAAATACTTAAACCCACCTATTCTACCCGCAGCAAGGATTTATAAAAAAAGCTTCATTTAAATAATACCTCTGCACATCGAAGAAAGGCGAGAGTAGGCGAGTATTCAAGCAAAAACAAAAACGATTTAACCTACCTACCCAACGTGCCAGAAGTTTTCAAAAAAAGATTCATTTAAATAGTATGACGGCACATCGGAGGAAGACGAGCGTAGGCGGATATTAAAGCAAGAACAAAAATGCTTTAATCCACCGACCCTACCCGCAGCAAGGTGTTATAAATGAAGCTTTCTTTAAATAATACCTCGGCTTATTAGAGGTAGGCGATCGTGAGCGAGTATTAAAGCAAAACCAAAATCGCATTAACCTACCTATCCCACGTGCCAGAAGTTTTCAAAAAAAGATTCATTTAAATGGTACGACGGTACAACGGAGGGAGGCAAGCAAAAGCGAACATTCTTGCTCAAACAAAAATGCTTTAACCCACCTACCCTACCCGCAGCAAGGTTTTATAAATGAAGCTTACTTTATATAATAACTCATCTTATCAGAGGTAGGCGAGCGTGGGCGAGCATTCTTGCTCAAACAAAAAAGCTTTAACCTACCTATTCTACCCGCAACAAGTATTTATAAAAAAAGCTTTATTTAAATAATACCTCGGCACTTCGAAGGAAGGCGAGCATAGGCGGATAATAAAGCAAGAACATATTGCTTTAACCCACCTACCCTACCCGCAGCAAGGTTTTATAAAAGAAGCTTACTTTATATAATATCTCGTCTTATCAGAGGTAGGCGATCGTGAGCGAGTATTAAAGCAAAAACAAAATCGCTTTATCCTACCTATCCCACGTGCCAGAAGTTTTCAAAAAAAGATTCATTTAAATGGTACGACGGTACAACGGAGGGAGGCAAGCAAAAGCGAACATTCTTGCTCAAACAAAAATGCTTTAACCCACCTATTCTACCCGCAACAATGATTTATAAAAAAAGCTTTATTTAAATAATACCTCGGCACTTCGAAGGAAGGCGAGCGTAGGCGGATAATAAAGCAAGAACAAATTGCTTTGACCCACCTACCGTACCCGCAGCAAGGTTTTATAAAAGAAGCTTTCTTTATATGATAAGTCGTCTTATCAGTGGTAGGCGAGCGTGGGCGAGCATTCTTGCTCAAACAAAAAAGCTTTAAACTACCTACCCCACGTGCCAGAAGTTTTCAAGAAAAGATTCATTTAAATGGTACGACGGCACATCGGAGGGAGGCGAGCGTTGGCGGATATTAAAGCAAGAACAAATTGCTTTGACCCACCTACCGTACCCGCAGCAAGGTTTTATAAAAGAAGCTTACTTTATATGATAAGTCGTCTTATCAGTGGTAGGCGAGCGTGGGCGAACATTCTTGCTCAAACAAAAATGCTTTAACCCACCTATTCTACCCGCAACAAGGATTTATAAAAAAAGCTTTATTTAAATAATACCTCGGCACTTCGAAGGAAGGCGAGCGTAGGCGGATAATAAAGCAAGAACAAATTGCTTTGACCCACCTACCGTACCCGCAGCAAGGTTTTATAAAAGAAGCTTTCTTTATATGATAAGTCGTCTTATCAGTGGTAGGCGATCGTGGGCGAGCATTCTTGCTCAAACAAAAAAGCTTTAAACTACCTACCCCACGTGCCAGAAGTTTTCAAGAAAAGATTCATTTAAATGGTACGACGGCACATCGGAGGGAGGCGAGCGTTGGCGGATATTAAAGCAAGAACAAATTGCTTTGACCCACCTACCGTACCCGCAGCAAGGTTTTATAAAAGAAGCTTACTTTATATAATAAGTCGTCTTATCAGAGGTAGGCGAGCGTGGGCGAGCATTCTTGCTCAAACAAAAAAGCTTTAACCTACCTACCCCACTTGCCAGAAGTTTTCAAAAAAAGATTCATTTAAATAGTATGACGGCACATCGGAGGGAGACGAGCGTTGGCGGATATTAAAGCAACAACAAAAATACTTAAACCCACCTATTCTACCCGCAGCAAGGATTTATAAAAAAAGCTTCATTTAAATAATACCTCTGCACATCGAAGAAAGGCGAGAGTAGGCGAGTATTCAAGCAAAAACAAAAACGATTTAACCTACCTACCCAACGTGCCAGAAGTTTTCAAAAAAAGATTCATTTAAATAGTATGACGGCACATCGGAGGAAGACGAGCGTAGGCGGATATTAAAGCAAGAACAAAAATGCTTTAATCCACCGACCCTACCCGCAGCAAGGTGTTATAAATGAAGCTTTCTTTAAATAATACCTCGGCTTATTAGAGGTAGGCGATCGTGAGCGAGTATTAAAGCAAAACCAAAATCGCATTAACCTACCTATCCCACGTGCCAGAAGTTTTCAAAAAAAGATTCATTTAAATGGTACGACGGTACAACGGAGGGAGGCAAGCAAAAGCGAACATTCTTGCTCAAACAAAAATGCTTTAACCCACCTACCCTACCCGCAGCAAGGTTTTATAAATGAAGCTTACTTTATATAATAACTCATCTTATCAGAGGTAGGCGAGCGTGGGCGAGCATTCTTGCTCAAACAAAAAAGCTTTAACCTACCTATTCTACCCGCAACAAGTATTTATAAAAAAAGCTTTATTTAAATAATACCTCGGCACTTCGAAGGAAGGCGAGCATAGGCGGATAATAAAGCAAGAACATATTGCTTTAACCCACCTACCCTACCCGCAGCAAGGTTTTATAAAAGAAGCTTACTTTATATAATATCTCGTCTTATCAGAGGTAGGCGATCGTGAGCGAGTATTAAAGCAAAAACAAAATCGCTTTATCCTACCTATCCCACGTGCCAGAAGTTTTCAAAAAAAGATTCATTTAAATGGTACGACGGTACAACGGAGGGAGGCAAGCAAAAGCGAACATTCTTGCTCAAACAAAAATGCTTTAACCCACCTATTCTACCCGCAACAATGATTTATAAAAAAAGCTTTATTTAAATAATACCTCGGCACTTCGAAGGAAGGCGAGCGTAGGCGGATAATAAAGCAAGAACAAATTGCTTTGACCCACCTACCGTAGCCGCAGCAAGGTTTTATAAAAGAAGCTTTCTTTATATGATAAGTCGTCTTATCAGTGGTAGGCGAGCGTGGGCGAGCATTCTTGCTCAAACAAAAAAGCTTTAAACTACCTACCCCACGTGCCAGAAGTTTTCAAGAAAAGATTCATTTAAATGGTACGACGGCACATCGGAGGGAGGCGAGCGTTGGCGGATATTAAAGCAAGAACAAATTGCTTTGACCCACCTACCGTACCCGCAGCAAGGTTTTATAAAAGAAGCTTACTTTATATGATAAGTCGTCTTATCAGTGGTAGGCGAGCGTGGGCGAACATTCTTGCTCAAACAAAAAAGCTTTAAACTACCTACCCCACGTGCCAGAAGTTTTCAAGAAAAGATTCATTTAAATGGTACGACGGTACATCGGAGGGAGGCAAGCAATAGCGAACATTCTTGCTCAAAACAAAAATGCTTTAACCCACCTACCCTACCCGCAGCAAGGTTTTATAAAAGAAGCTTACTTTATATATCAACTCGTCTTATCAGAGGTAGGCGAGTGTGGGCGAGTATTCAAGCAAAAACAAAAACGATTTAACCTACCTACCCAACGTGCCAGAAGTTTTCAAAAAAAGATTCATTTAAATAGTATGACGGCACATCGGAGGGAGGCGAGCGTTGGCGGATATTAAAGCAAGAACAAATTGCTTTGACCCACCTACCGTACCCGCAGCAAGGTTTTATAAAAGAAGCTTACTTTATATAATAAGTCGTCTTATCAGAGGTAGGCGAGCGTGGGCGAGCATTCTTGCTCAAACAAAAAAGCTTTAACCTACCTATTCTACCCGCAACATGTATTTATAAAAAAAGCTTTATTTAAATAATACCTCGGCACTTCGAAGGAAGGCGAGTATAGGCGGATAATAAAGCAAGAACATATTGCTTTAACCCACCTACCCTACCCGCAGCAAGGTTTTATAAAAGAAGCTTACTTTGTATAATATCTCGTCTTATCAGAGGTAGGCGATCGTGAGCGAGTATTAAAGCAACAACAAAATCGCTTTATCCTACCTATCCCACGTGCCAGAAGTTTTCAAGAAAAGATTCATTTAAATTATATGACGGCACATCGGAGGGAGGCGAGCGTTGGCGGATATTAAAGCAAGAACAAAAATGCTTTAATCCACCGACCCTACCCGCAGCAAGGTGTTATAAATGAAGCTTTCTTTAAATATTACCTCGGCTTATTAGAGGTAGGCGATCGTGAGCGAGTATTAAAGCAAAAACAAAATCGCATTAACCTACCTATCCCACGTGCCAGAAGTTTTCAAAAAAAGATTCATTTAAATGGTACGACGGTACAACGGAGGGAGGCAAGCAAAAGCGAACATTCTTGCTCAAACAAAAATGCTTTAACCCACCTACCCTACCCGCAGCAAGGTTTTATAAATGAAGCTTACTTTATATAATAACTCATCTTATCAGAGGTAGGCGAGCGTGGGCGAGCATTCTTGCTCAAACAAAAAAGCTTTAACCTACCTATTCTACCCGCAACAAGTATTTATAAAAAAAGCTTTATTTAAATAATACCTCGGCACTTCGAAGGAAGGCGAGCATAGGCGGATAATAAAGCAAGAACATATTGCTTTAACCCACCTACCCTACCCGCAGCAAGGTTTTATAAAAGAAGCTTACTTTATATAATATCTCGTCTTATCAGAGGTAGGCGATCGTGAGCGAGTATTAAAGCAAAAACAAAATCGCTTTATCCTACCTATCCCACGTGCCAGAAGTTTTCAAAAAAAGATTCATTTAAATGGTACGACGGTACAACGGAGGGAGGCAAGCAAAAGCGAACATTCTTGCTCAAACAAAAATGCTTTAACCCACCTATTCTACCCGCAACAAGGATTTATAAAAAAAGCTTTATTTAAATAATACCTCGGCACTTCGAAGGAAGGCGAGCGTAGGCGGATAATAAAGCAAGAACAAATTGCTTTGACCCACCTACCGTACCCGCAGCAAGGTTTTATAAAAGAAGCTTTCTTTATATGATAAGTCGTCTTATCAGTGGTAGGCGAGCGTGGGCGAGCATTCTTGCTCAAACAAAAAAGCTTTAACCTACCTACCCCACTTGCCAGAAGTTTTCAAAAAAAGATTCATTTAAATAGTATGACGGCACATCGGAGGGAGACGAGCGTTGGCGGATATTAAAGCAACAACAAAAATACTTAAACCCACCTATTCTACCCGCAGCAAGGATTTATAAAAAAAGCTTCATTTAAATAATACCTCTGCACATCGAAGAAAGGCGAGAGTAGGCGAGTATTCAAGCAAAAACAAAAACGATTTAACCTACCTACCCAACGTGCCAGAAGTTTTCAAAAAAAGATTCATTTAAATAGTATGACGGCACATCGGAGGAAGACGAGCGTAGGCGGATATTAAAGCAAGAACAAAAATGCTTTAATCCACCGACCCTACCCGCAGCAAGGTGTTATAAATGAAGCTTTCTTTAAATAATACCTCGGCTTATTAGAGGTAGGCGATCGTGAGCGAGTATTAAAGCAAAAACAAAATCGCATTAACCTACCTATCCCACGTGCCAGAAGTTTTCAAAAAAAGATTCATTTAAATGGTACGACGGTACAACGGAGGGAGGCAAGCAAAAGCGAACATTCTTGCTCAAACAAAAAAGCTTTAACCCACCTACCCTACCCGCAGCAAGGTTTTATAAATGAAGCTTACTTTATATAATAACTCATCTTATCAGAAGTAGGCGAGCGTGGGCGAGCATTCTTGCTCAAACAAAAAAGCTTTAACCTACCTACCCCACGTGCCAGAAGTTTTCAAAAAAAGATTCATTTAAATGGTACGACGGTACATCGGAGGGAGGCAATGAAAAGCGAACATTCTTGCTCAAAACAAAAATGCTTTAACCCACCTACCCTACCCGCAGCAAGGATTTAAAAAAAAAGCTTCATTTAAATAATACCTCGGCACATCGAAGAAAGGGGAGAGTAGGCGAGTATTCAAGCAAAAACAAAAACGATTTAACCTACCTACCCAACGTGCCAGAAGTTTTCAAAAAAAGATTCATTTAAATAGTATGACGGCACATCGGAGGGAGACGAGCGTAGGCGGATATTAAAACAAGAACAAAAATGCTTTAATCCACCGACCCTACCCGCAGCAAGGTGTTATAAATGAAGCTTTCTTTAAATAATACCTCGGCTTATTAGAGGTAGGCGATCGTGAGCGAGTATTAAAGCAAAAACAAAATCGCTTTAACCTACCTACCCCACGTGCCAGAAGTTTTCAAGAAAAGATTCATTTAAATGGTACGACGGCACATCGGAGGGAGGCGAGCGTTGGCGGATATTAAAGCAAGAACAAATTGCTTTGACCCACCTACCGTACCCGCAGCAAGGTTTTATAAAAGAAGCTTACTTTATATAATAAGTCGTCTTATCAGAGGTAGGCGAGCGAGGGCGAGCATTCTTGCTCAAACAAAAAAGCTTTAACCTACCTACCCCACTTGCCAGAAGTTTTCAAAAAAAGATTCATTTAAATAGTATGACGGCACATCGGAGGGAGACGAGCGTTGGCGGATATTAAAGCAACAACAAAAATACTTAAACCCACCTATTCTACCCGCAGCAAGGATTTATAAAAAAAGCTTCATTTAAATAATACCTCTGCACATCGAAGAAAGGCGAGAGTAGGCGAGTATTCAAGCAAAAACAAAAACGATTTAACCTACCTACCCAACGTGCCAGAAGTTTTCAAAAAAAGATTCATTTAAATAGTATGACGGCACATCGGAGGAAGACGAGCGTAGGCGGATATTAAAGCAAGAACAAAAATGCTTTAATCCACCGACCCTACCCGCAGCAAGGTGTTATAAATGAAGCTTTCTTTAAATAATACCTCGGCTTATTAGAGGTAGGCGATCGTGAGCGAGTATTAAAGCAAAAACAAAATCGCATTAACCTACCTATCCCACGTGCCAGAAGTTTTCAAAAAAAGATTCATTTAAATGGTACGACGGTACAACGGAGGGAGGCAAGCAAAAGCGAACATTCTTGCTCAAACAAAAAAGCTTTAACCCACCTACCCTACCCGCAGCAAGGTTTTATAAATGAAGCTTACTTTATATAATAACTCATCTTATCAGAAGTAGGCGAGCGTGGGCGAGCATTCTTGCTCAAACAAAAAAGCTTTAACCTACCTACCCCACGTGCCAGAAGTTTTCAAAAAAAGATTCATTTAAATGGTACGACGGTACATCGGAGGGAGGCAATGAAAAGCGAACATTCTTGCTCAAAACAAAAATGCTTTAACCCACCTACCCTACCCGCAGCAAGGATTTAAAAAAAAAGCTTCATTTAAATAATACCTCGGCACATCGAAGAAAGGGGAGAGTAGGCGAGTATTCAAGCAAAAACAAAAACGATTTAACCTACCTACCCAACGTGCCAGAAGTTTTCAAAAAAAGATTCATTTAAATAGTATGACGGCACATCGGAGGGAGACGAGCGTAGGCGGATATTAAAACAAGAACAAAAATGCTTTAATCCACCGACCCTACCCGCAGCAAGGTGTTATAAATGAAGCTTTCTTTAAATAATACCTCGGCTTATTAGAGGTAGGCGATCGTGAGCGAGTATTAAAGCAAAAACAAAATCGCTTTAACCTACCTACCCCACGTGCCAGAAGTTTTCAAAAAAAGAGTCAATTAAATTGTACGACGGTACAACGGAGGGAGGCAAGCAAAAGCGAACATTCTTGCTCAAACAAAAAAGCTTTAACCCACCTATTCTACCCGCAACAAGGATTTATAAAAAAAGCTTTATTTAAATAATACCTCGGCACTTCGAAGGAAGGCGAGCGTAGGCGGATAATAAAGCAAGAACAAATTGCTTTGACCCACCTACCGTACCCGCAGCAAGGTTTTATAAAAGAAGCTTTCATTATATGATAAGTCGTCTTATCAGTGGTAGGCGAGCGTGGGCGAGCATTCTTGCTCAAACAAAAAAGCTTTAAACTACCTACCCCACGTGCCAGAAGTTTTCAAGAAAAGATTCATTTAAATGGTACGACGGCACATCGGAGGGAGGCGAGCGTTGGCGGATATTAAAGCAAGAACAAATTGCTTTGACCCACCTACCGTACCCGCAGCAAGGTTTTATAAAAGAAGCTTACTTTATATAATAAGTCGTCTTATCAGAGGTAGGCGAGCGTGGGCGAGCATTCTTGCTCAAACAAAAAAGCTTTAACCTACCTACCCCACTTGCCAGAAGTTTTCAAAAAAAGATTCATTTAAATAGTATGACGGCACATCGGAGGGAGACGAGCGTTGGCGGATATTAAAGCAACAATAAAAATACTTAAACCCACCTATTCTACCCGCAGCAAGGATTTATAAAAAAAGCTTCATTTAAATAATACCTCTGCACATCGAAGAAAGGCGAGAGTAGGCGAGTATTCAAGCAAAAACAAAAACGATTTAACCTACCTACCCAACGTGCCAGAAGTTTTCAAAAAAAGATTCATTTAAATAGTATGACGGCACATCGGAGGAAGACGAGCGTAGGCGGATATTAAAGCAAGAACAAAAATGCTTTAATCCACCGACCCTACCCGCAGCAAGGTGTTATAAATGAAGCTTTCTTTAAATAATACCTCGGCTTATTAGAGGTAGGCGATCGTGAGCGAGTATTAAAGCAAAAACAAAATCGCATTAACCTACCTATCCCACGTGCCAGAAGTTTTCAAAAAAAGATTCATTTAAATGGTACGACGGTACAACGGAGGGAGGCAAGCAATAGCGAACATTCTTGCTCAAACAAAAATGCTTTAACCCACCTACCTTACCCGCAGCAAGGTTTTATAAATGAAGCTTACTTTATATAATAACTCATCTTATCAGAAGTAGGCGAGCGTGGGCGAGCATTCTTGCTCAAACAAAAAAGCTTTGACCTACCTACCCCACGTGCCAGAAGTTTTCAAAAAAAGATTCATTTAAATGGTACGACGGTACATCGGAGGGAGGCAATGAAAAGCGAACATTCTTGCTCAAAACAAAAATGCTTTAACCCACCTACCCTACCCGCAGCAAGGATTTAAAAAAAAAGCTTCATTTAAATAATACCTCGGCACATCGAAGAAAGGCGAGAGTAGGCGAGTATTCAAGCAAAAACAAAAACGATTTAACCTACCTACCCAACGTGCCAGAAGTTTTCAAAAAAAGATTCATTTAAATAGTATGACGGCACATCGGAGGGAGACGAGCGTAGGCGGATATTAAAGCAAGAACAAAAATGCTTTAATCCACCGACCCTACCCGCAGCAAGGTGTTATAAATGAAGCTTTCTTTAAATAATACCTCGGCTTATTAGAGGTAGGCGATCGTGAGCGAGTGTTAAAGCAAAAACAAAATCGCTTTAACCTACCTACCCCACGTGCCAGAAGTTTTCAAAAAAAGAGTCATTTAAATTGTACGACCGTACAACGGAGGGAGGCAAGCAAAAGCGAACATTCTTGCTCAAACAAAAAAGCTTTAACCCACCTATTCTACCCGCAACAACGATTTATAAAAAAAGCTTTATTTAAATAATACCTCGGCACTTCGAAGGAAGGCGAGCGTAGGCGGATAATAAAGCAAGAACAAATTGCTTTGACCCACCTACCGTACCCGCAGCAAGGTTTTATAAAAGAAGCTTACTTTATATAATAAGTCGTCTTATCGGAGGTAGGCGAGCGTGGGCGAGCATTCTTGCTCAAACAAAAAAGCTTTAACCTACCTACCCCACTTGCCAGAAGTTTTCAAAAAAAGATTCATTTAAATAGTATGACGGCACATCGGAGGGAGACGAGCGTTGGCGGATATTAAAGCAACAACAAAAATACTTAAACCCACCTATTCTACCCGCAGCATGGATTTATAAAAAAAGCTTCATTTAAATAATACCTCTGCACATCGAAGAAAGGCGAGAGTAGGCGAGTATTCAAGCAAAAACAAAAACGATTTAACCTACCTACCCAACGTGCCAGAAGTTTTCAAAAAAAGATTCATTTAAATAGTATGACGGCACATCGGTGGGAGACGAGCGTAGGCGGATATTAAAGCAAGAACAAAAATGCTTTAATCCACCGACCCTACCCGCAGCAAGGTGTTATAAATGAAGCTTTCTTTAAATAATACCTCGGCTTATTAGAGGTAGGCGATCGTGAGCGAGTATTAAAGCAAAAAGAAAATCGCTTTAACCTACCTACCCCACGTGCCAGAAGTTTTCAAAAAAAGAGTCATTTAAATTGTACGACGGTACAACGGAGGGAGGCAAGCAAAAGCGAACATTCTTGCTCAAACAAAAAAGCTTTAACCCACCTATTCTACCCGCAACAAGGATTTATAAAAAAAGCTTTATTTAAATAATACCTCGGCACCTCGAAGGAAGGCGAGCGTAGGCGGATAATAAAGCAAGAACAAATTGCTTTGACCCACCTACCGTACCCGCAGCAAGGTTTTATAAAAGAAGCTTTCTTTATATGATAAGTCGTCTTATCAGTGGTAGGCGAGCGTGGGCGAACATTCTTGCTCAAACAAAAAAGCTTTAAACTACCTACCCCACGTGCCAGAAGTTTTCAAGAAAAGATTCATTTAAATGGTACGACGGTACATCGGAGGGAGGCAAGCAATAGCGAACATTCTTGCTCAAAACAAAAATGCTTTAACCCACCTACCCTACCCGCAGCAAGGTTTTATAAAAGAAGCTTACTTTATATATCAACTCGTCTTATCAGAGGTAGGCGAGTGTGGGCGAGTATTCAAGCAAAAACAAAAACGATTTAACCTACCTACCCAACGTGCCAGAAGTTTTCAAAAAAAGATTCATTTAAATAGTATGACGGCACATCGGAGGGAGGCGAGCGTTGGCGGATATTAAAGCAAGAACAAATTGCTTTGACCCACCTACCGTACCCGCAGCAAGGTTTTATAAGAGAAGCTTACTTTATATAATAAGTCGTCTTATCAGAGGTAGGCGAGCGTGGGCGAGCATTCTTGCTCAAACAAAAAAGCTTTAACCTACCTATTCTACCCGCAACAAGTATTTATAAAAAAAGCTTTATTTAAATAATACCTCGGCACTTCGAAGGAAGGCGAGTATAGGCGGATAATAAAGCAAGAACATATTGCTTTAACCCACCTACCCTACCCGCAGCAAGGTTTTATAAAAGAAGCTTACTTTGTATAATATCTCGTCTTATCAGAGGTAGGCGATAGTGAGCGAGTATTAAAGCAACAACAAAATCGCTTTATCCTACCTATCCCACGTGCCAGAAGTTTTCAAGAAAAGATTCATTTAAATTATATGACGGCACATCGGAGGGAGGCGAGCGTTGGCGGATATTAAAGCAAGAACAAATTGCTTTGACCCACCTACCGTACCCGAAGCAAGGTTTTATAAAAGAAGCTTACTTTATATAATAAGTCGTCTTATCTGAGGTAGGTGTGCGTGGGCGAGCATTCTTGCTCAAACAAAAAAGCTTTAACCTACCTACCCCACTTGCCAGAAGTTTTCAAAAAAAGATTCATTTAAATGGTACGACGGTACATCGGAGGGAGGCAAGCAAAAGCGAAGATTTTTGCTCAAACAAAAATGCTTTAACCTACCTTCCCCATGTGCCAGAACTTTTAAAATAAAGATTCATTTAAATAGTACGACGACACGTCAAAAGCAGGCGTGCGAAGCAAGCATTTTAGCTAAAACAAAAATACTTAAACCCACCTATTCTACCCGCAGCAAGGATTTATAAAAAAAGCTTTATTTAAATAATACCTATGCACATCGAAGAAAGGCGAGCGTAGGCGAGTATTCAAGCAAAAACAAAAACGGTTTAACCTACCAATTTTTGATGCATCATGTAAAGCGTCACGAAGCAAGTTTCCGATTTGAGAGTAGTCATGTCCATCCGTTTTCCACCTGATGCCATGATAATTATGTTTGAGCCATTGGTTTTCCTTTTGCATTTTGTCTGAGAGTTTTTTCCATGAGAAGGGATTTTTAATGTTAGAACAATAGGATCTGCACTATTTTCCTTGAGAGGTATGATTGCTAATTCCTTTAGAATATAATCTTCGGTTTGCTTGAAACCAGTCGTGTCTACTGTATACTCCATTTTCCGGTGCAGCTTAGACGAGCTTCTTGACATCTCCACTAATAGGATTGTACTGAACGATGCGATCGTGTACGATCAGACAGTAGGCTGAAGTGTTAGCAGGAAAATCTTTTTTAGCCTCAAACTCCAGACGTACATCGACAGGAGCGCTCTTGAGAGATTCGTTTTGTCGTGAACAGTCAATAACTACGAGTGGTGCAAAGTTGAGAAACGAAGACTTTGTCAGCAGCGGTTGCGGATCTCTTCCATAGTAGGATTTTTGAAAATTATCGTACATATCATAGAGAATGGCAAACTGATTTTTAGCTATGTCGAGGTTCATATTGTTGTATGGATAATATTGTGAATTCAAGAAAAGTTTCACATTACTCAACTCACAATGGTCAAATCGACTGGCGTTTGCAGTTCTCAATGATTTTCTCTTTGTTTGCAATCCAAGAATCACAAAACGAGGTTTTTCCAATTGATTTGATGTTTTCACCGTCCAGACGTGTTTAGTAGTGCTTGGGAGAAGAGGATATTCAAATAATTCCCAAGAACGGAAACACATGGAGATAGGATTATCTTTACCAATGAAATTCAATAGCTGCATTTTTTGTTTATCAGATGCAACAACATATCAACCACTCTATCTTTGATGCTTTTACTTCGTAATCTTCATAAGTAGTTACACCAGATGCTACAGTACCTTCCTGGATTATTACGTTCAAGTCGCTTCTCGATCTTGTGAGAATGTGCTCATGCTTCATATTAACTATAATCTTTTTATAGTCTTCTGCAAAACCCAAGATCATACTCAGTGGAATCGCAACGTCAAAATTTCCCTTGTCATCTACGACCGATTTGATATTGTCTTGAATACCAAACCAGCCTGCATTCTCCAGTATATCATTCTGATTCAAATTAAATGAAATCAATCCTTTCATAACACTGCTCAGACCAACATTTTTACTTTTATCTATCTCCACAGCATTAATCTCATAACGAATTTCATCAAACACATGACAAATGCCATTGTTGGCAAATTTGGTTTTAACAAGTGCTGCTGATCCACCTTTTACTTGCAACTTTCCACATATATGGATAGAGCTGCGCGATGGTAAGAAACATAGATCTTGATGTTGGATAGAAATACGAATTTCATCACTGTTGTCAAAGCTTAATGATGAGTATGGTTGATGTGCGTGTACTTCGTAATGAGCAATAGACTCATCGAATACGACACCTGATCGAATGCTTAGAATTTCGTACATTTTTCTGGAAACAGCAAAGAATTATACACGTGAATTTTTTCCACGAACTTTTAGTCCTAGACTTTTCAGAAACTGCATGCTCTTGCGTGTTAATGGACTGGTTGCCATGATGACTGATTTATATATGATCCAGAATTGTAAACGATGCCCATTATACAGATTTGATGTGAAGTCTAATAGTTATTTCCTCTCCTCGAAAATTCACTAAATTTCCATCCTGATCAACAATTTGAATTTGTAGATGATCTATGCACTTGACACTGACCGGTAGATATATGACGTGTGACGGAACTTCTATGATTTTATATCGCGGAGGCACTCTGGGAAAGAACTCATGGAGTGTATGAACTTTCTTATTATTGATATAAGCACCTCCAGTAATATTGAACTCAACTCTGAGTGCATTGATTCTCAATATTTTCACTGGTAAATCTGAGCTGTGTTGAATGTTTTCTTCGAGAGTGCGAGGAGCAAAGCCAAGGAGACGGCCTATGGAATCGTGAGGTGTGAGATCTATCGGATGACTGCAGAGAATTTCACTTCTAAGAGTATTGTTGTTAGCTTTCAACGAGAATTCGATTCCTTTGGATTTAAAATTTGCTTGTAAAAATTGATTAATAGCATCAATCTCATAACTGCCAGTAGGAATATTAATAATAATATCTCCGTTTAAATGCAGTTTATTATTTGAATAGTCAACATTGGGAATAGAGTTAAATGATAAAAATTTTGTCTTGGGTTTATTTGAACTTTTATCATTTAACTCTATTACCAATGTTGACTATTCAAATAATAAACTGCATTTAAATCTGCAATGCTTCGGTAGTTCAATCGAAGGAAAATATTGCGCTTCTAAGACGATGAGTTTCCTGAGAGCACCGGTTGCACTTAGTCCTGCGAACAATGGAATCAGAAAAGGAAGAACTCCACCAATTTTTGATGGAAGCGGCAGAACACGTGGAATGATAACTTTTTTCTTTCCACCTACACTTTTAACAGCTTGACGTGCACCCTTCGAGGCTGATTGAATAACCTTGCGAGAACTTTTACTTGTTGACATTGATTTTTTAGCCGCAGTCACTAACTTATTAAATTTTAGTCCCATTCCAGTTTTTCCTTTTAATTTCATAGCATTGCTAACAGCAAAAGCAAAAGCTTTTTCGCCAAGACTAGCATCCTTAGCTCTGACACGTTGCATAGCTTCCTCAGCAAGCATCTTATCAGCAGCTTTACGATCTCCGTTTTTATCGGAGTAAGCTATGTCGTGTTTTTTACAAGCCTGATCAAGCGGATTAATACCAGGATCTCCTCTTTTCATTCGCTTTTTCAATTTAGTTCCGGGACCGCAGTATTGATATCCAGGAAGATGCATTTCAACAGGTAAGTTATTGATAACTTTATCAAGCAATCCATAGCCTTTCGGCTGTTTCTGAGATTTGTGTATGATCATCTCTCTTCGAGTGTTGATTCACAACTGACGTTCATGGTATAAAACGAGCGTTTATATTTCGAGAGCTCAATGTTATATTTGACTCTGTTGAGTGAACATGGATTTTACTGAGCAGAGCGTCAAACTCCCTGTCACGAATTTTGATTTTGGAAAAGAGAAGAAAAAGAAGCGTCATGGGGAATTACTACCAGATAGTATACGAGCAGTATTCTGTGGTTCATCAAACTGTGGAAAAACAAATAGTTTATTGGCTTTAATTACACACCCCAATGGTCTTAGGTTTGAGAATTTGTATGTATACTCTAAATCCTTGAATCAGCCAAAGTATCAATTTCTCAAAAATGTATTGGATCCGATTGAAGGAGTATCATATCTTCCGTTCAATGAGCATGAATCTGTAGTATCTCCAGATGAAGCCCTTCCAAATTCAATAATGATTTTTGATGATGTGGCATGTGAGAAGCAGGATAACGTCAGAGCATTCTTCTGTATGGGGAGACATAAGAGTGTAGATAGCTTCTATCTATGTCAATCTTATGCTCATATAAGAAAACATCTCATTAGAGATAATGTCAATTTGTTAGTAATTTATCAACAAGATGATGTAAATCTTAAACATATCTATGAAGATCATGTGAATACCGATTTAACTTTCAACGAATTTCGGAATCTTTGTTCTGAATGTTGGAAGAATGATAGATATGGATTCATCGTTATTGATAAAGATAGGCCGATGAATGAGGGTAGATACAGAAAAGGATTTGACTGTTTTGCAATAAAAAAGGAATTATGAGTTTCAAACTTACAGTTCAGTTGTAGACATCGCCACGTCAGCATGTCAGACTTCGAGAAAGAGAAGAATGTTCTTAGTGAGCTCTTGCGAGCTCGTGAGGCTATTAAAAAAAAATACACTTTATTAAAACAGGAGAAAGATGATTTTGAAAAAGTCATCGGTGATACTCTAAAACCAGTCATCACACCACTTGAGAAACTTGTTGAGATGAAAAGTGAAAGCCCACTACAGCAACCATCCAATCACATTTTGGATCAAAACAGCAGTAAAAAAATGAAAAAACGAATGAGAATCGATCGATCGAGTTTGCTCAACGATCAAAATAAGAACAATAAATCAAGTTTATTGGATTATACTGTTTATGATTATGATGATAATGATGATGATGATGATGATGATGATAATGATGTTTATGACACAATAACCAATTCTACATTTAGATCCGCGAGTGGAAAAAATGAATCAGCTGAAGACTTGCTAGACTATCATTGCTAGATAAAAGCCGTGGAACGATTGATAATATATACGGAGTGCGAAAGGTTGATGAAGTGTATATGATTGGTGATTCAGAAATTGAATTTGATGATAAATATGTCAAAGTCAGAAATGAAAGTTATCCTAAAACGAGTGGACTGATGGAATTGCTATTTAAAAAATATCCGGATGATCTTCTTCTGAGCTCATCAGATCGTGCAAATTATCGCAAGATTCTGGAAGCAACAAATGCTCATCGGAAAAAATTCAGCAAAGATGAATCTATACGAATGTCGAGAAGTAATAAATATAAGAATATTTTAGCACCAATGTTCCGCAGCACTCCACGTAAAAAGAACAGTAGCAGCGGAGGAGGACTCATACCTAAATATAAAATAGCTAAGAAAAATTCTTCCATTGATCTCGTCTACTGGGATGATCCAAACGAGCTTACTGAGAGACTTCGACTATTGATTGCCGAACGATCAGCTGGAAATAATAATCACAACAATGAAATCCAGTCGATTATTGAGGAATTACGTGAAGCTGGGCATATATATTGATACGCAACTTTCTTCTTTGCATCAGTACTACCATGAGTCTCGATGTGTTTGGAAGAAAACTTGAGGGCTCGCAAGTGAGTCGTGGTCCTCCAGGCATTGGTTTCAATTTTACACCAGACGGTGATTTTGATCTAGAAACCAAGCGACTTTGCAACCTAGGACCGCCCAATCATCCAAACGATGCAATCACATTGAATTCACTGAAAGTTATTCTACAAACTGAAATAAATTATATAGCTGCTAAAATTGCTGGAATTGGTGAAGTTATAGAAGAATGTAAGCAACAAGTTGAAAAACATCAATTGGAAGTGAATGCAAAATTGCGTTATCTTTATAGTACAACTCTTCGCAATTACTCTGGTGTTGATTATATCATTGAAGAAGCGAATGAACAATTAAAAGTTCGTATAGACGAATTTCCAGATGGATTTTCATCTACTGTAAAGGAAGATGTAACGTCATAGAGTAGCTGAAGAGCTACACAAGCCAGCACGTCGGCGATACAAGAGAAGAAAATATGACATACGTGGAATAGACGAGACTTGGGAAGCTGATCTTGTAGAAATGATACCATATTCTAAAGAAAACAAAGGTTTTCATTACTTACTCACTGTCATAGATATATTTTCAAAGTATGCATGGGCCGTGCCAGTCAAGTCAAAGAGTGGTAATGATGTTACTACAGCTATGAAGTCAATACTGAAAGAAGGACGAGTACCGAAGAATCTACAAACTGACCAAGGAAAAGAATTTTACAATTCAATTTTTCAAAAACTTATGAAGAAGCACAATATACACATATACTCTTCACATAGTAATCTTCATGCAAGTATATGCGAACGATTCAATAGAACGTTAAAAAATGCAATGTGGACAGAATTCAGCAAACAAGGAAGCTATAAATGGTTGAATATTCTACCTAACTTGCTCAAAGCATATAATTCGAAAAAAAATCGGACAACAGGAATCGAGCCTGAAAATGTTACACAGGCAAATGAGCGAGAAGTCAAGAGACGTTTTCCAAATGAAAAGTCGCCAGTGAAAAAACCAAAATTTACAGTAGGAGATAAAGTACGAATAAGTAGGATAAAAAATGTTTTTGAAAAAGGTTACACGCCAAACTGGTCAACGGAAATTTTCACAATAACGCGAGTTGTAAAAACAGATCCAGTAACTTACCACCTCAAAGATTATTATGATAAACCCGTCTCTGGCGGCTTTTATGAAACGGAAATTCATAAAACTATGTATCCGGGAATTTATTTAGTAGAAAAAGTTTTAAAGAAAAGTGGTAAACGCATATATGTTAAATGGTTAGGATTTAGTGACAAGCATAATAGTTGGATAGATAAAAATGAGATTGTATGAATTATTATTCAAGGTTCAAATAAATAAAAAAGCAATTGTTATTATATTTAATAATGTATTTATTCATGTAAATTGCACACAAGTTTGAACAAATAAATAAATAGTATTTAACAATTATCAGTCTTTGTCTTTCATTATTTTAGTATGTGGTGAACTTAAAAGAAGTTCCACCCTAATATGTTATAAATAAACTAAGTTTATTTGCTGTGTTAGAGAGATTATTGAAAAGTTCTTGATCTTTCAAGATTGCTGATGAGATCTTTTCTGGAAGAAATATTTGAAAGCTGTCATCGATCTCGGCCACGATCTTCGTGCCGAATCTCGTCTTTACTTCCTTGAGCGCAGTCACCATGTATGCATGATCTTTTTCTAAGTCCGTGGCTTTCTTCTTGGGCAAGAACTCGCGCTCAGCAATTTTGTTAAGTGCAGATAGATCCATTCTGAAAAGTAAAAATATAAGAATTTGTATTAGAGAAAATACTTTCTTTGGGAAGAAAAATAGTGAGAATCAGCTATGAACTTACTTGGAAATGTTAAGTGAGTCTTGGTTTCTTCTCCAAAGGCAGGTAATTTTCAAGCTCGACTGCTCGAATGTGCTCTTCACCGTGCTGCGTCGGTTGATATAGCCCATTCCCCACCATGATGTCTGCCCCTTCCATCGCCTCTTGTAGAATATCCCTTCTATCGGAAGATGCCCCCTCCATCGATGGATTCCATTCGTGCATTAGCTCCTCACAAACATCGTATTCGATAATGATTTGTTCACCTGTATCGCTATAAAGTGTCACCCCCACTCGTGCTGCACTGTTTTCATTGGTCACTTCGTTCCCTCTCTCCATTGCTCTCTCGCTTTCTTCTTCAGTATTGGTCGCTTCATACCCCTTCTCCACTTCCATCTCCCCACTCTTTCTTCTCTTGTATCAGCCATTTTTTCATCCCCCTCCATTTGAATTACAGCCAGCGCCATCTGTTCCTCAATAGTTCCTCAAAAACAAAGTGTCTGTGCTATGAGGTAATAAGTATCTTTTATCATCATGCGGACTTATTGCTATTTTATTCTGTTTTTCAGTATGCACTACATGCAATTTAGAGCGAATGTTGCACTGCACACGTTTAACAATAATTTGTTCTTCAAGACATTTTCGATAATCTTCGAACGTGATTGTTTTCTTCACAACACTCGATTTTATGCCCTTGGCTTTTTTCACAGTCTCAGATCCATCTATCAAAATACTATACATTTTGCTACGTAAACCAATAAATTCCGTCATAATCTTGCCACAGCATTCATCTTTCATTAATCCAGGCACTTTTTTATTGACACGCGGGATTCCAAATTGATTGTTCTCTTTGTAATCAGAAGTATCAAATTTGTGCAAGTCTTCTTTCATTATTTTATACATATCCACGTCAACGACTTCATATATTAGACTATCTGTGTCGGTGTAAAGGAGTTTACATCTGTCCCCAAGTCGACGCTTCATATATGAATAATGAAAATCGTATAACAATATTTTAGACAAATCGAGAATGCTGAGACCAACGTATATTGGTTTTTTAATTGTAATACTTGTTCTCTTTAGCTGTATAGCAACCAAATTTTTATCAAAGATAGCACAACTATGAAAATTTGGTTGAGCTATACGTGCTTCTGCTCCATATCGACCTGTAAATTTATTCACTAATCGCACATCAACGCGAGATCGTTCTCGCTCGATGCACTTACCATATACTGCATTAATTAATAACTTGTAGAAAAGCTTTTCAAACTCATTCTTGGCCTGCTTTCTCTTCTCTGTATTAAATTCAACATATGGTTTGAGCCAAGGCTTCTGCTCAAAACTCAGAATCCTATGCACTTTTTTTAGTCGAAGTCCATTATCTAATACCTGTTTTAACGCAAGATAATGAATGGCATACCTTTTCTTATCGTTCAAAGTAGTCAACAGTTTCTTTTGCTTTGAGCCAGGGGGTGTACGATGCTCTGCACAAAAAGGCAAATCTTGATGATCATCATGTATTTCTTCAGTATACTCTAAATCTACTTCAGCAAAGTAGCCGGTATCAGAGTCTGGTGGTGCATTGAAAAAATTTGAATTCGTTTCATATTCGATCCATTTGAATTTTCCCACTGGTAAATACTGCACCATAGCCCATCCATAAAGATTATTAATATCAAAATATAAGAGTGCCTTCGTTTTCTGATTCTTATCGTATGATGGTCCCATGTACGGATTGTTCGCCTTAGCATACCGATTGCAACATTGACTTATTCCTCCTCGAATGCCTGCTTCAATAAACATCAGCATATCTATATCTGTAAGAAGCTCCAATTCCACTTTTGTCATTTTTAGAGCTGCTGAAAATGTGAGACCTGGAGTCGTGTAAAAGTCTGCAGGACATAAACTATACGCTTTCAGAGATGTCTCTCGAAAACTTTCGAAGACGTCAGCTAATAATAAAACATCTGTTTTCAAGTACAAATCTGAATATTCACCCAAAGTTTTTATAGTAAACATATTCCATACTGTAACAGCATGGTGATAGTCTTCGTCAATAATATGAGAATCTGTTAGTTTATTGTAAAACTCATTCTTCTCTGGCAGTTTTGCAGTCATCAACTTGTCCAATCCATCTACGAAATCATATGGAAATATACCTTTTCGTCTAAGAAGATTGATTTGTTCATCTGTAAATCCATCATTTTTAAACTCATTTACTGCTATCGGCACGGTTTCAAAATATGATGCAAGCTTTTCCAACGATGATGGTAAAAAACGCCATGAATCTATAAATCTAAAACTGATGTCACAGTCATCTATATACTTCGAAAATGAAATATATTTTTCTTTGTTGTGAGGTATCAGAGATACTCGTCCATTCATTATTGTAGAAGTAGCAATCTCTTTCAAAATGAAGTGTGTATCATAATTGAGGTTATGAAAGATAACCGGCACAAACCTTGAATCCTTGTAATTTAAATTGCATGAATTGTGAGCTGCACCTCTGAAACTAAATAGAAAAAAAAGTCTTACATGTTGTATAGCATTTAAGTTAAATATTTGTATACATTAAAAACTAACGTACCGTCCTGTTAGATGACAATGGTCTCGTACTGCGAGTTCTTCACTTTTGATAGGCTTTCGGCATATATGGCAAACAGATGACGTCCGAAAAGATAATTCTTCTAGATCTGTAAGTCTCATTGGTTTTAGATTTTTGTAGAGTAGACCAATCTTTTCACTAATTCCTTTCAGTTCTCGAACAAACCATTTTGCCGGTTTCTCTTCATCTTCATTTTCTTGTCTGTATGATTTATAAACAGATAAACTGTCATCGAAGCTGTACTTTATATAATAGCCTATGCTATATGCTTCATGAAGCTGAAAAGCATTTTCATTTTCAGTAGGCTTTAACAAACATTCAAAATCTGCATAAATAACAAAAGGAACTTTTCCACTCTTATTGTAATCTTCAAATTTAAGAATGTTATTCTTAAAGTCGGGCAAATTAATTCGACATTTATTTAAATTTTTGCAATCATTTTCATGCATTTCCAGTCTTTCTTCACAGTAAAATATTTGTAAACACCTTTCGCAGTGGTATGATTTTACATGAGATTTACTTAATTGAGTGCTTAAAAGTCGAGACAGATATTTAATCCAAACGTAGTGGTATTTAGGCAAGCTTCCGCCATCATCATGATTATTTTCTTCATTTTCATCTATGTAAAAATCTTGAATGAGGAGTAGATTAACATGTTTTTCTTTCTTTTCTTTTGTAATATGGCATGGCGATACTTCGAACTTTGCATTGTACTTTTTTAATATGTATACATTTATTGAAATATCATTTAATTTTTCGAATTTCGGAACATCTTTGAGTTTCACTGGAAATTCTATATCACCAAAGTTCAGCTCGTTCTCATACAAACGATATTGATTAACTCTATTGGGATTAGTTTCACTAGGATGCAATGCTGAAAGTATAGCATACTTGAAACAATGATTATCATTATTACGAACATTAACACATGCCTTTTTCTTTTCTATAAACTTTGGAAGTGGAATGAAGGAACTCCCCTTGATTGGAGAATATTTTTTCATATTGATACACAAACTGATAATACTCGTCAGGGTCCAGCCAGAATCTTTCTCCTGGAATTCTTCAAGCTGGGTGAGAATAGGTTCTTTGATATGATCCTTGAACCATTCTTCCAAATTCGTTGACATGAATGCTGTAACACTTTCACTTGTAAAATATTTAATGCCTGTCGTTTCCTCACCATTTTTTTTGCATAGAAAATTCTGCGATAAAGTCAGAATTTATTTTTACAGCGTTATATTCCTTCAAGCAATCTTCTACTTTAACCTTGAAGAGCTTTTGCGCATCGTTAAAAAAACTTAGAATGTCTACATGCTTTATGTTTACAACTACACCTGTTCTAATTCGATTTTGAAACGCCGATTCTACATCTCGCCACTCAACTCTAGCTTCAGTTTCTTCCGATTGTAGACCACCTCCTTGCTGAAGATGTTGTTGGAGTTGAAATTGCACACATGAAAGATGTGTCATACAAGTTTGATATTTCTGCTTTTCTCCTCTTGCAAGATTAACTTTGTCGATTTTTTCATTCAATTCCTTTATTGTGGAATTGCACATGTCCAGCCAATAATGAATATCATTATTGCTCATTTCATGTATATTTCGCAAAGTATCACGCACTACTTCAACAAGGCGTTCAAAAAGTTGAAATGAAGCCATATTTACTTTTTCACTTAATACTCACAAAACAGAATTGTATAAAGAACTAGTTTCGTGTACTGTTGCAGACGAAGTCTGCTCCTCACAGTAAAATTTCTTGCTATATATAGACGAGACCACGAAAGAAAAGGAGGAAAATTTTAGAAACTACCAATGAATAGGAAGTTTGACAAGAAGAAGGGATATTTTCTTGGGAAGGGATGGATTTTCTATCTTTGCTCCAATGAGAAGTGGTCATCTTCGACATTGAAAAGCTGAGGAGTAAGTCATGACGAGGAGAAGGGATATTTTCTTGGGAGGGGATAAATTTTCTATTTTTAGACCAATGAGGTCTATGCTTCTTTTTGACAACCAATTGTGTGACAACCAAGGTGGAGTTTCTTCTTATATAAGCAGGATGACAAAATTCATCTGTTCATTTACAATAAATTCGCCTTATAGAACTATCTCTACGAAGCTGCAAGATGACTGCAATGTGTGAATACAAAAAGATGTTTCAAAATACCATACTGAAATATCCGGAAGAAAATGTTTATATTGTTGACACAAGGATTTCAAAGAATTGCTGCGGATACTTTCATTTTCAAAGAAATTAGTTTTCTCAACATAAGAAAAACAGCTTTACCAACTGCTTACCTCTTCAAGTCTCCAATGCCGTGGGAAGAATTTACCGAGGAAGAAAAATGTATGATACATTGGCTAGAAAAAAGTCACCATGGAATTGAATGGAATTCTGGTGACATTCCATATCATCGACTTCAACATGTCTTACAAATCTTTACACGAGATGTTAAAAAGATATTCGTTAAGGGAGAACAGAAAGCACTGTGGTTGAAAAATTATTTGCCGAATACGTAAGTATTTATACATTCCTTCAGTTCTTTTTCTTTCCTTGCTTTTAATAATTTATCCACATTATTTTTTTTCAGTCTAATATGTAATGTCGAAGATCTTGGATGCCCTCCGCTCGAGAACATAAAAAGTAATAAAAATTACTTTTGCTTGCACCATCATCTTTCTATTAGAAGAAAACCATCATGTGCCGTCCATAATGATCTTTCAATAAGAGCATGGTTATTAAATTATTTGTCTGAAAAATTTAGTCAAGATGAAGTTGATAATTATTAAAATGTACTATGAAAAAAATTATTGAATAAAATGATTTTTTTTTAGAAAAATTAAAATTTTGTACACAGTTGTTATTTTTTATTATAAAAAAATATGAAAACTTTTATTATTAATTTGAAAAGGGATTGAAATTTGTCATCACCTCTTATTCACACGTAGTCAATTTATTAAATTAGTTTATTTATTTCCTTAGACTAAAACGAAGACAAAGAGCAGAGTAATTCAATTTAAAAATCATACCTAAATTTTCTTAAATATTTTACAATTCTTTCAACTTTTCTAAAAATTTCGTACACCTATCGTTAAATAAAACTTTGAATTTGGGAAAACTCCCGCCATTGTCCGTCGTAGGTTAACCGGAGCTAAATTTATTTTTTTTTATAATTTTTGTAAATTTTATTTACGTTTACATGATCTATTATTATCTCATCATCTATAATCCTCGGTAAATTGCGTTGTTGTTGCTGTTGTTGCTGCGGCTGTGGTTGCAGCTGCTGTTGTTGCTGTTACTGCTGTTGCTGCTGCTGTTGACTGTCTGTCCTTTTCAATTGTAAAATACCACGTCTCGGTACTGGTCTCGTAACCTCTGAAAAAATTAAACGAACAAAAAAATAAATTTATTGTATAAAATATAATACAAAATAAAACTAATTTATTGTTAAAGCATTTTTACCTGAAGTCATTGTAGATGTTCCTGGTTTTGGTGACGTCTCTCTCTCTCCTGCCTTCTTCTTCTTCTGCTCGTTGTCTTCTTGTTCTGTAAAAATAAGAAATCAAATTGGTATTATTATTTTAATTAAAATAAAGTTATATCATTTTTAGAATAAATTTAATATTTTTACGATTTGCTTTTCTCTTCATATTCGAGGATGTAATTTTAGGAATCCGCTTGAGATCGCGTATACTTTTAACGGATTTGCACGATGCGCAACTGGAGCTCGAACTAGAGCTCGAGCTTGAACTCGAACTCGAGCTGGAGCTCGAGCTCGAGCAAGACCGTCTTCTTCGGGTCGCCGAGGATTGCCGAGGCTGCTCAGCCGTCGGTGATCGACGAGGCTGCTCAGTCATTGGGGATCGTTCAGACGAGTTTGCAGCTGGGGATCGCTGCGGCGGGTCAGCCGCCGGGGATCGTTGAGGCAGGTCAGCCGCCGGAGATCGACGAGGCGGGACAGCTGTCGGCGATCGATGCGGCAGGTCAGTCACTGGGGATCGTCGAGGCGGGTCAGCTGCCGGCGATCGCCGCGGCGGGTCAGCAGCCGGGGATCGCCGCGGTGGGTCAGCCGCCGGCGATCGTCGCGGCGCCAATTGTTGCAAAGCAGCATTCGGTGGTTGCGGCACTGCAACCTTAAAACAATTCAAATAAATTAATTAAAAACTTAAAAAATTCGTGACTTTAAAGTGGAGTAATAAGAAAATTAACTTACATGTTTCTACTATGTCCATGTCCCAGGACACGTAGTCTAGCATCGTCAGGAGAGTCGGTGCGTTGGCGATCAGCCAACGTATACGCTCCTGAGCATCCTGTAGACTTCGTCAGCTCCGAGAAGGCTGCATTGATGAACTTTTCTTCGAAGACATTTTCTTGACAGCTTGCAAGAAAACCTGTGACTGACTCCGGTATATCTTGAGGGGTTATTTATATTCGAAAACAGGAGCACACTTTTCATTATTTTGCCGAAAATCCTCGGATTTGCTGAGCTTCTTTTCCCACTACTTTCCTGAAAAGTCCTCTAATTGGAGAAAAATGTTCCTCCCTTAATTTCAAAAACACCTCCCTTGACCATGCTCCTCCCCGTCAAATAAAAATTTCACTTGCCTTCGTGATACAATTTATGGGTACTTTTGCAGACCTTTTCCGAAAAATAATTGATTTTCACCGTGGGTAGCGAAACAAAAAGAAAGGTCTTGCCAGCGGGTATAGTTTCTAGATTCCTGCGGCCCTCTTCGGTCACTCGTCAAAAGCTTAAAAGCCTTTACAACCTTCATCTCTGCAGGTATCTTCGACACTCACGCATTTTTGTCCGCTACTAGCGAAACGAAAAAAAAGAGAGGGGTATCTTCATAAAACTTATCGGTGCATCTGCATCTTTCTGGGGATTTCCTGCAGGCCTCTAGGAAACTCGTCAAAGTCAGTACAACGTGTTAATCTCCGCGCTCTCTGCTGGTAGAGCAACAAAATAAGGGATCTCCTGCCAAAAATGACTATCACGAGACCCATCGGTATTGGTGCATGCCTCTAGATTACTCGTCAATCACTATAAGTATAGTTTGTCGTTCGCTAGTCCTATCAGCTCATGTTCATCTTCGGGCTCTCTGCAGGCCTATCGGTCTGAGTGCATTTTTATGACCATTGTCTTTACGCCACTTGTCAATCGCTAAAAGCGGATCTCTCGAAGGAAAACTGCCTAGCTTTTCTGGGAAAGCTAATTGGGACTTAAAATTAAGGGTGATCCCACAAGCAGCCAATAGCATTTGTAGGCGGCGAGAAAACTTTAAATCGCTCATGCAAGGGAAGCGATTGAAAGAACGCTATAGGCTTTCAAAAAAATACATTCGGGGGTAGACTGGGGATACTCTCCCACTCTCTCATCGGGTACTAAAACACTCTGAGAGGAGAGGGGGTGTTTTAGTATACCTATGATTTGGTATGCCTATAGCCTATCTACTCGTAGGCAAACATTCTTGCTCAAACAAAAATGCTTTAACCTACCTACCCCACGGGCCAGAATTTTTCAAAAAAAGATTCATTTAAATAGTACGACGGCACAACGGAGGGAGGCAAGCGAAAGCGAGCATTCTTGCTCAAACAAAAATGCTTTAACCTATCTTCCCCACGTGCCAGAGGTTTTAAAATAAAGATTCATTTAAATAGCACGACGGCACATCGAAGGGAGGCGAGCGTAGGCGGATAATAAAGCAAGAACAAAAATCCTTTAACCCACCTACCCACGTGCCGCTAGTTTTCAGAAGAAAAATCATTTTAATAATATGACGGCACGTTAAAAGAAGGCGAGGGAAGCAAGCATTTTAGGTAAAACAAAAATACTTAAACCCACCTATTCTAACCGCAGCAAGTATTTATAAAAAAAGCTATATTTAAATAATACCTCGGCACATCGAAGAAACGCGAGCGTAGGCGAGTATTCAAGCAAAAACAAAAACGCTTTAACCTACCTTCCCCACGTGCCGGAGGTTTTAAAATAATGATTCATTTAAATAGCACGACGGCACTTCGAAGGGAGGCGAGCGTAGGCGGATATTAAAGCAAGAACAAAAATGCTTTAACCCACCTTGCTAAAACTTTCTTGCTAAAACAAAAATGCTTTAACCCACCTAGCCCACGTGCCGCTAGTTTTCAGAAGAAAAATCATTTTAATAATATGACGGCACGTCAAAAGAAGCGTGATGTCGATCACTTTAGTAGAATCAAATAGTTATTATATTATCTAACACATCCTTGTATGCTTTATTTATTAGTAATTAATTATATCGAGTTTATTTTATTAAAACACACTAATAGTAATTGTGTAATAATAAATAAAACATACAATGGCGCGTAAGTTATAATGACTATTTGATTCCACTTAAGTAATCGATAATATAAAAGATCACGATGGCTCGGTGGTAAAACGCTTGCTTCATAATCTTGAGGTTCAAGGTGCAAATCTGATATTAGATTCGTAATCAGCGACCGCAAAAACTCCTTATAGTACATTAGTTTCTCTCAAAACTCAAATTATGCAGTAATTTGCATAAACAAAGTTGTTTAAACAAATCATTTTGCAAATCTGATATCAGATTCGTAATCAGCGACCTCAAAAATTCCTTAGAGTACATATTTTAAAGCGTAATTAAAATATTTTACTACATTTTTAATACATTTTTTAATTACATTTTAATACATTTTTGATACATTTATTAGAATTTCAGTACATAGTGTAAAAGGGGCTTTATAGTTTTATTGCATTTATATTGTTGTTTAAACGTTGTGATTATTCTAAAATGTTTAAATTATTCATACTTTTCATATAGTTAATTATTCAACCGTTTTCAACCGCCCGTAATGCCGAAATTAAAATTTTTTACGATTTGAATAATGCGATTCGGGTAGAAGTACGTACAAATTTCAATGAATGTTTATAACTGTTTTTAAAGTAAAAAAATTTTTTTACAGTAACTTTCATTCATTTTAGTACCTTATTCATTGCCCGATATTCGAAATTTAATTACAGCATTTTTTTTCGATTTTTAAACTATTCAAATTTACCGCTTTCTGTTCTGCCAATTTTGGCTACGCTATACAGCATGAACATAGCCGCACTATCCACAATTTATTTTGTCACTATGAAGTTGGCCGAGGAGTGCCACTTTTAAATCCTCGAAGCTCTGCACTGTTGATACTTAATACTTGATACTCAAGGCCGTGACAGCCCAGGACGCTGGCGTTTCTTCGTACGCAACTTGGGACTGGGTACATACGGGCATCTGCTCTGCGCAAACCTGAGATAACCCTCAATGAGAAAAAAAAGGCCGTGACAGCTAAAAAAACATAGAGCACAACCATAAGGCACAACGGACTTGTGTGGCGCTGTGCATCGTTGTGTGTTCTATGGCTCGTACTAATTAATTTATTCAACTTATTGGAATCCGTGGGTAAATTGAGAACACTGAGGTTAATGTTAAATGAATAATAGTAATTTATTTATATATGGCAATAGCCATAGTCGGCAGTACGTCCGCTCGGGTCGGAGTCTTACAGGCAAGAGAGAGAGTATAGTACAGTGTCGCATAGTCTGACTCCACGGAGCTGAGTATACAGTATAGTATGCGCTTAAAGTATATTATACGCTAGGCATGCGCATTATGCTTGCGTTCGCTCGAGCTTGTCTCGTTGCACGAAATCGTCGTCAACCAGTAGATGGAGCGACGAGTACCGTTTTATGTATTACGACTGTATAAATTCACATATTACAACACAACTATTTACTTATCTTAGATTAAACATATCGATTTGTTTTCATGTGTTTTTTTTATTTTAATTATTTGTGTTAAAATGTAATTATTTTTCTTCTAATTTTGATCTTGGATTACAATAGGTTAGGACGACTACGAGAGGCATAGAACACACAACGATGCACAGCGCCACACAAGTCCGTTGTGTCAGAGATTAGAGGAGAGATTGCCGATGCCGTGTTAAAAATGCGTGGCGAATTCGATCATGACGCCACTTGCGGCCTGCGATCGAACTATAAGCATCTAGAAAAGGAGCGTTGGAGAAGTATACGCATCCAGCGGCAGTGGAGGAGAAGGGAGAGGCGCTATATATTCTTAGGTCCACCGCGCCTGACGCGCCGGAGGAAAGTGACAAACGGCGACTGTCGAATTTGCGCATCCACACCTCGCGGTAGTTCAACCAACACCAAATAGCTATTTGGGCATATTATTGGACTAAAAAGAATGTTTAAACAACAACATAAGTGAAAAAAAAATTAGAATCTAAAACTTTTGAAAACTCATGATTGAAAACTTTAATTTTTAGAGGGATTATGATTAAACCGACACAAACAAGTTAAGCTTAAGCTTAAACAAAGCTAAATTAAACTAATAAGCCACCCCAGCCTCCCGATAAACATATGCTACTTTCAGTTTTCATATGCCAACGACGATGGTGGCGGCACGGTCTACATTGATGCTTGGTATTCTTATGCACTCGGGTTCGATTCCAAGTATCAGCAAATTTTTTTTTCTACTTGCTGATAAAATATATACTATACAATAATAACGCAATATGCCATTCTACTTCTGCAATTATATTTCAATTTAGGTAAGTATACGGCACAGAGGGGACCTGCAATGTATAACTACCATTATTTATAGTTTTTTACGTAAAGAAAAAATACAATTTTAAATAAATTTAAATTATCTTATTAGTACGATAACGTTTTATTAATTACATTGATATTAAAAAAAATATATATTAATTTGTATTCCTAAAATTCAAGAAGTTTCATTGTATACTTTTTTTTCATAAACGATTAAGAAGTAAATTATACCTATATTTATTGCAGGCCCACCGTATACTTAAATTGAAATATAATTGCAGAAGCAAAATGACATATTTCATTATTATTGTATACTGTATATTTTATCAGCAAGTAAAAAAAAAAATACTCGGACTCGAACCCGAGTGCATAAGAATACCAAGCAACAACGTAGATCGCGCCGCCACAATCATCGTTGATGGAGGAAAACTGAAAGTAGCATATGTTTATCGGGAGGCTGGGGTGGCTTGTTAGTTTAATTTAACTTTGTTTAAGCTTAAGCTTAACGTGTTTGTGTCGGTTTAACCATAATCCGTCTAAAAAATTAAAGTTTTTAATTATGAGGGTTGATTTCATAAAGACGATCATGGCCACTGACATTGAGGGCTTAGAGTTTAGTCTGTAATAGAGTTTATCGGTGATTGTTTATAAATATATCATTGTTTATGAATCATATTCACCGCGTAAGTCCGAATCCTTAACAGTTACCGCTGCTTATGTTATTTCTCCTCTATGCTCTGCCGCGCCGCGATGTGATTGTGTACTCTCTACTTCCCTCTTCGCCGCTGCTGCTGATGGGGAAGCTAGTTGCGTCAGAGATTAGTAGAGAGATTGCCGATGAGCATGGGGCGAAGCGTGTCATGCAACATTCAGTCGTAAGCTGCTGCCGCCTCGCGGAGTTTCGCTCGAACTATACGCATCTAGCTCGAGCGGAGGAGAGTAGTAGGGGCAATAGTACGCATGTCGCGATGGAGGGGAAATGAGAAACGGCGACTGGCGGCAACTCGAGCTTTTGCGATCTCATGCATCAAAGCAGACACATTATAATAAATAAAATTATTTATTAAATTGTAAATTTGACTAATACTTTTATATCCAGTCCTCCTTTTTGTCCTTTACTGCTACAACAATTACAATTAAATAAAATTTAAAATGTTGATCATTGACTATTCAAAATTAATTCTTGTAGGTTCCTTATAAAATATTTCAAAATGTTTAAATTTATGAACAATTTATGTAGAAGTATTTTAGAAACTAAAATACTTCTATATTTGTTAAACGTGATGAATAAAAAACAATTATAAACAAGTATAAAATTATGAATAAAAATTTATTTAATTGATTTTATATGATTAAGATTTCATCAATTAATATTTGTAAATATGCAGGTATGTATGATTGTTCTATTCATTAATAATTTTTATATAATGATATAATCGGATCGTAATGAGCGTATTAGCGAACAATCATATTCTGTAAAATGTTTGAGAAAAAATTTTCAATCGATATTTTAAGAAAAACACAATACTTCACGGGGCGAGCTAATTCGCGGAATCTAGCGACGTCGCGTGCGAGGCGATGTGCATTTATTTTGATCTGTCAGTTAATGTTTACATCGCCGTCGCCAGCATCGAAATCGAACACGTGTAGTTGCGTTTTTTGAGCATAATCGTGTGTTTTTTTCATGTTTTTTGTCTCGTTAAGTGCAATAGTAGTGCCAAATGGCCAAGCAGTTAACAGTGTACGACTTTTGTAAATACATCCGCTGCAACAATGGAAAGCTCACAGGTCATCGCTTGTTTCGTTTTCCAATGGATCCAGAAAGACAACGATTATGGATTGAAAATTCAGGTAAGTGAAGTTGATTTCATATTCATTAAGAGGTTGAGCGCTACATGACCCCTACATATCAATGCAAATTGTCGATTGCTATTGTGTAATTGTTAAATGCTGCTTTGACCAAAAGAAGTCGATAACCCCTATTTTCAAAACGATTACACATCATAATTAGTGGCTTAGCACTCAACCTGTTAAAGAATTTTCTGTTTTGATATTAATTATGCATCTATTTTGATTATTAATGTTGAAGCTCTGACAAAAGTAGATTGAAAAAATAAGTGGCTTTATGTGTAAGCTATGAAAATATAAAAAGATAATTAAAATGAATAAAATAATAAGATATTACTTATTATTACATATAATATGAATGTTATAATTAAGTAGAAAAAAGAGAAAAAGATTGCCGGGCATCGGGCTTGAACTCGAGTGCATAAGAATACCGATCCACGACGTTGACCGCGCCGCCACGAACGTCGTTGGAGTCAATTAATCGAAAGTAGCATATGTTTATCGAGAGGGTGGGGTGGCTCGTTAGTTTGATTTATTTTTGTTTAAGCTTAAGCTTAACTTGTTCGTTTCATTTTAATCAAGACTACTTCAAATAATTAAAATTTTTTTACATTCGTTTATTTCGTTTTTTTAACATTCTTATTAGCATAATAATATGCCTGAATAATATATACTCAGCCTGGTTTATTACCTAATCCTTTTCAGCCTGATTTATTACTTAATTCTTTTCAACCCATAATAATATATGAGGTCGAAATAAGACTTATACACACAAAAATGTAATTTGATAAATTTAATCGTTTGACGCAACGCACAACAATGTTAAATAATCATTTTAATCTTTTCCGAACATCGGGCAGTTTTTAAAGATTAATATAGGTGTACTTCAATCTTTTATAAAGTTTAAAATGTACGTTTTTAACTTTCCACTTACAGATTTTCAGCTTTGTGTTTTAGAGTGTTTCATAATAAGAATAAAAATCATTAAACAATATCTATATTGAGGCTACATGTACTTTATTATACTTAATGTAAAATAATATTATGAATAAAACAAAATCCCTGCACAAGATTTGAACCCTAGCTTTGCGCATTATCGGCTCCCGAAAAGCTCTTCCCCTCATCTCTTTTTGAACAGCGCGCGAGACTGCAGCTGGTGAGTGCGCGAGAGTGGGAGATTTTTGCTAGATGCGTATAATTCGAGTACGCACCGCATGGTGGTGTCATGATCGAATTCAGCACGCCTTTTTAACACGGCATCGGCAATCTCTCTACTAATCTCTGGTTGCGTACGGCCGCCCCTACTTCTCCTCCGCTGCTTCTAGATGCGTATAGTTCGGAGCGAAAACCGCAGGGCGGCGCTAGCTTACGACTGCATATCGCACGGCACGCTTTCGCCCATGCTCATCGGCAATCTCTCCTCTAATCTCTGGTTGCAGGGATGGCAACCGGAAGTGCAGAAAGTTGCACCGAATGGCTAACTTTAGACCACGGCGCGTAGAAAATAAATTTCTATAGTCCGTAGCGCGAGAGTCGCTCTTCTGCAGTGCGTTCTGCTAGGCGCATGTAAACAGCTGTGCATAAATCCTCGCAGTGTACGCGTACTTGTTGCTCAAACCCCTTCCCGTGCTGCTAATAGTTGTAATAGTGTAGTGTTGTAAAATGTGCGAACAAAAGCAGGGATTCCAGCAGTTGTGGGTGTACGGGAGATGCTGCTGTTTTGTGAATTGTCAAGTTGTAAAATGTGTGCTGCAGCAGTCGAGCTCATTGCTTCAGATGTTCTGGACCATCGCTGTACTTATTCTCTTGTACAGAAGCTATTGCACACTTGAACAAAACTGGCGAGTGAACAGTCTGCCTTTCACACACAGCTCCAAAATCAAGATGTTAGGTTAGGATGCATTTAATATTTGCAACGGTTGAGGTGATGACTGAGAAGAGTTTATCGATTATGTTGTGACTGCCAAAGTTTCATTAGACGCTGGTGCAACCTGATGCCATACCTGGTGTCACAGAGACTTCATGCGAGACCAGAATCCAGAAAAAAACAACGTTGGATTAGTCATTCATCAGCCAAGCGTATGATACATGTATAGCTGGATATTTTTCTACTTTGACATAAATTTTGCTTGTTTAATATGAAATATTTATTGCAGTCATGTATGCACCTACCCTATCTGACTCTGTTAAAAAAATTTTGTCTGGAAATCCAATTATTATACGCATAAAATGGTTCACCACTGCCTTAAATCGCTCATTAATGAGATGGGGCATGAGTTCAAAATTCTGGTCACTGTGGTACAATGTAGAGGTCTCAACAATTCTACTGTTTCCAATATCGATAGTAGTCATTTTAAAAGTGACACTTAACATTTGACTGTACAATTCAGCATCGCCAAATGAAAAGAAAGAACAAGTATTGGAACTTATGGTAAATTTAATTGTATTTGTATTACCATTCTATTATTAGTGTTCTTGAAAGTTATAAAAATAATTTAATCGTCACCAGGTTCCAGGAGTTGACATTCCTTACAATGAAATGGGATACTACGTGCTCTCATTAATATTATGCAGTGCTGTGCATGAGATGGGACGTGCTATGGCAGCAGTTAGAGAAGATATTATGAATACAATTTATTATTACACATAATAAACATAAAAAATACACTGTATACTCAATGCTTGTAATAGCGTTGACGGTTTCTTTTTACTTCCCCTGCAGCATCTAAAAAATAAATTTCATTATAATTAACATATTAATGTTCGTACCCTGTTGAAAAAGGACGATTGAAGTCGATTAGATCACTTATCGACTTGAATAGTAATTCTTAGCGCACGAGATAAATCAATATTATTATTTATGAACCTACCCTATCTAAAACGATCCCTCCTTACTTGCGGAAATAATCTCCATAAGAATTTTCACTTGCGGATTTCCCGTTTTTCATTTACCAAGAAAAGAAAATTGCTGATCCAGGTGCGACGCTAAATTTGTATTTTCCTATAACTATACAAAAAAATCGTTAATATTAATATTTTTGACACGAATCGATTTCTCCTCATTTGCGGATTATGTAGAAATTATCATTATATGGATTACCTGTCAGAATAAATCAAAAATTATGTTATAAATTTTCACTCTTTCCGAGTGTATCTCCGCGGCCGACATCGCGTACGCGAAAGAAAATTCAGCGTGCGTGAAACTTTTGTAGCGTATGCGAAATCAACAAACAAATTTTCTAGAAAGCTTTTGCATCGCTACTGATTAACTTTTCTACCTGACTATAACTAAAAAAGGGGTTTGAGCAACAAGTACGCGTACACTGCCAGGATTTATGCACAGCTGTTTACATGCGCCTAGCAGAACGCACTGCAGAAGAGCGACTCTCGCGCTACGGACTATAGAAATTTATTTTCTACGCGCCATGGTCTGAACTTAGCCATTCGGTGCAACTTTCTGCACTTCCGGTTGCCATCCCTGTCTGGTTGTGTCTTATGGTTGGGCTCTATGCTTTTTAGCTGTCACGGCCTTTAATACTTAATACTTGACTCTGTTCCTTGATAGCCCTAAGGGTGAAAAAAAATAAACATTTGATAAATCTTATTCTGAAATTGTCAGTGCAGCAGTATTGAATGATTCAATTATTTTTAAAGTTTTTTTAAATAAAATTTAGCTGAAAATACTTTGCACAAGTGGACCTATTTCATACTTAGCTGCAGCAAACTATTAGCATTAGTAAGATTTATTTATGTTATATTTACCGCAATAAAATTTTGTAATAAGTAAGCGGTTTAAGTCTCCTTTACTATCTCCTTCAATGATTTAAAAAATCACTAAAATGAAAAAAATTTGAATTAAAAGTATGGATCTAATAAAAGTCAAAATTAGCTTAAAGGAGTACTACACTAATGTGATTGATGGTTCAGAAGTACCTAGTTTGGCATATGAGTAGGTTTTATTAAAAATATTACTCAGTCAAATTTTGGTGCAGGTTTGAAGCGTGAAAAAAAGTTATAAACATTTTAATGTCGTATATTACTCTTGTGCTGTAATTGTATTACAAAATTTTGTAGATTATTAATTAATCAACTACTTTATAGTTTAAGTGCTTGTAGGCAGGACTTTAAAACCTGTAAGTATAGTATTAAACAACAGATTTAAAAAAGGACTTGCACTTAACCTCAAAATATGAGTCAAATTAGCTTCTGTCTAAAACTTTTTATTAATAACTATGGTAAACAAAATCGCCTAATGAAAGTGCATAATCATGATTTGTTATACCTCGACTTATGCAACTTCTGTCATTAGAGATATTCCACAAACAAATAAAAAATAAACTAGCTACCTAAGTGTACTACCTTAAGACTAATTAACATCTTGTATTAATGAAGATAGGCAACCAGCCATGAAACATTTTTCGGAAATTTTTTGCACATTTATTAGAGTAAGAATAAAGTTATACCGCATCTCATGTGAGATCTTACGCTTGGGTCTCACGTCAAAATTTGTGAACTCGCCTCAGATCTCATGTAAGATTTTACAATAGGGCGTATTACAAAGCTTTTCAAGATTGTGAAAAGAGATTCCATTGAATAAACTGAAAAAAACCAGCCAATTCTGCTATAAAACACGGCAATTTTAGCTGTATTGCCACTGTAGTGACTGTTCAGTAAAAACAGCGAGTGGCCACTGGTAGTTTTGGGAGGTGTTGGCAAGCTGTCTCTATCTTGAGGATATGTAGGTTATGTATAACCTTTTAAATCATAAGCTAAAGTTGCCGTGTTATACAGCAGTTTCTGCTGTATTTTTGTTCAGTGTAAAGCAAAGCATAAATTATAGCTACTTAAGGGGATGTTAGAGCCAATGTGACCAATTGTGACCTTTATCTCGAGTTTTACTTTACATTGTTTACTTTCAATATTCTTTGTACCATCGAAACTCAAATTGATAATTGTTTGTTATTGAGTAGGTTATCGCGGAACACAGAGTTTTTGTTGATTAAATTCGAGCAACATTTTATTTTACTCAATGATGTTTATGTAAGTGACGGTCATCTTACTGATATTGCCACCTTCACTTTGCATCGTAGTTTTTGTTATTTGCAAAAATTATGCATAATTACACAAAAGTAAGACCTAGCTATTCTAAATAATTAATAGCGATCATGGAATACTGCATTTTAACGCTACGAGTAAGTGTAATGATATATTATTTATGATTGAAACAATTTTTGAGGTTAGATAACACTTGAATCAATTAGTGTTGTACTGACATCGTCTTAATGGCTATGAGAGTGTTACACAAAATGACTTGTGTCAAAAAAGTGAAAAAATAAAAAAGTCACAGGTGTCTTTGTATGTTCTGCTTGCCCTGGTAAAAATAACTCATCAAATCTGATTATACTAAATTAAAATTATGTACGATATAGTCGATTTCAATTCGATGAACCAGATAGACTGATTACGGCCTAATCTGATATAATAGGATTTAATATTAATAATAATAAATTGGATATTTTCTGATTTATTTTAATTAGAATAAATAGGTTATAATATTATATGAATGTTTTAAAATATAATGAGATATGGGATCAAATAGGATCTCTACTGAAAAAGGGAGATGACAATCAGCTGATTATTAGATCATAATCACCTGATAATCTACTGATTATCATGCCAAAACATCAGCTGATTATCAGGTGATATCAGCTTAATATTTTTATAAAAGCTGATAGTTATGAATATGTATTTATATGAGATAAAATGTTAATGATGATCAGCTGATTATTGGGTGGAAATTATCAAACAATTCGTGACGTTGAATATTTGTACTCCAAGTTATTTAGAATTATTATAATTCACAAAATTCATATAATGCGGACCTAATTAGGTGTTACCATCTGGATGATAACACCAAAAGTCTGACCGTGAGCTCAACAATTTTTATTTTACAAGATTAAAAATTGCTTCCTCCTAGAGGAAGCTTTGTAATAGTAAAATTTTGAGTTTCCTCAAAACTTCTAGAAAATACTTTTTGGTGTGTTAGAAGTTCAAATCAAGGGTTTTTAGAACATGTCTGTATGAATGTCAGTATAGATGTCCGTATGGATGTGTGTGTGTATTTTTTTTCTCTCTCTAAAAAAGAGGTATTAAGGAAAATCTTAGAAAAACCATAGCATGACCTTGTTTATGGGGTTGTCGAAACAGCCCCATCCACAATGTCAGCTGTGTGTCGGATTCCCACCGACTAAACCCATCCCCTCTACAGCCAGGTGAAAAAACACTCAGCCGTTAAAAGGAACGCCCTTTATCGACCCTCGGTAAAGGTGCGTAGCTCCATCTTCTATGCCCCTGAACCCCGCGGTACCACCGTCAAGCAATGCTTCGCGATGGGGCGAAAGGCTTCCACCCGCTTCTGGTTGATGTGGTCGTCATCACTATAGTCATCCTTCATTTTCTGCGTCGCACATACACACGTACGTACTCAGCCTCTGCGTCTTCTTCTGTCTTCTTCGTCTTTCCTGACTTTCTTGAGAATGTCTGCTGCATAATTGCTGACTGCGCACCATCCATCCTCTGACGTCAGCATGGCCGTCATAGTCGACTCAGAAGTTACTCTGATCTGAAGATAACTCTCAAGTTCCTCTCGCTCCTGATGATATCGTGAGCACTCGCAAAAGACATCCTCTGTTGCATCCGAACATATTGGGCAGTTCGGATGGTCGTCTAGTTTGAACCCCATGTCTTCCAATCCAGTTTTCTATCCTTGGTATAAGGCGATGAGTCCTTCGTCCTTTGCCACTAGTGTCTTATCTTGTTTGCCATTCAACTATCGTCTTCTTTCTTGCGGCATCCCAGATCTCCTTCTGGCTTTTGTCACTCGATCGTCTCCTAGCTTCGAATACGTCCTTTCTTTCTATATGCTATAATGCAGACAGCATCGTCTGATACCGTACAGTAAGCGGACGTCACTCTTAGTGCACTTCGCCTATACACGGTAGTCAACTTTCGTGCATACGATTTCACTCGCATCGCATCTGCCCATATTGGGGCTCCGTAAAGCATAATCGATGTGGTTACACTGGCTAAGAGTAACCTTCGCTTCTGAGGTGGCTCTCCTACATTTGGCATGAATCGTGATAGAGCAGTCCCAATTTTTGTTGCTTTATCACTGACTATTCCCAGATGCTGTTTAAAACTTAGTCTTGCATCGATGGTGATGCCCAAGTATTTGATGGTTGGTTGAGAAACGATCTCATGTCAATCCACCGTAAGTATGATTTCCTCCATCTTCTTCCTACTGGAAATGAGGATAACTTTCGTTTTGTGACTGGCTAGTTTCAGTCCCGTCTCTGTTAGCCATTCGTGTATTATACGGGTTGACTCTTTAGCTATGTCTGTCAACTCTTCTTTATGTTTCGCTACTACCACCACTGCTATGTCGTCAGCGAATCCTACGACTGTTGCTCCTTCAGGTAATTGTGGCTTTAGTACCCCGTCATACATGATGTTCCAAGTCGGTGGGCCAAGTACCGACCCTTGGGGGACACCTCCTGTAACTTTATATGTCTTGGTACCGTCCTCAGTGTCATATAATAGAATTCTGTCCTTCAAGTAGTCGGACATCATCCTTCTTATATATAAGGGCACATCCTGCTTTCGGAGTGCCTCGTGTATTTCACTCCATCTGGTTGAATTGAATGCATTTTTGACATCCAATGTAACTATGGTGCAATACTTCTTTTTTCTCCCTTCCATCATTTCCCCTCTATTGCTGTTTGTGTAGTGTCAATCACTAGACTAACTGCGTCCAGGGTTGAACGAGGGTTCTTTCTGAAGCCATATTAGTGTTCCGCTAATCCACCTTTTCCTTCTATAAAATGATCCATTCTGACGCAGATAATGCGTTCCAGAATCTTCCCTGGGGTATCCAGCATGCAGAGTGGTCTGTATGATGAGCACTCCTCGGGTGGTTTCTTTCCTTTTGGCAGAAGCACTAGTCGCTGTTTTTTCTAGTTTGTAGGAAATGTTCCCTCTTCTAGACATGTATTGTACAAGTCTACGAAGACCTCTGGATGAGCATAAAAGGCATAAAAGTCAACGCAATTTTTGGAATGTCATCCGGCCCTGGCGCCTTGTTGTTTCTTACCCTTCTGCAGGCGGCTAACAATTCCTCAATCGTAATCGGTGGGATAGCCTCTTCATTTAAACCTCTTTTGATGACACTTGGCTCTTTCAGTTGCCTGGGGAACAGCGTGGTCACTACCCGGTGTAATAGCTCCGGGCATTTTGGAGGGGGCACGTAGCTTCCTTTAATCTTCTTCATTACTATTTTGTATGCTCGACCCCAAGGGTCTTGTTCGACCTCATCCTGTAATTCCTTAAGGCACCGTCGTTTGTTAGCGCGAATTTTCTTCTTAAGACTCCTTTTAGCGTCCTTCATTTCTTTTCGGCGGACATCTGCTATTTCCTGGCCTCTACCAGTTTTATAGTATTTATTCCTCGCCTGTTGTTCTTTTCTTTTGGTCTAGTGGCACTTGCTACGTGCATTCGCAATCTCCTTGTCCCACCAGTATACTGGTGGTCGTTTACTGTATGCCACTCTTCGTGGCATTGCAGCGTCACATGTTCGGGTGATGTTTACCGTCACCTGCTCCGCCTTGCTGTTCGCCGTTTCAGACATTAATCCAATTGTTTAACGTATGGGCTATGCCTTGCGCTGAGTCTTCTTTTTGGTATTCCTACCTTTATTATTATGGCCTGATGATCACTATGCGTGTAGTGTTCACTTACCATCCATGAATCAACTGAGCCAATAAGGCTGCTACTAACAAACGTCAGGTCGACAATAGACCCTGCGTCTCTTTTTCTAAATGTGTGGGTGCATCCTTGGTTAACTAGGATCAAATCCAGAAGAGCAAATGCTTCCAGGAGTACTCGTCCTCTGTGGTTAGTCTTTATGCTGCCCCACTCCACAGCCTACGCATTAAAGTCGCCTGCAATCAGTATTTGTTTCCTCCCTATTGCGTCTTGTATGAGCGGATCTAGCAGTTGTTCGAACTGCTCGATTGGAGCGTTAGGTGAAGCGTAGCAGCTGTAAACAGTGACACCTGCTACCTTAGCCCGTATAAATCCTTTTTCACGAATCTTCATTTTTACACAGAAAGCAAGGTTTCCACATGCTCAGATTGCTGCTTTACCCGTAGTGTCCATTTCCCACGATGGTTCGTCTAGATCCTTATATTGTTTGCGCGCAATAGCTACGTCTACCTCTTTCTTGCGGACATACCGATTGAGTAGGTCCTGTGCTGTCTCACAGTGATTTAGATTTATCTGCACTATCTTCATTTTCGTTAGTCCTTCAGTACTTTTAATGCAGCTCGGTAGGCTGGGCATGTATACGCTACCAACTGCATGGTCACTCTTTGATTCTCCATACTTTTCCCGGCAGAGAATGCAACTCAGCGCGTTCGTAAGACTCTTCGGGTGTGTGTGTGCGTGTTTGTGTGTGTGTGTGTACCGTAATATTTCTGGAAGTACTCCGTCAATAAAAATAAAATTTGACATGCATATCTATTTTTGTATTTAAAATTCGGGAAAAACAGTTATTTTTTATTTTCTCAAATATATTTTTTACAGACATTTTTTGATTTTTGAAAAACACTATTTTGCGTTTTTTTCAATCATCTCATTGTTACAAACAATTCAGCTATAATGCATTTAAATGAGAATTAAATTACCTACTTTTCCTTGTTTGGTTCTCGGGATCGACCGCTTTGTTCGGCAGATAAAATGAAAAAGGTGTTTTTTTTTAATTCATATCTCTGAAACTAAGCATCATAACCTCGCAAAAAAATTATGTCGATGAGTCACGTGTCAAACTATATCCTATTAAAATTTCAAGTGATTTGACTACTTATTTTTTCAATAAAAAATCGAAAAATTAAAAAAACTCAGTTTTTTGTGCCTTGATTACGGACGTAAAAAGGCTTTATTGCACTTGAGATTTTGGAATAAAGTAGATATTTTATATGTTTTGACTAAGTATATTGCACAGCTTTCAAACCCCTATGTTTCGTAAGATATCAAGGTTTCAAATTTTTTTTTGAAAATTGTTGGTTTCTTATATCTCTAAAACAATGTAGTCAAATGCTTCAAAATTTAATTTGGTGATTCACCATAAAAAAGCTATCTGCTGCTAAAATTTTAAACGATTTCGTCGAGCGGTTTTCAACTAAAGAGCTAAAATGTAAAAATCGTTTTCTCGAAAATTGCGCGAGCGACCTATCTAATGAATAGCCTGTTGTTTTGATGGTTAGGTTGGTTAGTACATGTACTAACAGAAGGGTCTGCAAACTTTTGGACCATGAACCATCCAAAACTTTTATTAAATTATGTATCAAAAGCCGCCTCATACATTAGCAAGCAGATATATAGTTATATTAAAATAATATTTTATTTATTGGACCTATAAATTTAGTTGGAGGAAGCTACATGCCAATTAATTGACAGCGTTTTTTTTTTGTTTAAATAAAATTATTAAAAAATAAATATTTTGGAGCTCACAACCAGACTTTTGGTATTATCATCCAGATGTTAACACCTACTTAGACTGTTATTATGTGAATTTAATGAATTTGAATAATTTAAAACAACTTAGAATAAAAATATTCAACGTTACAAATTGTTTGATGATTGTCACCTGATAATCAGCTGACGTTTTGGCATGATTATCAGTAGATTATGATTGTTATTTGCCTTTTTTCAGTAGGGATATAATCACAATATTTTTTAATACGATGGTCGAATGATTTCTTGCTATTAGAAAGAATTCAGGGCGCGTACTCTCTCCCCTTTTATAAACGGCCTCCACTATTTTCCCCTTTTTCTTAAAATCCTCCCCTATCATTCCTATAATTGATCATCCTCCTTATTAATGATCACATCGAAATCAAACGCCCACGAATTTACTTACAGCTATGTTTTAATAACGCATATATGAATCTGTACGTTATGCGAGTATTAGTACATTACGATACTAGTGGCATAAGTCGTACTTTATGACATGAAGAACGATTTATGACACGTGTATCGCACATTATTTTATAGCATCTGCCTGACATAAGTCCGCTGTCACGCCTATCCGTGGCATTAGCAGTCCTTTTTTTCATCGTACGGTTAGGAATGCACGGTGCAATAAATGAATACTTATTCCACGGCGTGACATAAATGCAGAGAAGAGACGGGACTTTATATCGTCGCTCCTTACGAATTCCTTCTGTTCAAATTATCCCGTCATAAGTAGCACAACTCATTTGACGCACGCTAGACTGGCACAACTCAAAATTTTCCGCGAAGACTAGCACAACTCAAACTTTAAACAACCAAATTCTATAAAAATTTCCAGATTTCTGCGAAACTGTCCCTAATGAACATTTTTAAATATTCACAATTTACTTTTACCGAATTTAAAATTGTTTTCACAAATACAATAATTTTTTTAATTATTTACTTTTTTTAGAAACCTAAAATTTCCGAAACCTTTTAAAACTTTGAGGTTTGTCTGTCTTTTTCCAAGGTTTTCATGAATTTAACCAACAAAATAATCCAATAAAAACGTGAAATACTCACATTTTAACAAAAAATATAAGGAAAACAAAAGTGAGAGAGTCAACCCTTGTAAATAAAAAACTCCAACACATAGATATTTAACTGACGACGTTTCGTTGGTTTGGTTCCCAACATCTTCAGATCAATTTTTGTAAATGTTACATTTTTATGCAGAGGAACTTTCGAGAAACGTTTGTAGCAGTTAATTATAGAACGAAATATTAACATCCATATTTTAACGGTAAGTAAACTATTACATCGCATATTTGGAAATATGTTTAAAACAAAAGAAAAGTTCCTAAAGTCATGACAATTGGTAGCTGTTTACTTTCATGCCGGTTAATTTTCAATCTCATTAATCGGTTCGTTTTTAAATTAAATTCAAAATGTATCTGACAATATTTATAAGTGAGAAAGTTTATCCTCTCTTAAAAAAATGATGGCCTTTGTTGTGAAGCATTTAATACGTGATTCTGATTGGTTGCTGGTTGGTTGCCTAGGCAACGAGATCAGAACCGCTTTAAATTCATAACCCCCAAAACAGTCATAACTCATAACCCTAGTAGAAATGTTTGAGGTGTTTAAAATGAAATGTGGAAACCTTGATAACAGATAAAATATATGTAATATAACTAGCAAGAAATTTTAGTAAAATTAATCATTACCAAGAGTGTGTAGTATTACAACATGTGTATTGAAAAGTGGCACCCTAACCCTATTTAAAGTAGTAATAAAGTGTGTGAATATTATTTAGTTTTTTTTTAAATGTCAGTGAGAAGTTCAATTAAAAGAATAAAGAGTTTGAAGATATACTGTGTCTCTGTGCCCAAAGTCGCCCTCGGTGAGGTTTGAGAGGTGAATTTAAAGAAAAGTTCAGTATCCAAGTCAGTAAGTTTAAGTCTATCATTATACAATGCTCTTTGAATTGTAAAAAGGCTACTAGACAACTAAAATATGACACTGCCACTTCCTATGTTACCTAGAAATATGTAACCTAGATGATTCTGATTTAACTGTTTTCGTTCATATTTTCACATCAAGGCTCATGCGAATTTTTTAATTGAGCAGGTCGAATTTTACTTATAGCCAGTTACGCAGAAACTACTATCTCTAGCACATTGTATTTCTGGTTTCCGGAGTATTTTTACATGGAGAAAGTGATAAATGTTTTGACTTTTTTGTTAAGGTATTAATTAGAATTTTGACTTTTAATAGTTGTGAGAGATTTTGAGACCGATACTTGTTTTTCAATTTTTGCATTTTTTCTCATTCAAAAACTAACAGGTCTAGAGAGCTTATATTTTGCATATAGATTTTTTTGTGATTGTGAAAAGATATTTAAAGTTGAATCGACTTTAACTGACAAACTTCTGATTTTGACTCCGACATTGATGTGAATGCAAACTCATGCTAACGACTAAATAATTATCATGAGTGTTGTAGTCGAACACAAAATTATTTCAGTTAACGTTGATTCAACTTTAAATATCTTTCCACAATCACAAAAGAAATCTATATGCAAAATATGAGCTTTCTAGACCTGTTAGTTTTCAAATGAGAAAAAATGCAAAAATGGAGAAACAGGTATCGGTCTCAAAATCTCTCACAACTGTTAAAAGTCAAAATTCTAATTAATGCCTTGACAAAAAAGCTAAAATACTTATCACTTTCTTCATGTAACAATACACTGGAAACCAGAAATACAATGTGCTAGAGATGGTAGTTTCTGTGTAACTGTCTACAAGCAAAATTTGATACGCTAAATTAAAAAATTCATATGGGCCTTGATGTGAAAATATGAATGAAAACAGTTAAATCATAATCATGTAGGTTGCATGTTTGCTAGGTAGCATAGCAAGTATCTATGTAAAATTTCAGTTGTATGGCTTTTTTGTAATGCAAATAAATGGCATTGTAATGATAGACAAACCCACTGACTCTTATACTGAACTTTTCTTCAAATTCACTACTTAAACCAATGACGACGAGATTTAGCATTATTAATATATATATATATATATATAACATGTTACTAAATCCCTCAAAACTATTTAAATAAATATATATATATATATATATTTATTTAAATAGTTTTGAGGGATTTAGTAACATGTTACATGCTTATAAAATATTAGCAGACGTTAGTGTGCCGCCCAACGCTCATGGTGGATTTTCTACCAGTGTTATTAGACAGAGATAGAATCAAGAGCGCGCGAGACGCGCCTTAATTCCTAATTCATTAAATAAAGTATTGCTATCTTGTTCAACTTGCAGTATAAATCATTCAAAGTATTTGTTTAAAAGGGTTCAGCGACCTCAAAAACCCCCGAGTCACAAGTTTCGTCTCATTATGTTTCAAATTCCCACAAAACTCTAGGAGACGATGTTGATACTTTCCACCCTGGGCACCAGGTACTTCAATGAGTGTTGCCGTCACAATATTCGTGTTCTGTGACTGCAAAAACCCCCGAGTAACAAGTTTCGTCTGATTATGTTTAAATTCCCACAAAACTCCAGGAGACGACGTTATACTGTCCACCCTGGGCACCAAGTACCTTGAGGAGCGTTGCCGTCACGATATTCGTATTCCGGGACCAGAAAAACCCCTAAGTCACTAGTTTTGTCTTATTATGTTTCAAATTCCTACAAACACTTGGAGACGACATTGATACTGTCCACCCTGGGCACCACGAACCTCGGGAAGCGTTGACGTCACGATATCCGTGATCTGCGACCGCAAAAACCCCATAGTAGCAAAACTGGACTCATTTCCATCAATATTTACGAAATTTTTATTTATTGTAGGATGAACACTTTCTGAATTTAAGGTTAGGGGCTCTTTTTAAAATTAACTTCCCGGCCATATTCTGCGCAGAAAATGTTTTCAAAATCGCCCAAAAGTTATATTTGCGGCTAGATCATCCAGCCAATTTTCTACCGGGGTAAAATGTAATACATAGTACAAAATTTACTTTTATATTAAACGATAACGATATCTTATATCTTATAAAAAATACTGACGAAAACAGTTATGAACTGGAGATGACAGCAGAAAAATGTCGGAATTAAGGTAGTATGGGACAAAATCCACTTTCTATAGAACGTCCTGAAAATTTGCAGACAGATTCATTTATGCACATTACATGTGTGGTTAAATTTTTAGAAAGATCGTCCGTTCTGAAAAAAGATATTGAGTCGTTTTTAACATGGGTTAGATAGGAAAAGGTGAAGAAAAATTCACGTTTCATTGATTTTCAAAAAAACTGTTTCATAAATTATCTTCAAAAACTGATATTTGAGAAAAGAAGGTATTACAATTAAAATAAAGCTAAGATGAACTGAATCGTCTGTTTTATTATTAAATAAGAGTTACTTAAACTTTGATATTTTCTATCATGAGTGACTCGAGAAGGGAACGCGTGGCAACATCGCATCTATACAACATACTATAGCGTTCGGCGGGAAATACGAAGCTACGAAACCATTCTTTAACGCGCATTTGTTTGCTTTCCATACTACGATCTTTTCTCATAAATAAATAATAAGATAATGTTTATTATAAATAATTAATTAAAAACTTTTGAACATACTAACATATTAACATTTTTTAACTTTTTCTTATAAATCTAATTCGAATATGTTGGAGTTGAGGAACACTTTCGCTCAACACTCGACGTTGGCATGCCTATGCGCACAGCGGGACTCAGTCTCTCGCGCCGCCGGTCGGCACTTGACTGTCAGCTCTCATAGAGAGAGGTTCTCCCGTGGACACGTTTCTTAAATAAAGCTTTAGTAATCTCAGTGAAACAAAGTGTACTTTTATTGCGTCGACCTCCTCGTAAACCTTCTCCATCAGAATATTATAACAAACTCTCTTATAATAAAATTCACAACCTACTTTTTAAATAATTAATAACTTTTTCGATAACTTTTTTAGATTTTGTTACTTTCGGCTTATTATCAACTTTTTCTGTAAAGGCACTTACAATTGCTTTTTCACCTTATTGTTTGAATATTTTCATTAAGTTTTCACTATTTAAATTAGCTTTGGCCATTCTCGTTAACATTGTTTTTGAAACAACATTTTTAAAATTATTTAACTTTTCTAAATTTAATAATACGTTATCATATCCTAATTCTTCGGTAACATAATGGTTATAATCTTTTTTATATTTAATCAGATCATTCTCTTTTTCAACGATTAAGATTAATTTTAGCAAAATGTTCACATCGTACTCAGCATCATGAAAACCTTCATCATCATGAAGTCCTAAAATATTTGAAGCTAAATTTGATAACTTAAACATTCCAGGACCTTTACGTTCTGGAAATGTACGTTTAAAAACTTGACTGCCCATAAAGCCAATTATATTGAATTCATTTTGTAAATTGCAACGGACAATGCCTTTGACTAGTTTTGTGGCATCAAAATTAGCATTATGGGCCACTAGTAACACTGGTTTGTGTGTCTTATCTAAAAACTGCTTGAAAGAAACTAATGCATCTTGCAATGTGAATGAACTTATTTACGAGTTTATTATGAAAATATAACTCTCAAGATCTACTTGTTAATCCAGTAATTTTACTTGCTGTTTCAGAGATTCTTTGAGTAGGAGTTACGTAAACACTAAAACTAGAATCATTATATTTTGCACCAATTTGTAAAATTTCGTCACTTCTAGCTAATCCCGAGGTTTCTAAATCAAAATATACCGGACAATAATTGGCATAAGTTGAATTGAAATCAAGTGACTCTAAGTTATAATTATCATTGATTCCGCAATTAGATTTATAAGTTACACCTTCAGATTTTTCTTTAGATATTCGTAAATTTTGTCGGTCTTTAGCCAATTGAATACGACGTAATTTTGTGTTTTTTATCTTTGCTTGCGACGAACGTCGTCGCCTATGTTTCTCAGTAGTTGAGATATAATTTTGTGTATGTTTGCCCGGAGATAACAGTAATTTTTTCTTAATATTTAAAATAGTCTGCTCTCCATCATTTTTACTGCAAATGGCACTAGCAACACGAAAATCAGCAGACGCAGTTCTACTGTAACATATATTTTTCGGTGCTTTATGAGCAATTATGTTATTGACTGACTCATTCGATTGACTCAATGCGGCGACTGAAAATTTTTTTGAATTCCTAGCGTACTTTGTAAAAACTTCTTGTAAACTTTTGTAAAGTTCTTCTCCACTGAGTTTTATGGTTTGATTTTCATCATTTATTTTTCTTTGGCACCAAGTACCGCAATTTTCATGCCGTTGAAACAAATGATCAGGGATGTTGCATAAAGCTTTCGCAAGCTCTTCACTATTCCCCTTGTTTTGAGATATCGCGTATGAAAACAGTTTTTTTTGTAAATTGAATCGCTATTATTCTTTCTGATGGCAGCGATGGTACTACTATCATTATCACCAATAAGTACGCGGACTTTTACATTAGCTTCTTTTAGAATAGAACTATTGTTGATTAAAGCTGATCCCGCATCAGCTTCCATAGCTTTTGCGCTGCCAATAAAATTTTTGCGGCAGATATGACTATTTTCGTCCTGTCCTAAGTCGCAACGTCGGCATTTACGATTCCGCGTGGCGTAATCGAGTATTTTTCCACTTAGAAAACCTATGATTGTTCCATATCCGTTGAGGCTATCGTAATTTCTGCCATTGCCCCTTTTACTCCAACCCATATCATATGATACTATAATGTTCATTATGTTTCCTAAAGCTGCGTCGAACTCGTTATTATTATTATCAGTCATATTATTTTGGTTAAGTGAATTTGAAGTAGGTTGTGATGAGGAGCGGAGCGATTGTAGATGAGGATAGATATCGTCGACAATGTCAGGAAGCCTAAAGGATAGAAAATAATAATTTTTATTATTCTATTCTTAATAGCATTTATTTATTAATACTAGTATATAAAAATCAGTGTATAATAAGTTCATTACTGTTAGTTTGTACGATACAAAATTAAAAATTATATTCTAGAATACATTTCATGCTTAAAATATTTTAAAACATTTACATACAATTGTATACATAACATTAGAATACTTTCAATGTAGAACATCATAGATTCATATAAATACCTTTTAAAAGGTCATATAATTATTTTTTATAATTCATCATCATTCATCAATTCATCCTTACAAATAATTGTGTATATACAATTGTGCAACGTTTTAAAATGTAGAGTTATAATTGATATAACGTGTAATCTTTTTACTCGTCGAATAACTTCTTAATATATTTTAGTGAGATGCGATTACATGCATCATAGTATAAACCTAAAGATCATCAATCAGTCATATAGTCTTATCTTCTTACAATTCCTTCAAAATTTTCTCAGTCGATTCCAATACCAACTTCTTTTCTTCTTCAATAGAACGTCGACAGCTTTCTTTGGCCTCCATTTCAATACATTGCCCAACTTCAGTTTCGTATTTCTTGTAAGTTTTCCAACTTATCATTGGTACGTCCATGCAAGCCAAAAGTTTTTGTAAGCCTGCGTAACTTGATCCTGAAGGAACAGCACCTGTAAAAGTAAATTTTGATTTTTAATTGATCAATATGCTCAAGATAAGTTGATGCCAAAATTTCTTCAAAAGAATATATTTTATTGAGAAAAGAATTCCAAAATCATGATTTGAAGTCTCAGTTCATTGAACAAGTGAATCTAATTCAAAATACTTCATGCGTATAAGAAAATCTTGAAATTGACAAAATCTCAGTATTTTCTTCTCCGTATACTCCAAAATCATGATTTGAAGTCTCAGTTCATTGAACAAGTGAATCTGACTGGAAATGCTTCATACGTATAAGAAAATCTTGAAATTGACAAAATCTCAGTATTTTTCTCTCCGTATACTCCAAAATCATGATTTGAAGTATCAGTTCATTGTACAAGTGAATCTGATTCAAAATGCTTCATGCGTATAAGAAAATCTTAAAATTGACAAAATCTCAGTATTTTTTTCTCCGTGTACTCCAAAATCATGATTTGAAGTCTCAGTTCATTGAACAAGTGAATCTGATTCAAATGCTTCATGCGTATAAGAAGATCTTGAAACTGACAATAATTATCTTTGAAGGCACAAGGTTTTATTAATTTCTCATACTCTCTATATCTCTTTAGCTTTATATAAGAACCAAATTTATTGCTTACCAAGTACAAAAGCTGTATTGACTTTTGAGTTACTGTCGTTTCCTTCAACTTTGTTGCAGCTACTTGTTGACACTCTATTAAATTCTCCACAGTTGCATGGTATTAAAAATATACTTTCAAGTCCGGATCTTATCTCACTTCGTGATTTTTCCAAATCTAATAAATCTGAACATTTTTTGCACTTCAGATTTTTCGCGAAAGATTTGAGGTTAACGAACCTCGTCCCGTTTAGTTCAACTTCTTCTAAAGGCTTATGCGCTTGTGTTTTAACCATTTGCATTGCTAAAACTGCTTTCTTTCTTCCGTTAATCTTTTTCTCTTTCGCAAATTTCCCTTTATATTTGTACTGATCCATGATTTGTAGCTACTGTCAAAATACACCATCAATACTATACAAGCATGCACTATGGCGTTCTTTACAGAAAAAGCGACGTTGCCAGATCGTCGCGCTCCCTACTGGAGTACCCTACTGAAAAAAATCAGATGACAATCAACTGATAATCAGCTGATAATCATCTGATAATCATGCCAAAACGTCAGCTGATTATCAGCTGATTATCAGTTGATTGTCATCTGATTTTTTTCAGTAGGGTAATGCGAGTATACCTATATATACTCTAGCATTTCTCAACTTATTTTTGAAACGTCTGTATACCAATGTCAATGGCGGACTTGTAACGGTGTGGGTAAGCCGTACTAAAAGGTGGCCGGTAGTGCGGCGTACTCCACACGCGAGTTGCACCCCACAGCTGTGAAGCACTCGGACCACTATACCGTTTCCCGGTAGGATGATATAGGGGTTTGAGTGAGAAACACAATTCAGTTTAATAATAATTAAAGGTTTGAATATGTTGTAAAGATAAGTAATACAAATACACAGGTGACGTGTTCAGCAGGTAATGTCGGTCTCGGCGTGATTGATCGGATCTCTGAAAGAGGATTGCTACTTAGATACCGTTATTTAATTATTACTAATGTTAGAATATAATAATACAAATGTTTATTATGTACGGATCGCGATTCTTCTACCGGAGCTGGCCGTCGTCGGTTAATACCCCTTTCGGGTCGAAAGACGGTATGGTATCGGTAATCGGTTAAGCAAGAAGTTACTTAGCCGACGGCCAACTCAAGTAGGTCCCTAGGAGTTAAGGGTCGCACCCCTTAACCCGAGACAGGAGGTTGCACCCTCCCAGTCGAAGGCGAAGGATCACTTAAGACTTACGAGTGTAAGTCAAGACAACAAAAGCCGTGATCGATGCGCGCCGATCTCGAGCGGTTCGCCCCTATTAGTACTCTCTCGGAGTCCAGTCGTCTTGTGAGTTTCTCGTATCCACCTAGTGGTCGGGTGGCAAACTATTGGCGCGCTGTGCGATATACGCGGTGGCGTATTCGTCACAGACTACTTCTCGCAGTTGAGAACGACTGGGGGTCCCATACTACCTTAAGACACAGACAACAGTAATCTTCTGTTGTCTTCGGTTTTATTCAGTTTGCTAGAGTATCCTATAGTTGGATTAAGTATTTTTCAGGTATGAAATTTTACGATTTTGTAAATGAATAAGGTAGTTTTTTCATAGTTTCATAGTTTTCACAGTTTTCTTCATTTTATAATTTCTTCTACATTCACTAGTTTTTTCCCATTCAAAACAATTATCTTCGGATTTCTACTGATTTTTCCTAACTTTTTAAAAACATGCCTTTAATAAAGTAATATAATAAAATTAACGTAACTGTTGAGAACTGTTGAAATCTGGTACCATCTGCAGTAAACTAAAGAAAACTTAACAAAAAAACTAATAATACCTGTAAATAACGGTCGTCTTCGTCTTAATTCCGACATTTTTCTGCTGAAAATTTCTGTTCTGTTCAGTTATCTTCTGTTTTAGTCAGAAATCTTAAGATAAAAACAGTTATGTGTAGAATTTTTGTTCCATTAAGGATCAATCTAATTAATGAAAAATTAGGTAATTATATATAGAATCATATTTTATATCCTTACATAAAGATTAATTTAATCATAATTTTATTTATTACTTATCTAAATTGTTGAATAAGTTAGTATTTAAAATATTTTTCGATACAGTGTGCCTAAAATGCACTATTACGCACGCCTACGTGCGTTCAAGCACACACGAGTGTAGAATCAACTTTTTCTTAATACGTGCATGAAAAAGACCCGTTTCCATGCATCTAAAGTGAATGGCAAGTTGTTAATTTCGAGCGTGCGGGAATGGCTATTCCCTCCCGCTACTCAAAAACACTCAAATTGAATAAAATTTTTGAAAATTTTTGAGAGGTTGGCTGACTGGGAAAATCAGTATGATTTTCTCAACTGAAATTTTCATGTCTGATATTTTAAAATCCAAATATTGCTCAAAATGATGCAATGTATATATTTTTGAATAAGATTTTACTATTTAAAAAATGAATTTCAATTATAACAAACTTATAAAGAGTATTTTAAAAGTAAACCTATTAGAGCAATATACCTAATATTAGAGATCTCATTTGAGGATGGCTATAGATAATTTATGAGAATGTTAAAATATTAAAATATTACATCAGCTTGAAGTGTGCAGTCGCATGGCTCGCGGGAATATATATAACTATAAATATTTATAACATTTATTTCGATATTATAAAAGAAATATATAATACATTATTTAAAGTATATAATACATTGTAATGTTTGCTTAAAACATCTATTTGTTTATAAATTATGTTTTATTTAAAGAAATTTATATTTAATATTGATTTATCTTTCCCTACTAAAAAAACTCATGTGAGTGCTCTTTACATAAAGAAAACGATTACATAAAAATTGTCATTTCATATTCAGAAAGACATAGCTTTAAAAAAAAGATCATATCCGCACAAATAATTATTTGCAGCATTTCTATTCTCTCGACCAAAACTGCAGATTACACCTTGTAATGTGCATGAATACATACAGTATTCGTCATTTCATGTTCACAAACACATAGCTTTAAAAAAAAAGATTTATCTGCACAAATAATTATTCGCAGCATCACTTCAATCTCGACCAAAACTGAAAATTACATCTTATGATATGGATAAATACATACATTATTCCTCATTTCAAATTAACAAATACATAGCTTTATAAAAAGAGCATACCTGATTAAATAGCTATTTGCAGCATCCCTATTACCTGGACCGAATCTACAGATTACGTTTTATGATATGAATGAATACATACAGCATTCGTCATTTCATATTCACAGACACATAGCTTTAATAAAATAGGTTACCTGCACAACTGCTTATTTGCAGCATCCATTCTATCTGGACCAAATCGTAAGATCAGAGAATTACTTCACTTGTGGATTAGGATTCTCCATCTACATAATAACTGACGTACTAAAATCATACGTTTATGTGCTTTTAAAAATGTTCTTGCAACGAAGCATCATCATCCCAATAGCCCTGTTCAGGAATAACGTGAAGTAGAAAGGTCAATAAATAAGACTCAAACGAATAATTTTTAAGCTATAAGAGATATAGTATCTCTTATAATAGTCTGTGATAGTGCTTTCCACCAGAGTTGTGCCAGACAAAGAAACCTGGTTTTTATTAGTGAGAGACTAGTCATCTGCCAGGATCATTCAAATCTAACCTCAAAAGTCGACGAAAATGTTCTCAGTGACTCAGCTAGGACTCTGATTGCAGCTATCAAACAAAAACAATCTGAAGAAATAAGAAAGGAAGTGAGAAAGGAAATTCTCGAGGAATTATCCAATTAATCATTTGAACTAAACTCCACTATCAGAGATTTTGAAGCTGAATGTGATCACATACACCAAGAAAATCTACTCTTGAGACAGCTAAACAAAGAACTGGACGAGAAAAACGCTATGCTACGTGAATCGCTTAGTCAATCTTCTGTAAAACAGGTGAATAATCAAGAGAGTTGCAAGTCTTATGCAGAGATAACTAGAAGCTCCAAACAACTATTTAAACGTATTCCGAAAATTATAATTAAACCTATCGGTGAAAGTTCTAAAAGTGAGATAAGGGACAATATCACAAAGTATTTTATAAACGATAAAAATATTAAAACAAAAGATGTAAATTGCATAAAAAATCGAAATGAAATTATGGTTAAATGCCTAGATAAATCTAGTGTAATCAAGACGGAAAAACTACTGAAAACGAATTTTGAAGACATTTGTGAAGTCAAGCTGGAGCAACTGAATAATCCGAAAATCAAAATTGTTGGGATAGCAAATGCTTCTAATATGGCCATGAAAGGTATTGAGGACGATATAAATCTCAGAAACTTTGCTAACTTTGAATATTAAACAAAGCGGTCGGTCCCGAGCACCAAACGAGGAAAAGTAGTTAATTTAATTATCTTTCAAATGCATTATAGCTGAATTGTTTGTAACAATGGGATGATTGAGAAAAACACAAAAAAGTGTTTTTCAAAATCAAAAAATGGCCATAAAAAAATAACTGTTTTTCCTTAATTCAGAATACAAAAATAGATATGCATGTCAAATATTATTGATATTGACAGGGTAGTTCCAGAAATATTACAGTATACATACACACACATACAGATATACGCATACACACACGCACACCTACACACACACATGACCACATCTACAAAAACCTACACCCATGCATGTACGCACGCACACACACACACACACATCCATACGGACATTTTCTACAAACACTTGATTCGTGAACTTCTAACACACCAAAAAGTATTTTCTAGAAGTTTTGACGGAACTCAAAATTTTACTATTACAAAGCTTCCTCTAGGAAGAAACAAAATTAATGAAAATATAGTTGAAAAAATTGATGGTAAGAGTTTTGTATTTTATAGTATGATAAAATTGAAAGTGATAATGATAGCAATTTGATAGACTCAATACCAACTGAATTTCTAAATTCGTTGACACCGAATGGATTACGACCACATGAATTAATATTAAAAAGAGGTACGATAGTAAGTTGTATAAGAAATTTGGATATCGATCGTGACTTTTGGAATGAAAAAAGAATGATTATTAAGTAGGATATAAAGAAACTTATATTAGTTGGACAAATCATTATTGGTAAATATACTGGTAAAATCGTCTTATTGCCACGACTTGATCTAACAAGGAAAGGTACCCAACCCGAACTCACCGATTTTGATGATTTTCATATATGTTGTAGAACATAAAAAAATAAGAGACACGTATTTTTTTTTATCGGCTAATTTTCACTTTTAAGGGGTAAAAACCTCCCCTAAAGTTAACCCCCAAAAAGCGTTTTTTTTAAATATCTCGGCTTAAAATTAATATTTTTCAATGAAACAAATTGGAGGTTATTTCTTACAAAAAGAGCAAGTATTTCATGGTGATTTGAAGAGTAAGGGTAGCATCCCCTATTTTTTAGGGGTTGAAAACATATATTTTTTGGCATAATTTTATAATAAAAATGTTTACACCGACTAAAAAAAATTGGAAAAAATGTTTAAACATCCTTAATAACAAAATTTAGTTGACGTCTTTCGGAGTTTTCATAAATATTATCCCTAAGGGGGTAAACCACCCCTAACACAAAATAACTGTAAATATGTAATTCAATACATAATATTTTGTAGAAAGTTTGTATATAGAGGTTTTCGAGGTCGCTGATTACAAATCTATCAGATTTTGAAAATTCAAAATGGCGGATCCAATATGGCGGACGGAAATATCGAAAAAAAATTTTATATAATAAAAAAGTTTTAAACGACTAAAAAATTTGGAAAAAATTTGTAAACATCTATAATAAACAAATTAAGTTTTTCGGTTTTTTCATAGATACTTCCCCTTAGGGGGGTAAACCACCCCTAACACAAAATAACTATAAATATACTTCAATCCATAATATTTTGTAGAAGGTTTGTATATAGGGGTTTTCGAGATCGCTCTTTACAAATCTGATATCAGATTTTAAAAATACAAAATGGCGAAACCAATGTGGTGGACGAAAATGTCGAAAAAAAATTTTAACTTTCAAAAAAACTTGTTTACAAATGTGTGATCTTTGTAGCCTGTACATGTGAACTAAAGAGCCTTAAACCCTAAACCCCTAAAGAACAAATAGGCTAAATGGTTGTGCTTTTTAACCAAACGACTCCAAACCCCTAACCTCCAGACAAGCCGAAGGCCTATGCTTTACCGTAGACACGAGTATAGACATATTACCGATATTTTATTCTATCATTTTGTATGTAACAAATAACGTCTCGTTTTATGTTTCAATCAAAGATTATTTATTTTTCTGCTTTTATAAATTAGCATAATTTCAAAAGTAATTTCATAAATTATAAAGTATTTCATAAATTGCATAATTTTATAAATTCAAAAAGTCCACACTTTTTTGCAAATGAAAAAACATAGGTTAATAAAATTAGTTTATCAAACTCTTTTGCGTTTTGTAATAAAATTTAATGTTGTCAAACTTGGGAGTTTTTCATTGTTACAATTATTTCGTAAGCCGAAAGTTTTTTAGATGAATTCTCGAGGTAATGATTATTGTATCTATAGTAAAATATTTACAGTCTGGAATTCCATAATAATACTATTTGCTACGATTTAATGAATTTATCAAAAAATCTAAATTTAATAATAAATATTATTCTAATTATTATTATTATTTTTCATTATCATTGCTATTATCAGTATTACTGTTATTATTGCTATTGCAATTATGCTTATTCTTCTTCTTATTATTATTATTATTATATTACTATGATAATTTTTGTTATTGGTAAAAATACATAAAAGAATATTAATACTCGAACTTCATTTGCAATTAAAGAACACGTTGTTATTGAATGGGAATTTTATATGCATTCATTAGTTTAATGAATGTTATCGTACATTCAATGATAATTCCACAGATAAATGTCTTTCACTCATAAAAGTTGTTGACAATATGTGCGAATCAGTATGTTCTTTTTTTAGATTGTTTTCATCGAGTGTTTACCTCAGCTGCCTGTGTTATTTTTTAGGCAGTGAGTGAGTTTTGTGGGTATTCTAATTCGATGCCGGAAAGTACGAATAGTACGTCTTTTTGTTTGTCAGTGGTATCATACAGTTGTAGAAAATTTTCTTTAGTGATTTTATATAGATTTACATTATTCAATTTCAAAGTGAATAAAAGTTGAATAAAACCAAAAATAGAGTTTTCCGAACATCACAAAGTGGAACGAGAATTCTTCTCCAATGCATAAATTAATGATTTGATTCAATTTACATTCACTCGTTTTATTCTGGTAGAAATGTAGCAGTCGTGCCTTACATGCAAAAACACAGCTTGTATAAATTTTACCGCTTGTTTTCATTTTAGATTGAAAAATGAAAATTAATCCGTTAAACGTTCTAAACTTATTATTAGCATACTTTCAAGCGTTAAACATACCAGATAGTGTCACGAATTATCACGAAACAGAGTTGGCCGAAAAAATAAAAGAAATTTTAATAGATGCAACACATGATTTCAACGATGTAGAAATGATTACTGATGACTCTTTGGATTTTCAAGAAGAGTATAAAGACCATAATGCGGAAATAATTGAAGATGAAGTGCAACATCATTTTCCTGATCCGGATATAGCACCAACAAATCAATGTACAGCAGATAATGAAGAACTAGATTTTGAATACAAAAAAAGAGCTGTAGAATTTTGGAGAAGTAGCAAAACGAAGCAAAATTTAAGTCTCAAAACAGTGCAAAACAGATTCAAAAAAGTATCATCTATTAGTCAGCTACGTCGTTGGGCTGATTCAATTAATAAAGGTGGCACGTATAGAGAAAAAGTAGCACAAATTTGTCAGTATACCCTGGATAATTTTCAAGCAGCTCTCGACAGTGGTTCAATTATCCATGATGAAGATATAATTGGATGGGCCTTACAAGCTAAAAAAGAAATTGGTTTTGATGATATTAGATTCAAAGCTTCTAAACATTGGTTACTCAAATTTAAGCAAGCACACCGAATAGTTTCTAGGAAAATAAATAAGTTCATAACAAGAAAAACACTAGAAAGTAGTGCAGAACTTACGGCTAAAGCTGAAGCATTTATCGATGACGTTAAATCGTGTATACCAAGGATTGGACTCGAAAATTTGTATAATACAGATCAGAGCGGATTTCAGCTAGAAATGCATTCTGGAAGAACATTAGCAGTAGAAGGAGAAAAGCAAGTGCAATGTCTGGTACAGTCAATTTCAGCAACAACGGATAGTTATACTATACAGCCACTAATATCAGCTACTGGACAACTGTTGTCACCGCTATTTCTTGTTTTAAAGGAACCAAGTGGCAAGTTTGGCCCTATTGTAGAACAAAACATATTTATACCAGAAAACGTGTACGTGGAAGCATCCAAATCTGGAAAATTAACAACAAGTAAGGGAACTAATAACAATTTTTACATTGTAATATCGTTGATCAGTTAATTAGTAAGTCGTTTAATTGCAGATCACTTCAAAATCTGGTTGGAAAAAATATTTTATCCCTATGTAGGCCATCACTCAATACTATTACTTGATTCTTGGAGTGGTCATTGTGACAAAGTTATAGAAGAAACAATGCCACAAAATAAAATTATTAACATAAAAAAAATTTCAACTGGAACCACAGGAAAAATACAACCACTTGATGTCTATGGATTCCGTATTTGGAAAAACTTTGTCCGAACATTTTCTGATAATGTAATGTTAATGGATCATGATATGAATTTACATGTGAGAAATAATATAATTAAACTTCAATCATTGGTTCACAACCAACTGTCTTCACCGAGATATATAGATTTGTTATTCCTGGTATAAAAGCGGTTACGTCAATGAAAAACCAGATAAATTTGATAATCCTATAGATTTCAGTTTTGGAAAGTCTTGTGCAACACATTGTGAAATAGAAGGGTGCACAAACATTGCAATTGTACGATGTGGTTGGTGCAAAAAAGCATTGTGCTTTAAACACTTTTATGAGGACTACCATTATTGTAAAAACATCGTAAAATAATATATTTTATGCTCAATACAAAAAATGCACTATGGCAAAAGATAAAAGATTGTAGATTATTATTATACTCTAATATTATAAACAAAAATACATTATAAGTTGAATTTACAATAAAGGAATTTCAATAACATTCTGATAACAATTTCTACGGAAATTATAAAACTGCTTCACACACAGAATTTTCTTGTTTACAAATTTAGGAATTTGAGGTGGTTTGGTTAAAAAGCACAACCATTTAGCCTATTTGTTCTTTAGGGGTTTAGGGTTTAAGGCTCTTTAGTTCACATGTACAGGCTACAAAGATCACACATTTGTAAACAAGTTTTTTTGAAAGTTAAAATTTTTTTTCGACATTTTCGTCCACCACATTGGTTTCGCCATTTTGTATTTTTAAAATGTGATATCAGATTTGTAAAGAGCGATCTCGAAAACCCCTATATACAAACCTTCTACAAAATATTATGGATTGAAGTATACTTATAGTTATTTTGTGTTAGGGGTGGTTTACCCCCCTAAGGGGAAGTATCTATGAAAAAACCGAAAAACTTAATTTGTTTATTATAGATGTTTACAAATTTTTTCCAAATTTTTTAGTCGTTTAAAACTTTTTTATTATATAAACTTTTTTTTCGATATTTCCGTCCGCCATATTGGATCCGCCATTTTGAATTTTCAAAATCTGATAACAGATTTGTAATCAGCGACCTCGAAAACCTCTATATACAAACTTTCTACGAAATATTATGTATTGAATTACATATTTACAGTTATTTTGTATTAGGGGTGGTTTACCCCCTTAGGGATAATATTTATGAAAACACCGAAAGACGTCAACTAAATTTTGTTATTAAGGATGTTTAAACATTTTTTCCAATTTTTTTTAGTCGTTTTAAACATTTTTATTATAAAATTATGCCAAAAAATATATGTTTTCAACCCCTAAAAAATAGGGGATGCTACCCTTACTCTTCAAATCACCATGAAATACTTGCTCTTTTTGTAAGAAATAACCTCCAATTTGTTTCATTGAAAAATATTAATTTTAAGCCGAGATATTTAAAAAAAAACGCTTTTTGGGGGTTAACTTTAGGGGAGGTTTTTACCCCTTAAAAGTGAAAATTAGCCGATAAAAAAAATACGTGTCTCTTATTTTTTTATGTTCTACAACATATATGAAAATCATCAAAATCGGTGAGTTCGGGTTGGGTACCTTTCCTTGTAAGACCATCGTTAGATGAGATTAAGTTTTGCTATGACTATAAACAGATCTGAATTTCAGTTTTTAGCCATGGTCAATTATATGTCACTTTTTCAAGAAACATCCAGAAATAGCTCAAAGTTATTTTTAATTAAGGAGTCTATTTGCGAGCAAGATGAGAATTTATAAAAAGATAAAAGGAACGAAGAAAACCGAACACTAATACGAAAATATATACAAAAAACGTAGTATATTCGGAAATCTTGTTAAATTAATTTAATTTTTCACATGATAAATTATATTCGATTCATTTATACTCTGTAATGCAATAAATATAAAAATATAATTATAATCAATCTTTAAAATATTATAATAATAAACACGATTAACTGGGCCAGTTATCGCTAATGTCTACAAATATTTCGATGAAAGATAATAAAAAATAAATAAATAAATAAATTCTTATATATACTGGTCATTTTATGACTTAGTAATTGCCATCATCAGTTCTAAGTATACACATAGATGGCCTAATTATAAATAATAATTGTTTGGCTGAGTTATCGCATTATAAAATTTAAATATACAATATTGATTGTTTAGCTAAATTATAGCCATTTTTTATTCCTACACATAACAATAACCGCTTGATTAAAATAAATTCAAAAATGTATTACCTACAATAGTTATAATATTAGCTGTGTTATTATTATTATCCACATTGATCCTCTATAACTATAAAAAGCCTTAATTTAATCTGTCTGAAGTAAATATTATACTGTAAATTTACTTGAGAAAACTTGTATCTTCTTGTAGACGATGTGTAGGTGCCAGGATGACCTCCATGTCGACGCGAAGGGAGGGCACCACTTAAACATGAAATATGCTGAAAAATACTTCTAACTTCTTGTAGATGATGTCCAGGTGTCAAGATGACCCCCGGGTCAACACGACATTGTCTACAAGGAAGAGCACCATTCAAGCATGAAATATACCGATAAATACTCCTGACTTCCTGTAGACAATGCCCAGGTGCCAGTATGATCCCTGGGTCGACGCAACATCATCTAAAAATCATGGGTGGAATTCATGATAGACAATGGAGCAACAGTGAATTTAATTAAAGCAAGTCTATTAGATAATAACATGCCCATCTGTGCAGCTGATGTGAGAGAATTAGGCGGAATTAGACATAAAAGTCACCCTAGTAAAATTCCAAGTAGTAGCAGACGATTTTCTAATCCCATGCGATGAAAAGTTAAGACGCAACTACTTAAAGAAAGAAAAAGCAGTAATTTCTTACTAAAAAAATGCTATAATGATAAGCGGAAATGTCATGCACTCCATACCGTTTATGGGACAAGAAGAAAAGCATAACCCGAAGAATTTAAAGAAAGGATACAAATGCAAACAGGCAAATGAAATATTGAAAGTAGAACCTACAAATGAAGATAAAATCGGAGCATGCGGCCCAATACTTTCACTGTACTTGATGAAACAGAACCGACTTCATAAAAAATAATACGTTATGAGTACACTAGAATGTAGGAAAGTTAAAAAAATGTCACAGCAACTTTCCAAAGGCTTATGGAAAAGGTTCTTAGGGGACTCTAAGTATCGAAATGCTGGTGTATTTAGACGTCATTACAGTATACAGCAAAGTCTTGCAAGAACATGAAAATAGGATTAGAAACCTAAAGGAAAAATTGAGAGAAGCGAAGTTGGGTACTACAACCCGATAAAATTGAATTCTTTAGAAAAGAAGTGGGATTTTGAGGACATATAATTAGCGCATAAGACGTGGAACCAAATCCAGAGAAAGTTGCAGCCATAGGTAAATTAGCTACACTCAAAAGTGCGAAGAATATTAGAGAACTACTTGGAATGTTTGGTTATAACCGAAAATATATTATGGACTTTGCTAAGATCGCGAAACCATTGAACGATCTATTGAAGAAGAACGTGAAATTTGAATGGACCCAAGAATGCGAAAAAAGTTTCGAGGAATTGAATCAGTGTCTCGTGGAAGAACCAATTCTACAGTTTCCTGACTTCAACAAAGAAACCTAACAACTGACGCATCAGATTAAGCAATTGGAGCAGTATTAATCCAAGAGAAAGTCAGGTTTGATCACCTTGTACAGTATCTGTCCAGAGCATTGAACAAGACGGAAAGAAACTACTCGACAACAGAAAAGGAATGTTTAACCATTCTGTACGCCCTATATTAGTTAAGACCATACTTATTATGCTGCAAATTTGTCCTAGTAGTGGTGACCATAAACCTTTAAACAGGATGCACACTAGAAAAGACCCAGGACAAAGACTCATGAGGTGGATATTCAGGTTCACAGGCTACGAGTATACCTTCAAATATAATCACAAGAAAGTTGTCACATAATACCGAGGAAAGTGCGCACAGGCGAAGATAAAATCCAAAACTAAATACCTTAATGCATCACCCTATATGCCACGATTTTTAAAAAGAGAAATTTTATTTAAAAAATAATAAACGATGGCATGTCAACGGTAGGCGAGGGTCAGCGAGCAACAAATCTAAAACAAAAATGCCTAAACCCATCTACTCCATGCGCCGAGTTTCTGAAAAAATGTACTGAAAAACTGAGTCGGCACATTAAAGAAATGCAGGCCCTAACGATAATAAAATTTTAAACCAAAATCCCTAAACCCACATATACCACGTGCCAAGTAAAAGAATTTCGTTTGAAAACACTTCGGCACATCGAAGGAATATCATTTTAGTTATTTTAAAGTACATCATTTTTCTAATGTTAATATAGTTGAATAACACATGTAATTTTTCATTTACATTTTTTATTGCAATGTAATTCTTTGTATTATTTCAGATTACGTCGAATCATCATGTCCACCTCTACGTGCTTTGATGCAATCAAGTTTACGAAGAAAAGATGGAAAGCATTGAAGAATGAAAGACTTGACTTCAATAATAGTACATGAAAGTTATTATGTTGTATACAATCGTAAAAGCAACATAGATAAAACCTGTAATGCATTTGCATCTACTTCAAGATCAAGACGGCTATAAGGCAAAAAGAATTTGATTTTTATCAATTCTGTTTCTTTTGCTGTAAAGATGCATCAGAGAAGTTTATAGAAAGTCTCTTAGTTATGTGATTAAATCTGATTTGCAATGTAATCGTATCAAAATCGCAGAGTCAAGAAGCAACGCTTTTAGTAATGATTTTCATGCGTGACTTATTGGTGTAGATAATATTGTTGAATTAGGCACTCTTTTTCATACTGAGTGTTATACGAAATTTATGAATTTTTCTACGCACTATCGTCCTTCGGGACGTCCAGTAGATTGCCAACAATATAATGCTGCGCAATTTGTTGTAGATTTATACTTAATCATAGAAGCGAAAGTCAATTTTTACTTTCTGACATATAAACTATTACGAGAGCGAAATTCCGGAGAAAAGATATATACTTAAACATATACAAAAGTATTTTGAAAATTATATACTTATTCATAATTCTAGAAAGGATACAATTATTAGTTTTCGAGATGTTGAAGGTAAAATACTATCCGATGAAGACAAAGAAGCGAAAGAATTATCAAAACTGCGGCTCTTATTAATTGATATTCGTTCTAAAGTTTATGACACAACTCATTATCTAGCACCGAATTATTTTGTAGAAAAAATTAAAAAAGATATTACTAAGACCTTGCAATTGTTTTTAGATGTCATTATGAAGAAAAAAAGTGTGTGACTAACTCAGACAATGAGAAATAGAACAATCAAGTCAATTTTTATAGTCATGCTATTATTTAAACTTTTAGGCCGCTTCTTTTATATCACCGCTTTTGCTAGAATTATCATCAATGCTGCATAAAAATACGCGAGTAAAGATCTTTTTGACTCTTCGTCATATTTAGGCTTGCGTTCGTCGTGCAATGAAACGTTATTATTCGAAGCTTCTATTTTAAACGATCCACAAGTTTGTTAATACGAAAATTCGTACGTCGAGTTTGTATTTGATAATGCTGATCATAATACCAATTCTATCGATGGTTTAAATATATTTCATTCGATGGGTGGTATTATGTGCGTTACTGATAAGAAAATGAGGTTTAACACGGAGAGGATTTATGGTGAAGAATTAATAGTAGATTTATTCTATATAATTATGTACAACTACTGCTTATACGCCGAGTACACCATATGTACTCAGCGACGGCTCGAATCCAAGAGAGCGATGTGCGAAAATCATATAGTCTCGACACCGCTTGTGGTCATGTGACTCACACGCATACCGCGAGAGGGAAACTTACATGTGTGTGTCCCCTCACACACTCGTCAGCGCATTAATTAATAATCAAAATGAAGAAAATGAAGATGAATCTACGCAAGAGAACAAAATACAGCTTTTAGATTGATTATTTTATTTACTGTAATTATTTTTAATGTGCGATTATTATTTTTAATGTAAAATATAAAAAATGTTTGCAAAAATAAATGATAACGGTACTTTGATGACATTAATCTTATTTAATGGATACTCCTGACCCTCTGTATATTTGAATTTTCACTGTCGCTACTTAAAACACTATTGAGTTGCAGTGCATGCACGGTTTCTTTCGAGAGAAGTACGGCTTGGGTGTTAGGTTGCAAATGTCAAAGCTTCTGAACCGCGCATTTTATTTTACTTGCTGTTTATTAATTTTATTATTTATTTATTTATTTATTTAAACCAGATAATTTTACATGGTATTTTGAATACTACATAACCCTGCAGAGATAAACATGGTTGTCTGTTCGCAGGCCTGGGCTCATATAACAAAACTTATACAAAAATAGATTACTTAATTACTAAACTTAAAACTAAAAAAAAAGTAACGATTCCTTTATTATTTAGTACAAAATATCTTAAAAACTATTTAACAGTTGGCTTTTATCCAATTTTTTATCGCTTTATTTTGAGAGGTTTTCTCAAGATTCAAAACTTTCATTTCATTTGGTAAATGATTGATAGTTGGTATGGCCTTAATGTTACTATTTTTATCGCTAATTCTCTTTTTGTTTTTAGGTATAAAAATACTTTTATTCCTAGTGACTTTTTCTGATCTTCGATATTGTTCTTTGAGATCATTATACTACAGTTTTAAAGCTTCATAGGTAAACAATTACTCTAGATTCATGGGATTCTCTTGCATGACAAAATTATTTTTGTTGATTATTTTTACTTTTTTTTCTGCAGTTTTTGTACAAGGTCTCGGTTATTTCGGTATGATCCTCCCCAAGCGACAATACCATAGCTTATTATACTGTGAAGAAAGGCATATAATATCATCCTTAATGTCTCCGTTGACATTGACTTAGCAATTTTGTAAAAAATATATACTAAATATTTCGTTTTCTTAACTATGAATTTGACGTGTTTGTCCCACTTTAGATTATAGTCAAAAACTATTCTTAGATATTTAACGTTTTCAACTCTAGTTATGTTTTTACCCTGAATCCTAATATCAACTTGCCCTATATACATATATATATATATATATATATATATATATATCCCTATAGCTACCGAAAGTTATGCAAACAGTCTTATCTATATTTAACGATAACTTATTCACTGCTAACTACTTAGATATCACTATTAAATATTTATTCATAATTTGTTGAGTTTCACTCCAATTATCACCACATGATATTATTGTAGTGTCGTCAGCATACGACATTATTGCCTCCAGGGGGATTTCCTTCAAGACATCGTTAATATACAGTAGAAACAGTAGTGGTCCTAGGATTGTACCTTGCGGTACACCTGTATTTATTAAAAATTCATCACTTTCTTTGCCATTTATTTTAACTGTTTGATATCTGTTATTAAGATAACTTGTAAGTAAATCCAACGCCTGTCCCCTAATTCCCACGCAATATAGTTTATCTAACAAAATTCTATGATCAACCGTATCGAACGCCTTTGCTAAATCGAGGAAAGTTACAATTGTCGGTTTACTCCGATCTATATTGATATACAGTATATTCGTTATAAAATTTAAAGCATTCTTTGTACCTATATTTTTCATGAAACCAAATTGATGTTCTGATATTATTTTTTCCTGTTCAACAAAATCGTATATTCTTTTATAGATAATTCTTTCCAAATGTCGCAACATTTGATATTAGTAAAATAGGTCGATAGTTTGTGATATTATGTTTTTCATCTGATTTGTAAATTGGTACAACTTTTTAGTGCATCCGGCCATATAGATTTCTTAATACAATTGTTAAAAATATGTGTCAGAGGATCTGCAACATAGTTGTAGATTGCTTTTAAAGTTTTAGCATTGATTCTGTTAACCCTACCATTTTTCAGTTTCATTGAATTTATATGTCAAACGTGTTCAGCACGAGTCGGAGTCGAGGGTGCCGAAGGTGCCCGAGACGTAGACGAGTACTGCAAACACCTCACCCGAGTCTGACATAGCTTTTATTCCCGTGTTGCACACCGTATTTTTTCCAACAAGCTCATGAAAGGGACTTTTTTATGCGTAAAGGTTGGGTAGGAGATCGTGAATTTCAAGTCGTTCACAAAAAATTTAAGAAATTTGAAAAAATTAAAAAATTGAGAGATTTGAAAAACGGGTATTAACAGAGATAACTGGGGTTAATTTAACTCAACCTAGGTTAACGTGGGTTAATTTTTTTCTCCCCACTTGAGCTCAAACTTTTTTTAACTCGCTTGGAATTGACGATTTTCTACACTACTTTTAGGCACGAAAAAAGGCCCATTTCATGCGCGTGTTGGGAAAAGTAGATTTTGCATTCATATTGGGTAATTTGATTTTAAAATTTTCAGGTTTAACAATTTGACCACTAAGCTTTCCTCCTATTTCACAGAAAAATTTATTCATATCATTTGCTATGTCGGTTTTGTCGCTTATCTTGCTATTGTCAACCCTTATATAATTTATGGTATCATTAGATTTTGTTTTTTTTTCCTATTTTAGTATTTATTATCTCCCATAATTTGTTTAGGTTGTTTGCATTATTTTTAACTAGGTCCTGGTCATATTTAGTTTTAGCATCTATTATTACTTTGTCTAAGATTTTAGTATAGGTTTTGTACTGAGATTTGAGTTGATTATTTACATAAATTATACAAGAATTGTTTTGTTTCACGGGATTTTATTATAGCATCTGTGATTCAATTTTTCTTACCAATCTGGTTTAATAGTTCAACTTTCAATTAGTATTTTTATTTTGTCAGAATTTGCGTTCATGCTTCTAACATTAATGTACATAATCATGTCATTGTTTTTGTTAATTATTTTGTTAAAATTATCAATATCGCTACATACTTTTTCTTTCTGAACAGAGTCTTTTTCTATTAAGTTCTAAAAAATCGACAGGATCCATTTTTATGTTATCTATCCATGTTTTTTAGATAATTTTATATGCGCCCAGAAACTTCGTCGCTTAACATTAATAGTACGTGATTGTTAAGAATCAAAAGTTTTGTAATTATTGATAAATTAGTTTAAATAATGAATATGATTATTATTATCTCTGTATGATTACGTATAGGTTACGCGCTATAAGAAATAGTCGATGTATGTGTGAATTCTATATAGTATATGTGTGACGTCAAACTCTTATGTACTTTTATGTTTACGTTATCCTTTTCTTAGTTTCTAAGATGCAATGTAGCACGCTAAGAAAGAAAGCCTGGAAGAAAAATCAGTGTGGAACAAAGGCTCGACTAGTCAACATCTCATTTCTGTGTCCTAGTATAATAAAATCCAATCTTTTCACGCTCAATTTTTATTGTGTTAAAGTACTTTCTTATTAAATACTTGGCACGCGGGGTATACATATTTATGTGTTTTCTTTTTGTAATTAGATCCTCATCGCGTACTTTTTAATAATCATTCTCTTTTTAAAAATAGCGGCTCATGGGGTGGGTGTGTTAAGTGGCTTTCGTTTGGAATCAATCTACGCCTTCGCTCACCTTTGTCCGATATGCCGTTATATTTATTAAGCAAAAATTATCTTACTAACAAGGAGAGTTCGTGTATATGTATTGCAATGCACATAAATAAAGCTGTGTCTCGATTACTAGGGCTTATTATTAGACTAAAACCTAAAATACGCCCTCCATACTTCCGCTCACCTTTCTCCGATGTATCGATGTATTAGATTAATCGATTTATTTTCAAATTCACGACGCGTGGAGTAGGTTAGTTTAAGAGTTTTGGTTTTAGATTTTATCCTCGCGCTTGCGCTTGCCTTTCTTTGATATGCCAACGTAGTTTTTTAGTGAAATATTTTTTTTTTTAACTCTTAAACTAACCTACCCTACGTGTCATGATTTTGAAAAAAAAAAAACGATTTAAGGCGATCGAAAGTGGGAAATGATTCTAAAACGAAAACCCACCCACCCCACGCGCTGCAAGTTTCAAAAAGAGTGACTCGGCGCGCAGTGCGTACAAAAGTTGCACTAATTTAATTGTGAAGCTTGCTACTTTATTTGATAGTAATTATAGACCGTAAATAAATTGAATATGATGGCGAAATTTTAAAGCTTTTTTCAAACAAATTAAATTGCTAGAGTGATATCGACAATAAATGACCGTGAAAGTACAACACTTAAGGTTTAAAGTTAGCATTCGATCAAAGTTGAGCTGTCGAAATAAAATTCTAACTAATAAAGCTTTTTCGGGCTAAAATTTTTACATTTATTAAGCATGCCAACAACTTAGAAAAGTACTTTCAAGTCTTTGCAATCAAAAGTATATTTTGAAGATTTTGGTCATTTTTGAGGTCTTATGTGTAAAAAAATCATCAAAATTTAATGAGGCCTAATAAATATATTGTAACGAGGTGCGAAATCGGGTAGATTCGCGCATCGTTGAAACGCGACGTTGCGCAAGCGCGAGGCAAGATTCGGGGCCTCGCGTTTAAGTCGCGGTCCGTCCTCTCGTGTGTGAGACTGACTGCATCGAGCGACGACCAAAAGCGTGCGAGAGAGCGAGAGTGTGTGTGATCGCGAGAAGAAGACGCGTCCAAGCCAACTCTTGCTACGAGAAGAAAGGACGACCTGGCCTGTCGATCAGCGACTGAACGAAAGGACGTCGGCTCCTGTGAGTGAGCTAGCAACACCATCGGCGCAGAGTTTATGTGTGAGTGTGTGGTGCACGCCTACCGAGAACGGTGACAGCGAGTAAGTAGGGTTGAGCCCTTTCATCTGCATCGCGTCAGCAGTAGCACCGGCACCAAGTAACGGCCTTCTCGTTCGCGCGCGTAAGCTTCACGAGATACTCTCCACGCCAAGTCGACATTGAGGTGACTCGGCGCACATTTGTAAAGAGACAATATTGGCCGCACAATATATGGTTTTGCTATTTTATTTTAATCGGGACTAGATTCATTTTCCCGAGTTGTTCTCTCCCGTTCTCTAAGTCCTCATCGCGAATACCGCCGCCTCCACGGGCCTTGCAACAAGCGGTTGCAACGCAAAACTGAGAAGCCAGCTCCGCACAGGAGAGTCCGGAGAGATAGCACACGTGCGAACACGACGTTCGCGAAGCAGCTCTCGCAGCGATCTGCCTTGCAACGCGGGTAAATCACAGGCGTTGAGAGAGTTCTCCGCCGCCACAAAGGATTGTGATCCGGTCGGATATTGCCGAGTTTTTCCTAGAAATCGAGCCCCGTTACATATATTATTAATACATCTATTTTATCCACACCACCCATGAGGTAAATAAAAAGGCGCGTTTTTTTCTCTGTTTACAATAATGTTATGTTTTATTTAACTTTATTTAAAATTTAAAATTTAGATTAATTATCTCATAGAAATTTGAATATGCTTGAATTATGTATTCTATTCGTAAATATTTAATACTTTTATGACTTTTATTTAAAATTATATGAGTACATAAAAATTTGAAAAGAACTCTGTATCGCCACACAGTGTACCAAAATCAGATTTTTGTGGCCAAAATTCGCTCGACAAGCCAAATTGCAATCATTCTCAATAAAAAATTGCAAAATACTTGTACGATGATTTCCGTCCATGTAGAACTGCTTATATTTAATAGAAGAAAAATAGGAAAACACATAAGACTGAATAATGTAATAATCGAAATGTACTAAAATCTCTAAAACTGTAAGAAGAAAAAAAAAGAAGATATACTCACTGATTTTGGGTCTCTGAACTCTAAACTGATAAAATATAAATTTTAGATCATCATTTTATAAATCATCATCACTTAATCGGCATTTTAGAAACTTGAAAGGATCTTAAACACCTTATAGATTATCACACCAATGCTGTAACTTTTTCTATGTTTCTTATAGGGTATGTAACGCGTTATCAAATATAAGTAGTTCTACATGAACGGAAATTATCGTAGAAGTGTTTTGCAAATTTTTTCATTAAGAATGATTGCAATTTGGCTAGTCGAGCGAATTTTGGCCATAAAAATCGGAATTTGGTACACTGTGCGCCATCGCGCGATCATGCGAAAGAATGAGATGCTAGGATCCAGTGAAATGGGATATCAGGTAGTCAATTAAGAACACACAGGATATAGCGGAAACGAGGTACTCTTTATTCCCTTCAGCAATCATTTCTTCTACATCTTCTTTTTTCCCCTAGTTCTTCTTGCGGTCGAGTAGGATCTCTGCCAAGATCTTCTTGCGTGCGACTCGCTCCGAGCATTGATGCGACTGCTGCACGCCCGGGTGGCCACAGATGTAGCATCTCGGCTCTTTCTCCCTCTTCTTCCGGTGATACTCGGCGCGCTACTGCTCCTTTATCCGCGCGCATTCTTCCTCGTGGCGAGCCCGTGTCAATGTGATATATTCTGAAGATGTCAATAATCGCCCGTTGCGGCATCTTGCTCACGTCTTTCGGGATGATAATGCCGTCGGCTTTAGCTGTTTCGGCCGATTTGCTTTAGTCGAGCCCTTAGATGGGCCGGGCTTACGCTTTCCATCCTGCTAATTCGTCCTGGGCGCGCTTGCCGTTACAATTTTCCGAGGTCGCCCGCGCGGGCGGCGAGAGGGTTTCAGGGTAGCTCCGTTTACGGGTCCCCCACTTCTCTCCGCCACCGCGGATGTCGACCCATATTTACCAGGCCGTTGCTTGCGCTCGCGCTTCTCTCCCGCCACTACGTCCGTTGGCTTGAGCTCAGACTCGAGTTCGCACGCTTCTGGTGGGTTGCTCATCGCCTTTACCTCTCAAGTATCCCCCGGTGATTAAGACTCATCGTCGTCCCCCTCTTCGTCGTCTTTGCCATAAAAGATGTTCATTTCTTTGGCCGACACTAGCTTTTGCACTTTTTCATTTTTATCCGTCATCTCGAATGTATTCGAATCGACTTGGGCCATAATCGTATATAAGTCTATGTACGGAAAAGCCAATTTTGCCGTGATGCCTTCCGCCGCAGACAACAATACGTGTCTCCTATTGGAAACGTCGCCAACCTTGAAAGTTGGCACTAGTCGGCGGGCATCGAAAAATGCCGCCTGGCGATCTTGCGACTTGCTAGACAGGGCCGGTAATTGTCTATACCACTTTGCAGCTGCGGCGCCAGGCTGTTTGCGTACCGTCAGTAAGACGTACGCAAGCGATGCTAGTAGAGTTTGCTCCAGTGGTGGTGGCGCGCGGTACTCTTGCCCGCAAGCCAGTACTGTTTCGGCTTCTTTGGGAACTGTCCCAGTCGTGGCATTTCATACGAGGGGTCAACCTTTGCAGTTCTGGAATAAGATTTTTATGTAAGAGGTCTAGTTGTTTTTTCAGGCTTGGTTGTGGCTTCATTTCTTTCATCATGCCTCCCAAGCATGTCACAAAATCGCGCACAGGTATCTTCTCTCTGCGTCCGTTGTTGGAATCGCCTGTTCGTGCCGTACCATCTTGTCGCCGCCGTATAGAACTCTTCCCAGCTTGGCCACTCATCTTTGTTGTTCTCGCATTATTCTGCGGCTATGCCTGTAAATACGAATGGCAGAGCCGCCATCCTCTCTGCTTCAGTCATTTGCGCTAGGGTTAAATTTCGATCTTCCGCGAGACGAGCTAATTCTTCCTTCTCGCTACGCGAATTTATTTTGATGCCCACCTACTCGGATGCTCTTGCTCGTTACCTGCAACGTTAAGGCGCAAGTATGTAACGGGGCAACTGGGCTTGTGCACGGTGGCCACGAAGATGCCACAGAGTCACCGAGCAGTTTCTCTATCTGTTAAATTATTACGCCACAGCTATCCCTCGATGACGCTGGAGTCGCCCACGGAAGTTAGCCGTCGGTGCAATGACGACTTCGTGCAATGCAGCTAAGTCACTACAAAATGCACGGCGAGTGAAGCTCGCCGCACTTTCTCCGCGCACAAAAATGGAATAAGAAGATCTAATATTGGGATCTGAAATATTTTTGATTAAAGTATGATATCGTTTAATTAAAAATAACAATCAAAATTACTTAATAGAAAACAACTATTTCCTTTTCAGGATAAGAATGAAACGAACAATGAATGAACAACTAGCGCGCCACGCGCGGCTTTACGGCTACGGTGGCTTGCCGCCTCGTATTTTGCGCTGCGCACTCGCCCGATCTACCGACGCTTGCGCTTCGCACTCGCCTCGATATTGCCTGAAACTTGCGCTTCGCACGAGCGTCAGGCAATCAATTAAAGCCTTTGGGCCAGATAGTGCGTGTCACACGGAAATTGTTTTTCTATTATATGTACCAAAAATCGTTTCTAGGGTTGTTGTTTATGTATAAGCTTTTTGAAAAAATGTTTGTCACGGTAAAAAGTTATGTTTTTAGAATATCTACAACTTTTACACTTAAGGTTTTTATCTATAATGTATAGCCTCAAAGTTTTATAATGAATACTGGTTTCTTGCTATAAAAAAATCGATTTTGGCCTGTTAACTCGAATTAATAGCATTTTCACGCTTAAGTGTAAATAGAAAAAAGTTGTATTTCTTCGATATCTACAACTTTTCTATATAACTTTTTCTGTAGAATGCATAGAATCAGAGTTAGAGCCGAATAACCGTTTTTAGCGATTTTTGGATGTAACCGCATTCTGCGTATACATGCAGGATCAAGCCCAAAATAAATTTGGCACCATACTATTACGAGGGGAGTTCGCACACAAATCTTTAGCCCGATTGATAAAAATCTCTTGGAGATAATTGTGTAACACCAAAATTTTTATTCAAAAAACACGCAAAAAATGAACAAATTGTACCCGCATTTGAAAAAAACGTAGATGATGCCTCTCAAGATCACCCTGGGCTAGATTCTCTCTCTCTCACTCTCTTAGTAAACAGATTCAATTTCTATAAACAATTTCTTATGGCTTGCGGATACCTTTTCAGTGTTCGTGATGATAATCTTTTGTTTGTAAATGTGAACTATCTGACTGAAACATGTTGTTTGACGGTATTAATACTTAAAAATTGCCTCTTTTCAAATTTTTATACAGAGATAATTGAGATCACTTAGGCGTCGTGGTAGTGCCTAAAAAGTGGTTAAATTTTATATAGATGTATATAAAGGCGAAAATATAACTTTTAGCTTTTAAAAATATGGGAAAATTGATGAAAATATTTGGGTCCGATGGGGCATGTTGCAGCGAAGTTATTATTGAATTTATGTATGCAAAAATCGCTTCTAGGGATGTTGTATCCCAAAAAGTGTTTGAAAAAATGTTTGCTACGGTAAAAAGTTGTATTTTTAAAATGTTTATTACTTTTACATTTAACATTTTCATGTAAATCCGCAAAGTTTTATGGTAAATAATTGGTTTTTTAGCTGTAAAAAATCGATTTTAGGCTGTAAACTCGAATTATAAGCATTTTCATGATTTGATGTTGATGGGAAAAAGTTGTATTTTTTAAATATCTACAACTTTTCAATTTAACTTTTTTTGTAGGCTTAGAATTTTATTTACAAAAAAACGTTCTTAGCGTTTTTTGGAGGTGACCGCATTCTGCGCATACGTGCTGGATCAAGCCTAAAATAAATTTGGCACCTTACTGTTTTGAGGGGAGTTCGCACACAAATTTTTAGCCCGATTGATTGAAGTCTCTCAGAGATAATCGAGTAACACGAAAATTTTTATTCAAAAATACGCGTAAAAATTGAACGATTTGTGTCCGCATTTCAAAACGACGTAGAGGATCAGGATAAAAAAAATAGTTTTTTTGACGAATTCATGCTTTTTTAAAAATATCTCAAAAAATACTGCACCTACAAAAAAATCATCGTGATTGGAAGTTGCTTGAAATATTGAAATGCATAAATTACATCTGCAGTATTTTTGTGTAGAAGCAGTTTTTGCAAAAATGTAACTCCCAGCATCGTGTCCCTAAAATTTATTAACTGTATATTGTAGTAATCGAGCAGCTTATTACAAATAATTTGGTTTTTCAACTGTCTAATACTTTTTTTGTTCATTATTAAAAATAATAATGGTCAAAATGTAGTTTTTCATAAATAACTCAAAAACGACTGCTCTTATTACAAATAAAGTTATTGAAACTTGTTGAAGACAAAGTGCATAAAATATTATTTAAAGCATTTTAGTACAGGTATAGTAGATTTTGCAAAAATCAAACCTAAACTTTTAACTATGGTATGCTGTAATTCAAATTGAATTATTCTTTAAACATTTCTTTAAAGTTGTGCGTTTTTCTCTTCGTTTGAAACTCGGTTTTGGAGTAACTTTTCGCCGCATGAAAGACAGAGAGTTTTCGTTTCTTACCGAGCTAGTCATAGCGGCGATCTCGGTTTACGTGCGATCCTTCATTAAAGCCTTCGTTTCGTTCTTGTTTTCATTACAAAATAGCTTTCGGTGCTGACGTTTGCGGTTGTGCTGAAACGCGTGCTAGTCTTCTTTAGGAGCCAATGAGGATTTATATGCACTCGAGTTCGAGTCCGAGGTGCGGCAAATTTTTTTCTTTTTTTTATTTGCTTATAAAATGTTTATAATGCGTAAAAACAATAAGAAATATATATTATTATTCTTTTAGTACGTAGGGGACGTGCAATGTGTAACTACAATTATTTATAGTTTTATGGGTAACGAAAAAATACAATTTTAAATAAATTTACATTATTTATTAGTACGATAACGTTTTCACAATTACATTAAAACGAAAAAATTAAGCTGAAGCTTAAACAAAATTAAATTAAACTAAAAAGCCACCCCAGCCTCCCGATAAACATATGCTACTTTCAGTTTTTTTCCATCAATGATGATTGTGGCGGCGCGGTCTACGTTGTTGCTTGGTATTCTTATGCACTCGGGTTCGAGTCCGAGTCCCAGCAAATCTTTTTTTTTTCTACTTGCTGATAAAACATACAGTATACAATAATAATGCAATATGTCATTTTGCTTCTGCAATTATATTTCAATTTAGGTAAGTATACGGTGGGCCTGCAATAAATATAGGTATAATTTACTTCTTAATGGTTTATGAAAAAAAAGTATACAATGAAACTTCTTGAATTTTAGGAATACAAATTAATATTTTTTTTTTAATATCAATGTAATTAATAAATGGTTATCGTACTAATAAGATAATTTAAATTTATTTAAGATTGTATTTTTACTTTACGTAAAAAACTATAAATAATGGTAGTTATACATTGCAGGTCCCCTCTGTACCGTATACTTACCTAAATTGAAATATAATTGCAGAAGTAGAATGGCATATTGCGTTATTATTGTATATTATGTATTTTATCAGTAAGTAGAAAAAAAAATTTGCTGAGCCTTTGGAATCGAACCCGAGTGCATAAGAATACCAAGCAACAACGTAGACCGTGCCGCCACGATCGTCGTTGGCATATGAAAACTGAAAGTAGCATATGTTTATCGGGAGGCTGGGGTGGCTTATTAGTTTAATTTAGCTTTGTTTAAGCTTAAGCTTAACTTGTTTGTGTCGGTTTAACCATAATCCCTCTAAAAAATTAAAGTTTTCAATCATGAGTTTTCAAAAGTTTTAGATTCTAATTTTTTACACTTATGTTGTTGTTTAAACATCCTTTTTACTCCAATAATATGCCCGAATAGTTATTTGGCGTTGGTTGAAACTACCGCGAGGTGTGGATGCGCAAATTCGACAGTCGCCGTTTGTCACTTTCCCTCCGCCGCGTCAGACGCGGTGGACCTAAGAATATATAGCGCCTCTCCCTTCTCCTCCACTGCCGCTGGATGCGTATACTTCCCCTACGCTCCTTTTCTAGATGCGTATAGTTCGATCGCAGGCCGCAAGTGGCGTCATGATCGAATTCGCCACGCATATTTAACACGGCATCGGCAATCAATCCTCTAATCTCTGTACATACGTGTGTACATACGTGTGTGAACTTGTACATGTGTGGGTTTCTTTAAGCGAGCAAAATAACCTTTTTTACGATTTTGAGGCTTCTTTAAATAAATTTTCCCACTTTTATTAATTATTGCTCTCGCAGTAATATTTTTTTATTTACAAACACACATAAAAATAGCTATAATGACTTGACTAATATTGAAAGGCAACATTTAAGAAATCGTCGTTCTTGTCTAGTTTAAAAAAATTCAAGTAGGTCAAAGATTCTGAAAGTGCGAAAAATTCAAGTAGTTTTTTTCATAGTCAACGGCAATTTTTGGTACTCAAAAATTTTGGAAACAACATTCCTTCTTGACTTGATTGATGGAGTTTTTCGAGAACTCGCACATTCCTAATCTTATAAATCCTTAGTTATTATTATATGTTTATACAATGGAATGAGTAAAATTCTTTTTTTCTTCAGCTAATCATACTTCATAGATAAAATGAAGCAAAACGAAAATTTTATTGGATGGCAGATTATCTGGTGGTTATTTACCATTCTTGGTATTCCAATTACCCTGCCGTGGTTAATATATAATTTACATGATATCATCATGTACAAACGTAGAAAAGCTATTCTTCGTGGCAAGGTATGACTTTTTTCGTTTAATTAATAATATTCTAAAAGATATTTCAATTAAATTCGATATATTATAGATTGTTATGATAACTGGTGCAAGTTCTGGATTGGGAGAAGCATTAGCCCATGTGTTTTATAGCTGTGGTTGTAGGTTAATTTTAATATCTAGAAGAAAACAGGAATTGCAAAGAGTAAAAGATGCATTGTTAAACACTCATCATGTAAGTAATTCCATAACTATCAAACACCAACTATATATATTAAAAAAAATGATAAAATTTTAGACTGTTCCAACCCAAGTGCCTGTTATTCTTCCTTTAGATTTAACAGAAATCAACTCTTTGCCTGTGGAAGTTGCTAAAGTTTTAAAAATGTATGGTCGTATAGATATATTAATAAACAATGCTGGCATATCGTATAGAGGAGAAGTTATTGACACCAAAGTTGATGTTGATATTAAAGTAATGTTAATTAACTACTTTAGCCAAGTTGCTTTAACTAAAGGTATATACTATTTGCTTTGTAAATAATTTTCCAGTAAAAAATGTATAGTTAAAAGAAGCTAAACGACAGAAACAAATGATTACATTCAGGCTGTATTAAATAATAGATGATTAGAAGAGATTAAGGTAGCTCCAGCGACTTTCAATAATTTAAGTAACACCTAGAAAAATTGTAAAGTATTCTTGAAGTGTCCCTCTATTCAGATCCAAAAATAAATATTAGGGTCGCTGACTTAAATATTGTGAAAAAAATTATACAAATCAACATTTGTAGTAAGGAGCGATAGCTATTCTTGATCTAGCATATATTACTCAACTCCGAAAATTGAGATCCCGAAATAAACTATAAGATTGTAGTTCTATTAGTGTACTTTGCGATGACATCACCAAAAATATGCGTTACTGACCAAATAAACGTTAAAATAAGAACAAAAGTTTGTTCACCCGGGTAAAAACATGTTCAAAAGCGCTTTCTGTGCATGCTTGAGAAGGGTGGCAACGTCGCATTACAGACATGGTGGAAATTTTGAATAGATGCCTTGTTGGTCGGAGTATAATAGATTACGTATTACCAATACCATTCAGGAATTCTAAGGAGTAGTGTAAATAATTATTTCGAGGTGCAGAAACATTTGTTTATTCGGAACAATAAATGTAACGTATAAAATAAGAAGTTAACATAACGCATGAATTAAGAAATTAACATGATGCATAAATCAAGAAATTAACATTACTTTAGTAACATTTGATGCAGTCATACAATCTTAGTACAAAAACTGTCACTTATAGTTATATTTATTTGCTTACTTCTTCAAATAAATTTTTAATGACTTTTTAATTTTTGGTAACACGTGGTTTGCAATCGACATTTCCACTTAGAAAAATAGTCAAGGCTATACTAACAGTTTCACAAGTTTTTTTTTGACGTTGCACGGCATTTTTGGCAGATTTGATCTTGGAATATTACATACCCACGTACGCTCATGACGCGGAACTGCAGAAGCCACGCGTATTTACATTCGGTCGTATAGTTGCGACGTTACCAACTCCCTCGCAGCAGTAAACTAGAAAAAATGTATACTTTGCCCCAAAGAGGGAAAAAAATAAAAATTGTTTTCTGTGCTTTAAATTAATGTTTATGTATCACTTATCATTCAAAAGTGATTAAATGCAATAAAAATATTAAATTTATAAAGTTTAAGCTTAAAATTCGACGAATGCCTCTGCTTGATACGATACTCAACCCAACGCTTGAGCCACCTTAATCTCGAATGCAGAACAGACCTTCTTTACCTAATAAGATTTAAAATAAGGTTTAATTTCTCTACTAAAGAATTCGTTTATTTATGAAATTATTTAGGCGATTATTACAAAATCACACGATCGATTGCAAGATTTTATTGAACTTTTTCTGACATTCTTAGACATACCATAAATCATCTATGAAATCACACAATTAAACACGCAATTATCCAAAAGTAGTATATTATGATACACGTGACTAATATTGCCTGACCGTAGTGAGGGTGATATTCATGTTGTGTTATAGATCACTTAAGTCACGAGTATCATATTAATCTATACCTACAAACCTCTGATTCAAAGCTGATTCGATTATTAATCATAAGATATTAATAACAAAAAAGAGGATATCAAGATGCTACTCGCAGTGCTCAGGCTGTGGCGTTTGTAGCATGTCCCCTTAAGGAAGCTTATCTGATTTAGAAATAACAAACAGATTCAGACAACAAATACATACGCGTAGATATAAATGAAAAACTAAAGCAAAATTTAAAGTCATCTGCGTATCCCATTGATGAGATAATAATAATAGTATTGTGTAAATATTGCAATACTTGATGTAAAAAATCGAGGCGAGGCAAATGTGACCGTTTTCAGACACAGTAGCCACAAATATATGTATGCATTGCGACAAAGTCGCCAGTCGATCAGCTCCCACTTTCGGCTGGATGCGCAACACTAATTCTCAGAAACAACTACATTTATTCTTTACCGCGGAGGTTCCGCGATCGTCAGCGCGTGGGACCGAGCGAGGATACGAAAGTACTCACAAGGAAAACTCTACGTTTCTTTGTCAAATCTTTCACTTTTGTTTTCTATTCTCTTTATACCGCCAAAGCCCTAATCTCTCTCTCCCTCTCTCTCTCTCTCTCTCTCTCTCTCTCTCTCTCTCTCTCTCTCTCTCTCTCTCTCTCTCTCTCTCTCTCTCTCTCTCTCTCTCTCTCTCTCTCTCTCTCTCTCTTCTCTCTCTCTCTCTCTCTCTCTCTCTCTCTCTCTCTCTCTCTCTCTCTCTCTCTCTCTCTCTCTCTCTCTCTCTCTCTCTCTCTCTCTCTCTCTCTCTCTCTCTCTCTCTCTCTCTCAGCGCTCTGGCGCTGCGATCACGTGAGTACAACTGCTTTGCCTGCTATTTCCTGTTTTCACGTTCTTTTACTGCCGCACGCTGCCTCCGGGCGTCTTCTTTTATAGAGTGTTGCACGCTACTAATTGCAACCTTCAGGCCAATTAATAAATTGCTGGAGGCTGCATTCTACTCTTGCCTGCTTTTTCCGAGAACATCTGCCGTAATTTTCTAACCTCAAAACACCTCGCACGGTTTGGCTCTTTTCCCGCACGGCTTTCGCTCAACGTTTCGACCACCTGTTGCCATCTAGTGAGCAGACTGAACACCATCGCGGCGCCACTCAGTTTAAGGTCGGTAAACGCTCTCTCTTCTCTCACCATTGCTCCACCTAGAGGACAGATCACCAACTACGGTGAGAAACAACGAGATGAGCACAATGAATGCGGGAAACGACGATGCGGGATACGAGACCTGCGGAAAATGCAATAACATCATTAAGAACAAGGCCCCTAAGAAATGTGATATATGTAACACACATTACCACTCCAAGTGTGTTACATTCACATCTTCAAAGGTCAGAGGTAGGGCGGTCCTGACCTGCGACGGCGCGATTTGTATGGAGGAAGTGGAGAGGGAGCAGGCCAAGAAAAGGCTTAACTCCTCGCAGCTCAATCTATCGCTGGCAGGGCCTAAATCTACATCTAAGCAGGCAACGACCAAGCCCTACAGCTCTGCACCACAATCTCGCGCCCCATCTCGAAATGGATCTCCTGCTCGTCAAACAACACCATCGACGATCGAGAGCTCCCTTAAAAATATCCTAGAGGCTCTAGCTGACATCCGCAAGAAACAGGAGGCATCCCTGAAGACTCAAAACGAGATGGCGAAGAGGATGACCGAGATTGAGCAAAGGCTGGCTCCCCTAGAGCAGAGGCTCAAGGCCCTTGATGACCTACCGCAGCTTACTTCTCGCATTAATGATGCTGAGAAAAACATCAGTGAGCTGCAGGCAAAGCTAGAAGACCTGGCATCGAGGAATCTTGCTATCCCGCAGCCAACCAACAGCAGTAACGGCACACCTCACGACGGCAACTACAACGAACTGGCTCACCTCCGCAGGGAAATATCCGTCATCAAAAGGCAGCAGGAGCACACCAACAACGACAATGTCGTTGTGATTACGGGGCTCCGATACACTGAGGAATCCTCATTGCGGCTGCTGGCTTATGCGGTGCTCACTGCGCTGGACCCCACAGTTCTCCAACGAGACGTAGTAAGAGCGAGGGTTATGGGAAGACTGGACACAGCCGCTGACAACTCAGCCAGAATGCCACCTCTTGCTGTCACTCTGGCGTCACATGCCCTCGCCTGCTCAATAATAGCTGCGAAGGCCAGAAAGCGCAAGCTCCACACAGCGGAGCTGGATGCAGACCTACTGGAGGAAGCGCGAGCCCCAGCTCCAGACCACCAGTGGCTAATCAACATCAATCCGCTCCTTCCCCCAGAGGTGCACAAGCTGAGGGTCAGAGCGCGGATGGAGGTCAAGAGGAGGGAAGGATGTCGTACATACGTGAGGAATGGCAAGCTCTACATCCGCCTCAACGACAACCGCGCCGTCGTCATCGAAACCGAGGAACACCTAGATAATTTTTTATCTCGGACACCACCAAACAACAGCAACAACAACAACATCAACTAAAATACATACACCTCATTCCACCCAAACCACCATCATCAACTTCATCGATCGCGAAATCTTCACACTCCAAGGTAACTCTGTCAGAAGGACTGCGGGTCTGTCACTTCAATGCGAACTCTCTCACGGGGCACATTGAAATGATAAGACTCTTTTTGTCTGCTCGTCCCACTTTTCACGTAATAGCTGTAACAGAAACCTGGCTCAATGATAAAGTAACCTCGATTCCCACACTGACTAACTATACGCTACACAGACGAGACAGAAACAGAAACGGTGGAGGAGTGGCCCTCTACATCCACAACACGCTGACTGCTACAATAATATCTTCATCCGACGGGATCTGGACGGGAAAGCCAGGCTACCCGGAGTATCTCTTCTGTGAGATCACTGCGAAGGGAGTCCCACCTATTTTCGTGGCGGTTGTGTATCGGCCACCACACGCGCCCTTCTTACAAGGAAACAATTTCATTGAACAGCTGAATAGTCACATGCACAACTACTCCACGAAAGTTATAATGGGAGATTTTAACGCAGATCAACTCTCCTCCTCAGAAGATGCCAAGTTCATCAAGGCCCTCATAGAAGAGAACTCCCTCAAACCGGTGCCCTATGGTGCTACGCACCACAAGCAAAACTCTGACACATGGCTCGACCTCTGCCTGGTCGACGAACAGGATTGCCTAATTTCACACTGGAAGACTGACTCACCATTCATAAACGGACATGACCTCATTACGGCTACACTCGACGTGCAAATTCCACGACAAGCACCTAGAACATACTCCTATAGAAATTACAAAGGCATCAGTGCTGAAAAACTAAACAACTACCTCAACACATGTGACTGGTCTACAATCGACACATCATCCCTTGACGCATGCATCAACACTCTCAACACCAACCTAACAAACGCCATCAATCAGCTCGCCCCATTACGGACTGTAACGCCAGGACCCACACGACACCCGTGGTTCACCTCGGCTCTTCGAGACCTTGTGACTGAGCGGGACAGACTATACATGATATTTCGCAGGACACGTCATCCTCGAGATCAACTTCTTTATACACAAGCAGTAAATAACGCACATAAGCAGGTCGAGGAAGCCAAACTGAACTACTATCACTCACGACTATCAAACATAACAGATGTAGGAGAAATCTGGAGAGAACTCGAGAAACTTGGAATCACCACCTCCAAGGAAACCACTCCATCTCGCTTCTCAACAGATGATCTTAACAGATACTTCAGCGGGATATCCAATGATCCACTCGCCCCTTCTGTCGACGAACAACTGCAATCACTTGATAGTCTGGAATATCCTGTCCACTTCAGCTGCAGTGAGATTACGGAATCGGACGTGTTGGCCGCAGTTCAGCATTTCACCTCTCAGGCCAGGGGAACTGATGGCATCCCACAGGTTGTTGTCTCCAAGGCCATGCCAGTACTGGCGCCCATATTATGTCGTATCTTTAACCTGTCCTTGAGCGAGTCATGCTTCCCCTCGGACTGGAAAAGGTCACTGGTACGTGCACTCAACAAAGTCAGTTCTCCAAAATCCACTACTGACTATCGTCCGATCTCACTCTTATGTTTTCTATCCAAGGCGCTGGAGTGGCTGGTACATAGGCAGCTTTCTCATTACCTGGAAACTAGGCTCTTCCTTGATGACCTACAGACAGGTTTTCGTACCGGTCACAGCACACAGTCCGGCTTAATAAAGCTGACTGATGATGTCAGGCTTGGAATAGACAAAAAGAAGGTCACACTTCTTCTTCTTTTTGATTTTAGCAAGGCGTTTGACACTGTGTGTCACGCCAAGCTCCTTAGAAAGCTAACCTCTTTCGGCTTTTCTAAGCAGGTCATCCGATGGATTGCATCTTATCTCACGGGCAGACGGCAGGCCGTCATTGGTGACGACAATCAACTATCCTCTTACCTTCCGCTCAATACGGGAGTCCCACAAGGATCCGTACTGGGCCCTCTACTTTTTGCACTGTACGTCAATGACATAAGCCTCTGCCTGGACGTGGATATTGCACATCTGATCTATGCGGATGACCTGCAGATCTACACCCAGTGCCACCTCGAGGATCTTGACTCCTGTTCCGACAGAATGAGAGCTAATGCCGAGAGGATAAGGTGCTGGGCTGGGCATAACAACCTAAAACTCAATGTCCTCAAAACTAAGGCGATCGTCCTGGGCTCGCCCTACTATATCAATGCTCTACCTACAATGGCTAACACGTACATCAATATAGGGGGAGCCCGGGTTGATTTTGAATCTTCTGTGCGCAGCCTGGGGGTCGTGCTTGACTCCAAACTAACCTGGAAAGAACACGTAACACAAATGTGTAGGCGTGCTCACTCTCTTATGTATAGGCTATACTTTTTCAGGAAAAGCACGAACCTCGGTCTGCGTAAACACCTCGTCCAGGCCCTACTATTCCCGATCATAGACTACTGCTCACTGGTTTACTGCAACTTGACACAAGAACTCGACATTAAACTACTAAGACTGGTTAACACAGGTATACGTTACATCTATGGTCTTAAGAGGGCGAGCACATCTCGCCTTACAGGCGCGAGCTGCAATGGCTCACCACTGCCGGACGTAGGAAGTACTTTGCGGCCTGCTTCTTGCGAAAGCTCTTTAACAATGCTAAACCATCTTATTTAATTGCCTACTTTGACTTCCACGTCGCGCTCCGTCCTGTGAGGGGTGAAGCGATACCGCTAGACATACCTCCTTTCTCGTCGGAGGCGCTGAGGAATTCATTTCACATAATCGCCGCATACGTTTGGAATTCATTACCCTCACGATTACGAGACATCATACCCATCAATCATTTCAAAAGCGAGGCTAAAAAATACTTTTTTAGCCTTGAAAATTCGTAATTCGTAATCATCCTCATAGCAAACCAAGCACTTACCTCTCATACAGTCTCATACATCACCATCATTAAACAAAACTACAAACACACACACACACACACACACACACACCTTCAAGCACACCTACACACATATCCTCAATCCAATTAAACTTTAAATTATGTATCGATATATACAAGTATTGTACAACACATTGTACAGCAAATAAATCTAATCTAATCTAATCTAATCTCTCTCTCTCTCTCTCTCTCTCTCTCTCTCTCTCTCTCTCTCTCTCTCTCTCTCTCTCTCTCTCTCTTCTCTCTCTCTCTCTCTCTCTCTCTCTCTCTCTCTCTCTCTCTTCTCATCTCTCTCTCTCTCTTCTCTCTCTCTCTCTCTCTCTCTCTCTCTCTCTCTCTCTCTCTCTCTCTCTCTCTCTCTCTCCTCTCACTCTCTCTCTCTCTCTCTCTCTCTCTCTCTCTTCTCTCTCTCTCTCCTCTCTCTCTCCTCTCTCTCTCTCTCTCTCTCTCTCTCTCTCTCTCTCTCTCTCTCTCTCTCTCTCTCTCTCTCTCTCTCTCTCTCTCTCTCTCTCTCTCTCTCTCTCTCTCTCTCTCTCTCTCTCTCTCTCTCTCTCTCTCTCTCTCTCTCTCTCTCTCCTCTCTCTCTCTCTCTCTCTCTCTCTCTCTCTCTCTCTCTCTCTCTCTCTCTCTCTCTCTCTTCTCTCTCTCTCTCTCTCTCTCTCTCTCTCTCTCTCTCTCTCTCTCCTCTCTCTCTCTCTCTCTCTTCTTCTCTCTTCTCTCTCTCTCTCTCTCTCTCTCTCTCTCTCTCTCTCTCTCTGGCTGCAGTATCACACTTCAATACCCAGGCCAGGGGAAGCGATCTCCCCTTACAGACGTGAGCTGCAATGGCTTAACACCGCTGGACGTAGGAAATACTTCATGACCTGTTTTCTAAGAAAAATGTTCAACACCTCAATACCTACTTATCTATTAGCCTATTTTGATTTCCACGTCGTGCTCAAGCCTGTGAGGGGTAAGGTGACTCCACTGGACATCCCGTCCTTCAAGACGGAGACGCTGAAGAATTCATTTTTCATCAGCGCCTCCTACCTCTGGAATAGCCTTCCATCTCATCTTCGCAACACACTATCCATATCACACTTTAAACAAGCAGCTAAAAATTACTTCTTCAATCTGGAAAACACATAAACATCACACAAACATACACACATTCTCATTCATCTCATTTCACTTCATTCCATTTCACACTCTTCACACGCACTGGCACCCTTATACAACATTTTTATTCTTTTTATAATACACTATAATTGTATATGTACAACACAATGTACAACAATAAAAAACAATTAAATCTTAAATCTTAAATCTTAAATCTCTCTCTCTCTCTCTCTCTCTCTCTCTCTCTCTGGCTCTCTTTAAGACAGACTGCATGCTGCTCGATTCTCCAGATGTATACAACCGTCACTTCGTCGGCTCGGACACGCCGGACACGACTGTCGTGAACTGCCCGCGATAGGACAATAAGTCTCGCGATAGCACATCGGTATGCAGTGATAGGGCGGGCGTAAGGTGTCATCCGATCGGTTCTTCGGATCCCGTGATGTACTTTGGATGTTACAATGCTACGATACATGTATGCACGCTAGTGTGCGTACGTGACACGCCCAATGGCCGCGAGGTTATCGTCCCGATAAGGAAACACTTTCCTAATTTGCGTGTATGTATGTGTGCTGTTGTTCGTAAATTTTCTGAAGGGGACACAATACTTTTAAATCCTGAACAAAAGATTAATGAGTAAAAATTACAAAATTAAAGTAAATCATTTCAATTGTTTTACTGATATTTAGTAATAAAACCTTTAACTTCACCGTGCTAAAACATTAATTACCACCTGGTTGCCCATTGTAGCACTCGGTGCAATATTTTGTGAATTTTCTTATTATCCGTAGAATTCCAAGTGAACTAGTAATTCTTTTGGACTAAAATTTTAGGAGCATACTTCGTACACCTGTAGTTTTGGTTTGAATGGATGGATTTTGATTTGAATGCTTAGAAATTATTTGACGATAAAACACTGGATTTTTTCCCTTTTTTTCGCTTATTATGCCACCTTTTTGCGTATAAAACATTTTCTAAACTTTTAAATTAAAATCCCTATAATTAATTCTAAAACTACAGGTGTACAAAGTATGCTCCTAAAATTTCAGCTCTAAAGAACCACCTATTCACTTGGAATGCTACGAACAGTGAACTGAAATCAGTAAAAAGCACATTTTGAGAAAATGAACATTAAAGTTTATGATTATAGTTGAAAGCATAACATAAATTAATACTTGCCAAATCCTTTGGGACCAAGTATTCAGTATTCCGCACGCATAGACCTGCATGCATTGATTTTCTGCATTTATGTGGTATATTCACTTATACCTCTGTGCTCAGTACGGCTTTTCTCAGTTGTAAACAAAAAAGATATCTCATGTATTTATTTTAGAAACGTAAAAAAGGTTATTTTATTCTGGCTGATGATGAAATTGTGTACTTACCTTTTTGTCATTGTGTTGAATCTTGCAACTTGAATTTTGAAGTAAATGATCAATGTAACCTCCAAATGTCATCAAGCGGTCCACTAAAATTGTTCAGTCGAAGAATACCAGTCTCTGTAACTGCATTTTCTTTCTTCACTGCAACTTTTGTTGATTTTTTGGCTACTGCGAGTTCAAGGCTAAGAGCGTGAAATGCTAATACTGTTCTTCTACTATTTTCTCATACATGATTTTTAGCGCTAACTGTTTTGCATGAGATTACAGCATCTAACTGACCATGTTCAATATCAGTACGTCATACAATACGTTCAATACAATCCTCGAACTCCTGACTTGACAAGTTGCACTTTCTGTTGTAATTTGTATTTTTCACGTTTACGTTATAAGTCGTATTAGACAAAAAATAAAAATTATGCAAAGGCTATAGCCGGGTTACTATGGTGAAATGGCCCCCTTGGAAAATGTATATATGTTATATACCATTCGATGGGGGATAAAAAAAAACTCCCATAGCCAAATTTTTAGCTCTCTGCCTAGTGCGCATGCGCAGTAACGTCGATAAACGTGTTTTTTTGATTTTATTTTTTTCTGAAGTCCCTATAGGATAAAAATTTTTTTAAAAATTCACATTGGTGTATTTTTATGTCATGAATAACTGCAATTTTTTTGGGATTACATAACCTCAAATATCGGATCTAAAAAAATTATTAAAGTTTTCAATCGATATTTTGACCCCCTTGTTTTTGAGGTGCAACTTTTTAAGTAGACTTTTTTTGTGTACTTTTTCCCGTTCTTTACGATGGCACTAACGTTTTTTCCTTAAAAATGGTGGCACAACTCGATTTGAGCCAAAAACTGATTTTTTTGCCATTTTTTCACGTTTTTAGCTGGTTATGTTACAATTTAGTTACTAAAGTGACTCCTTTTGAGTAGTTTTGCATATCTTCCCATGAAAACATAATCAAATGAAATATTTTGTTCGCTCCAAGCCGTATTTTTTATATTATCTTACGTTTTCAATGATGGTCTTATCAGAATTGTGATATCACCTTATTATAAAACTGATGGCTAATGTTATGTTCTTTTTAAACGTTCTGTGATTGGTCGAAAGTATTGTCTCTGTCGCACTTTTTTGTTTATTGTTTATTTTTATTTATAATAAAAGGTTATGCTTGGCCGCGCGGTTGACGCGGCGGCTGCAATGCAGACGATCTGCGTAGTGAATGGTCAATCATAAAATTAAGAATTATCAGGAGCATAAACAAATAAAGTATTTTGATTTCTTAATTAATTAAACGATGCGCAAACCAATGGCCAACATTGTTTTTTTCAAAACTAATTTTTTTTTTTCTTACAATTGTCTATATAAGGGAGAAAGTACAATACGTCCCGTCCCGTCCCGTACCGACCCCGGGACATACCGTCTGAAATAAGTCACTTTTATATTATTGGCTAATTCTGTTCGATAACCCAATCGACGGTACAGAATTAGTCAATCCCGTAAAAACAGCTTATTTCAGACGGTATGTCCCGAGGTCGGTACGGGACGACGGACTCAATTGTACTTTCTCCATAATATACTAATACAAGTGAATGGTGAAAACGCTGTTAGTATAAGTTTATAACTTTTAAAGTAAATTAAAATCTAGCAAATAAAAATTGTTTCGATTTTTCTTTTTACTATTTCGGCTTTTGACTGATAATTGATAGCAATACTAGAAAAAATAATAAAGTAGTTAAGTATTTATTTTCAAATACATTGGAGTTAGTTGGAACCGAAGGCTGACGCGGCTACTTTAAATCTTTCTGCTGTTTACTTCAAAACTAACAATCTTGTATATTTAAAGTGAGTACTATATATTTTACATATCTTTTAAAAAAATGAAGATTTAACAAAGTTTTTCAAAAGTTTTGACATCACAGATTATATGCTTTGATATTAGGGTTATATGTATTTCTAATACATATTACACAATAAATTAATATTTTGTTAAATAACTTCTTTAAAATCAAAACCTATTATTAATATCTAAAATGTTATTTTTATGCCGACACTTTGAGTTTTGAAAAAAATACTGTAACCAACCTACTGATAAATAAAAAATCTCCCATGTATTTATAATAAATACACTTGTATTTTACCGGTATATGCAGAGTAAGACTTATTAATGGGTAGAAAAATAAAATTTTTATTATAAATTCTGTAGTATTAAGAGTAATTGTATCAAAAATAATGACAGATAATATAGTAATATAATAATATGATATAATAATATAATAATATGATATAATAATATAATAATATAATATAATAATATAATAATGTAATAATAATAACATATAATTATTAGACCTTTTTATACGCTAAATAAGAAAAACATGTTGTGTACGTTATTAAATTCTTGCATAAAATCAAAAGTTTAAACCAACATTAAATTATAAACTGTTTTAGTACTCGCATAAAGATCCGATCTTATCCTAAAACAAAAATAGCAATCAGATTTTAAATCAATAAGCTAACAAAAAAGTAATTAATAAAAATGAATTTTCAATCCTATAGATATAGATATACGTACAATGCATGTAAGGGGAACGAGTCTTTATCTATTTAACTTAACCAATTTAGGCTAATCACATAAAGTAAAATGAGAAATTAGTTAAACATAAAGTTGTTGAAACTATTAACTAAATAAAATTAAGAAGGAAAAACATTTGAATAAAATATGACAATAAACTTTTGCTAGAAACGGATTTGACGATTGATGAGTTGCATGTTTTGATGTAATGCGGTATATTAATTATACAAGTATGATTAAATTGATAAAATATAGAAAGTCTTGAACAATAATTAATTTGTTTATGTATAAAATACTGTCAAATTAATAAAAAATGCACATAAATATCTGCATATGACTATATATGATGTGATTTTTACTATAGTTAATTATTATGAGATGAGAAAAAATATTTGGTTTTACATAAAAACAATACATGAGAAATAATAAAAATGAAAAATAGAACTAATAGGATGCGAACTTATTAATTGTCAATTAACTTTTAAGTTAAAAAAATGTAAAATGAATAAAGTAAACACAAGCTAACCTATGCTTTAAACACATACGTATATGAAACATCATTAAAAACAACATTATTTATTTATTTTAAAATACACTATTATTCATGTCTAGATACAAGAACATATTTTTACAAAAAAACAAATTGAATATAATAATTTCATAGGTTTGTTGATTTTATAAAATCACTAGGTGCAAGCACTTCAATACAGTTTTTATGACAAAAAAAAATTATTTGCTTAAAAAACTTATAAATGAAATACAACTTATTTCACTTTTACTAGGCAATATTATTTTTTTACTTTTCATGTAAAGCTACTGAGAAAACTGGATTATACAAGAACTTAGATTATAATATTTTTGTAATATTTATTATTCATTCTAGTTTTTAATTTAAAAAAAGGCAAACAATTTTTTTAGATTTTTAAAAACTAACTAACAGCATTTTTAAATGTATTGTAAAATATTTATATTTTATTATTTCAGAAGTGATCTTCTTGTCTAATGGTTAAATAAATATGGCATCTAATAGTAATGAAGAGTCAGATAACATCAGGAAACGCGATGATCGAAGATGTGCCATGTGTAATATTTATATTAGAAAATCAATTGGTCGAGAAAAGGAAATCGAATCTGAAGTTGAAATCGAATATGCTAAACAATTATCAAATAAAGATATTTACATCCATGATGTAATTTGTGATTCATGTAGAAAGCGATTAGCCAAATACATATCAAGCTCTAAACCTAAAAAGGTTAATGTTCCAGCAACTGCTTCGTCTCAAGATTCAAATGTTTCTGAATCATTTTCTCAGCTAACTGTCACTTCATCATCTCAGGAAAGTACACAATCATCTGTATACACAATAAAGGAACAAAAAGTACGAGCAACCACGGAATTACTTATTCAAAGGACGATTGCGGCACATAAATATTGCTTTGTTTGTGGGTACCAAAAACAGACTAATAAGTAAAATGAAGTGTTTTATTCCACATGGCAATAGATGCTGTTGCACACATTTAATTAAAAAAAGATTTTATGAAGATGAACTAAATAAAATTAATATTTTTTCCACTACAAGTACGGTATATATTGATGAATTACTACAATTTTTGAGTCAATTATCAATGAAAGCAGACGAAACTTTATTAGATACAGTAGCTGAATTTTCCATGCCTGAAAAAAAATTGAAAGTTTTTACGGGATTAACGTGGGAAAATATTAATTATCTTAAAGATCAACTCACTTCTCTGAAGAATTCCTGTGTAAGGACAGCGACACAAGCCATTGTCGTATTTTTATTCAAAATGCGCTCTGGGAATTCTAACTCGCTCATCTCTACAATATTTGACATTGAAAGCGAACAACAAGTATCTCGTTTTTGTCAATCAGTATTATTATCTTTCGAAAAAGATTTACTACCAAAACACTTTGGATTAGAAAATGTAGACAGAAATGAATTGATTGAAAATCAAACTTCTAATATGGCAAAGAAATTACATCCTGGTAAACAACTTATTTTGATTGCTGATGGTACTTATATAAGGCATGAAAAAAGCTCTAATAACGAGTACCAAAGAAAATCTTATTCAGGCCAAAAAAAAGTTCCTCTGACTAAACCATTTACTATATGTACTACTAATGGTTATGTTGTTGACCAGTTAGGTCCATATCTTGCAAATAAAAATGATGCTACAATACTGATTGAAATATTGGAAGAGAAGCAGAATATTTTACAGAAACTTCTTCGCCAAGGGGACATTTTTATACTGGATAGAGGTTTCAGGGACATTAAACAAAAATTAGAAAATATGGGTTATATTGTTTTGATGCCTGCACTCAAAGGTTCAAAATCTCAACTTTCTACGCAAGAATCAAATGAAACAAGATTCACGACAAAACTGCGATGGGTTGTTGAAGCAGTGCACGGAGTTCAAAAGAAAAAATATAGGTTATTAGATCACAAACTTGATAATAAAATGGTGAAAAATACTGGATCTTATTGTAAAATTTCTTGCTACTTAAATAACTTGTTTGGCAAACGCCTAGATTCTGATGAAGACATGCAAGATGAAATATTTAGTGCTATGCAATCTAGAAAAAATGTTGAAAATACATTAGCAGTTTTAGTAGCAGACAAAAGATGGAGTCGTCGGAAACTACCATTTAAAATAATAACTTCGGATGATTTACCAGACTTTCCTGAATTAACAATAAAAGATTTGAAAATTCTGTTTACAGGAACATATCAGCTTAAACAGACAATATCTTACTTAGCGGAAATGCTTGACGCAGATAATAATTTGAAGATTGGATATTCAAAAGAGACTAACAATATTCTCAAACTTGAAGTTCAATCCAGGCATATTAACAGAAAACAATACAAATGTTTCGTTGAGTATAAACCAAATGGTATTGGTTATTCTAGCATCTTAAGACACTGTTGTGATTGTGCTAACGGTAACCGTACTTATAGGATGTTGTGCGCATATTGCTGCCATTCACATGGAAGATATTTATCAAAAATCATACGACCAGCTGAAATTCTGTCTAAAATGTTTCTTAATGATCAAATTGAAGTGTGTATTGATGAAGATAGTGACAATGATGAGTGAATCATTTTTTCTATTGTGAACATTCGTTATTTTTAAAAAGCTACTTGTATACGTTCCATAATTTATTTTAAATAGCCTATGAAGATAATAAATTATACTTTGTACGAATTGAACATACTTAACTTCAATTCCTTTTTACCTGATAATTATTACTGTCAATAGATTTTGAATAATCAATTAAGTAGAGGCAGATAAGCCAAATATGGCCTTTTTAAGACCACAAGACGCCAAAAGTACCCTCAAACGATCGATTTCAAGGCTATGTTTAGCTAAAAACAGGCTTTTTTGCGTGAAAACCCTCGCATTATGACATTTTTAGGTTAGTTTTGGGTTACATGGTACCAAAAATGGCCTTTTTCGGCGTTAAATCACTCAAATGAGGGCATTTTTAGGTTAAAGAGAAAAGCAGACACTGACAGCGGCGATATTCTTTTTATATATAGAGAGAAACCCTTTATTACCTCAAATTCTGATAAGACCATCATTGAAAACGTAAGATAATATAAAAAATACGGCTTGGAGCGAACAAAATATTTCATTTGATTATGTTTTCATGGGAAGATATGCAAAACTACTCAAAAGGAGTCACTTTAGTAACTAAATTGTAACATAACCAGCTAAAAACGTGAAAAAATGGCAAAAATCAGTTTTTGGCTCAAATCGAGTTGTGCCACCATTTTTAAGGAAAAAACGTTAGTGCCATCGTAAAGAACGGGAAAAAGTACACAAAAAAAGTCTACTTAAAAAGTTGCACCTCAAAAACAAGGGGGTCAAAATATCGATTGAAAACTTTAATAATTTTTTTAGATCCGATATTTGAGGTTATGTAATCCCAAAAAAATTGCAGTTATTCATGACATAAAAATACACCAATGTGAATTTTTAAAAAAATTTTTATCCTATAGGGACTTCAGAAAAAAATAAAATCAAAAAAACACGTTTATCGACGTTACTGCGCATGCGCACTAGGCAGAGAGCTAAAAATTTGGCTATGGGAGTTTTTTTTTATCCCCCATCGAATGGTATATAACATATATACATTTTCCAAGGGGGCCATTTCACCATAGTAACCCGGCTATAGCCTTTACGAGAAAATTATAAAAATGTTGTATTAGTATTTTGCTTATAATTTTGCAGGAAATTCGTTTTTTTCATAAACGTGTTTTAGGAGCGTGTTCTACGAAAAATTTCCTATCAAAATAAGCAATAAAAAATCGATTTTTTCAAAATTTAAAAGTGTTTTGTCCCCTTAAGTGTGTATACATGAATTACTTCTCTCTCTCCCTCATTTAGTACATAACTTCTAGTTTGATTAAGAATACATTTTAATGTATTCTTAATCAAATGTATTTTTTTTAACATATTTTACTGTTGGTATAATTTGCTTATGTTAAAATGTAGGATCCTGAATTCTACAAAATTTTCTTTTTTTTTTTTTAAATAATGCGAGCTGCACCAAGAAGTTTCTTATTTAAAAATACCTGCTCTTACTGAAAAAGTTCGACTAGTATATTTCTAACGACGGTCGAGATGACGCTGTTTCTACAGCTAAACGAGTTTCATTATTTGATTATTTTCTTTTTTTTTTCTTTTTGATGATCATTTTGGGAACCAGCAAGTTATGGAACTGTGAGCTGTCTTCCTTCGCTGTTGGTTTGGTCTATGTGTACTGGAGCCTACCATGCGACCGATCTGAAATTTTACTGGCGAGTGCACCTAAGTGTATTACTGCTGCCTTCGAATTATTTAATAAGCAAATAATTGCTTAAGATCATTGACTAATCTTTAATCAGCTAAGCACTACTGTGCTGAACTATGAGTTTAACCGATTATGTCGGAGTGATGTGATCAGCACAATACATTTTGTATACATATGTTGTAACGTATGCTAGAATACGAGTTCGCGTATTTATACGTTCGAACATGTTTAGTATTACAGTTTATTAGGTCCTTTTCTTTGAGCTTCCCACAATAAAAGCTGTGATCGGCGTTTGACCACTTAAGATTTCTGAATTATTTAATATATTGTATGTTTATTAACATTTTTATTCTGATTAGAAGTGTGTCGTCTAGGCTATCGTTGTTTAATCCATGTAAGCTTTAAGTTAATATAAACAATTGTGATTCACCTCGCTTCTAACGTCGCTCGGTTAAAATATATATTGTTATGTTAAAATCTTTTTTTATAATGTCAATTCCTTATAGGGGGTGGGGGTACAAATTTTGAATAATAAAGATTAAAAACTCGAAAATTACGCATCTATTTATAATGAAAGGTATAATTTTAAAACTGAAAATATTAAAAAACTATGATAGTTAAACGAATAAATTTTCAATTTAAAATTTAAAACAAAAATACTCTAAACTCTTGTTATTTTCTATTTCCTAATATTTAAATTCAACATTTTCGTTTTAGAAATTGTTTAATTTAATAATTTCAGTTTTTTAATTTTTGCCTTTCATGCTTTAATTCTTTCTAATTTCAATTTTTTTAATTTTTACCGACAAGTTAAATTGATTATTCAATCACTGATTATCATGAAAATCAAAATATGATGTCTCATTAATATTCTATAAGCAACGTGATTGTATTCATCGTTTTGAAAGAATCATACCAATGAATGCTGATAACAATGACATTGTACATTGTAACGAGCGCTAAAATTTTAGATCTCGCGCGCTCGTATGTCGCGCGATTAGGATTTCGAGGATAGCAGACGACGTCAGCGGCGACGCTGACAGGAGATATTCCGCGAGGAGCGAGCGCGCTCAGACTCGTTTTCGCTTCGGCCGTGTCAACAGCTACGCTACCGATAACGTCAATATTCCGCGAGCCGTTTTTCCGTACCGGCGTACAAGTTTGTTCCTGAGCTTTGAGTTCCTGGAAGGATGTCTCCAGATCCACCCCAGCCCACAACTATTCCCGGTGCCGTCACCGAATCGTCGGCCTGGCTTCGCCTGAGAAACCGCGCGCGTCCTCCTCGCAATCGCGCGCATGTATTGTATTTCACTCAGATTCAGACAATATATTTTCTTGCTATTAACTTTATACGCGAGTGTTTCTTTTTTGTGCAATTCCCGATTACCCCAGCCGTCTAGTTACCCACGGATACGCGGAGGAAAGCGTGGTGCTCCGGGCGCACCACGCATTTGTAGCGAGCATTCGACAGGCCAACGCACGAGTGATAGCGCTGCATCATCGACTTATGTCCGCTCGCTATCGCCTGGCCATCACCGAAGGATCACCGACCGGGAAATTAACCTCCTGGAGGTAACGTGCGGCATCTTCGCGGCCGCACGATAAGCTATCGAATGGCCCCGTTACAACTAGTGCCCAACTGCGTACAGCGGCGTCGGGGAAATCGCGAAAAACTGTTAAATAAAATAACGTAAAATCACCGGCATAAAATTTGAATCTGAAGCGCGGCTAGTAACAGCTCGCAAACATCATAGTGGGCGAGAGGACGCAGCAAGCAAGCGGCGCAGGCGTAAACAAAGCGTGTTTACACTGTACGAACTGTCGTCGAGCAGCGCAGAGCTCGAACATTGTGTACAGTGTGAGTGCGAGAGAGAGAGAGAGAGAGAGAGACTTTGGGTAGGAGAGCGGCTCTCCATTAGATTTGCGTGAGCCGAGTGGTATATAGCTCACAGGAGTGCGGAGTACAGCGCACGCAGTACGAGATAGCCGAGTCGCGCCGCACCGGAGTCAGGTCTAAGGCGAGCGCGGAACGGGAGCTGAGCGCGCGGAGAGAGACAAGCTCGCGCGCGAAGAAACGCGCCGCTAAAGAACACACTATATAGGTGTGCTCGTCGCGCGAGCCACACTATATAGATATACTCGCCGCGGGGTTCGCAACTAATACTTCGTGCGCACCGGCGCTCGGAGTCGCGCGGAAAGCGGATTGATACCGCTCCGTAAACGAATGTCAACAGGCCCCTCACACTCGCACGAATATAACCGTCGTGCGTGCAGCGTATAGATAGGCTTTCGCGAATTTTTCTACCATTCTAGCAATAGGAAAAATCTCTGTACATGAGAATAGGAGTGTCAGTGCCGCCGGAAAAAAAATTAAAATTAAAATTAAAAATTTTTTTATAGCAAAATCGCCTGAAACGGAACAAGGTTGCAGGGACTACACCTGTACATTTATTTTTATTCATTTTTTTATGCGAAATAACTGGATAAAGAGTAACCGGTGGCACAAAATCGAACGAAATATAAAACTGAGCGAAAGCAGAATCGAGTCTCGCAAATAAGGGATTGCGAATACGCGCGTGTACGACGGACGTAAATAGCATTGTAAGAGCGCGCGCAAGAATTAAAGAAAAATCAGATTAAAGAAGATAGATTATAACAGTTGATAACATCAGAATAAAGACGACAAGATGCTCGAACATAAAGAAGGAGAGGTTGCTGACTGGCTATTAGATTTGGGGAAGGAAGGAGTGCACACCGCACTGGTTAATTTAGACCTGCGTCGAGATGGAGACGCAGGTGTCAAAGTCGAACGAGTCCAGAGGTGGTTGACGGGCGAATACAGCCCGAATAACTTCGAACCGTCACTGTACCTGGATCCGGTAGATATAAAGGCCGAACGGGTATCGATGCGCAGGACTTTTATATGCTCAGTCTGCGAGCAATATCGACAAACTACGAGCGGCCGCCCCGCACCCGTTGAAAGGCGTGCTCGAGGATTACATCATGTTGCGATCGACTACAGAGAACGTTGAACAGACCAGAAGTTGGAGAGGAAGAGAGAGTAGAACCCCCGAAACAAGCAATACCAGTAGAGGCAGTCAAACAAAAAGGCTGAAACAATCACAGGGATAGACGGCAAAGAATGATGGCAAAGCCACCAGGCATGATGCAGCATCTGGAAAATCTACAACGCTCAATGAACGAGCTGCGCGAACAGGTACAAGCATCGCAGGGGACACGAGAGCCTCCAGCACCCAGGTAAACAGCGCAGCAAGCCACACGCCGGCAAGAGTTACTTTTGCCGAAGACACGACGACAAGCACGCCTGCAACTCCGAAAAACGTCTGGTCAGATAGCAACATCAGAGGAGTTCTCGCGAGAGGGCTAAGAAAGGCCCCGGCGACCTCAGAAAATAAACCAAGAGATATCGTCGGAACGGTGCACAAATGGGACATGCGATTCGCAGGCACGAGCGCAGAAAGGATAGAGAGATTTTTGAGCCAGCTGGAGCAGAACATGACGAGCGCGCAGATGTCAGAGAAAGAAAAACTAGCTGCACTGCCTTGTGTGTTTACGGATCTAGCAGCCGAGTGGTATCATAACAATAAACACGAATGGCAGAGATGGGTTGATTTTCGTAGCGCAGTACTGCGCTGGTACGGAACTAACAGGCATCTACAACAACGCCTAGCCGCCGACGTAGAAAAAAGATATCAGGGCGCGTACGAACCCGTGCGCGACTATGTGACTTGCCTCTTGGGGATGAGGAAGGAGATTAAACCGCCGCCAACCGTCGACAAGGCGCTAGACATTCTACACAAGAATCTGCGACCTGAATTACATCAACACAGAAACACAAGAAAGCAGAAACGGTAGCAGCTAGCGGAGAGGACTACAGAGCACCTTCAGCCCCCGCAGATACGCTATATTCCAACCTGGCGTATAGATCGCCAACAGCAGCATAGCCAGCGACAGCGAAGCAGTGGCAGTAGAGATGCCCAGCAACTCCAACGAACAGCTGGCGACGATGTTCAGCAAAATGCTGGACGAGCGGTTAGGGGCCTTCAAGAAAGAACTGAAAGGCGGAGGAAAACTGCACCACGGGAAACACCAGCCAGACAAGCAGCAGAACAGCAGCGAGAAGGGCCACATAAGAAGAAATTGCCCGGAGTGAAACGAGGAAGCGAGCGCGTAGAGGAGGCCGGTGCACGCTCGCAGAACTCCGGCACGACCTCCAAGAACAGCAAGAAGGCGGGGGGCGGAAGCCGCCCCGCGAGTAAGGTCTCCGGAAAAGCGTGTGCCGAAAGGCACACGACAAGCGTAACCCCGCGCAAAACGGGAGAAAAGCTTGGCGCCGCAACAGCAGCGGGTCTCAGTAAAGAGACGGCAGCGCAGAAAACGGACTCGAGCGCGCAGAAGTCCGCTGCGCTCTCATCCCTGTTGGCAGCGTCTGCCGACGAAAAAGGTGATGACGCAGGCAAGTGCGGAGCTCAGCACGAAGAGCCTAGCAGGATCGACGACAAGCCAGACGAGTCGATAAAGAAAATCCTGGAAAGTTGGGAGAGTAGCACAACAATAAGTGCAACTCTGTGCGACGAAGACAATCCACAAGAAAAGCGTTGGTGGATGCAGGCGAGAGTTTGAGAATTCCGATTTCGCGCATTATATGACAGTGACGTATCGCGAGTGTGTATGGGTCCACTAGGCCTGCAGCTAGCGAGCGCACTGAAGAGGCAAGTAGTGCCAAATAACGGCTGCGGCGCGAAGCTCGCCGACGGCAGCTACACTACCATCGTAGGTTACGTATGGCTACCATTCGAAGTCGGCAATCTGAAGAAGGAAGTACGAGTTGCAATTGTCCCAGATCTTCCTACGGACGGCATAGTCGGAGTAAACTTTACGTTAACCTTCAACACCGTGTTAGACCCGGCGACTTCAAGAATGTATTTTAAAGAAGATCAAAAATACGTAGATTTAGAGTTGGCGGCGATCGAAGGAGAATCGAGAGGCGGTTAATGCGCTCCTAGATAAGATAATTGGTCCTGACTCCAGAGAAATCGGCTGCACGAGCGGGATAGAGCATACGATCGAGATGCAGCCGTCGAAACCGATAACACAAAAATATTTTCCGGTCTCGAGGAAGTTAGAAGAAGAGATGTATGAGCAAGTGACAACTATGCTCGCGACGGGAATTATAGAATCATCACATAGTCCATTCTCGAGCCCAGTGGTAATGGTACGGAAGGCGAACGGGAAGTATCGATTCTGTGTCGACTTCAGGAAAATCAACGCAGTTATGCGCTGCGACGCGTACTCGTTGCAGCAGCTGAATGCAATATTACGAAAATTGCAGCAGGCCCGCTACATATCCACCATAGATCTCAATAGCGCGTATCACCAAATTCCACTGAGCGAGGAGAGTAAGATAAATAATGGAAATTTCAAAAGTGTTTTTATTATTATTATTAATATATGCAGTATGCATATAATCTATATAAAATGATAAATATAATTATATTTTTGTGTATAATTAGATTAGGTGTTTGAAACTTGCAACAGCACAAATAGCTCAGGTAGTAAGACATTGAATTGTCAAGTGGAGGACAGAGGTTGAAGTCTTGGTCAGGGAAATTTTTTTTCTATTTTATTGCGATTTATTTATATGAATTATCAATATCATCAACTATTTTATAATCATTTAGATGGAAAATAAACAATTTATTTCAATATAAACAAATATTTAAATTTTACGAGTGATTTCTGACGTGATTTTAAACGTGATATATCACGTGATAAATCACGCCAAATAATCACGTGATAAATCGAGTGATTTATCACGCGATTAATTATGTGATTAATCACGTGATTTTTTCCGCCAGGGAAGAATATGATGTATAATGACATTGAACTACTTATTTCTTAATTAAAAAAAACAAACTTGTAATAAAGAAATTAATGTTATCATGTGGAAAAATTAAATGATTCGAAAGATAAAATATTTTTAGAAAAACACATTAAAAAAATTAGCTTTATACAGAAAATTGCGATATAAACAAATGAGTGCAGAAAAAAAATCTGCAACAAACAAAATAAGATGTGAAAAATGATCAAAAGCAGGTAAGACCAAAAATAATAAAACAGTAAATTAAAAAAGGATATTAGATTATGACAAGAGAAGTATAGTGTTCGACGGCAATGTGTGAGAGTTTTTGTTTGTATGTATGGATAGAGCGGTATGCGGAGCTGGTTCATCGCAGCAGCGAGCAGTAACGTTCCGGATGGCTTGCCGAGAACATACAGTTCTCCACGTGCAACTCCTATTGTAATCAAAATACATTTGAATAAGAGTTATTGGTTGATGCAGTTGTAACGGTTCAACTTTCCCCAGGATGTTGGACAATCAGTCGGTTCCAGGATCTGGTTTGGGGAAAGGGGCAATAAAAGAGTCTGTTCTTATGTTTTTAATGTTAACAAAATATATTTCCTTAATTAGATAATAGTAATTGGGAATCAGTTGTTAAATCCCGTCTGAAACATAAATCAATTATGCGCTTGGTTAAGAATATTTCGCCTTTACAAATGGAATTGTTTAAACTAGCGCTGTTAACAATTTACGAAAATATCTCCGCGACTTCGCTATAACAATGAGTCGGTGGTTACGGCTACGGTGTTTCGGTACGGTGACGGTATGGCGGATCGGTGATGGGTTTGAAGGTTAGGATTTCATTCGGTACGGTGGAGTCGTGTGCGCACGGCTACACCGATCCGGGTGACTTGCGTAACAACAATCTCGACCGCCCTGTGTGCGCACAGTAGCGGCCAGGATAGTGTAACGGGATTTTGAGGTTATCCCTCGGATTTATGAAGTCGTGTGTGCACGGCTTCACAAATCTTCGTCGCTCGTCTCGTTTCTCTCTTTATCCTGTGTGCGCACAGAGATAAAGCGAGTCGTGAGATGTCGGCGTAAGGCTGTCTTTGTTGGTTAGGATTTTTACGGTGGCACCGGGTATCGTGACGTGTGCTCACGTAGACGAGGCTCGATGTCGCTCGGGTGGTCCGGGTTGCCTCGTCTGCTCATGACGGCAATTCGGAGTTTCGGGGTTCGGAGATACGGGTTTCGGTTCGTCTACAAAATCGTCACGCGTGCTCACGAGACGACTTCGTCGGCGCAGATCTATCTCTCGCTGTTCCCTGTAGCAACGTGTGCGCACGATGCTACCTGGAGTGGAGCTCGAGTAGAACTCTCCTACCGTGTTGCGCTGTCCGCCTTATAAAGGCGCGCGTTGCGGATACGTATGAGCGCGTACGCCGCTCGCGCCACCTGGCGCGTCGTTGCTAAGCTGTTCGTCCGCTGTCGCGCTCCGCGCTCGTGCGGACTCGCCTTGCGGTTGTTGCGCGCGCGCGCTCGCTTCGCTTCGTGCGGACTCGCCTTGTGAATGTTGCGCGTGCGCGCCCATTTCGCGTCGTATGTATTCGCTCGCTGCGCATGTTATGTTTATTACGGTCGTCTTCATGTGTATTTATGTGTGCGAGACTTGTGTCTCGTCACACAGTAAAAGTACAAGAAATGTGTATGATTACTCTGCCTATAATAACACCACAAGAAGTGCAGTAGAAAAAACTGAAATTAATGAAAAACAAAGGGAAAAATAAACTTTAAAAAAATGTCAAATTCGCACGATACAAATCATGTTTTATTAGATGCAATACCAATTACTGAGAATTATTTAGGAAAAATGAATGCAATTTGTGAATTTTGTAATGCAAAGCTTTTGAATTTAAACGGAATGTTTCAGATAAAAATGTTCAATATTCTCGTCATATAATTCAATATTATTGTGTGGAAAAGTCATACTGTCAGAAGATACATACTATCCTGATATGTTGAAACAGTTAATCGCTGCTAATAATAATACATGTAAATTTTCTAAACGGGATATAAGATCATATAATAACGCTCTTACATTTGCTAGTTTCAGCGCAAAATATGATCAATTATTTGACAAAGGATCACAAGTAATTAGGATATGCTGCCAAATTCATCATAATATTTATGCTTTGCATCCAAATATAAATAAAGCACGAAAATATAGTCAACTTTATATTATAGATAACGAAATTGCTTCACAATTAATATTAAAAGATAACACACAATGTGATTCTTAATTGTTTAAAGAATTAGATAGTCTGTTAAGAAAAGTAAAAATTTATGGTAAATCGTACAAAATGATTTACGAATTAGAAGAAGAAGAGCAATTGAACCGATTAAATGAGGTTGGATATATTTCTAAGGAAATAAGAATGTATTTTCTAAGAAACAATAATCAGATAAACATAGATATAATAAAGCGACGTCGTATTCGTTGGTGAAGAGGGCGAACCTTCTGCGGAACGTGACATATGCATGTATTTTATAAGAAACAATAATCATGATAAACATAGATATAATAAAGCGACGTCGTATTCGTTGGTGAAGAGGGCGAACCTTCTGCGGAACGTGACATATGCATCTATTCAATACATAATCTTTTAAAAAAATAATCATTAAAATTTACAAGAAATTAAAGCACAATTCAGACATTATATGAGTACTTCAATGGAAAGAGCGGGATTGCGATCGTCTGAAGCCTTAGAAGCACGCCAGTCGACAGACCGACTTGTCCCAGGCGACATGGGCCGCGGACAATATTCACCAAGTTATGGCCACTAGAACCTCGAGGCAACCCAAGTGGCAATAATAACAAGGTTAGCGCATCCTAGATCCAATTCTTCGAAACAAATGGTTTCTCCATACCGGAGCAGATGCCCGGCATATATATCCAAATGCAGAAACAGATTTCTCAATAGATCGTCCACAACAGAAGAACTCGGGCTAGATTAGGCTTTATTTAGGGCGTCCACTATTTCTTTACCACGACCAGTCTTGTAGTATTTCTTCCTAGCCCGCTGTTCCCGTCCTCTGGTTCGATGACACTCTTTGCGGGCCGCGTCGATTTCTTTATCCCACCAGTATACTGGCGGTCGTCTATTGTTGGGAGTTCTCCTTGGAATTGTTGCGTCGCAGGCTCTGGTAATATTTCCCATTACCTGCTCGACCTTATCATTCGCAGATATAGGGAGCTGTATTTCTTCTAGAGCCAGTAGGAATGTCTCCTTATCATAATCTTTCGTCTTCCAGCCGACTCTTTTTGTCGTTGCTCTCCCGTTGGATCTCTGTTTTGATATTCTTATCTCCATTATTATCGCTTGGTGGTCACTGTTTGTGCAATGATCGCTCACCATCCACGATCTAACTGAGGCAATCAAGCAGTTGCTGACAAACGTGAGATATATGATGGACCCTGTGTCTCCTCTTTGATACGTGTAAGAACATCCCTGGTTAACTAAGACCAAGTCAAGGAGGGCGAATGCTTCCAATAGCGCTTGTCCTCTTTCGTTCGTCCTTTAGCTGCCCCACTCTACTGCCCAGGCGTTGAAATCGCCTGCTATCAGTGCTGGTTTTCTTCCTACAGCATTCTTTACTATTTGGTCAAACAGTTGTCTGAATTGTTCTATTGACGTGTTGGGTGAAGCATAGCAGCTGTAAATGTGTACGCCTGCGACCTGAGCGCGTACGAATCCTTCATTACGTCTTGTCATTTTTTACTGGAAAGTGGCGTCTCCGTATGCCCATATCGCCGCTTTACCAGTACTGTCCATATCCCACGATGGTTTGTCCAGGTCTCTGTATTGTTCACAGACGATGGTTATGTCGATTCCTGTCTCGCGGACATACTGGCTCAGTAGGTCCTGTGCAGTCGCGCAGTGATTCATATTCAACGAAATATGCATAAAATGTTAATACTATAATACATAATAATCTTAATGTCAGAATATATTGAATAATTAGATAGCATATCGAAAGAAGCCCGCATTAATATTATTGACTATATATGTGTATATTAAGGAAAAAAGTTTTGTACGCTTACTTATTTAATATTGTTTAAATAGTTAGGATAAATAATTTATGGTCAATAACATTATTATAAAAAAGTAAATGTTAAAAATAATATAATTTAATAAGGCTTATTCAATTAATAAATCTGTTAAAATGCTTAATAAATTCTACCATTAAAGGCACATATTTGTATCAAAATCAAATTGTTATTATCTTGGTTATTGATATTTTGATTTATTAATTTTTATAATATGTCACGTCGAATTTAGTCCTTTCGAACCAAATCCGTTCGTTTTAATCTTAAAAATATTCTCGGTAGAAAATTGCTAAGAAGTGTGTCGCTCCTTTTTACCCTTGCGTTGCCGTAAATAGGTAAGGATGAGCTGTCGCGTGTGGTGTAATCAGGGAGTAGTTATTAGAGCAGATAAAGTGCTAAATTTATTTTTATTAAAGATTATGCAAACGAGACTAAACTAGGGATCTTGTTGAATGATTTATTTGAGAGATTTTGACTAATTTTGGAGTGACTGCTAAGCAGGCACCAGTCCTGAATAGTCACTTGTAAGATTAGTATAGTTTTATGCAAAAGGAAAAAATATTCACGGTTTGAGTATTTATATTCAGCACTGTGATTAACAGGATAAGTATCCTGATCGGCAGTGTAAATATAACTACTATAGAATTTTTGTTAAAGTTCTCAGCACTAGTAATAAAACTGATTTATTAGGCAACCGACACTTGGCTCCTACTTTCTAGCGGTTAGAAAATGATTCTAATTCACAGTGGTGAATGGAAGAAGAGAAAGTTTTTTTTACAGGTTTATGTAAATAATTACTTACTTTTTTTTATCCGTAGACCGTCGACTGTAGAAATAGATCCTTGTAGTAACTCACACAGAGTTCCGATGACGACGACCGAATATAAGTTAGGATGGCGTCGGGTAAATTAGGAGAGATGCTCGAGTAAATTATTCGTACTTGACACTGAAGTTAAATTTATTCCGATCCAAACAAATCTTTAATTTACAGAAAATATTTGGTTAGCAGATTGAGTGCTCGAAAAAGTAAAATAATGCGAACTGAGCACATAAAAATATAATAAAAAGAAATAATGCGGACTGAGCGCGTAAATATATATAAAAAGAAATAATGCGGACTGAGCGCGTAAATTATAAAATTTTAAAAGTATGTGAGCGTGAATAGTTAATAATAGAGCGTGAATTCGATAATGATATTTGATGATATTGCCTGTGAAAAACAAGATAATGTTAAAGCATTTTTTGCATGGGTAGACATAAGTGTGTAGATTCTTTCTACCTCTGTCAGTCATATGCTCAAGTTCCTAAACATCTTGTACGTGATAATGTTAACCTTTTAATTATATTCCGTCAAGATGATATGAATCTAAAGCATATTTATAATGATCACGTTAATACGGATATGTCATTTCAGCGCTTTAAAGATTTCTGTGGATTTTGCTGGACTGATAATCATAGCTTTATTGTAATTAATAAAGATTGTAATATGGAAAATGGAAAATATAGAAAAGGCTTTGATCAATTCATTATAAATATGACAAATTTGAAATAGATCAAATATTTGAATGTAAGACACTAACAGGTCAACATGGCTAATTTTGAAGAGCAAATTGGTATTCTTCAGCAGATGGAAAAAGCTCGAGAAGCTATCAAACGAAAATATAATAGTTTAAAATTAAGTAAATTAGATGCTGAACATGTGGCAAATACTACTTTTAAACCTATTGTTGAACCACTTGAAAAATTGATTGATATCACAGAAACGCAGAGTAAAGTTTCAAGAAAAAAAGGTATAGTGAAAAAAGAAGAAAACAGCGATGATAGTATTGATGATTATGAATTAAAACAAGAAGAAAGGGAAGTAGTGGACGAAGAAGAAGAAAAACCAGTGTATGTCGATGAAAGCTTAAAAGTAGATACAGTAAAACATACTAATACACTGAGTAGAGGTAATAAAAATATTTGGTAATAGATAAATATATTACGATGATAAGAAGAGGTGAGACAAAAGCATTAGATCTAATATATGGTGTACGTAAAAAATCTGATGATTTTTATATTGGAAACACTCCTTTTTCCTACGATAATGAGTTTATTATTCTGGGAATCAAACAGTATAAAAAGAGACCCGGATTGATTGAATTATTGTTTAAAAAAGAACCCGAATCCACTAATATAATAAAACTGATTTATCAGACTATGCTAACATTGTTAAACAAACTAGTGCACATAAGAAATATTATAAGGAAGAGGAATCAATACGTGATTCAAATTCAAAAAAATTCGTCGACTACATTGCAAAAATGTAAGTCATTAAGGATAATAAACGTACGTCTAAAGAAGGTTCAGGTTTACCCCCTCCCTTCAAAATTGCAAGACGTTATACAAATACTGATTATACGATTTCGTTGGGACCATAATCAGCCATGATCAAAATCAAAATAATTTGTCACAGACCAGTAAACAGGGAAACAGATTTTTTTCAATAATAATTATCGATTTACAAGAAGTAAAAAACACGATTAAGCTTTTCTGCACTAATTTGCTATCTACATAACTGTTAAGAGTAGTTCACTCTCAAAAATTGACACTAATACAAAATAATGGAATGACTTAACTACATCAAGAATTTTGAAAATTGACACTAATACAAAATAATGGAATGACTGAAAATTTTTGAAAACTGAAAAAATTACGAAAATTTTAGAAAATATTGAAAATTTTTTCATTTTTGAACGCATGTCACTCTCTTTTCATTTATGGGGCTAAAAGTAGGGGTTTCCATTTCAAAAAATCAACTTGACCTTGAAATGCCCTTGAAGATCCTGTTTAACGACAGGGTCAAGATGACAATTCGTCAGCCGGGGAGAAAACTGAAAACTTTTGTGGGTAACATTTTCTCCTTGAATGCATTCGAGTTCAGCTAACCAGTTGTACTGTTATCGGCATGACCAATGACCTTGACCATTGAATTTAAGGTCAAGGCAAGGTCATATTCAAACGTAAAATTTCCCGCTCTTTCCATTTCTGGTGCCAAAAGTAGGGGTTTCTATTTGAAAAAATCGACTTGACCTTCAAATGACCTTGAAGGTCACGCTCAATGACATTGTCAAGGTCATCATAAGATAGCCAGGGAAAAATCCTAAAACTTTTACCCGAAACTTTTTTCGCTGGCATGCTTTGCCAACGAGATAATTGAGATTAAAGATTAAAATGACTCACCCTGTATATACTGGGATGATCCAAACAAACTTGTTAATCGATTGAGATTATTAATAGCTGAAACATCAGCTGGCAATCAAAACCATGTGAATGAAATTCAGTCTATAATTGAAGAACTCCGTGAAGCTAATATAATCGATTGAAACATCTGATAATCAATTAACTTAGATGAGAGTATAAATAAGACTAGTTGAGTAGAAAACAAGCTATTTGAACTATGAGTGTTGACCTGTTCGGACGGCATTTGAATAGCTCAGAGGGCCTTCGAGGTCCTCCAGGAATTGGATATAAACTCACTGCTGACGGTCAATATAGTTTACAAGATAAAAGATTATGCAACGTAGCAGATCCTAAGGATTTAAGTGATGCTGTTAACTTAAATACTCTACGCACTGTTACTCAAGCTACAACATCACAACTAAAAAGTGAAATTACTAATTTAGATGAAATAGTTGAGCTGCATAGAGACGAAATTGATGAAAAGTTAAGAATACTTACAGTTAAGATTGAGACAATACACAAACTGCTACTTGAAATAAAAAAAAAGTGAATATGGATCGACATAAGTATTCTACGAATACTTACTCTTTTCCTGGACAACAAAGCTATAAAAAGCTTGATAACATTACATTTGAAAATCAGAAAACAAAAGATAGCCAATCTTCTAATAGCTGGAAGAAGTGTACTGAGAAATATTCTATTAATACTAATTCTTTTCCTGAAAAACAAGGTTATAAAAGATTCTAAAACTATGGATCAACGGCATCAAGTTTTGGAAGAATTGCATAAGCCTGCTCGACGTAATTATACACGCAGAAAAGTTGATATTCGAGATATTGATGAAACGTGGCAAGCTGATCTTGTCGAGATGATACCTTACGCTCGAGACAATAAGAACTATAAGTATATGCTCACAGTAATTGATATTTTTTCCAAATATGCATGGGCAGTTCCAATCAAGCAGAAGACTGGAAAAGATGTAGCAGCAGCAATGCTGTCTATTTTGAAGCAAGGACGCGTTCCGAAAAATTTACAAACTGATCGTGGCAAGGAATTCTATAATAAGGAATTTGAAAATCTCATGAAACGATATAAAATACACTTGTACTCTACCTACAGCAATCTGAAAGCTTCAATCTGTGAACGTTTTAATCGTACACTTAAAACTCGAATGTGGAAACTGTTTAGTTTGAATGGAAATCATAAATGGTTGCAAATTTTATCAAGTATTAAATCAATATAATGATACTAAGCATCGAACAATTGGCATTAAACGTAGAAATGTCACAGTTGATCCAAATCCATTATTTAAATGTGCTAAATTCAAAGAAGGTGATAGAGTTCGAGTAAGTGAAAGTAAACAGATTTTTGAGAAAGGTTATACACCGAACTGGTCTACTGAGATTTTTACTGTTGATCGAGTACATCATACGAGTCCATATACTTATCTCTTGAAAGACTATCAAAATCGACCGATAGCTGGAGGATTTCATGAAGAAGAACTACAAAAAACGAAGTGTCCGGATGTCTATTTGATAGAAAAAGTTGTTAAAAAGCGCTGTAATAATTACTATGTAAAATGATTAGTATTCGATGATACACATAATAGTTGGATAAGTAAAAATGATTTGTAATGAGGAAAAAATTAATAAACAACATTTATAACTAATTTCGTTTTAATTTATTTATTTATTTATATACATACACATAACTTTCCATTATATGTTTTTCTGCTTAGTATTAACAAAACTGTGAGATTTTTTTTAAAAGCACTGGATTAATAATTACTCCCGTTCTTTCAATCCTCATTCTAAAACGTTCACGATCACATGCAGCCTGCATCCATTCACCACGTCGAGCACTCTGATATGCAAACGTCCATGTACACATATTATGAATCGAAACTTTATCACTAAAACGTAGATTCTTATTTTGTTTGCTTGAGTTATTATCAGCACTCGATAACCTGAAATTAATTTATACTAACTTAAATTTTCTCATAATATTTCTAATAACATGATGTATCATTATGGATTTTGTAAAGGTTTATACTCACTTTATTCTATAATGTCCCCAAGCCAGTGTTTCATTGCTGTCTGGTATCAGGAATCTTTTATCATCCTAAGGACTTAGTGCAATTTTTTCTTGCTGTATGGTTTCAACATTGTGTAATTTTGATCTAATAACAGATTGCTTTCTTTTCAAAATTCTTTGATTTTGCAAAAAGTCTACATAGTCATCAATACAAATAGTTTTTTTTCACAACTGACGACTTTATACCTTTGATTTTCTTTACAAAATCCATATTATCAACACGTGTACTGTACATTTTACTTCTCAATCCAATGAATTCAGTAAGTATATTTCCATTGCATTCATCTTTCATTAGTCCTACAACTTTCTTATTCATACGTGGCATTCCAAAAACATTGTTTTCAGGATAATATGATGTATCAAATCGTTCAATATTTGATTTAATATCTTCATACAAATTATTACAGGTTACTGCATAAATCAAACTATCAGTGTCTGTGTACAACAACTTACAATTATTTTCATACTTTTTTAACATATAATCATAATGAACGCCGTACATAACAGTCTTTGAAATATCTAATACTGACAAACCAATATATAAAGGTTTATTCACATATACACTAGTCTATCTCATTTCTATAGCAACTAAATTTTCACTAAATATTGCACTGCTATGAAAATTTGGTTTTGAAATGAGAGCTTCCACGCCATATCGTCCTTCCCACTTTGTCATGAATTTTACATGAACATGCTTACGTACATTCTCCATAGTCTTGCCGTAAACAGCATTATTTATTAGTTTAAAAAGATTTTTTTTAAACTCATTTTTTGCTTTAGCTCTCATAGAACTATTTAAATCTATGTAAGGCTTCAACCATTGAGATTGTTTAAACTTTAACACTCAATGAATTTTAACAAGCTCAAGTCCATTTGCTAAAGCCTGTTTTAAAGCTCGATAATGAATAACGTAATTGTTTTTATTCATCAAAGTAGCTAATAGTTTTTCTTGCTTGGATCCAGGAGGTTTCGTATGCTCTGGGCAGAAAGGTAAATCATTATGTATACTGTGAATGTCCTTAGGATACTTAAGATCTACTTTCAAGATATACCCTTCAAGTGCATCATCGTCTATAGTTTGCACGTTTATATTTGTAAAATCTTGAATCCATTCAAATGCATCATATGGTAGAGATTGTGTCATTGCATAACCATAAAGATTATTAGCATCTAAATATATGAGATATACATTATCTTGATCGCATTTATAATGCTCTTTCATATATTTATGATTAGCTTTAGCATATCTATGAGAACATTGACTTAATCCTCCTCTGATACCACGCTCAATAAAAAGTAACATATCAATATCCGTGATCAGTTTCAATTTAACACCAGTAATTTTAAGCATTGCATCCCAGGTGTTGTATAATAATGTGCTGGATCAAGACCATATACAGTCAAACACTGATCACAAAAATTTTCCAAAACATCAGCTAATAGTAGTATGTCTGTTTTCGTGTAAAGATCTGAATATTCTCCAAGAGTTGTTATTTCAAACTCTGTCCACACTTTCTGCGCATGAGCATAATCATCTTGCGATACTGTTGAATCTGTGAGTGAACTGAAAAACTTCTCTATAGCAGGCAGCTCTGTTTCATTTAGTTTTTCCATACAATTAATGTATTCGTAGGGAAAAACACCTTTTTTTGTCAAAAGTTGAAATTTCCTAGCCTCCAAATCTGAGAAAACAGATTTCAGTATTTTAAACTCGTTCAGAAAAGATGCTAATTGATCGAGAGATGATGCCATAAAGCGGAATGAGTCGATGAAACGGAGCTTTATCACACTATTTTCAATATGCTTAGTAAAAGCAATATATTTTTCCTTTGTTAAGGGAAGAAGATCAACTTTGCCTGGAAAACAATTAGATATATCTTTGATTATAAAATGAGCATCATACCCACTTAAATTATGAAAAACCACTGGAATTATTCTTGAATCTTGATAGTTCAAATTACATGAAGTTGATAAGAAAATTTCTGCATTAGATGTACTAAAATTTTTCACCTCAATTATATCACCTGCAGCACTTAACTTTTTAAACTTACACGATAAAACAGTATTTATTTTTAAAGCGTTTCCACACTTTTTCATAATGTTCTTTATACGTCTTGTGAAAAGCTGAGATGAGTCATCTAAAAATGCACTAATATCGATATGCTCAATATTAGCAATAACGCTTGTACGCATGCGATTTTTAAAAGCACTATCTAAATTAATCCATTTTATACGTTGACTCAAACTTTGTGTGAGTGTTCCACCTTTTTTAACTACTAAAGTATGAAGTTTCACGCGAATACACTCCACTCTTGCTGTAATGTGTAAAACACTTTGGTTTTGCTGCACTGTTAGACTGCTATTATTCAAGACTTTTCGCAAAGTTTTGAGAGCAAGCTTGTAATGTTTTTTCCATCGATCAAATACCTCTTTTGGATTATGAGACTTTAGAAGATTAGCTGCTTCTTCTAAAAACTTCAAGTAAGTAACACATTCGTCAACTAATGTCGTTGTGATTTACTTTTTTGTGTACACGAGAGAAAAGAAAGTGACTCTGCGAAGCTGTAGCGCTCCTTATATTCCATGTTATTCAAGGTCAAAGTATGATAGTGGGGGATTAATTCAAGGTTATTGTAACAAGTCAGTGGGGATAAATTGAAGGTCATTATAGAAGTTAGTAAAAGGGATTCTTACAAGGTTATTGATACGAATTCATAAAAGAGTATGCCTGTATGACTGCTACCAACTAAGCAGAAGAATGCAGCGCCTAAACTAATATCATTTAAACTCATAATTAGACATTTATAGTATTTAGCAACTACGGTTTGAATCTATAATAAATCAACTTTTTCAAACAATTATAATTTTCAACAAGAAATTATCAAAGATTTTAGATTTTAGATCACAGTAATTAGATTTTTTTATGATTAGCTTTTTATATTATAAATAATTATGAATAGTAACAAATAAGAACAGATTGTTTGAATATATAATTTCTTTTAATTTTAATATATAAAAACATAAAAAAAGTATAATGAAGTTTATATAATATCAATTTTAAATTATGCTAAATCACTTATTTAATTAATATGGCACTTTAGTAGAAAAATTATATAAACTTAAATGACAACTTCAAAAATTATAAAATTATTTAATTAAATCTTTACACACGCACACACACACAGATAAACTTTTCTTTTAAAATTTTATGAATTCGGCCATATCATTTTTTATGGCTTCAATTGCCCTTTGTGATGATGATGATGATTTTGTTGACGATTTGATTTTGATATTCTATTATAATATTCGAGATCAAACGTTGAGAAAAGTATCTCATCATCGATACTCATATAATTATTTACTTGAACAAACTGCGGTGAATAAGGCATGGTGGTGGCATTTGTAGGTGAATACTGCTGTTCCTGTAAAAAACAAAAACGAAAAGCTTTGCGATGATAAAGAGAAAATAATAACGTAATAATCCAAATACTCAGATCTATATATAAATACATAATAATAAAGAGAAAATGTGTAATACCTGATGATGTTGTTCAAGGGCCTGCTTCGACCGCGGTTCCAGCCGCAACTCTGATTGTAGATCGAGCTGCGTCTCTGAATGTAGATCGAGCTGCGACTCCGAGTTCAGGTTCGACCGCGGCTCCAGCTGCAACTCTGATTGTACATCGAGCTTCGATTGTAGATCTAGCTGCGGCTCTGACTTTAGATGGGGCTGCAGCTCTGACTGTAGATCGAGCTTCTACTCCGACTGTACATCGAGTTGCGGCTCTGACTTTAGATCGGGCTGCAGCTCTGACTATAGATCGAGCTTCTGCTCCGACTGTACATCGAGCTGCGGCTCTTCAAGTGGCTCCTGCAGCACTTGCACCTATAACATAAAAAATATGAATAAGTCAATCAAATTCCACATACACGCGTGTACTCGTACACACGTACAAATACACACACGCATACATACACACGTACAAATACACACACGCATACATACACACGTACAAATACACACACGCATACATACACACATTCATGTACACACACGCATATACACGTATACACACATACGCAAGAAGGCACGCACGCACGCACACATACATACACATAGCCGCACGCACGCACGCATATATACACACACACATAGACGCACGCACGCACAAAACATGTATACACACATACGCACGCAGGCACGCACACATATATAAACACAAATAGATGCACGCACGCACAAAACACGTATACACACATACACATGCAGGCACGCACACATATAAACACACACACATAGACGCACGCACGCACTCACACACACGATTTGTACCGCGACATATACACTCATATTGTTTAAAATTAAAATCATAATATAACACTTTACCTGTCTTTCACTTGTATTTGGAACAGCGGGGTCTTCGTATAAAGGAACAAACTTTGCTGTTAAGTTGCGAGCAAACGGAGGTAATGGTAAATCGCAAGGTGTTTTCGGCTTTTTCGTGCGCCTCGGATCTGGTCGCACTTCTCTCACAATTACTTCACCACTCTTTACCTCCTGATTGATTGTTGTATTATCTATCGATACAACTATCGTTGGAGACGTATTCTTTGTTTCGTAACTCATTTTTTTTTTTCACTTTTCCTCTGCTTCCTCTATCGCTGTAGACACACAACTGCAGTACGCGTTTGCTGCACGACACTAGCCCACCGGCAATCTCAAGTGGGTGAAAATTTTATTGCCTAGAGTTTTTAAGGAAATCCTACTCGCGCACAATGCCCTATTCACACTGCAGCAAAATGACACATACCGAAAAAATGAACTAAAAATAAACGTTTTTTTTAAACTATTGTAACACTACTGCAGAAAAAAAGGCTCAATCATCCCTGCATAACCATTATCTTCATCACTGGAATCGTTAGTATAGGTAAAACCGCCACGATTAGCAGCTTCTGGTGAATCCGGCGTATCCGCTTCATCATCCACCTGAAATAGAAAATTTATACAAAAATATTCATTAAATTATTAATTATATTAATACATACACTACATTCACACATACACATTAATCTTAATACCGGGTGCTGTTGCTGTTGCTGTAGCTGCTGAAGCTGTTGCTGAAGCTGTTGAATCTGTTGCAGAAGCTGCTGCTGCTGCTGTTGATTCTGATTCGCAGCAAATGATGGTCGTTGCAAATTTAACGGTGTTCCAGCTTGCTTTCTACACACTTCCTTCGGTTCAGAACGTGGACGCAGAGTTTTAGAGGGAATTCGAGTCGCGCACAATGTTCCATTTATGCTCCAGCAAAATCACTACTATCCGTTTTTACAGAATGTCTTGCACAATTAGTTTAAAATTTAATTTTCAATCGTTTTTTCTATCATACGTATCATTAAAAAAATTTTACAATATCGTACATCTTATAATATTTATTAAAAATGCTGTCACTTATAATTTTTTCACTACACTCTCATTCACATAATCACATCACAAAAATTATTGCAATGAGATAAACAAATCACGATCACGTGTGCGCGTAGGCGTGCTCCGTACAACTTATATACGCAAGTTCAAGGTTAGCGCACACATAAAAGAGGGATTCGCGACCTTAATTGCGCGCGCATTTGATTCACGCGAAAAGAGGGGGAGGTGGCGCGCGGCCTTCGCCGTGTGCGAACGCTGGAGGTGGCGGATGACGCGAGAGCGGGGAGCCGTGAGTTACCTCGGATGAGTGCGTGAGTAGGAGGTGGCGGGTAACCTCGCGCGAGAGTGGGAGGTGTTCTTCACTGCGCGCGCATAAGATTCGCGAACCGGTGGGATTGACCTTCATCTCGGCCTATAAAATCGGCTGCAGACCGCCAGTGTGCACACTCGATTTTGTGTGTTCAGTGAATTCTCTTTTGTGCTATATAAAGTGTAAGTATTTAATTCTATATGTGCAGTTATAGTGATTATATATTCTTTTTAGAGATCAACAAAACCATATATGTATTAAATCAGGCTGGAAAAAATCCAATTTACCTTCCAACTAAGAAATTAAGAGACTTGGAAGTTAATAAATCGTATTTGATTACAGACGTGAAAAAAATTGCTACTAGGTTTGGAATGAAAATTGTATTACAGCTAGATTCTTTGTTTGATGTTTTCTTACCAACTAGAGTTAACGCTATACTCGTTGAAAAAGAAGAGGCGTACAATAATTTTAAAGAAGATACTAAAAAAAGAGAAGTTAGATTAAAATATCTAGGCAATTGTCTAATTGAATTTATTTGATAGACGTTTAAGAATAAAAAAAACAGCTTAGTGAATTTAAGACATTTTGTAAAAGAATACTAATAATTTTATAATTTTTATTTAAATATTAATCTTACCTGCAAATTTTATTTATTTAACCTATACTCCTCTTCATTCCAAATTCAGTTGATGAATTATTCGTTATATTATATAAAACAGTGTTATTTTATAATTAATATAAAGTGAATATAAAAAAAGTGATCGTGAAAGTGGGGAGCTTGCCTCGCAAAAAAATTCAATGATTAATATTTTAATAAACATCAAGTTTTGTAGTGAGACTCGAGTGATTAATATTTTAATAAACATCAAGTTTGTAGTGAGACTCGGAGTGATTAATATTTTAATAAACATCAAGTTTGTAGTGAGACTTGGCTATGCCTGCGAGTTACAGACGTCGGCATGGCAGGAATAATCGTTATAGATCATCGATTTTTTTTACCCAGGGGACGCGGGCTGCTGAAAATGCAGGGTGCCGCTGGACGCTAGATGACACAGGAAAGCGGGCCGATAAGGCAGAACTGCCATACCGACAGTTACCGGCGTCGGTATGGTACAAATGCCAGATCGGATGGTAAGTGGCGCAGAACCCGCATAGCCCCTACTACTAATTTTGATTTTAATTTCAAAGGTGGTGTGCCCCTTAATATTAGTAAAATGCGAGATCATTTTATTTGAATGTATGATACATTAAATTTATCATTTTTTCAAATATCAAAAGATTATAAAAATAAAATTTATTTCGAAACAATTGCTTAAATTTCAATTATAAGAAACGTTACTCACGCAATAAAATTTGCTGAATTTAAATTATATATTGATATAATTAATATTATATTATTAATTATAAACATCAATCATTAACTCTTTTACAAGCCAACACAAAGAAAAATTAAATGCTAAAAATCAATCAAAAAATAATATAGATAATAAAATAATAAGTTTAGCTGAAAAACAACTAATAATTGTAATAATCATTTTGAAAGAATCATACTGATGGATGTGGATAACTATGTATTATGTCCTAAGCTATTGAAAGCTGTCACCGGACAGTAGCTCTACGAGTTATCTTGCTTTCATAAGCACGGACGAGGACAAATCTTCAGAGCGCGAAGCTGAGCGCCGTTGGTGCTTGACTACCTTCGCGATCTGTTTAATAGAACGGCCTCCAGTAGCCGCCGGAAAATCTTTCGAAATTGCACTGTTTTCGTTAAACGCACTGATTTTAGTTAAACTCTTTAACGTTGATTCCGTAAACTTCCGAGAAATTTGTGGTAAGGACGTTACTCTAATTGTAATATCGTTATTGCGAATATGATGGGCTAATTGAGTCTCTAATTATGAGAGAGAAAGAGAGAAGTGCGCGATAGAGTTGTGCAGCCTATTTAATTAAAATCACTTACCTTTTCCTTTATCTCTGCTACGGGCCTGCTCTGCTTCCAACACGTCCTCTTAGTGGCTTTGGCTCAGCTTCCGAAGCGGATGGTTTCGATTGGAACGGGGCGTCGGGGGTCAGGAACTTTCAATTTAAATGTGCACTCTCGATGTAAAGTTAATACAGTTTATTAAATTTGCCACAAAATTTAAATAACGCTCGCTCGCAACTATCTAAAACTTTCGAATTATTTCAAATTATCGAAAATAAAGAACCACAACATAAATGTTCTAGTTGTATGATTTCAAGTACACCGAAATAATTCTAAATATCGATACACCGGACCGAACTCGGCAGAGCTTGCGCGTGGTGATGATTTTTCGAGCGGACTGAGAACGTGAGGACCTGTTGCTGGGCTCTTTTATGCCCTCGTAGTAGAGGCGATCTCCGATTTTTCGTCTCCTCGGCGGGGTGGGTGTTTGGCCAATTAGGAGGCCTAGATGCAGCTTCTTGCCTAATTTGGAGCTTTTTATGCATGTGACGTTGCAGAGAGGGCTAATCAGAAAACCAGAGTAAAAATCCTCTCCTCTAGTACATCGAGTCCCCTCGTGCTCTTCTCCTGTCAAACTCGCCTCTGATTTACCTTCTTTATCTGCAGGCTCATACAAGCTTCCTCTGTGCATTTAGAGCCGACTTGCGCGGTGTCCTCTTTGGCGGCTCCTCGAGCTTCCAGCGCGCGTGACTTATGTGTCACTTGCCGATAGCGTTGCACGTTTCGCGGCCTCGCTTCATTGCACGAACATCGCTTTCGGGTATGCGCGGTTCATGATGTACAGTAGGCCTCTTGTTTTTTCTCTCTACTTACGTCTGCTGTGTTCCCACCGTGGAGCCGAGATGTGTGCGTGCATATTGATGTGCTTCGCTTAGCTTTGTGCCTCCGCTGTAGGACTGCAATGTGTGCGTGCATATCGGTGTGCTTCGCTTGATCTCTCGCCGTGGAGTCGTAAGGTGTGCGTGCATATTGGTGTGCCTCGCTTAGCTTTGAGCCTCCGCTGTAGAACTGCAATGTATGTGTGCGTATCGGTGTGTCTCGCTTAGCTTCTTGCCGTAGTGTCGTACTGTGTGTGTACATATCGGTGTTCTATTTTATCCTTATTGTTTTACGCGAATCTACTATTATTGATTTTCTTAATTGATTTTACTTCGAGTTTAACTATTTTTTCCTGTTTACGTCGCCTTACGTTGTCGTTCCTTATTCTTATTAATTCAATTAATTATTGAATTTGTTAAATTTGCTATAACTTATTATACACTACATTCTAGTAGGAAAGGTATCGATTGATTTCCTTTATAATATTTAATCTTACTTGTTTTTAATATAATAATAATGTGAAAGAAAGTGAGCATTTCACATATGACATTGTATATTTATCAAATCAAAATAGCAAAAAAACTTCATCAAAACGAAAATTTGATTAAAATAGTATAATATTTTATAACACCTTGATAATAGATCAATAGATAATTGATTTGTTTTTTCATATAGCCCATACTTATTATTCAAATTCGACTGTCACATTAACATTGAAATGTATTCAACGGTATACTGTATTAAATATTTATTTGAATGTACATTTTTTAAAATTAATTATATTGGTGTAATTTTTAGTATTAGACACATTTAGAATTGTGCATAATTTTAAATATTTCGACACTAAAATATGTATACATGTATGTGAGTGTGCGTATATATATATATATATATTTATTTATTTATTTATTTATAAGAATGTTACGAGTGAAGAGTGCAATGAAAAAGTGACGGACCCCGAGCTTGCACTCTTCTACTCGCTATCTTATAGTAATTAGACACCCGATGAAGTGAAGTTATAGCCGGAGACTACCAGACACATTTTAATATAAATAGAAGAAGAGGATGACTTGAGATTTGTGAATAGTTTTATAAATGATTTCTGACATGATTTTTCACGTAAAAATTCACACTATGTAGTTACGTAATTCAATACGTAACAATTCAAGCAGTCTATCACGCAATTGACTGTGTGATAAATCTCGTGATTTTTCTCGTCAAGGTTGTTAAATAAAATTCAATCCCTTTGGTAGTATATTTAATACATCACATCGCATAAATTTAAATAATAAGTATTTTTAATGTTAATGTAAATGTTATAATGCAATTACTTTTGATTTTAAAATAAAATTATATTTAAATATTGATATATTATTTTATTATTGTTTTTGTTTCATATTTCTATTATCATTAATTTGTGGAATATATATCTATCTATCTATCTATATATATATATATATATATATATATATATATATTTAAAACTTGAATCAATGTTTAAATAGAACGAGCGAGCGTTAGCGAGCGAGTTTTTAGCTAGTTACTATAAAAGATAGTAAAAATTACTAGCATCCGAGTCTGTTACCAAATTATTATCCGAGATAGTAATTTTTACTGTCAAATTTTTCTCTGCGTAAAATAATGCAAAACAATTATAGTTTAAAAATCTAGATACTATTTTGAGAATTAAAGATATATTTATCCCCTCAATAAGTTCAAGAATAAAATTTTTCAATATTTTGAAAGTATTAAATTAATCTGTAATTAAAAATTTTAATCCTACATAATGTATTTATGAAATATACATATTTAAAATGTATACATACATATACGATCATCATCAAAATACAACTGAGCGAGCGTCAGCGAGCGAGGCATCTACTGCTAGTTTACATAATTATTGAAGATCATTAGAAATATGCACTACTTCAATTTTGAGTCATTTCATGACGTAGATCCGTAGAAAAACACCAAAAACTGAAAAACGTCGTTTTTTATGAAACGCGATAACTGGAGTAAAAATACAATAATCAAATTCAAATTTTAGATTTAGTTAGCATTATACCGCACCATAATCTCTTTCTTTGTGCTGTTTACAAAGCTAGTTAATTTCGAAGATATTAAAGTTCAAAAATTTGGTTTTTCACCCTGTATACTCTGTTTAGCTGAAAACTGCATGATTTCTATCTTAGCTTCAATAATAGTACATGATGTAACAAGGGAGTAAAGTCGATGATTATTTCCGCGGGTGAAAGTTTACTGCCCGAGCGAAGTGAGTTAGCACGTGTTAATAGTATATTGTACAACCAGGGGGGGGGGGGTGGAGATTGGCTTTTTCTAGCGAGGGTGATGTTTGAAGGGCGCATTAGGCAAATAACTATTTGTGCAACTAATAACTATCATACGTATGTATCCATGCATATTTCAAGATGTAATCTGCAGATTTGGTCCAGATGTAAGGGATGCTGCAAATAATTTTTTGTGTTAATATGCTGTTTTTTTCTAAAGCCGTCTATTTGTGAATATGAGAAGACGAATGCTATATGTATTCATGTATATCACAAGATTTAATCTGCAGATTTGGTCCAGATGAAAGGGATGCTGCGAATAACTATTTGTACAGAGACAAATGATAGAAATATACATTCCTATTATAAAACATTTTCAAAAAACATATCAAAAGATGTAATATGCAGTTTTGGTCGACATAAAAAGGATGCTGCAAAAAACTATTTGTACAGATATGTTTTTTCTTTAAAGCTATGTATTTGTGAATATAAAATAACAAATGCTTATTTATTCATGCGTATCACAAAGCTTTATCGTGTATGGTATCCAGGTGCATGAGGTCGCCGATGACAGGGTCTTGTTGTGATACGCTCCATAGCTTTTGATGTCTAAAATCAGTTTTTACACTTAGACAATGAAAGCTATGGAACGCACTACCTCGATCGCGTCATTCTCAACCGCTTGTACCTGGACAGTAAATATAACTGATTTGAACATTTTTGCACCAAGAAGTACGGTGCGCACTACCTGACTTCGTCATCGGTCACCCTAGACCGCATTTATGACCGATATTGACACGTTAATACAAAAATCTACAGTGTGCAATATATTTCGACAGTCTCGTCATCGAAGACTCTTGGCACCTAGACACCGAGCGCGACTGGCTACCGTGAAACGATATTTGCGTGTATGCACAAAAAGTCACGAAATCCACTTCCTGGGCCCCGTCATCAGTGACCCCGAATTTACAGAAAGTTTGTGCAGTGACAGTGCGGCAGCTGTAACTCAAAAAACACACTGACAAGCCAAAAACTCACGACCAGTAACGATAAGCATTTTTTTCTGTATCATGAACAATCCGAACACCAATATAGAAGTAAATAGTGTCACAGGCACCGCGGCTTCGTCTGCTTCTCAAACTCGCCTTCGTGGCGCCACTGCGCCACTTGACTTTTCATTTTTTTTTTGCATTCGAAATACAAAGTACCTCGTGCCGAATTTGGGAAGCTTTAGCTCCCCTAATAGACCACCACTCTAATGGTGGACCACTCTAATAGACCACCACTCCTTAAGAGACTAATTAAAAGAAAATTTAGTAAAAAACGAAAATTTTTTAATTTTGATCCAAAGATATTCACAATCCACTTTATATGCTTTGATGGGTAAATAGTAAATATATTATTGTTAAAAAGCGGATGCCAGCGTCTCATCGCTGTAAGAAAACAGAGTTATGCAGCACCCAAGATCACTTCGCTAATGTTTCAATGCAATTACGTAGCCAAAGGATGGCAAAGAAGGTCTATCAAGGAGGCAGTCTTTCAGATAACGATGCGAGCTGCATGTCTCTGCAGTTAAGAGCAAAGAAAGGTGTCTCAGAAAAACAACTAGGCCATACAAGCAGTTTACGTCGCATTTTGACTTATTTTGACGTTAAGTACGCAATCAAACTTGAGACGATTGTTCGATTCTAAGAGAGAGTTGTAATAACGCAAAAAATGATTAGAAATGCGAAATAAAATTCGGGGCCTCTTGCGCAAGTATGCGATCTGACAGGACAGCCAATAGCTTTCGGAAACATGTGCGTACGCGTTAGCTCTTGTGTGTAAAATCAGCAAAAGCCAGCAATGACTGAAATCGTTATTGTGTGACCAACCCGGTTAAATTTTCGAAGCTATTCATTGCGTTTATATAATTTCTTTATCTGGGACTTGAGGAAATATGTTTCTGCATTTTGGAGTAACAGACCATGGCACCGCAGACAAATATTTTAGTAGATTTCTATTATTATCTAAATTTAGTAAAGGAATTGCTTTGAAAGTATTAAAACCCTACTCTAGCAGCTACAAATGTCATATGGCAACTTTAAACTCGAAATCAAACGTCAGTACTTTGATCTAGGAATATTTTCTATTTTGGCCACTAAAGTGAGTTGTTATCTGAGTCTGTGTTAATGCAAGGTTTTTTAGTATCCAAATAATATTAAAAAAACTGAAAAAACTTTTTGTAGTCAGTATGTTCCTCGAAATAACAAGGTTTTCCTTTTGGTTCTGGTTATTCCCAGTTCTCGTGGGTTTTGCACAAATCAGCAATTTATCATTAAAATCACTTAAATACACACAAAACTATAAATTAAAAAAAAAACAACTATAAATAAAAGCTTAAGTAGTTTAGATCTAACACAAAGATTCAAACTACCAATTATGATGTATGTAATATTGTGACACAAGTCAAACCAGCTTTGCTTTATTTGTAAAAAACATTAATAGTATGTAACGGGGCGATTTAGCAGATTCTCGTGCGGCCGCGTAGATGCCGCACGGGAATCTGCTGAATCGCTCCGTTACAACTGGTGCCCCACGTTGGGCGCCATGTAACGGGGTTTCCGGGAAATAATTCGCACAAAAGTAAAGCTACGAGGAGGATTCGACCCCACGTCCCCGAGATCTCAAGGTGCGTGCTCTAACCACTGAGCCAACGACGCACTACCCTGCACTCGCGCCGACTAGCTAAAATGTTTCAAAGGTTCTAACTTTGCCTGTTGAGAGTGCTATTTACATAATATTGCGAATACAATATACTATTTTAATTATTTCTTATGGTTGTATACTATGACAAAAATATAAATTGTTCTTATAAATGTACAAAAAACATTTTTTTATAGCTGTTTTACCATGGATGGTTAAACAAAATTTTGGTTATATTGTGTATACCAGTAGTATCCAAGGCAAGGTAGCTATTCCGTTTCGATCAGCATATGCAGCTTCAAAACATGCTTTACAAGCTTGGTGTGATTCAGCAAGAGCTGAACTTTCTACGAAAAATATTAAAATGACTATTGTGAACCCTGGTTACATTCATACAGCTTTATCGCTGAATGCATTAACAAGTAATGGACAACAATATGGAAGTTAGTATTGTGTATTCAATTTTTTTTTATTAATTGATAAGTGTTTTCATTTATTAATCATTTTTAGTAATGGATAAAACAACAAAAAATGGTTACTCGCCTAAGTACATAGCAATTAAAGTATTAAAAGCCATGCTAAGAGAAGATAAAGAAATCACAATAGCTACTTTTACACAAAAAATTGCTATTTTATTACGAGTTTTGCTTCCTTCAGTTTATTTTTGGATCATGCAACTAAGAGTAAAAAACTTTTTAAAAAATAAATAATTTTAATGCTTATATATTACGAATTATGTAAATAAAAAATTCAAACAATTTATAGGGCATATACAATTAAAAGAAGTTTATGCATGATCATATGTTTTTACTCTTTTTTATTGTTTTATAAAATTTCATTATATTTATAGAAGCCAAAAATATTTCTGCAAGGGAAAAAATGAGGTAAAAATTTGAAGTATTAATTAGTAATAGTAATTTTTAGAGTTTGTGTAAAAACATGTGGAAGTGTATTTGATACATCTTTAGTCGAAAAATGGTGTTTTTGGAAAATGTCCGTACAGATGGATGTGTGTGTGTGTGCGTTCGTTCGTGTACGCCTGCATCTCAGCTTCTACTCAGTGGATTTTAACCTACCAAGTCTCATTTTCTTTGTTTTGACTAGTAGATAGTAGAAAAAAGTCTGTTTTTACTTTTTGTGGACACATTTTTTTAAAGCGATTTTTTAGTTGTGAGTTTTTAGTTTTTTCTAATAAAGTTATTGGAAATGTTGAGAAAAGTAAATTTCTTAATATATACCTGAAAGAGAATAAAATTACCTATCTTTTTACGGCGAAAAATTTATATTTTCGTTCCTCGTTTTTTTATTATACACCATAAACCGCAATTTTTTGAAATTGTATTAACTCGATAACTAAAAGTTGAATCTTTCTAAAAAAAAAATGACCTTTGAAAGTTATTAGGACTATACTCCACTTTAATTTTGAGCCATTTCATGGGGCAGATCCTGAGAAAACCACCAAAAACTGAAAAAAGTCGTTTTTCTATGTGTCGCGATAACTGGAGTAAAAAGGCAATAATCAAGTTATTTTTTTTCTCACCCTTTATACTTTGCATAATTGAAAACTGCACTGTTTGTTGATTATGTATATATAATTGATTCGGAATAATTTTATCTATCAAACGAAGAATTACAAAAACTTTATAGAATTATATATGAAGTAAAACAATTCAGATATTAAAGCGGTACATAATGTTAAAGGAAGCTACGTGCCAAAGAATTGGCAGCGGTTTTTTCCGATACAATAAAATTTGACAATTTGTATGACAATATTATAAAATTATCTTAAAGTTTATAACATTTTATGTCTGATAGATTTCGAACAATGTTCATTTTTTAACATATTTGATTACATTTTATACATTGTATGCTCCCATATAGCACAATCTGAATGATAGCTGCCGAAACGGGCGCACAGTGTACCCAAATAGCTATTTTAGTTTTAAAGTAAAATTGCGCAGCATAGAACCGATCGACATTGAAGCAATTTTTTGAGCTTACAGCTTAAGTTATGCACAATATGTAATTTTTCTCCCACACCTGCACTAAAAGTACAATTTTCCTCTCAGGTACCTGGAGAGAAGTTTGAATTTTCGGTGTTGGTGTAAAGAATAATAGTATACGCACCAAGGGAGGAAAATTCGAAAGCCCATATCTCGTGTTTGTCACTATCGCCTTCGGCTCGGGTGGTAATTTAAAATGGTCAATAGATCACATCAAACATACATATATGTGTGTGTGTATATGATTAAGTACAGATGTGTGTGTATGTTTTTTTTATGTGGCGTAGGCAGATCAAGCTCTGCACAAGTAGCCCTCCCACACCGGATCCCCACAAGTACTATTGTTGAACAATACATCCATGGTGCCACACTCAAGCTCTTCTCATTCCATTTCGTATTGGGAAAAGTCTCAGAAGACATGCTTCTCATCTCGTTTACTTTCAAACATACTGAGCAATTTGGATTATCCTCTATCTAGAAGCGGTGTAGGTAGGCTCGAAAGCACCCATGTCTGCTTAAAAACTGCGTAAGGTAGTAATTCACTTGTCTGTGTCGTCTATTGGTCCAGCCAGCAATAAGTGGTTTGAGGTGGTGCGTCCATCGCCTCTTTCCACTAGAGTCCCATCATCTTTGCCACTCAGCTAGGGTTTGTTCCTTCCCAGATTTTCAAACTACCTATTGTCAGCAGTATTGTCAGCACGCCAGGTTTCTTCGTATATATTCTTTCGTTCTGTTGCTAGAAGGTCAATAGGCGGCAAAATTAAGATAACGCACACTGCATCTTCTGATACTGTTAGAAAGGCAGATGCAACCCGCAATGCACTTCTCCTATAAACTGTTGACAGCTTTCGTGCATAGGAGTTCACCAAAATAGTGTCCGTCCATATTGGGGCACCGTATAACACAATTGATGTAGTTACATTGGCTAGGAGTAATCTTCGACTCTGCGTTGGTCCACCCACATTTGACATTAGTCGCGATAGTGCAGCACCGACTTTTGTTGCCTTATTGCTCACCCTCTTGAGATGCTGCTTATAAACGTTAGTCTGGCGTCCACGGTGATTTCCAGGTACTTAATGGTCGGCTGAGAGTGTTTTTCGTGTCCGTCCACTGTCAGTGTTATTGTCTCTATTTTCTTCCTATTAGATATAAGGATAGCCTCCGTTTTATGGCTAGCAAGCTCAAGTCCAGTCTGCTTTAGCCAATCGTGGGTTATACCTACTGCCTCGTTAGCAATTTCCATCACCTCTTCCTTTTGATTTGCTACTATCGCTACTGTAATGTCATTTGCGAATCCTATAACCGCTGCCCCTTCGGGTAGCTCTAGCCCAAGTACTCCATCGTACTTTATAGGTATTTGTGCTTTTCTCTGTGTTATACAAAAGGGTTCTGTCTTTCAGGTAGTCAGACTATTTCAGGTATCCTTCTTATATATGCGGGCACCTCTTTTTTCCGTAGTGCCTCGTGAATCTTGCCCTGGCTGGCCGAATAAAACGCATTTTTAACATCCAGTGTAATAATAGCACAGTATTTCTTAGCTCCTACTTTCCATCTCTTCCCTTCTATTGTAGTTCTAACGGTGTCGACTCATCTTACGGCGTCTATTGGAGCGTTTTTTCCTAAAGCTGTATTAATATTCTGCTAGCCCGCCTGGTTTTTTAATGACTTGGGCCATTCTAACGCTGATTGTGCGCTCTAAAATCTTGCGCAGGGTGTCCAGCATGCCGAGTGGTCTGTATGAGGCAGCTTCTCCAGGTAGCTTATCTCCTTTTGGTAGTAGTACCAGGCGTTGCTTCTTCGAGTTCTTAGGAAACGTTCCTTCTTCGAGACATGAATTGTACAGTTTAACAAAGATATTGGGGCGTCCCTGTATAGCTTGTTTCAATGCAATATTGGGTATGACAGCCTGGAGCCTCGTTGTTCCCAATTCTTTTGCATGCAGCCAGTTATTCCTCTGTGGTGATTTCTTCATTTGCCTCCGCTCCACGGATATCTGTTAGTTCCTGTTGAAAGGGAAACAGCGTGGTCACAGTACGGTCCAGCAATTCCAAGCTTTTAGAAGGAGGAATATAACCTCCCTTTATCTTCTTCGTTACTACTTGGCAAGATTGCCCCCAGGGATCTAGCTCATTCTTGTCCAGTAACTCTTTAAGGCACCGTCGATTATTTTCTCAGATTTTTTGAGTATGTGTTTAGCAACCTTCATTTATTTGGTTCAGGCGTCTACTACTTCACTACCTGAACCAGTCTTGTAGTATTTCTTGTGGGCCCGCTGTAACCGTCTACTGGTTCGATGACACTTGCTGCGGGCAGCATCAATTTCTTCATCCCACCAGTATACTCGCGGTCATCTAGTATTGGGAGCCCTCCTCGGCATCGTTGCGTTGCAGGCTCAGGTAATATTTTCTATTACCTGCTCGACCTTATCGTCCGCAGATCCAAACAGCTGTATTTCTCCTAGAGCCATTATTATCACTTGGTGGTCACTGTTTGTGTAATGATCGCTCGCCGTCCACGATCTAACTAAGCCAATCAGGCAGCTCCTAACAAACGTGAAATCTATGATGGACCCTGCGTCTCCTTTTTGAAATTTGTAAGAACATCCCTGGTAAACTAAGAACAAGTCAAGGAGGGCGAATGCTTCCAATACTGCTCGTTCTCTTTCCTTCGTCTTTTGGCTGCCCCACTCTACTGCCCAGGCGTTGAAATCGCCTGCTATCAGTACTGGTTTTCTTCCCACAGCATTCTGTACTAGCCGGTGCAACAGTTGTCTAAATTGTTCGATCGACGCGTTAGGAGAAGTATTGCAGCTATAAATATATGCGCGTGCGACCTTAGCACGCACGAATCCTTCATAACGTCTTGTCATTTTTTCCTGGAAAGCGGCGTCTCCGCATGCCCATATCGCCGCTTTACCAGTACTGTCCATATCCCACGATGGTTCTTTCAGGTCTCTGTATTGTTCACAGACAATGGCTATGTCAATCTCTGTCTCACGGACATACTGGCTTAGTAGGTCCTGTGCAGTCGCGCAGTGATTTATATTTAACTGCACGATTTTTAATTTCGTTGTCTGTCAGTGGCTTCTACTGCAGCTCGGTAAACTGGGCATGCATAGCTACCAGTTGCGTAGTCACTCTTCCCACCTGTGCCTCTTTTGCAGAGTACACAGTTGAATTTGTTCTTACACTCCTTCGCTTTGTGCCGAACTTCTCCACATTCAAAGCAAAGCTTACTTCTATCTTCAGTTACTGTGCAGTTTCTGTCGATATGGCCAAAACCTAGGCATTTATAACACCTAAGAAGCTTGTTTTTGCGGTTAGCCACCCGCATCCTACAGTTGACACATCCTATTCTGGTCTTCTGTAGCTTAGTGATCTTAGCCGCTATCAGAGCTGGTACCTGCATCTCTGCAATCTGCGTGTCACCGTACGTCTTTCGCAGAGATTTTATCGTAGAATCCTTTATAATGTTCTCTTCGCCAATTTCCTTCTAAAGTGCTTCTAGTGCCTCCTCTTATGAGGTAAGCATGTCCAGATCTCCTAATTTAATGGTCTCTTTTAGCTGCAGTGCTGTTATTGTAGCGCCTTCTACCAGTACTGCTTTAACCGCTTCTTAAAAGTCTGAGGTTTTGACTTCTCTTGTTTGTTTAAGTTCTATCAGAAGATCTACTGCAACTGTTCTTCGTATTTTATTTACTCTATTTCTCAAGTTCTTCTCGCTCCTGATGATATCGTGAGCACTCGCAAAAGTCGTGCTCAACATCCTCTGTTGCATCCAAACATATTGGGCAGTTCGGACGGTCGTCTTGTTTAAACCGATGCAGATATGCCCGGAAACATCCCTGCCCAGTCAAAAACTGCGTAAGATAGTAGTTAACTGTCTTATTTCTTCTTTCAATCCAGTTTTCTATCCTTGGTATAAGGCGATGAGTCCATAGCCCCTTGCCACTAGCGTCCTATATTGTTTGCCATTCAGCCATCGTCTTCTTTCTTGCGGCATCCCAGATCTTCTTCTGGCTTTTGTCATTCGATCGTCTCCTACCTTCGAATACGTTCTTTCTTTCCAACGCAAGAAGGTCAATGAATGGCATGCCTGCTATAATACAGGCAGCATAGTCCGATATCGTACGGTAAGCGGACACCACTCTTAGTGCACTTCGCTTATACACGGTAGTCAACTTTCGTGCAAACGATTTCACTCGAATCGCATATGCCCATATTGGGGCTCCGTATAGCATAGTGGATGTGGTTACACTGGCTAAGTGTAACCTTCGCTTCTGAATTGGCCCTCCTACATTTGGCATCAATCGTGATAGAGCAGCGCTTACTTCTACTGCTTTATCACTTACTACTTCCAGATGCTGTTTTAAACTTAGTCTTGCATCGATGGCGATGCCCAAGTATTTGATGGTTGGTTGAGAAACGATTTTATGTCCATACACCGTCAGTGTGATTTCCTCCATTTTCTTCCTACTAGAAATAAGGATAACTTCCGTTTTCTGACTGGCTAATTCCAAACCCGTTTATGTTAGCCATTCGTGTATCATACAAGTTGATCTTAGCTATGTTTTTCACCTCTTCTTTATGTTTACTGCTACTACTGCTATGTTGACAGCGAATCCCACGACTGATGCTCCTTTAGGTAATTGTAGCTTTAGTACCCCGTCGTACATGATGCTCCAGGTCGGTGGACCAAGTACTGACCCTTGGGGGACGCCTCCTGTAACTTTATACGTCTTAGTACCATCCTCAGTGTCATATAATAAGATTCTGTCCTTCAAGTAGTCGGACATCATCCTTCTTATATATAAGGGCACATCCTGCTTCCGGAGTGCCTCGTGTATTTTACTCCATCTGGCCGAAATGAATGCATTTTTGACATCCAATGTAACTATGGCGCAGTACTTCTTTTCTGAACTGCTTAATTGAAATTTTAGGTGAAGCGTAGCAGCTGTAAAAAGTGACTCCTGCTACCTTAGCCCGGTCCTGATTCTGCAATTAACCTAACCTACTTAAAGCTTTCCCCATAAGATCGCCTTTTGGGAAATCTAGGCAGGCAGCTGTACGACGGCGTTCTGCGTATCTTCATAGGTTTTTCAGAGGGTCTTTACGGACGTCTCTTCTACTACTTTCTTCGTTTTCACTTCCTTGGTGCGTCGTAGCTCCAACAGATGATCTCCTGCCACTGTTTTGGCTATCTATCTACTCTACACTATATTAAAATTTTATATTTGGTCTATTTTGTAAAAACCCTCTGAAACTCGTAAAAACAAACAAATTAAATCTATTTTACGGTAGAAATGTTCTTTTAGCGTAAATCATTTAGGTTACCGAAACAAAATGTCAAATGTATCAAATTTAAATTAGTTTTTAGCAATAAAAGAACTTACAAAATGTCCGTCTGTTCGTCCGTCCGTCCGTCCGGAATTTTTTTTTTGTATTTATTTCACAAAACGATGTATTTTATAAATAAACTATTTAATGGTATCGACAGGTACATATGATACAAATATACATTCCCACTAAAAAATATTCTCAAGATTTGGTCCAGGTAGATTGGAAGCTGTAACGGGGTGTAAATTCGATCAACGAATAACACGCTTAAGATTGGCATACCCGGACTCCGCGTCGCACTCACACACAAGATATAATATGATCCGCTGGACACAGTACAGCACACGAGATCACGAGCGAAGTCGCGTATTTACTTTTCGAAGGCCGAGAGCTATCTGAGCGCGCACCTGAAGAATTAGCCTACGCGCTCGCTCTCTCGCTATTACTCCCGAATTCGCACGTGTTTTTCCTTGCGGTCGCGAGTCTACCCTGTTTCGTCGCGGCGCAGCGGTACTCATACCGCTACGAGTTAGCCACGGTGCTCAACTCGTTACATACTATCAAAAATTCGTATTACATTGTCTCTGTACTACAAACAAATCCAGTGTCTGTTTGTACTTGAACCAGAAAAAAGTATTTGAATATGTTCTTTATGTCTATTAATAGGTTGAATATTAGACAATCTCTGAAAATTAACCGCAGATTGTTTATCAAAAATCGAGTAAAATTTTGAAATGTTGTTGAATTCAAGTATATGGTTATTATTTGATTGACTTTTAGAATTAGAATAATTTCAATTTCCTTTTAAAATACATCTATAGCATCATAATTGCATCATAAATTCTCGTACAACAGTAAATAATCTATTTTTCATTTTCATTTTTATCGTGTATTTCTGCACTAATTAATTGGTTTAAGTTATTTACAGCATAAATTTTTGTTTTACCTCTTTTTTTAAACAAATCTCACATCGACAGTGACGAATTGACGTAGAAAACTATAAAATTTTAATACATAACAAAATCACGTCAATGTTCTTGCCACTGATAAATAACTATATGCATAGATAACTTTATTGATACTATGACAATTTCACGTTGCTGACTAGATAATAATAAGACTTCATATTTTTCTATTTGTTCACTAAAATTTTAGCTTCATTTTCACGATAATCAGTAATTGAATAATCAATTTCACTTAGCGGCAAACATTTAGAAAAAATTGAAATTATGAAATCAAACAATTTCTAAAACGAAAATGTTGAATTGAAGTATTAGGACATGTAAAATAACAAGAGTTTAGAGTATTTTTGTAAGTTCAAAATTTATTTTTTAACTGTCATAGTTTTTTAATATTTTCAGTTTCAAAATTTTACCTTGCAATATAAATCAATGCGTAATTTTCGTATTGGATGTTCTAAATCTTTATTGTTTAAAATTTTTACTTTTACCTCTATAAGGAATTGACAATAGAAAAAGAGATTTCAACAAGAATTGAATTTCTATTTATATACATATATATATATATATATACATAATATTAATTTGCTTAAGTTTCTATAGAACTTGTCATTTCAAGTTCAATTTATTCAAATTCCTGCGATTAGAATTAAAATTTTTTTAACTGTCACATTATCCTGACATCCAATAATATTCCTATCGTTTTATTTTCTTTCTTCAGTGCACCAATATTGCAATATTTTAATGTAAAGATGAAATATGCACTTTCCGGATTTTTCAGGGAATTTTGGTCTTCCTGGAATTTTAACGCTAATAATATACTTATGATTTATAAACGAGGTTTCTTGGTGGTTAAACTTGGTGTAATTTAAAGGTAGCACCATATATCATTCATCATAACCGTAATGGATTAACCTCAGGATCATCCTGACACCTGAACATCGTCTACTAATTGTGAATTTTTTTTTTGTATATTTCTTATACAACTTACAAGGAAAGGTACCCAACCCGAACTCACCGATTTTGATGATTTTCATATATGTTGTAGAACATAAAAAAATAAGAGACACGTATTTTTTCTTATCGGCTAATTTTCACTTTTAAGGGGTAAAAACCTCCCCTAAAGTTAACCCCCAAAAAGCGTTTTTTTTAAATATCTCGGCTTAAAATTAATATTTTTCAATGAAACAAATTGGAGGTTATTTCTTACAAAAAGAGCAAGTATTTCATGGTGATTTGAAGAGTAAGGGTAGCATCCCCTATTTTTTAGGGGTTGAAAACATATATTTTTTGGCATAATTTTATAATAAAAATGTTTAAACCGACTAAAAAAAATTGGAAAAAATGTTTAAACATCCTTAATAACAAAATTTAGTTGACGTCTTTCGGTGTTTTCATAAATATTATCCCTAAGGGGGTAAACCACCCCTAATACAAAATAACTGTAAATATGTAATTCAATACATAATATTTCGTAGAAAGTTTGTATATAGAGGTTTTCGAGGTCGCTGATTACAAATCTGTTATCAGATTTTGAAAATTCAAAATGGCGGATCCAATATGGCGGACGGAAATATCGAAAAAAAATTTTATATAATAAAAAAGTTTTAAACGACTAAAAAATTTGGAAAAAATTTGTAAACATCTATAATAAACAAATTAAGTTTTTCGGTTTTTTCATAGATACTTCCCCTTAGGAGGGTAAACCACCCCTAACACAAAATAACTATAAGTATACTTCAATCCATAATATTTTGTAGAAGGTTTGTATATAGGGGTTTTCGAGATCGCTCTTTACAAATCTGATATCACATTTTAAAAATACAAAATGGCGAAACCAATGTGGTGGACGAAAATGTCGAAAAAAAATTTTAACTTTCAAAAAAACTTGTTTACAAATGTGTGATCTTTGTAGCCTGTACATGTGAACTAAAGAGCCTTAAACCCTAAACCCCTAAAGAACAAATAGGCTAAATGGTTGTGCTTTTTAACCAAACCACCTCAAATTCCTAAATTTGTAAACAAGAAAATTCTGTGTGTGAAGCAGTTTTATAATTTCCGTAGAAATTGTTATCAGAATGTTATTGAAATTCCTTTATTGTAAATTCAACTTATAATGTATTTTTGTTTATAATATTAGAGTATAATAATAATCTACAATCTTTTATCTTTTGCCATAGTGCATTTTTTGTATTGAGCATAAAATATATTATTTTACGATGTAATAATGGTAGTCCTCATAAAAGTGTTTAAAGCACAATGCTTTTTTGCACCAACCACATCGTACAATTGCAATGTTTGTGCACCCTTCTATTTCACAATGTGTTGCACAAGACTTTCCAAAACTGAAATCTATAGGATTATCAAATTTATCTGGTTTTTCATTGACGTAACCGCTTTTATACCAGGAATATTTAAACAAATCTATATATCTCGGTGAAGACAGTTGGTTGTGAACCAATGATTGAAGTTTAATTATATTATTTCTCACATGTAAATTCATATCATGATCCATTAACATTACATTATCAGAAAATGTTCGGACAAAGTTTTTCCAAATACGGAATCCATAGACATCAAGTGGTTGTATTTTTCCTGTGGTTCCAGTTGGAATTTTTTTTATGTTAATAATTTTATTTTGTGGCATTGTTTCTTCTATAACTTTGTCACAATGACCACTCCAAGAATCAAGTAATAGTATTGAGTGATGGCCTACATAGGGATAAAATATTTTTTCCAACCAGATTTTGAAGTGATCTGCAATTAAACGACTTACTAATTAACTGATCAACGATATTACAATGTAAAAATTGTTATTAGTTCCCTTACTTGTTGTTAATTTTCCAGATTTGGATGCTTCCACGTACACGTTTTCTGGTCTAAATATGTTTTGTTCTACAATAGGGCCAAACTTGCCACTTGGTTCCTTTAAAACAAGAAATAGCGGTGACAACAGTTGTCCAGTAGCTGATATTAGTGGCTGTATAGTATAACTATGCGTTGTTGCTGAAATTGACTGTACCAGACATTGCACTTGCTTTTCTCCTTCTACTGCTAATGTTCTTCCAGAATGCATTTCTAGCTGAAATCCGCTCTGATCTGTATTATACAAATTTTCGAGTCCAATCCTTGGTATACACGCTTTAACGTCATCGATAAATGCTTCAGCTTTAGCCGTAAGTTCTGCACTACTTTCTAGTGTTTTTCTTGTTATGAACTTATTTATTTTCCTAGAAACTATTCGGTGTGCTTGCTTAAATTTGAGTAACCAATGTTTAGAAGCTTTGAATCTAATATCATCAAAACCAATTTCTTTTTTAGCTTGTAAGGTCCATCGAATTATATCTTCATCATGGATAATTGAACCACTGTCGAGAGCTGCTTGAAAATTATCCAGGGTATACTGACAAATTTGTGCTACTTTTTCTCTATACGTGCCACCTTTATTAATTGAATGAGCCCAACGACGTAGCTGACTAATAGATGATACTTTTTTGAATCTGTTTTGCACTGTTTTGAGACTTAAATTTTGCTTCGTTTTGCTACTTCTCCAAAATTCTACAGCTCTTTTTTTGTATTCAAAATCTAGTTCTTCATTATCTGCTGTACATTGATTTGTTGGTGCTATATCCGGATCAGGAAAATGATGTTGCACTTCATCTTCAATTATTTCAGCAGTATGGTCTTTATACTCTTCTTGAAAATCCAAAGAGTCATCAGTAATCATTTCTACATCGTTGAAATCATGTGTTGCATCTATTAAAATTTCTTTTATTTTTTCGGCCAACTCTGTTTCGTGATAATTCGTGACACTATCTAGTATGTTTAACGCTTGAAAGTATGCTAATAATAAGTTTAGAACGTTTAACGGATTAATTTTCATTTTTCAATTTAAAATGAAAACAAGCGGTAAAATTTATACAAGCTGTGTTTTTGCATGTAAGGCACGACTGCTACATTTCTACCAGAATAAAACGAGTGAATGTAAATTGAATCAAATCATTAATTTATGCATTGGAGAAGAATTCTCGTTCCACTTTGTGATGTTCGGAAAACTCTATTTTTGGTTTTATTCAACTTTTATTCACTTTGAAATTGAATAATGTAAATCTATATAAAATCACTAAAGAAAATTTTCTACAACTGTATGATACCACTGACAAACAAAAAGACGTACTATTCGTACTTTCCGGCATCGAACTAGAATACCCACAAAACTCACTCACTGCCTAAAAAATAACACAGGCAGCTGAGGTAAACACTCGATGAAAACAATCTAAAAAAAGAACATACTGATTCGCACATATTGTCAAGAACTTTTATGAGTGAAAGACATTTATCTGTGGAATTATCATTGAATGTACGATAACATTCATTAAACTAATGAATGCATATAAAATTCCCTTTCAATAACAACGTGTTCTTTAATTGCAAATGAAGTTCGAGTATTAATATTCTTTTATGTATTTTTACCAATAACAAAAATTATCATAGTAATATAATAATAATAATAATAAGAAGAAGAATAAGCATAATTGCAATAGCAATAATAACAGTAATACTGATAATAGCAATGATAATGAAAAATAATAATAATAATTAGAATAATATTTATTATTAAATTTAGATTTTTTGATAAATTCATTAAATCGTAGCAAATAGTATTATTATGGAATTCCAGACTGTAAATATTTTACTATAGATAGAATAATCATTACTTCGAGAATTCATCTAAAAAACTTTCGGCTTACGAAATAATTGTAACAATGAAAAACTCCCAAGTTTGACAACATTAAATTTTATTACAAAACGCAAAAGAGTTTGATAAACTAATTTTATTAACCTATGTTTTTTCATTTGCAAAAAAGTGTGGACTTTTTGAATTTATAAAATTATATAATTATGCAATTTATGAAATTACTTTTGAAATTATGCTAATTTATAAAAGCAGAAAAATAAATAATCTTTGATTGAAACATAAAACGAGACGTTATTTGTTACATACAAAATGATAGAATCAAATATCGGTAATATGTCTATACTCGTGTCTACGGTAAAGCATAGGCCTTCGGCTTGTCTGGAGGTTAGGGGTTTGGAGTCGTTTGGTTAAAAAGCACAACCATTTAGCCTATTTGTTCTTTAGGGGTTTAGGGTTTAAGGCTCTTTAGTTCACATGTACAGGCTACAAAGATCACACATTTGTAAACAAGTTTTTTTGAAAGTTAAAATTTTTTTTCGACATTTTCGTCCACCACATTGGTTTCGCCATTTTGTATTTTTAAAATGTGATATCAGATTTGTAAAGAGCGACCTCGAAAACCTCTATATACAAACTTTCTACGAAATATTATGTATTGAATTACATATTTACAGTTATTTTGTGTTAGGGGTGGTTTACCCCCTTAGGGATAATATTTATGAAAACACCGAAAGACGTCAACTAAATTTTGTTATTAAGAATGTTTAAACATTTTTTCCAATTTTTTTTAGTCGGTTTAAACATTTTTATTATAAAATTATGCCAAAAAATATATGTTTTCAACCCCTAAAAAATAGGGGATGCTACCCTTACTCTTCAAATCACCATGAAATACTTGCTCTTTTTGTAAGAAATAACCTCCAATTTGTTTCATTGAAAAATATTAATTTTAAGCCGAGATATTTAAAAAAAACGCTTTTTGGGGGTTAACTTTAGGGGAGGTTTTTACCCCTTAAAAGTGAAAATTAGCCGATAAAAAAAAATACGTGTCTCTTATTTTTTTATGTTCTACAACATATATGAAAATCATCAAAATCGGTGAGTTCGGGTTGGGTACCTTTCCTTGTTAGTGCGTTATATCATAGACCATGACTCGCCATCCGAGAGGTGATTAGACATCGTCTACAAAAAGTGAAATTTTTTTTGGTATATTTGTTGTACACTTAGTGCGTTGTATTATAAACCATGTCTTGCCATCTGGGAGGTGATTTTAATACCCGGAAATTGTCTGGTGTAGTTAAAAATTTTCTTTGGTACATTTGTTGTATACTTATAATGCATCGTATCATAGACCATGTTTCGCTATTCGTTATAATAATAAATGTCGAATAGTTATGTATCAGTAAAAAATGTGTAACCTAAATTACGGGCCAATTTTACTCAGTTTTCGTCGTGTAAAATACACGAAGAGAATTGGTTATTATCAAACAACCTAAAAAACTGGACAAATTTTACCAGTGATTTTCGTCTTAGGTATATAATATACAATTTTTATAAAGACTAAATATATTTAATAATAAAAAATAATAAATTGTATTTTAAAAAAAAAGAAATATTTAAAAAATAAAATATATAATATTGTCACGGGGCAACTGGGCTTTAGCGCGACAGTCGCGAAGATGCTGTCGTGTCTACGAGGGGGATTACTCACTCTTTTATCTCCGCACGGTTATCTTTCGATGATGCTGAAGTCGGCGACGGACATTAGCCGTCGGTGCAATGCCGACTCCGTACTATGCAGCCGGGTTGTCCCGGTGTACAACTGCGCGGCGTGCGAAGCTCGCCGCGCTTTCTTCGCGTATAGAGTCTCCGGCCAGGTACGCGCTCTGTAGCCGCGCCGCGATGTAACCGGCTTTACTCTACCGGATTCGTCGGAAGGACGCAACGGGAATACGGAATAAATACTCATGCATTCGTGTACAATTGAAAGATGGCTATATTCTTCAAGATGTTGGTACAATAGATCGCGCGTCGCGAGAGGACGAGTTCGCACTCGCGGCTCGTACTGGAGACGAGCCGATGACTCGGTGGCAGCGAGCCTCGGCTTCGGCGTCTGCAGCCGACTCGATAATATATAAATCGCTAAGGTGACGAACTTACAGTTTTGACGCGCGGTTTGGATGCTCGGTCGCCGCGTATCTGTTGCTGCCGACGGGGAAAAGTCCTGGGTGGCCGGGAGGCGTCCCTCCTGGCTGAGCGATGCTGTGCTGGGGTACCCCGGGTGCTCGAGATGATGATGGCTCGGGTAGGCTTCTCCAGCGGATCTCGGGTTGTCGCTGTTCTCTCTCTCTCGTCTCGTGCTCGTAGATAATCGCGGGTGATGTACCGGTCAAACATCTCACATGTCTGGACTGTACTCGTGCCCTTGCCTTTCTGCCCTCGCGCGCCGAGTCCGCGCGCGCTTCCCGACTATCACCGAGCTGGCAACGTCGCATCACGCATGAAATGGTCGCGACGCGGCGAGCGCGCGAAATATGAATTCGCGTTCGCTCGTCACACTCCCCTTCCAGACGCTGCGCAGCCCTGCGAAGCAGCTCTGCAACATCGTCGCGCGCCTGACTTGGTGAAGCTGTAAATGGGGTAATGACAAGGTAGGAAGGATCGTCGTAGCGAAAGAAAAACACGGTGATTGTAGAAAACTATGTTACTCTATTCCCTTCAACTCCATCCGTCTTCTACATCTCCTCTACTTCTTCTTGTAATCCCGTGGTGTCGACAATAGTATCTCCTTGTGCCGCTTCTACTTCGGGCACTGGTGAGATCACCGCACTCCCGGATAGCCGCACACGTAACCGCGCGGTTCTTCTGCCCTCTTCTTCCTGAGGTACTCCGCGCGCTGCTGCTCCTTCTGGCGGGTCACTTCTTCCTCATGGCGCGCACGCGTGCGGCCTGCTTCTCGAGACGCGCCTTCTCCTCCAGGCGTTCGCGCTTCTCGCGGAGCCGGTCAAGGCGCTCCTCTGCCTCGAGCGCGCGGCGACGGTCTTGCCTCCGTCGCCGAGCCCCATCAAGGAGGACTTGCTCCTCCCGCCGATCTTCTATACGGCGGGCCCACACCTGCGCCTTTGGGTCGGCTTGCGATCCGGCAGCCTGGAGGTAGGCGTCGAAGCGCATAAAAAGGTACACCTCCCAGTCCTCTGACTCCTGGATGGTGTCCCTTAGGATGCACAACTCCTTGCGCAGTTCCACCCAACTGTCGGCGCGCTCTTCGTCGCCGAGGGAGCTCGCCCCTGGGGTTGATGGCTCAGGGGTTACACCCCAAGCTCCTGCCCCTTCGCTCGCCGGCTTGTTGTCCGCCGGCGAGTCTCAAGTCGGACGGCCACTCTTCTCAATCACCGTGGTCGCCGTCTCGTCGAGGTCGTCTTCGGCCTCGTCAGCGGCCCTCCCGGCGGCCCGGCCCTCGGCCTCCTTCTCGGCCCATTCATCAGCCACTTGTTCGGCCTCTTCGCGGGCACGGCTCGCCACCTCGGAGAGGGTCACTAACTCCGAGAAGGCCTGTAGCACCACTTCCGAGTGGACTGCGGGCCATCGAGTGCCTGTCGCGGCCGCGAGACGCAGCATACGCGCCGTCCCGGTTTCGCGACGGGCCTCTTCTTCGAAGCTCTTCTCTGCTGGGTCCATCTTCGGCTGTTCGGGTAAGAGAAGGGTGATGATTATGGTAATGAAAGCTAGCTATCAAAAATATAAACAACCATGCGTTCATGCTCGCGCGGCGCGGCTCATCGCACGCGTCTTTCGGGGTGATGTTTCCGCCTTATCACTAACTTTCGCTTTAGTAGAGCCCTTCGGTCGGCCGGGCTTGCGCTTGACAATTCGCTGTTCTTCCGGCGGCTCGCTTGCCGTTACAATCTTTCGCGGTCTTCCGCGCGGGCGGCGAGGAGGTTCCCCTGAGTCTTTCGTTGCTCTGCCGCCGCACGCGCCTACTGGCACGGTTACACGCTTTCTTGTTCTTTTCTCGCGCTTATCCTCGATCCCGTCCCTACGTCTGACGGCTCGAGTTCCGGCTCGTTTCCGCACGCTACAGGCGGGTCGCGCGTCGCCTCTACTTCGCTATCATCCCTCGGTGGTCGGGTTGGGTTGTCGCCCGCTTCGTCGTCTACTTCGTCGCCTGCCTCGTCTTCTGCCGTATCGTAGAAGATTTTCATCTCCTCTGCCGGCACCAGCTTCTCGATTTTTCCGTCTTTGCCAGTTAGCTCCAATGTGTTTGAGTCGACCTGTGCGGTGATGGTGTATGGGCCTACATACAGTAAAGCTAGTTTCGCCGCTATTCCGCCGGCAGCTGATGACAGTACATGCCTTCTCTTCAATCAAAATATGACGCGTCTCGACCTCGCGCTTCGCCAGACAGGGCTTTTGCTCGCTCGTGTAAAGCCGGTAGCTTCGCAAAGCGAGCTTGCCAATCGCCCACGGATCCATGTCTCGCCGCTTCTTGGTCTTCTTTTACTATGAGCGACGCCGACATTGCTGGTTGTCTGCCGAAATTCAGCATTGCAGGCGAGCACCTGTAGCCTCGTGCACCGCGGTATTAAATGAGAATGCGATCTCGCTGAGATGCTCATCCCACGCTCTATGGTTTTCTTCCGCGAACGCAGCGATCTCTCTCTTGATCGTTCGATGTACCCGTTCAACCGGGTTAGCTTGCGGATGGTACGGCGGCGAGTACGAATGGTGGATGCCTTGAGCCGCCAGGTACTTGTTTATCGTTTTATTTCTGAATTCGGTGCCGTTATCGGAATGAAAGATCTCGGGCGCTCCGAATCTCAGAATGACTCTTTCTTTCAGTGCTGTGAGTATCGATTTGCCGTTTGCTTTTCGGAGAGGTATGCACTCTATCCACCGAGTGAATAGATCCTGGAAGACCAGTGCATATTCATGAACTTTGGCTGACTTTGGCAAGGGGCCCATGATTTCCCCTGCCACCCACTGCCAGGGTTTTCGCACCACGCGCTTGCCTATCAACCCCTGCGGTGCGCGCTGTTCCACTTTTCCCAGCTGTCAGAGTCGACAGCGCTGTACGTGTCTTGCTACGTCTCGATACACTCTTGGCCAGAAATACTTTTCCGTCACTCTCTTGTATGTTTTTTCGCGGCCGAAATGTCCAGCCGTGGGCTGATCATGACATTCTTGCAGCACTTGCAGTCGTTTTTCCGCTGGGATGACGAGCTTCCAGGCATCGTCGTCGTCTCACATGGCGCCCGTGATGTCAGGGTCCGGCCTGTACTTGTACATCCGCCCCCCCCCCCCTACAATTTGACTGACTCACTGTTGCTATCTCTGGTTCTGTCTCCTCATACATCCGAGACAGAGCATCTGGCACATGGTCGGCGCCTTTCCGATGTTCGATTGTGTATTTGTGCCCTTGCAGCTCGAGTGCCCAGCGAGCCAATCTGCCTGCTGGATTGCGCAGATTGCACAGCCAGCTCAAACTGCTGTGGTCTGTTATTACCTTAAATTCGTAGCCTTCTATATACTGGCGGAACTTGCGCACCACAAACAGTACGGCTAAGCACTCCCGCTCGCTGACTGTATAGTTTCTTTCAGCCGGCGTGAGCACTCGGCTGGCGAATTCAAGAACTCGCTCCTGTCCATTTATATTTTGCATCAATACAACACCGAGAACCGTATCACTCGTATGGGTTTGTATGACGAATTGCTGGTCGAAATCTGGACAGTGCAGTACTGGTGCCAAGGCGACGAGAGCTTTTATCACCTCGAACGCTGACTGCTGGTCTTCTCCCCATACGAACGGCTGATCTTTTTTTTTGTTAGCCAGGTCAGTGGCTCGGCCAACGCTGCGTAGTCCTCTAGGAATTGCCTATACCACGAGGCCATACCGTGGAAACGCCTCAGTTGTTTTAGATTCTTTGGCTGTGGAAAATTCACTATTGGAGCGATCTTCTCCGGATCTGGCCTGAAGCCGTCTCTGTTTACAAGGACGCCGAGGTATTTCACCTCTTCTTTGCAGAACACGCTCTTCTCTCTGTTGGCAGTCAGCCCTGCTTCCTTGATTCTTTTTAACACGCGTTCGAGGACTTTAACGTGATCCTCGAACGTTTCTGTCGAGACAATTACGTCATCTAAATAAGAACAGACGTGCGGCTGCAGCTCTGGCGTAATTATTTTATCTATCAGCCTTTGGAACGTGGCTCCCGCCTCTGATAATCCGAAAGGTAGGCGCTTGAACTGGATAAGTTCCATCCCAGGCACCGTGAAAGCTGTATATTGCTTGCTCTCCTCGCTCAGCGGTATCTGGTGGTACGCGCTACTCAAATCAATCGTAGAAATGTAGCGCGCTTGCTGCAATTTTCTCAGTATCGCATTCATCTCTGGCAATGGGTAAGTGTCGTTTCGTGTGATCGCATTGACTTTCCTAAAGTCGACGCAAAAGCGATATTTTCCATTCGCTTTTCTCACCATCACCACTGGCCTCGCAAAAGCACTGTTCGATGGCTCGATTATACCTGCCGCGAGCAGGGCTCTCACCTGCTGGTGCATTTCCTCCTCCATTTTCCTGGAGACCGGAAAATATTTCTGCTTTATTTGCCTTGTAGTTTGCACCTCGATGTGGTATTCTATCCACGTCGTGCATCCTATCTCTCCTGTCTCCGGGTCAATAATTTTGTCGAGGAGCGCTCGCAGCGCTTCTCTCTGTTGCTCTTCTACGTCCGCTAGCCCCATGGAGGCTAGAGTTAGCGCGCCTCCTTCCATCGCCGCTAACTCGACGTTGACATATTCTTTATTCTCCTTGAAGTGCAGCTTTGATGTTGTAGGATCTAACACTGCCTTGAATGTTAGCATAAAGTTGACGCCGACAATGCCGGCCGTCGGAAGGTCCGGTATTATTGCCACGCGAACTTCCTTCTCGGCATTGCCGACTCTGAAGGGCAGCCAGACGTAGCCTACGATCTTCGTGTAGCTACCGTCTGCTAGTTTGGCGCCGCGACCTTGCCTCGGCATGAGTTGCCGTCCCAGTGCGCTCGCTAGCTGCAGTCCGATCGGACCCATGCATACGCGAGATGCGCCGTTGTCGTATAAGGCGCGGAGTCGAAAACTTCCGACCCTTGCCTCCATCCACCATCGTTTCTCCTAGGGATTGTCTTCGTAGCCTGGGTCTCGCTCGCTTCTGCCAGGCTCTCTGTGCTCTTGCGTACATTTGGCCGGATTCGGCGTTATTATCGCGCCGTGTCGTCCCTGCTTCTCAGGCGAGTTTTCGCTCGCCGTGCGCGGTTCTCCCGCGCCCGCTTCTCCGAGGCGTGTACTCCTCTTTTCTGCTCTTGAAGCTTGTGCTGCAGAGATTGATCTCTTCTCTCCCTGGTGACTCTAGGGCTCGCGCTCCTATTCAGCGACTTATGTTTTCGGTCTTCTTGGAGTTTCGAGAGCGTGTGTCGACCGTCCTCACGCGCTCGCTTCCTCTTTTCCCTCCGGACAATCTCGCTTAAAGTGTCCGGGTTTGTTGCAGTTGTAACACAGCGCTTCGCTATTCAGCTTACTGCCCTGGTGTTTGTTCTGATGCGTGCTGTATCTCTTCTGCTCGTACTTGTTGCGGTGCTCGCTTTCTGATCGTATTTTCTTCTCGAATTTTGCTAGCCTTTCATCCAACATTTTGCTAAACATTTCCGCCAGTTGCGTGTTCCCGTTGTTTGCCTGTGCAACTTCGACTGCTGCGACTTTTGGCGGTACTGTGGCTGGTTTGCGTTTCGTCGGTGAGACGTATGCTAGTGATGCTAGCATAGTCTGCTCGGGTGGCGGTGGCGCCTGGTACTCTTGACTGCTCGCCAGTACAGTTTCGGCCTCTTCTGCTTTCTCTCGGTAGCTATCCCAAACGTAGCAATCTATACGTGGTGTCAATCTTTGCAATTCTGGTTTTAAGTTTTTATGCAGCAGGTCTAACTGTTTCTCCAAGCACGGACGAGGCCTCATCTCTTTCATCATTCCGCCGAGGCACGTCATGTAGTCGCGTACAGGCTCATGCGCGCCTTGGTACCGTTTTTCGGCGTCGGAGGCCAGGCGCTGTTGGAAGCGCCTGTTCGTCCCGTACCACCTTGTAGCTGCCGTTCGAAATTCTTCCCAGCACCTCCAGTTATCTTTATTATTTTCATACCACTCCGCCGCAACACCCGTGAACACGTGTGACAGTGATTCCATTTTCTCGGCCTCTGTCATCTGTACTAGCCTCATGTTCGACTCTAGGCGATCCAGAAACCTGTCGATTCTATCTGTCATCCACCTGTTTCTGGGAGTTGCGCCTCTCGCGCTTGTTGCCGGGGTTGACGTTTCAAAATTTGCTGCATCGCTGAACGTGACTCTTGGCGGCCGTTGTCTCGACTCGCCGTCCGTCCTGATGCTGGAAGCCCGCGCTTCCGTGCGCTTTTGCTTGAGCTGGCTCACCTCCTCTTTCAGACTTCTAACCGTTCGCTGCATTTTTTCCAGGTAATCTACCATGCCTGGTGGCATCGTGTACTCTTGTCCGTCCACCCCCGCGATGCAGTATTTAAACTCGTCCTTATCCGCTTCGGCTTCTTCGTGTACATTTTCTGGTACGATAACGTTCTCTTCGACGGCGTTGTCTAACGTTCTCTGTAGTCGTCCTTGGGTTCCTGGGTCCGAAAGCAGCTCTTCCAGTGGATGCGGATTAATGCCGATTCTTTTCTCTTCTGCACAAGTGGTCTCCAAGAATGATCTGCGGCTCTCCGCTCTCTCTCGTTTTACTGCCGCGGCTCCTAGTTCGCCCATCAGCCACCTGTGCAGACGCACCCATTGGTCCTCTGCATTTCCGTCCTGCCTTAGTCGTAAGGTCGACAATGTTTGTCGCAGCTCGCCCCTGGTGAGATTCATTACCCAGTTTCCAACGTCGTCTTCCATGCCGTTCAACATTATTTGGGTTTCTTCGGATTTATTTACTCTGCGCATGCTTTAGCAACATGTATTGCTAGAGTCGAGCGCGCGTGTGCATGGGTTTCCTACCTGTGCGTTACGCTCGCTTACGTCGTTGTGTCCTCAGTCGGTACGACAAGCAGCAGGAGGGGTGAAAAAAAAAGAAAACAAAAAGATGACACAAATCCCGCTTAACTTGTCGCTCGCTAATTTCTTAACCGGGAAAAAAAATTGATGTTGTGGTTGTCGACCTCGCGTCGAGCCATTCGCTAATCCGACCGGTGACACTGCCACTCCTGTTACTATTTTACAGGAATTCTTACAATTTTGCCTATGCTGAAAACGCGCAAATGCCTAACTAACACACGCTCTCGACTCCACGCTTTGTGTGTGAGTACGATCGACCCCCGCGCTCGGCGGCCAAAATTTTAATTTCTAACCTGCTCGCCGTCCCGCACGGCCAGCCGTCGCCTGTTTATAGCAGGCGTATTTACTTTTGATGCGCGCAACTTCGAACCGTTGCGCGCCTCTCTGAAGCCCTGTTTATGCCGGCGCGACAAGCTCGACTCGAGTACCGAGCCCATCGTGCTTTCAGTCCGGTTATTCAACCCGAAAAATTCGTGAAGAAATAGAAAAATTCTTTGCGACGTCTCAATTTGTCGCGAAACACCGAGAAAAGCCCCCCCCTTCGAGTCCTGTGCAATCGCATTCACACAGCACAGATTATGGCTCGCGCCGCTACTGCGCTAGCCCGCCCGCGGTGTAAACAAGCACTGTTTACGTCCGCGCCGCTCGCTCGCTCGCTCGCCGTCCTCTCGCCGCTGCTCGCTGCGCGTCGTGTACGTTGTTGCTACGCGCTGTGGCGAATTCGGCTCTGGTGTGCGAAGTCGACGACGGTCGTTCGACGGCTAGTGTCGAGAAGACGTCCCTTCTAGCTAGGCTGCACGGCTCCCTGGTGGGCTGGATGCTGGTGCTGCGAGATCTCGCGTCCACGTGATCGCTGAGGATGATCTTAGCCTCGTGGTGTCTCGTACTCTCGCCACGACGATGCTTCTGCCCGGGGTATAATGTCTCGGTTGCGCGCACGTGTTTGAACGATTCGCTATCCCGATTCTATCTGACTTCGCACGCGGCCTCTCGCGCGCGCCTCTCCGCATGACTTGGCAACATCGCGCCCGACTTTAACTTCTTTCTCTCTTAAATTACTCCTCCCTTAGTTCTTCTTCTTGTCCCGGGGAACCTCCGCCAGGATCTTCTTGTGCGAAGCCCGCTCCGGGCACTGGTGGGACCTTTTCACACCTGGTGGCTACTTACAAAGCACCTCTGCTTTTCTTAGCGCTTTTTGCGGAGATATTCCGCCCGCTGCTGCTCTTTGACGCGCGCACACTCCTCCTCGTGTTGCGCCCTGGCAAGACGAGCTGGTGCTCGTCGAGCCACCAGTTGTTCGCGGCGCGCCGCCCCCTCCAGGAGCTCTCGCGCCTTACGCAACTCGTCGAGGCGTGCCTGCGCCTTCCTTTCTTCCTCGGCGATAGCTCGGCGACGGTGCGCGGGCCGTCACCGGGCTCCAGCAACCAACCTCTGCTCCTCGAGTTGGTTCTCGATGCGAGTTGCCCATGTCGCGGCCTTCGGATCGATCTGGTCCCCAGCTTCCTCGACGTACTGGTCGAATCGACCAAAGAGGTCGACCTCCCAGTCCTCCGTCTCATTGACTGTGTCGCGGAGCTGCCGCAACTCCTGACGTAGGTCACTCCAGCGCTGTCGATGGCCCTCCTCTTCTCGGGGGCAACTGACCGTTGCAACTGATGGCGCGGGCGAAGGAGTCGCCCCTCCCTACGCACTTTCTTCGCCCAGTAGGTCAGCGACCGGTTCACCGGGCCTGTCCTCGGCCATCTCCTGGGGCTTGTCTTCGGCCGCTTTTCCGACCAAGGCTACCGCGGGTATCTCGATGACCATGACAATCGTCTCGTCGAGCTCCGAGACGAGCTCGGTTTCCGCGCAGCACATCTCGGAGGTCAGGCGGATCAAGTCCCTTAACGCCCGCTGCATAATCGAAGCGAAGCGCTGCATGCGGCTCACGCCGGTCTTACGGCGCGGGTCTTCTTCTTCTGCCATCTTCAGTTAACGCGACGATGCTATTCCGGAAAGGAGAAAGAAAGGACATGGTTATGATGATGGACATGATCATGAGTAATTATTATGCAGTACACTCGGCGCTACGCGACGCCTCGCTCGCGTCTTCCTCGGTGACAACGCCGTCGGGTCAAGCTGCTTCGCTTTGCTCGCTTTGGTAGAACCCTTCGGTAGGCCGGGTATGCGCTTTCCTACCTGCGAATTTTCCTTCGGCACGCTCGCCGTTACAACTTTTCGGGGACGCCCGCGCGGGTGACGAGAGGGTTTCGGTATCGTTTTGTTCGTATTTTTTACGCTTTTTTCCGCCGCTGCCGGCGCCGCCACATATTCGCCTGGTACGCACTCAATTCATCGAGTAAATAAGTCTTAAAAAAAGACGAGTGCGTACTCATAGCCTTTTGCTGACTTCGGCAAGGGACCCATGATGTCTCCGGCTACCCATTACCAAGGTCTTTGCACCACGTGTTTTCCCATAAACCCTGGTGGCGTGCGCTGTTCTACCTTACCCAGCTGGCAGAGTTGGCAGCGCTGTACGTACTTCGCTACATCTTGGTACACTCTCAGCCAGAAGTATTTCTCAATTATTCTTCTGTACGATTTTTCAAGGCCGAAGTGGCCTGCCGTCGGCTGATCGTGGCATTCCTGCAATACTTGCCATCGTTTCTCAGTTGGTACTTCGAGCTTCTATGCGTCGTCGTCGTCTCCCATTGCTCCCGCTATCTCCGGGTCTGGTCTGTACTGCCGCCCCCCCCACAATTTTTCACTCCGGAAAATTTTCTGGATTATTCTCGATCGCCTGATACTTATTATTATACCAGTGATCCTGGGGTTGCGGCTCTTAGCTCACCGAAGCTATTGCCAGCTCTGTCTCTTCATACATGCGAGACAGTGCATCTGGCACGTGATGATCCGCGTCCTTGCGGTGCTCAATGGCGTACTTGTGCCCTTGCACTTCCAACGCCCAGCGCGCCAGTCTGCTGGTTGGATTTTGCAAGTTGCATAACCATTGTAGACTGCTATGGTCCGTTATGACTTTGAATTCTGTAACGAGGTGGATTTTTAAGGGAAAATCCGGCGTGAGATTACGCCATTCACTCGTTAATACTGTTTTCAATATCGCCCGACCGTATTTATCAAGCGGGCGCCAGGTCGAACGAATTTTACTTTTAACGAAATTCACTAACGCGTTGTCGGTATCGGAGACTTCTTATCCCTGAGGAGATTCGGCCGTGGGTAAAGTCGGGAGAAAAATTATGACACTTTATTTTAATACACTGAAATCCCAATTCTTTTATTTTTAACTGACTATGCGGTTCACAGCGAAACGTCGGCTAATATTCGGCGGCAAACTTACATTCGTGCAATACACTTTAACGACAAACTAACCTCCCGACGGTTAAATACAATGGCTTCGCGACTAGAGCAATATAATATATATTGATAAATATAATTATATAACAATATAAATTTAATACCCGGCAGTACGGCTACAAAATAGGCATACGGATACCTCACTCCCTACCTCAACTTTCTCGGCAAAAACGGCTCTTCCTCTCGTACTGGTGATGTCTCGTGCTCTAAAAATTTCGTCGCAAACAATAGAAAAACTACTAAGATTCTAGGCACTACCAGGGAGTCTGCGCCAGGCTGCGTTGAAAACCTAATCTATTTTCTACAAATCTTCAATTGCTTTCTTCTAAGTCTCGTACCCAAGTAAGTAAGTCACCTAGGCGAATTATGACTCAAGGTCTCGCATACAATTGCGCGCATGCACTACACATACTTCATTAATTTATCGTTGTTTTACAAGCTTTCTGACATAACATTTTCCACAGAAACACACGTTTGCGAGTCAGTATCACTCCTTCATCCAGTACATAATTTTCGCTTTGCAAGTTACATTATTTCATTCCGGCTAAATAATTCGCATACTCATACGTCGACTCTCTCACACACATGCTCGGGCTTATCGGTGCGCTGCGAGCAGGTCCGCACACCGCAGTTTTTCCCCTCCCAGCGGTTCGCTCTCTTCTTCACTCGCGCTGGTTCGGTGTTGCGGTGGCTTCTTCCAGGTAGTGTATGCCTGTGAGCTGATTGGAACGTAGTGGTGTGGCTGTCGGCGAAGCTACGCAGTATAGCGTGGCGTGATCTGCTACTCTCTTTCTCTCTCTCTCTCTCTCTCTCTCTCTCTCTCTCTCTCTCTCTCTCTTTCTTTTCGACGGGAACCAGTGGCGATCATCCGACTGCTATTTCTCTCTCTCCTTTCTACGAAACAGATTCCCAATACTATTAATACCAACTCATAGAGTGGTACAGCCCCGGAAGAGAGTAGCATGGAAGAGAGAGAAAGAGAGAGAGAGAGAGAGAGAGAGAGAGAGAGAGAGAGAGAGAGAGAGAGAGAGAGAGAAATAGATATATAGGGGGCTTTATTTGCCTTCACGGCAAAATAGTGAATACAAAAAAAAATATACAGAATATGCAGAATACACCAAAAATACATAGAAAAATACACGCAAATTATCACAATTTCATATCACAGCAGTCAGGTAGTTATCACAAATAAATCGATCAAGTATCACAGTCAATTTGAGCCCCACAACAGTGATAACACCTTCGTTATGGAATATAATAAAAAAAAATATCGCACAAAAGATTTTTGGCTTCGTCATTACCGTAAAACACGTATAATAAATATTGATGGTCGTTATCGAGAAGATATCGCCGCACTGCACCCTTGAATGCCGCGAGCAACGGTAGGTGTTGTACGGTTGGAGGAAGGGAGTGACTTGTGCTTCGTGAATAGATCAGCGAGGTAGCACGGCTCTCGCATATTGATAATTTTGTACATTAAAACGGCTGTAAAGTACAGCCTGCAAGAGTCGGAACGAAGCCAGCCCAGACGTTTACGATAGGGAGTATGCTCATCCCTCCTAACCCCAAAAATATACCTCACATATGCATTGCTCAATCGCTGTAGTCGAGTACACTGTTCGTTTGTCGCGTTCAAACACATCACTAACCAGTAGTCAAGATGAGGTTGTACTAAAGTTTCGACTAGTCTTTTGCGGAGCGCCTCACTGATACAGGCCCTAATAAACCTCAGACTATAGAGGGCTTTATTAATTTTCTTTATTATTTTGTCAATCTGAGGCTTCCACGTTAATTTACTGTCCAGTGTGACGCCAAGACTGACAACCTCTTTGCTGAATGGAACGAGCACCCCTTTTTGTAGCTCAACGCCAGGCAAGTCCAATGAATTTAGATCATTGACTTTGTTGGAGCCAAAGAAAATTGCCTTAGTTTTGCCGGCATTGAGTCTCAGGCCTCAACGCTCAGCCCACCCAACCACCATTTGTGCCGCACCAAACAGCCGAAATACGGCCTCCTGAAATTTATCCCTGGTGGTGTCTAGATGAATCTGGACGTCAAAATGTCCAAGAGAGAGAGAGAGAGAGAGAGAGAGAGAGAGAGAGAGAGAGAGAGAGAGAGAGAGAGAGAGAGAGAGAGAGAGAGAGAGAGAGAGAGAGAGAGAGAGAGAGATTAGATTAGATTAGATAGTTTTTATTTGCGTACATTATGTTGTACAATAATAAGATTCAGCATTATGAGGTGAAAGTAGAATACAGTAAGTTGAGGCGTGTTTAGATTATGTATAGTGTAAAAGTGTACCGATGGTGGAAATGAATAGCGCGAGAATGAGTAGGTGTGTTCGTGTGCGTGAGTGTGTATGAGTTATGTGTTTTCGAGTTGAAAGTAGTAATCTTTAGCAAGTTTTCGGAAGATGACAGTAGATGAGGTTTTTCTGATGTGAGATGGCATGCTATTCCATAAGTATGAGGCGCTGATATGAAACGAGTTCCTCAGCGTCTCAGTCGCGAAGGCAGGTATTTCCAGAGGTGTCACCTCGCCCCTCACAGGCCGGAGCGAGACGCGGAAGTCAAAAAAGGCCAGTGCGTATGATGGTACAAGAGAGAGAGAGAGAGAGATTTCTACCTCGACGGTCAATTCATAACCCTCAATATATTGGCGAAATTTGCGTACAGCGTAAAGCACGGTCACGTATTCACGCACGCTGACTGTGTGGTTCCTCTCTGCGGGTCCGAGCGCTCTACTGGCAAACTTGAGCACTCGTTCTTGCCCGTCTATATTCTGAGTCAGCACGACGCCGAGCCCTGAATCACTAGCGTCGGTTTGTATTACGAATTGCTGGTCGAAACTCGGGTAATGCAGTACTAAGGCCGAGGCGATGAGAGTTTTTATCGCCTCGAATGCTGACTGTTGTTCTTTGCCCCATACGAACGGCTGTAACTTGCCTGTACCACGAAGCCATGCCGTGAAAACGTCTAAGTTGCTTTAGATTCTTCGGTTCTGGAAAATTTATAATTGGTGCTATTTTTTCCGAATCTAGTCTGAAACCGTCCCTGTTTACTAACACGCCAAGATATTGCACCTCTTCCTTGCAGAATAACGCTCTTTTCTCTGTTGACTGTTAAACCCGCTTCTTTAATGCGTTTTAACACTCGCTCGAGGACTTTAGCGTGATCCTCGAACGTTTCTATCGCCACTATGATGTCATGTACGAGAATGCGTGTGGTTGCAATTCTGGTGTTATTATCTTGTCCATGAGCCGCTGGAACGTGGATCCGGCCTCAAACAAACCGAAGGGTAGGCGCTTAAATTTAAATAGCCCCATTGCGGGCACTGTGAATGCCGTGTACTTCTTGTTCTCTTCGCTGAGCGGAATCTGGTGGTACGCGCTACTCAAATCTATCGTCGAAATGTAGCCCGCCTACTGTAATTTTCTCAATATCGCATTTATTTGGGGTATTGCATACGCGTCACTACGTGTGATCGCGTTCACTTTCCTGAAGTCCACGCAGAAGCGATATTTACCGTTTGCTTTTCGCGCCATTACCTCTGGGCTTGAAAAAGCGCTTTTGGAGGGGTCGATTATTCCAGCTGTGAGCATGGCTTGCACCTGCTCGTACATTTCTTCCTCTATTTTTCTCGATACCGAAAAGTATTTCTGCTTGATCGGCCTGGTTGTCTGCACTTTGATGTGGTGCTCCATCCACGTCGTGCAGCCGATCTTGTCTGAGTCTGGGCCAATGATTTTGTCGAGAAGTGCCTGGAGCACTTCTCGCTGCCTGTCCTCCAAGTCTGCTAAAACTACTGAGGCTAACTTTAGCACGCCTCCCACCATGGCGTCTAACTCGACGTCGATGTGCTCCTTATTTTCATTAAAATACAGTTTCGACGTCGTTGGATCTAACACGGCCTTGAAAGTCAGCATAAAATTTACGCAAACTATGCAGTCCGTCGGAAGATCCGGTACTATTGCGACACGGACTTCTTTCTTATAGTCCAAGAGCCGGTCATCTAAAAACGGTCGTGATAAGGTTTATAAATAGCGGCAGAAGTGCCCTAAGTTGCAAAATATTTATGCAAAGTGACGATGGCATCATAAGGTTTAATTCTGCCATTTTGGCTATGGATTCCTTACATCATTATTAAGCTGTAAAAAAAATGGCAGAAGTCTAGGTTGGGGACAAGTATCGAAAAAATTAACTTAAAGTTGCTGAATTTCGCGAATAAGCCGACTGGTATCGTCTGCATTTCTTCTTATTTTTTATCGATTTCTAGTCAATCTCAATTTAATGCACTATGCAATTTTATAAAAGCATAGTTTGTAATTATATGAATTTGAAAAAATTATTGAAAAACCGTCGGCGAAAAACAAAATGGCGGCGGACGCGCTGAATAATTTTGCAAAAGTGCGCATACGACGTCGTGGTGTAATATAAACATCTGGTGCTATTGTATTTATCATTTGTATTGATAATAGCATAACAACAACAACAACAATAATGATTGTTATTATTATTATTAATCAAGTATAATAACAATAATATTGATAATAATGTATAATCGTTCTGGTAGCTGTATCTACTGCACGTATAGTTTGTCTATCATAAATATGCGTATATAAATTTCACAATTACAAAAATGACCGCCTGGGTCGACAGTTATGAGGATTTTAAAAAAGCAAAAACGGTGCAGGCTTTTCTTTGACCCAGTTAATTGAAATTATTCGTAGATATGTTCATAAGTAAAAATGCTCATAACTTTTGACGTAGGCAGTGATTTTTAACTATGCAGGGCTTAAATTAAAGCTCTTTTATTCTACTTTCGTTTAAAAAATGTATACTAAGTTTCTGTTTGTTGGTTAGCTATATATATGAGAATCAAGAAGGGGAAGCAACAGTCGGAATTGATAGGAATACATATAGCTAACTAACAAACGGGGACTCAATATAAAGTTTAAAATTAAAACTAGAACAAATGAGCTTTAATTTAAGTCCTGGCTGGTTGAAATGGACTGTGCATAACTAATATTAGATTTATTTATTTATTTATTTATTAAGTAATTAAACGGGCTATAAGCCCTCTACAAAGATTATAAAATATTAAATTAAATGGCATCTTACTCATTCGTTTGTTTGTTTATTTATTGAAATGATTTATAAATAGTAAATATAGTTATACAAATTGTAAGTATTATATATATATATATATGTGTGTGTGTGCGTGTGTGTAAAGTATTTGTGTGTTTAATCAGGAAAAAATGTATTATAAGTTATAATGTAAAACAATATTACAGGACAAAAAAATATTAAATGAAGAAAATAATAATAAACATAATTAAGCATTAGTTTGTGAATAAAAGTGAATATAAATGGCTGGATCTACTAGGCACGTATTCTTGATAAGTAGTTTTAAACTGGCAGCTAATTTATCTTCTCTGTCGACGGTTGCACTTCGACTTGAGGAACCTCTGCAGAAGTCTGTTTTGATGATTTGGCTGAGGTTTCATTGGTTAAGGTAAGAAGCATTTGAGTAAGAGAGGCCCAGATGGCTCCTAATATATGAATACTCCATCCATATACTGATTGAAGAGTATATCCACGTATCAATGTGTCAACCACTAATTTTATAAGTTGTATAATAGTTATAATACCCATTATACCTGCGGCATAGGTTCCAAATTGTGTGAAACCATCCCATATTTTTTTAATCTTAGACTCTCCGATGGCTTCTATGGTGGAGCGATCGATTAATCTCTCAAAGCGCGATGATGAAGATCCTGGATGGTTGGACAGCCTTCTTGCCACTTCCTCTAGCAAAGCTGGACTCTCGGCTGGGAAGAGAACGTGGTCACTAAACTTCTCCAGATCTATAGGACGATGGATACCACTCTCCATGAGATCATGTATGTCATGTCATGGTACTTCCACGTTGGGGTAGTCATGGGCTTAAGTTCTTGCGGTTCATGTGCTATGCTGATTCTAGGAGTAAATTGATACTAAGTACTATCAATGTTGAAACCTGCAGGCAGAATGTTATTGCAGTCGACAGTTCCTGATAACACTCATCGACGTGGCGTACGACACATACCGATGGTTCACAAGGTATCATATGAGCCCATTCGCCCAGCACAACTGCCATATAGCCAGGCTTTTTCATAATAGTCATTGCGACAAGATCAGGCTTATTTTGAATGTGCATAAGAGAGTTCTCAATGATTCCTCTCTCTAAGCGACATCGATGCATCATGATGTCTTTATATGTGACTTAAACTGCATTTTGACATGCCGGGCTAAGTAAGATATTTTTGTGTTAAAATATGCTGCTATTTCAATGTCTTCTACGGCAATATCTTTACGTGCAGGTGGACCCTGACCTGGTGCATACTCGGTGATATATAATTTGGGATGTTCAGTGCGGTAAATTGTATACCCGCATAAGGATATTTCACCACTCTTAGTAAAGCCAAAGTGTACCTCTTTAGTTTGAGTTAACAAAATATACATCTGGATTATAACTTGTGTTGTCGCCTACCCTAACGCCTTTTCCTTCAAATAAAATTACAAATTGTTCGTAATCACACACAGGTGTCGGACGATACTCCCAATATATCCTATTTTGATCAGCGTCTATGCATTTTGTATCTGGCAATTGACAACGGGTTCCGGAAGGTAAGATAATTTCTTTTTTAATTCTATTGGCAGAAATTATACGATCAGCAAAATTGATTTCTAACTCATCAGTAACCACTACCTTTTTGTAAACCGAATCATTCATTGTAAATGTTGAGCCCTCACAAGTGCCATCTTTATTTTTGTCTCCGCTTATAATGACGGACCGAAAATTTGTAGTATTAACAATTAGGTTTCTTACAATGTTTTTTTCATATTCAAACTGACCATGACGATGCAGGTCTTTACACGTGTCACGTGTTATTGCAAGATAGAAAGTTGCTGTTCCCTCAAAAACGTCTGCGCTGTAGGACAGCCAATCACAGCGGCGGATGGTTCGTTTAACTAGGACTCTGCATTGTTGAATGTAAACTGGATCGTGTTCTACACTTTGCAGCATGTATATTAATATTAGTGACATTTGGCTCATCTTTGGTGATGAAATCACATTAGGTGATGTCCGTCCGCAATCGTACCCAGTAAGTGCATTCACGCAAGTGATATACAAGAGACTAGGGATGTCGATATTTGATAAAATATCGATAATTACGTATCGATAATATCAGAACAGCGAACATCGATTTGTCTGATGTATCAGAACGCAAATATCGATATTTATAAATATCGATATCCTTTTTTAATGAATTAAAATAAAATGAATATAAATCATTTATTTAAATTTTAAATACCCCCCTTTTCTATTGCCAATAAAGGAAATATACATTATAAGATTTCTTTATTTCTCTTACAAACTTACAGTTTTGTTAAAATAAGTTATTGTCATTACAAAATTCTGGTATACTAATAATACTTTTACATTGTCATTTATAATCACAGTTTGATTTTCATTGATTAAAAATTATTTTACGTTCTTGTTTCTATTCTAATTTACAATGTAATTTTTAATTTACATTCTTTATCTTTGGAACGTTAATTGAAAGATTAATTAAATTAGCTATTAAAGTTTCCAGTACTTTAAAGGTAGTAAATTTAAAAAAGTAATTGTTGAAAGTGTTCTGGTAGTAGACGGTTCCTATTTGAAGTCATGATCAATCCAGCTGTAGAAAATAGTCGTTCAGATGGGACTGAAGTTGCAATAATTATTAGATGATGAATGGCTAGATCAGCTAATATTGAATCAGAAGAATTAGGATACATTTTCCAAAAAACTAGAGGGTCGTTATCTTTTGAAATTAGCGGTCCATTCAAATAAAATCTCAATTCTTCCGGCATCTCTGATTGATTTTGATTTTCTTTTTGCATCTTTCGATTAGCTTTAAACAACTGATGATGATAGCTCCAAAAATCGTTATTATCAGACTTATCTTCAGGAGCTTCGATACTTTTATTCTGATTATCTTCTAATAAATGTGCACGTAGATTATGAATCTGTTTTGCAATCTTATTTATTGCATCTGCACATGCTATCTTATTCTTGAAATATAATTTTTTAAAACGTGGATCTAGTAAAGTTGCCATAGCCATTATTGATTTTTTTTCAATGTTTTCAAAACGTTTATTAAATTGTTCTATCAGTTTGGTTTGAAAATGGATTCCTGTAGCAGTAGTAACGATGCTAGATTCTAATTATTTTTCTAATATTTTTATTATAGGAATAGCTTGACGGCCTGTTACGTATTTCTCTCCACATACGATTTTTGTTGCATTGTAAAACGGCTTTAGTCGGATTATTAAATCCTTAACAATGTGTATTCCGTCCGCTGTAAGCATCGGAGGTGATTTTGGCAATTGCAACAATATAGGAACAATTTTGTCTGGTAGCACAATAAATCTTTCTAACATGTGGTAATCAGAGTTCCATCGTGTATCAACACTCTGAATTAATCTATCTTTAGTGACTTCACGCAGCTTGTCTGATGCATTATTGGATTGTTTAAAAAATCGCACAATCTCTTTGACTTTGGTTAGAGTTGGCCCGATGCCAATAATGCAGATGGAACTAAATTCAAGGTGTGTACCAAACAATCCAAATATTTGTCTTCTCCAAACGCTTCTTTTACGGCTTTTTTATATTAGCAGCATTGTCGGTCACTACTGCTACAATGGAATCCATATTAATTTTCCAATCCTTGACTATCTATAATAGCCAGTTTTTTAGATTTTCTGATGTATGGTAATCGTTCAATTCTGTCACGCCAATGTTGATAGATTGAAGTCCATAGTTATGAATAAAAAGGCAGGTTACGCCTAAATAACCTACATTATTTAGTGTATCGGACCAAGCATCTGCAGTTAAAGTAATGTATTTTACTTTTGATAGATCTTCCTTTACAATATTCGATATACATGCGTATTTTGCCTCCATTTTTTGAGCGATTGTTGTTCGACAGGGTATCTTATAGTGTGGAGCTGCATAATTTAAAAGTGTACGCAAGCCTATCTTCTCAACACAACTATATGGCATTTGATCTTTCGCAATCATAAAAAAAATCCTATTGAGCATTCCGTTAGCCTTATCTCCATCTAAAATCAATGCAAATTTATGTTTACATATATTATCATACACAAAAGCTATTTTGAAATTCTGACAAGAATATTAATTTATTTTATATTCACCATTGAATGATTGCTGATTCTCAAATAAAGTATTTACTTTGAATTGTTTTGAATTAGTACTTTTTATTGATCCAGGTAATTTTTCTTCTATTTTTTGACTTAATTTTATTGATTTTGGACCGGTACCATCATGTGTCTCATCTTCTTGTTTTGGATAATTGTTCAGAGAATCGTTTTCATTCGGATTTGGCGATGTTGCTGTCAACTATACAAAGATAATTATAATTGAGATACGCTGCTATTAATACAGGACAAAAATAAATAAATGATTTTTACTAACCATTTTACGCTTTTGGGTTTGTCCTGATTTGTTCGCAGTGGAGTCCTTGACAATTTCTAATCTAACATCAGGATGATGCTTCTGTAGATGAGCCCGCTAATTTGATGTGTTACCTGAATTCTTTACGACTGCATTACATAAGTTGCATGTAATAGTATTATCTGACTCTTTCATCATGTACGTCCATACACTACTTTTTTTGGAGCCACTAAAAAATAAGATAAATTATTAGCTATGAATATAACACTAATTTTGTATGTTCTAATTAGTTATATGGAAATGGGAAATAAAAAAATAGGAAATGAGTGTAATGAAGTGTAACATTTACAGTGAACCTCAACCCAAAAACTGACGACAATTGACTCAATAAGCTGAAAAAAAAAGAATATTATTCAAGACATCATATTCGTTGTTAAAAACATAACTAACTTTTTCTTTTGATAAAGTGTATTCAAGTCTAGCACTTACTAATTTTAATTATTTTATTCCAAATATTCCTCGTCACTACTACTACCATTAATTAAAACTGTATCTGCCAGGCTAACATCGGACACATCCAATTGTAGAATCAAATCGAACGCAATACTCAAAATACTTTTAATGATAAATTATTTATTACTTTAATTTGAACTTCGCATTTATCATCTATTTTGGTGTTACTAAAATAAGCTAATATTGAAGTTTTTCTATTCGATTGTAGGGTTAACGTGATGTCTCGTAAGTCTTCAGTACAATAGTAATTTTCAACGAGTAACCGATTTTTCAGTTGTGTAAATAAAATTTTCTGATGATCTAAATAGTTCAATAAACTAGCAATAGTACTATTCATCTGTAACAAAATATTCGATATTGACAAAGATAAAAACTACAATTATTTGTAGATGGTATATAGTATGAATTTCAGAGTTCAGACTTCTAAACAAAAATATCTTACCTTATAACATCAAAAGGTGCAAGTGGTGCAAGTATATGTACCATATACTGAGACTCTGAGCTGAGCAATCCAAAACGGAAGAATGATATTAACATGTAGTTTCTGAAAAATGAAATGTAAAAAAAATGTAAAACGTATATTGTATAAGAGATAGTCTGATTTTAAGCTATAATTTTCATTATTTAAAAAAAAAAAAATTAATTTCCAAGAAACTGTTCTTTCCTGCTAAATAGCCAACTTGCCTTATTTTCAGTAGTTTTGTTCATATTCTATTCACAAAGTATAATTAACCTCTGTACCTTCTATAATTGCGCAACACGTTTGAATGCCGGTGGCCGATATGAACAAAGATTCCGACCCGACAACCCCGAAGTCGCTAAACACTTCTCTACACTACAAGTCTATTCTAGCGGTCGCGTAAAGAGAATTTGCACGCAACGTATACGTGCCGATTCGCGGTATCGTGCCGCTTGTCCCTGGCTCGAGTTGAAATTTGAGGTCACCGCTGGCGCTTACGGCTATGAAAAGATGCCAACGCCCAGCGGGGCGATTAGCACGCGCGTGCTTTGCGCTTTTCTAAGAATTTGCCTTGTTAGTTGTTGTCGAAAACAAGCCGCTGCTTGCTAGAAGACTCTCATTTGCTTTCTTACATGAGAGAAGTTTTTGCAATTTGCGCTGACTTGCACGAGGAGGTGCCGGATTCGATAAAGAAAATTTGCCGCCCTCGCGATGTCTTTGGCTTCACACAAATCGCCGTTCCGGGGTTGCCGTCGTATGGACTGTCCAGGAGGCCGAGGCCGTGGGAGACTAGGAGTGCGTGCCGCGTGCCAGGACAGGAGCCTGTCGTAAAATTGCTTGCTGTTGCTTCTGAATCTCTACCACGTTCTGTACTGTGGGGAATATTTTATATGAAGATGAATATTCTAGAAGAACTCTATAGAACAAAGAATCATCAAGCCAATGATTCTTACAGTACGCTTTGGCAAGCCTAACACGAATACGAGTCACGAACAGAATAAGATGTCAGATGTGTTCGACGTTCGACCGCACAAGAAGAGTTTCCAGAGGTATCTGGTATAGCGTTTCCTTCACAAAAATCGAGCACGTGCATAAAACTCTCTTATCCTCAGGCGCGCTTACGAACTGCTCTCTTACCCTTATACTTACGCGGTTTCTACTGGACGTATCCGACATCCTTATCATCACTCGTACACGGTCACAGTCGTCCCTCGTTTGACTCGTCACCTCGTCAGCTATCGTCGGTGGGAGTGGAGAGTGATACTACCTACCGTGTGTATATATATATATATATATATATATATATATATATATATATATATATATATATATAACATTTTAATTATAATATAACTTACGTAAAGGCTGTATTACGCTTGCAAATTTTTAAATTATTTTCCTCAATGTTTTGTACGTCGTGTACTGTTGAAAATTTTAGGTAAATTAAAAATCCGCACTGTAGTTTCGAAGTTTACGAAATATTGTATAGTGCACAAATATAGTGTAAGTATATTTGTATATATATGATAAAAATTTTGTGTAACATACAAAAAGTGAAATTTTACATATTTTTTGTAAAATACGGAATAAATACGTAACAGTGAAATGAAAAAATATCTACCTTGTATTTTGGCCTTCTTACAGAGGCCCGATTTCCCCGCGATTAGACGAAACATTCCCATTGCTTTTTTTGTCTATCTGATTAATATTTTTCGTCTTCAGAATATTTGCCGCAGACATAAACAAAGTCACCTCTTCTATTGTTGTGCACCTAAATACATAGAAAAGTAAGTATAAAATTAAAAAAGTTCTAAACATAGATTAGCTTACTGGGATTATAATTAGGTAAAGTTAATATTATATACAGTTTCAGAGAAATGATGGATAAAAATTATTAAAAATTTAAATAAAACTATACATTTAAATTACTTCTACCTTTTTAACAATATACATACAAAAATTTCTTATCTATATATTTATTTAGAAATGTATGACAAGGAAAAAATTTAAAATAGACAAATAAATGTGACGGTCTTACCTTTTAAAATTGTATTTTGCAAATGTAAGTCCAATTATTACTATAATACGTTAAATTATTAAGATGAGCATGTAGAGATACTGTTCTTCATTGCATGCGGCACTGCAACTGAGAACTGCAACCGAATACTGTTAGAGATATAATATTGGACAAAGAAGATTCTGAAGGTAAACAAATTTTAATAAAATTATATTAAACTATAAAACGAAGTGTATTCATCTCACTAAACATATTTATTTTACAGAGGAAAACGAAAACATTCATTACGAAAGTGACGAAGAATTAGAATATAATCAAGAAGAAATAACTGAGTAAATCAATAGTATATTACGATGCTAGTGAAATAGGTGATTTTCGTCGGAGCGTAGCGAGGGTGACAAAAAAGCGAGTGTGATGATCACCTATTTCGCGCACGAGTATCGTATACTATTTTTTGACTCGAGTGTGCGAATCTACGTTCTTAGCAGTTGAGCGTGCACGAAATTCAAAGTTTCGCACACGCTGTGCGTGAAATTCAGAATTTCGCGCACGTAGTGTGCGAAATCTGTATTTTGCGCACTAGTGTGAAAATCAGGCATTTCGCACACGCTAAGCAGCTATGAAAAATCGAATTTCGCACACAGAGTGTCAAAAAATAATTTATAATATACAATATTTTATATAATAAATAGATAAATAAATATATAATTATGTTGCTTGGAAGACAAACTCAAATAATAAGCAATCAAATAATATTTAATGTTTATAAATACTTACTTTTTATACTTATGTACAAATTGCAACGTCCAAATTTAAGTAAGTAAACAAACAAACGAATTAATAAGATGCCATTTAATTTAATATTTTATAATCTAATATTACTTATGCACGGTCCTGTACTGATGCGTAGAAGCATGTTTCGTAATTAATATATTTTTTAAATTGTTAAAATTATTTTATTTATATTTTATTTATTTGCATAATTGTGAAATTTATATACGCATATTTATGATAGACAAACTATACGTGCAGTAGATACAGATACTAGAACGATTATACATTATTATCAATATTATTGTCATAATAAGTATAATAACAATAATTGTTGTTGTTGTTATGCTATTATCAATACAAATGATAAATACAATAGCACCAGATGTTTATATTACACCAGGACGTCGTTTGCGCACTTTTGCAAAATTATTCAGCGCGTCCGCCGCCATTTTGTCTTTCGCCTACGGTTTTTCAATAATTTTTTCAAATTCATATAATTACAAACTATGCTTTTATAAAATTGCATAGTGCATTAAATTGAGGTGGACTAGAAATCGATAAAAAATAAGAAGAAATGCAGATGATACCAGTCGGCTTATTCGCGAAATTCAGCAACTAAGTTAATTTTTTCTATACTTGTCCCCAACCTAGACTTCTGCCATTTTTTTTTACAGCTTAATAATGATGTAAGGAATCCATAGCCAAAATGGCAGAATTAAACCTTATGACGTCACTTTGCATAAATATTTTGCAACTTAGGGCACCTCTGCCGCTATTTTGTCCCCAACCTACACTTCTGCCAATTTTTTCCGAGTTTCCTTGTTTCAAGGAATGTTTATGTAAATTTTCAAACTTGTACCAGATCACGACCGTAGTTCGCAAAATTTACCTATTTGATTGCACGCCCACGCATGCATACCCAATTAGGACTTCTGCCGAGCCGGATATCGACTCTTCGATAAATATCGAATCGATATCAAAGGAGAACCGGCTTAAACCTTATCACGACCGTTTTTAGATGGCCGGCTCTTGACTGCCGACTTCAAAGGGTAGTCAGACGTAGCCTACGATCTTCGTGTAGCTGCCGTCGGCAAGCTTAGCGCTGCGGCCTTGATTTGACATTACCTGCCGTCTTAGCGCACTCGCGAGTTGCAGTCCTATGAGCCCCATGCATACTCGTGATGCGCCGTTATTATATAGGGCTCTGAATCGGAAACAACCGATTTTTGCCTGCATCCACTAGCGTTTTTCCTGGGGATTATCCTCGTCGCACGGGAGATTTTCGTTGTCTCCCGCGTGACTCCAGAATCGCTTCTATCAACTCGTCCGAGTTTATTTCGATTCTTCCGGGCTCCGTTCGCTCGTCGCTATGTTGGCCCGCCTCATCTCTTCCGTCGGTTTTGCCTGCCGACAACGATGAGAGGCGGCGGACTTCTGCGCGCTCTCGAAGCCTGTTGCGCTTTTCCCCCCTGTTCGGGGTCCAACACTCTGCTCGCGTCGATTCGTGCCTTCTCAGGCGAGCTACTGCTCGCCAGACGCTGATCAGTAGCGTCTGCCTCTCCGGTGCGTGCACTCCCCTTCGTTGCTCTTGAAGTTTTGCGCGCGCAGAGTGACTGACTCTCCGCGTCGGTGACCATAGGACTCGCGCTCCTATTCGCCTTCCCTGCATCCACGGTCTCCTTGGAGTTACGCGAGCGCGCGTCGACCGCTTTTACGCGCTCGCTTCTCCTTTTTCCTCCGGGCAATCTCTCTTGAAATTCCCGATCTTTTTGCACCTGTAGCAGACCGTCTCGCCCTTAGGTGTTCCTGCTTGTCTGCTTTTGTGCTGGTTTTCGCGCTTATTGTCTTCTTCTTTCTTCTTGCGTGCGTCATCTGCTCGAATCTTCTTTTTAAACTTCTCGATTCTTTCGTCTAGCATTTTTGCAAACAATTCAGCCATTTGCGCATTGCTGTCGTTTGCGTTTGGCATCTCGACGGTTGCTACCTTCACAGCTGCGGTGGTAGGTTGTTTTCGCTTTGTCGGCGAGACGTATGCCAGTGACGCCAGTAGGGTTTTTTCTGACGGTGGCAGCGCGCGGTATTCTTGTCCGCTCGCCAGTATGGTTTCTGCCTCTTCGGCTATTCCACGAAAACTGTTCCAGTCGTAGCAGTCCATTCTGGGAGTCAGCCTTTGTATTTCTAGCCTTAAATTCTTGTGCAGTAAATCTAACTGCCTCTCTAGGCTCGGTTGGGGATTTATCTCCTTTATCATGCCTCCGAGGCACGTGATGAAGTCGCGCACGGGCTCGTGCGCGCTCTGATACCTCTTCTCTGCGTCTGAAGCCAGGCGCTGCTGGAAGCGCCTGTTCGGGCCGTACCATCTTGTCGCCTCCTTGTGGAACTCTTCCTAATTTCTCCAGTCTTCTTTATTGTTTTCATAACACTCTGCAGATACTCCTGTGTATACGAACTGTAACGCTGCCATTCTTTCCGCTCCCGTCATCTGTGCTAGGGCCATGTTTGACTCAAGCCTATTTAAAAACCTATCGATTCCCCCCCCCCCCCGATGTCTCGATGAAACTCTGGCGCGCCTCCACGCGTTCTTCTTTTACTTTGCCTGGGTTTGGTTCTAAGGAGGCTTCGGAATAGGCTGGCTTGTACTCCCCTATCAGCCATTTCTGTAGGCGCATCACCCTGTCCTCGTAGCTTCCATCTTGTTTAAGGCGTAGGCTCGACAAAGCCTTCTTCATCTCGTTGTTGGTGAGATTCAGTACCCATCGTCCCACCTGTTCTTCTTTCTCGTCGCACATCATCTGGTTTGTTTCTTTTTTTTTTTTTTGAGCGCGTGAATTCGCTTCTCGCAAGCCCTATCTAATTTTCCGCTTTCGTTGGTGTCTCCGGTCAAAAAATGCAAAAATAATAAAAAAAAAAACGAAAAAGAATACAGCAAAAAAAAAATAAAATAATAATCGTGCAATAAAAAAAAATAAAATAATGCTAAGTTATTTTGTCAACTCAAAAAAAAACACGCGACCGATTCGTATCGATCGTCCTACCAGGGACACTGCCACTCCTGTCTCTATTTTACAGGGTTTGTACAGTGTTAGTTAAAATTAGGAGACGCGAAAATCTGGATCCTGCAGTATCGTGAGCGCGAGTATCTCGCTCGCTCGGCAGGCGGATTCAAAATTTTCCTCTAAGCTCGCTACTCCGAGCAGCCAGTTTGACCTCTAACCGTTGGCTATACCGTTGACACGGTATCGCCGCGCGTTCCTCTATACTGCCTCTCTGCCGGCAGTTCGAGCCTGACTCGCGTGTAGGAACTCTCGGCGATGTCGCTCTACCGCGCTGGCTCCCAATAGCCGCGCAACGAAAACGAATTCTTTGTTTTCGTCCGAAAATTGGACTAGCCTGCCACTGGGCTTAACGCTATCACCGCCTCGCCGAGAGAGTCTAACTCGCGAGTCTACCACACTCGCACTCGCTGTACACTTCCCCCGAGCCAACATTTGCTCCGGCTGCGCGCGATGTAAACAAACGCTGTTTACGTTTACGCCGCTCGCTCGCCGCTGTCCTCTCGACGCGGTTCGTTGCGTGTGTTGTTGCTACGCTCGCTTTGAATTCAAATTTCCGCGACACAATTTTTCCGTCCGCGAGGCAAGCCAAAATTTTTTTTTTTCGTCAACTCGACTTTATTTTATCCCGAACCGGCCTACACCTATTCTCTCGCTCGTTGCCTGAAACGTTAAGGCGCCAGTTTGTAACGGGGCAACAGGAATTGTGCACGGCGGTCGGGAAGTCGCCCCGGTCTAACCCTGCCGAGTTCGTGGACGGAGTATAGGAAAGACGTGCTTGAGATTGACAATGCGAATACCGTTTGTCGTAATGAAACGTAGTATATTAAAGTCACTTGATATGTTACAATAAATTATGCGCGGCGCGCGAGAGGACTGATTGCGATAGTCGAGCCGAGCGTTCGGTGGACGAACCTCGGCTTTGGCGTCTGTAGTTCGCGTCGGTAATAATTCGGTAAGAGTCAATAGACTTACGGGGTCGTAGTGCGCGGAGTGTCACAAGTTCCGGTGTGCGAAGTCGAAGGCGGTCGTTTGACGGCTGGTGGCGAGAAGGCGTCCCTTCTAGCCAGTTTGCACGGCTTCCTGGTAGGCTGGATGCTAGTGCTGCGAGATCTCACGTCCGTGTGATTGCTGAGGATGATCTTCGCCTCGTGGTGTCTCGTGCTCTCGCCTCGAAGATGCTTCTGCGCGGGGTATAATGTCTCGGTTGCGCGCACGTGTCTGAACGATTCGCTATTCCGATTCTATCTGACTTCGCGCGCGGCCTCTCGCGCGCGCTTCTCCGCATGACTTGACAACACCGCGCCCGGCTGCCGAGCCATCATCGCGCGACCAAACGAGCGCGCGCGATACGAATTCGAGGCCGCTCGTTACAGTTCTAACCGAGTGACGTTAGGAGTGAAGTAAATCGCGCTAGTATATATTATTAAAGCTGTACAAGATTTAAATCATTTTATTACATTATGAATGTGCTTTCTTAAATGCCTATAAATTTAAGTTCATGGTACTAGCAAGGAACGCTCGCTTAGCTCGCGATTTACAAATTAACTGTAATGATATTTAATTATTTGGCGTTTTATAATTAAATATACTATTAACTATTAGATGTACTGTTAAGTCGCAATTCCGACCTATAATTGATTATTGAATTTTTACTTACTTGGGTTTAACTGCTTGGGCTGGAAACTCTGCTGCTGTGCTGTAGTCATGCTTATACAGGATGGATATATTCAATAGAAAAACACTTGTAGTTGATTGACTTTCACGATTTATTCAAGATAAAGTTCTATAGGTATCGGGATCGCGACTTAGCCTGGATAACTCTTGTCGACGGATAGGAGCGTCGTACAAGAGTCCAGATCGAGTGTATAATTACAACTGATCGCTCGGCGTATACAGGGGATACTCATTAACCTCGCTGATCTACTTATTAATCTGAGTCGTCAGTTTTCGGCTTCGTAACGATTCCGCTGATATTGCTTAAATGCAATACGTCTCAGGACGTCACACCCCCACAATTAGCCGATTACCCATTGGTACAATGGCAACTTTATTGTAATATTACAGAAAACTAAAATTAACTAGTGGTTTACACATAATTTTGATCCTTAAAATTCTAACATATTTTAACAATAATTTTTTTTTCACTTAAAAATTCCAACTTCTTTACTTGAAAATTTCAAGAATAGTTTTCCTTTATTAATTATTATTGTTTAAAATCATTAAATGTTTTCATTTTTATTGTTTTATATTTAAATTACTAAATATGCTGGAATTTTATTTACATATTTAAAAATCATCAATACATCGTATATGCAGAATAATATGATCGGAGTTTTAACATTAGTCTCAAATATCTATAAACTAACAATTTTCATAAAAAATATAAATTTTGTATACCTGTGTTGTTCTATACGTAGAATAACATTATAGGGGTTTTATATAATAGATTTCTTTTATAGCGGTGTTAATGAAAATAAAGATATACTAGCCTTAGATTGTGTCTGAATTTTCGCTATTGTGATTTTACCTGTATAGGTATTTGCATGTGGTGGGCGTGAAGGAATAGGTGGTGGCATTGGGGCGGATAATGGAGCGGTAATCTTTATTTCTTGTAATTCTGTCTCTTCATAAACTCTGTTCTTCTTTTTATTCATATGAATCTGCTCTTTTATGCTGCTTGTATTTTCCAGTGTTGTCAATAAATGCGTTACTGAGTTGAAAATGGCTCCACATAGATGTATTGACCATTCAAATATCGTGTGTAACGTGTAGCCTCTAATAATGGTATCGATGATCAGTTTTCCAATATGCAGGATTATGATAAAGTATCATGATAAACAGATGAAAATGACCCACATGTGATCAGTTTTTCAATAAATTTCTTATTGTATTTTCCGAAAATATGTTTTAAGATGTTTTCTCTCCTGCCATTTCTCTGGCAATCACATTTAAAAGTGATGCCTTCTCTATTGGAAACATTAATTGCTGTTGTAATTGGTCCAACTCTTCTTGAGAATATATTCCACTTGTTGCCAGTGTTTCGACAGACTCAAATATCCATCCAATCTTCGTGTTTGGTGTGAATTTTATCTATTCCTCCGAAAGTATGTAGGTACTATTGAGTTACAATTTACTTGAACTCTCTTCTTCACCAGAATATGCATTTTTGGCGTTAAGAACCAGGTTTCATTTCCTGATAAAACTGGCAAATGATTGTAGCATTCCTTTAGATGCAAAATTTGTACTGTTTTTGGTACACATTTTATTAAATGTACCACTTCTCCTGCAATTCTTGCTATGTATCCAGGTTTTTTCATAATACTATAGGCAAATTCATCCGGGGAAAGAGAGGCTATGGCTAAGGAATTTTGGATTACCTTTCTTTCAATTTCACATTTTTCCGTTATTAAATTAAAATATAAATTATTTAGCTGCTTCCCTGAATGCTTTTCTACATATACAAATTTCGAATTAACATATGTAAATAAATCTAAGTTTACGCTATTTATATTACTAATTTTATCGCTTTGGAAATAATACGCATTTAAATAACTACTCTTTTCTATGATTAGTAATTTTGGATGTTCTGTTATCCTTAATAGCTAAAGCGAACGTTACTTCATTTTAATTTAGTGCGCAAAAAATTTCATGATTAGTATCGCTAAAATATTTTGTTGCTATCCCTTTGAAAAGAATATCAAAAGAGTTTCTAAAACATTCCCCTTGCGGTAAAACTTCCCAAAACATGTGTCCTCCTTCCATATCTATACAATGTTTTTCAGAAAATTTACACACCGTTCCTGAGCTTAATCTTAATTTATCATTTTTTAAACTAACCTTAATACTATTTTGAATTAACGTTATTTTAATTAAGCCATGATCAAATACCTTAGGATCCAAAACTATCAGCGTAAGATGCACCTGAGCAAGAGTTGCCCTCTGCACTTCCAGCAAAATCTATTCCTTTTGTAATTGTTCAATTTACCTTCTAATTTGCTATTGTGTGAATATTATCATACTTAAAAATTCCTGTATCATGAATAAGTTTATATTGTTCATGACTTACTTCATAAATATATTCCTGCTCTCCATTTTCTGTAGGAATAAGATGTCCGAAGATTCCACAGCTTATACTGTTCGGTGGATTTCTATTTTACATTGTATTACCGTGACTTCTCGGAATTCAGCGACTTCTATCAGCTCGATGTTGACGCTTGTTGAATTTACTTGTGTATTGTGGAAGTCGCATTCTCGTGAGTCCAGTAGAGAGAATGTTGTTATGTTTGGTGTTGTTGTGCCGCAGTCGTATCCTATTATAGCGTGACTGTTTCGAAAAAGCGTAAAAATTATAATCATTTGAATAATCATGTTGTCCATATTCCTAGAAAGAGAAATATTTTAGTATAAAATATGGCAACGACTTAATTTATTTGTATGAACTGTTTTTGGTTTTCCATTGTAATTAATAGTTACATTACTATTTTCATGTACTCTCAGGATCTCATATTGACCCAAATTATGGTTTTTCTCCAATTTTCCTGGTTTTGGTTCTTTTATTAACCAGACCTTTTCACCAATTTTTAAGTCGATTGGATTTATAAATCGATCATAATATGCTTCTGATTTTAATTTTGAATCTATCAAATTTTCTCGAGCTAATTTTGCCATCTCTTGCATTTTTAATACAAGATTTTCTAAATATCCATTAAACGTTGGCAATTACTCTGATTTTTTTAATGTTTCGCTAGATGGAACTCTAGCTGGATAACCAAAAACTAGTTCATGTGGTGTGAACTTATGGCTCGCATGAACGCTCGTGTTATAATGAAACTATGCGAACAACTCAACCCATTCGATTTTCTTTGATGTAAAATTTTTTTCTTAACACGTGCATGAAAAAGACCCGTTTCCATGCCTCTAAAGTGAATGGCAAGCTGCTCATTTCGAGCGTGCGGGAGGGAATAGCCATTCCCTCCCGCACGCTCGAAATGAGTTTTTGTTTTTTCGATCCAGTCCAGGTGAGATTGGAAAAAAGATCTTCTGTCATCTTGATGCATTTTCTAAAATACGTGGAAGCTGCAGCTGACGTATTGCCTCCTCCCAGATAACTTAGATAGTCCACCTGTAAAATATAATTTAAAATTAAAATATATATATATATATATATATATATATATATAAAATACAACAAAAAAGACCTGGCTGCACAGGTAAACAGCCACACAGAGTAGAGGTAAATGAAATCTGCTGTGGCAGATAGTTTGCCAATACTTTGTATACTATCTGTACAATTTTACTTACCTCTATCTAAAAAAGAAAATTAATTTCACTAGTCAAGAACCTTTTAGAATTCATACATTGACAGGTTTTTTCAATTCTTTTTTGGATAGAGGTCTTTAAAATTGTACAGTTATTATAAAAAGTATTGCTAAACTTTCTGTCGAAGCAGATTTCATTTAACTCTACCCTGGGTCACTGTTTACCTATATAGCCAGACGCGCAGTACCACTTGGCGGGTATGTCTTTGCAGGTAAAGTATGACACAGAGTAGAGTTAAATGAAATCTGCTACGGTAGATAGTTTTGTAATAGGTTTTATAATAACTGTAAAATTTTAGAGACCTCAATCTATAAAAGAAAATTAATTTCACTAGTCAAGAACCTTTTAGAATTCATACATTGACAGGCTTTTTCAATTCTTTTTTGGATAGAGGTCTCTAAAATTGTACAGTTATTATAAAAAGTATTGCAAAACTATCTAAATTATTATAATCAATAAAATGACTTACAAAAGCATTGTAGTCGTCTTCCGACGCATCATCGAAGAGAAGAAGATCTTCTTTTGTCGAGAACGGAAGAAATGCCGGACGATCTTTTCTAACCATGCTCTTCTTCTTCGTCTCTCGTTTCGTCGTTGTATAGATTTTGCTGTAAAATGAAATATTAGGTTAATACCATTTAAAATACCAAGTACTACTCATTTTAAATACTTTTAAAAAAGAATTACTTACGTTGCAAGTTCTTCGAGGTTTTGTAGCCTTGTATCGAACAACCTATAAATTAATAAAGAAACAGTTAATAGGAAATTCAAATTAAAATACAAGTAATTATCATAATTTACAGTAAAAATAACACATACGTCATTTTTTCCTCAATTCTGAGAAGCGCGTCGTAGATTAAGCTATGTGGAAGAAATGGATTAGTAATTTAGAATACAAGGAATGCACGAAAATTATAGATAAAATGGAGCAAGATAATTTACTTTTTCTCTGGAGCTGCAAGCTGGGCTGAAGCTGAAGATACTGATGGTCATGAAGCAAGTGGAAGGGATGATTTTCTTGTCGGAATAAATTCAGAACCATCTACTGCACCAACTACATCTGAAACAAAACGACGATGAAATTGCTGTACGTGTGATGGATTGTGTGTCTGTGTCGAGAGTTCTTGTAATGTTGTTTGTGTGCGTTGTACGTTCTGTGTTTGTGCAACGTTTGGTAGCTGTTGCTTGTGTGTTTGTAGATAATTTAGTGATTGTTTCGTGACTGTATGCGGTGTTCGGTTGTATGTTGTAGGTGTCTTCTGTGGTGGTGTTTGTGATTGAGTTGCTGTGTATGGATGGTTGTCGGGTTTTTGTGCAGGTGTTTTGTGTGCCCTAGAATCAGAGCGAGGCAGTGGTCGTGGAGGCAGCTGCTGATTTCCACTCTGCTTCCTTGAGCTGCTGGTGGAAAAAGATTTCAGCGAAGCCATTTTCCGCATCAGATTTTGGTCTGCAATGCGAGGATCCAGTGCTCCTTGATTTTTGTTGAGACTCATCTAAGTAATTAAATTACAATAATTAATACAGTTAAAATTAAGAGACAATGATTGCAATAATCTTACTACTACTAATAATATTAGTAATCTGAAAAAATATTAAATAAGAAAAATTGATATAAATACTAAAAGAAATTAAACTAAGCGAGTGTTTCATGCGAAGACCACAAACTAACTACGATATGAAAATCACGAACTACATCTTTTGCCGGAAGTTCTGCCCAGTATGGCATTCTAAAACATTTAGCTACCACCTCATCAAGCTTAACGAGAGAAATTTGAGAAGATAACTGCGAACACAGTGTAACACCAATTGATGTAGAAGCACGAGGACTCTCAAAAAAATTTTCGATTACTTCAAAAGGCTTTACTAATAAGTAACAATCATCATTTTCCATTTTAATAACATTTTGCACAATACAAATTGATCTGTTTTCTAAAATAACCGTATTATCATGTTGATGAAATGATATTTGAAGTGGCCCTTTAATGATCTTCCTGTACTGAGTATAGCTACAATCGATCAACGGCTCTGGACCATTAAAATGCCTTCCAACGAATTTCAAACTATTTGTATTTATCCTCTCATGACGATTGACTTGACAATGTTCTGATCTCCTATTTGCAATTTGTTGAAGATGTTGACCTGGCTTCCGACATAATTTTCTACAATAAGTCATATTGTTCTCAAAAGGAAAAGCTGAATAACCATCAAGTGGTCCAAAAGATCTTACATCATCAGGAAGATGTAATAGAGCATGCGTATTATAGGAAAGAAATTCGATACCGTATATTTGTGAAGCATGACCAACAAATATTTGAATGCACTGTTCTGCAAAATCAACATTTTCCTGAGAGCACCAAGGACTAACTAAAATCCTAACATAGATTCCCTCTTGAAGAATCTGGAATAATTCCTGGACTGTTTTTTCCAAAAAAACGCGAGCACTCGTTGGTTTTTTCGAACCTTTGAAAATACCTACAATTTCTGGAGCACTCTTGAAAATGTTAGCTATACGCACCTGTATAGGCCACATCAAGATTTTGCTTTGTTTATCTAAACTTGCTTCATCAGTACTAATATCTATTTCTAGAACATCAGGAACCTCATGTATAGGAGTAGATGAAACAATTTTAATTAAAACTTTTGCAACACCTAAATGTAAGTATTCTTATCTATCCCCCCCGGCTATTTCTTCTGGAGGATGAGCCATGATAGGAGTTTTTAAAATTGTACGAGCGTCCCTATGTAGATTTGCGAAACAACGATGTGTTCCCAGAACGTGCAATACCTCATTGATTTGTTTATGAGACATATTGCAATCGGTAAAAGCTACAGCTAGCCTATTCTCGAAATCCTCCAAGTTTTCATGAGGTTCACTACAAACTGAACTGCGATCATCATCGCTAATCGATGAATTAAGCGTTTCGATGGAAGAGGCACGGTCAGAATGGATCATATCATTAGCAAAATCATCCGTGATATCCTCATCACCAATCATACGGTCATCTAAACTGTTACTAGCATTGGAAATGCGATCGCTTTCAGCTGCAATATCTTCTCTAATTCTACCACTAGTACTTTGAGAATTGTCGTGACGAGCCCTATCATACAACCTCTTCATACGAGCCCTGTGATCGAAACTACACTCGTCTAAAGACTTACGACTACTCTGCATGGACTTTAATTTATACATATCTATGCTATAGTAGTCTAAGTATAAAAAAAATACAAGTACTTATCTATATATCAAATAAAAAGTATAGAAAAGGTTTTTTTACAATAACCTTGAACCCTTAAAAGGCACCGAAGCTCTCCAACCTTCTGATGAACCTCCGTCCGTGCGATGATTTTGTTAATACACCTAAAAAATATAAAGTTTATTCAGTTTATGACTATAAGAAAGGCTAACAATATAAGAAAAGAATTTATAAAGTAAAAGACAAAGTTATTGCATGATTCAATAATTCAAAAAACAGTAAAAAATAATAGCATCATTTAATTTCTTATTATTAATTTTAATTTAAATCGAAAAAAAATTGAAAAAGCATGTCAATGTATGCATTCTGAAAGGTTCTTGACTAGTGAAATTAATTTTCTTTTTTAGATTGAGGTCTCTAAAATTTTACAGTTATTATAAAACCTATTACAAAACTATCTACCGTAGCAGATTTTATTTAACTCTACTCTGTGTCATACTTTACCTGTAAAGACACACCCGCAAACTGGTATGCGCGTCTGGCTATATAGGTAAACAGTGCTACAGGATAGAGTTAAATGATATCTGCATCGACAGATAGTTTTGCAATACTTTTTATAATAACTGTACAATTTTAGAGACCTCTATCCAAAAAAGAATTGAAACAGCATGTCGAGCAAATTGAACAGCAACAGCATGACCAGTGAAATTAATTTTCTTTTTTAGTTTGAGGTCTCTAAAATTGTATAGTTACTATAAAAAACATTACAAAGCTATTTGTCTCAGCAAACTTGACTTAACAAATTTTGTTCAACACATACCTGCTAGATAGCAATCCAGTTGAGAGTCCTCCAAGATGATGTTATTGGAAAGTGCGATGGATGGTCAGTTTCTTAAATCTGCTCTCCGTTTGTGAACCTGCAACTACAAATATATTGTAAACAAAAACTGTAAATTTATACGATGGGAATCTGTGGCAAATAAAAAGGAAATGTTGAGAGTCTTCCAGTTGATGTTGCTGGAGACTGATGAACTGTCAGCTTTTCACTCGCAGCTGATAAGGCTGGGCTTTCCTGTACAGCCGCCTGGACAGCCTCCTTCTAGCCGCAGATGTACGCAGGCGAGGTGGGCGCGGTGTACAGCTTTTCCAGGAATTGCCTCTCGACTTATCAACGATTGGATTCTGAGGAGCAAGTTTGTTTATTACAAATTGGTATTTTTGTTAAAACATAATATTACACTTACTACACTTGACAATTGAACAAACAAGATTGCAATGCAAGATAGATAATTATTGATGATCAATAATTGTCGCTCGAGAAAATTTCTTAGCTCTTCACGCACAAGTCGCTAAAGCAAGAATGAACGACAATTCTCGCTAATTTAAACAGGAGATAAAACATAAGAAAATCGCGCGCATACGGCGCAGTCGCGCGCATGCGGCGCATGTCCAGCGGCGCGAATTTTGAATCTCTTAAATTCAAAATGATAATAAAAAACTTTTGGAAAAATTCTAATATTAAATATTATAACCTAGTGGATATAAAAATATCTTAGAATGTAGAAATACATGTATTACCAGCTAACTAATAACCTCTGCTTATTTCTATAAAAAATATTACTTGATTGTACATATTGCGAGTAAGATTGTTTTATAGATAATAGCAAACACAATGCAGTTAACTTGTGACTGCAATATTCATACATTCTAGTAGAATGGATATACGAAAGTATAGCAGCTGGTTACTCGTTACCTATCAATAATTTTCAAATAATACTTATCCAGTAAAAGTTTTGACATACACTGCTTCTTCATCTCGTTCAAATCATAAGTGGCCTTCTATGCTGTTGCTACCCTCGATGATAACTTCTGCTTTTCCAGTGACTACATGAAGGTGATCCAACGTAGTTTAATTGATTTCCCTCTAGAAAACACAATTTCAAATATATCAGCTGTGTAACAAAATCTAACGAAACTATTTTCATGTCCACAAAATTATCGCACTTTGTCTTTTTACACTATTAACTCTTTCGAATATTTCATGCAAAAGCTAAATACGATAACTTTCTGAATATCTACATCAATTACAATATAGAAATGTCGCAGCATAAATTAAAAGTTACTTATCTAATTGAGGCTGCTGGTCGTCGTTTGAATGTTCATCAAACTTGTTCATCTTCTTCATCTTCAGCTGAGAAGTGATAATGAGTGTCAGTATAAATGACGACATTGATTTTCTTCTTCTTTTTGTTTCTCAAACTATGTAAAATCAGCATCCTAAGTAAGGGGGACGCAATGGCACTCATGTAAAACTCTACATTACTTAGACAATGTAGAAAAATCGATACCCAAAGAGGAAGTTTTCACATGATTGCAGGAATGTAAGCCAACATTTTCTTGAAGACCAAGATATTTGTCTGCTGCACCATACATTTTATTTTTTCCAAAAAGCTGCTTCCTATGGTCAGCCTCTTCCCACCGCATGTTCATGGCTTTGTTGGCCGATGTTCAATTACTGCTACAACTTTGTACTGACCCTGCTAAATAAACAAATTACTTGAAGTAAACAATTTTATAGAATAATTCAAATGCAATGTCCTAACAATCAATCTCTGTTTTAATTTTGATTAAATATGACTGAGATTGATTGTGAGGTTAGGTCAAAGTATACATACTCATGGTTATGTTTTTGAAGACTCCGAACTGCACAAAACTCATGAGAACTACTGCACTAGAGTTAATAACTGCACTACACACATAGTTTTCGTTTTATAACTCTTGTAAATATGTTTATTTAAACTTCTACTGCTGCTCCAATTTGTACTACTGCGCGGTGCTAGAGTAAACGTAGACTGCTGCAGAAGACACATCTCCAAATATGATGGCGTCTGCTTTGCATCCTTGCTCCGAAACGGGATATTGTATTAAAAAAATTACTTAATTTCTGAACAACAAAATGCATTGCAACCTCATCGCTGTTTTTGATAAGTTGCATTGCAAACAAACAGCGCAGTGTACTGAAAAATTGCAGGCAAATTGTCACTTCAACATGTCCCGCAATTTGTCGGCACGCGTGCTGACAATTTGCCTGCTTACAGTGCGCCTGACAAAAGCTGACCGCAAAATGACGGCAATATGACGGCAAACGCGCCGAGCAACGGTTGCGCTGATATTGCTCAGCATGCGATGTTTTCTGGGATCTATAATCTATCACCAATCTATATCTTTTCTCTCCTGGGATTAGCTCCTTCTTCGGGACTACTAACGCTGGCGCATTGAACGCACTTTTTCTTTCTCTGATTGCTTTCGTTTCTTGTAATTTGCCCATTTCTTTTAAAGCTAATGCCTTAGATTTGTGTGCTAATGGATACTGCTTTACGTATACTGGCTTGTCAGAAGTTAAGTTGATTTCATGTTGTTCTACGTTACATGTACCTAATTTGTCGCCCTCTATCCACAAACATCCGGATATTGGTTTATCATTCGCTCGATTCTTTCGTCGTTTCTTTTACCTCCGTTTTTTAATTGCAATTTCTTTCGCAAAATTTCCTTCCGTCTCGGTTTTCTGGTTTTATTTTCTTGGTTTTTATTTAAAATTTTAGTTTCTATATTTAGAATTAATTTCTCATCAATATTAAGTTCTTCTACTACTTGAGCCCCTGCTGGTATATAATCGATGTCTATTGAAACGTATTGATATTTTTTTTCTTCAAAAATTATTTTTTTATCTGCTTTAGATATTTTTACATTATTTTCCTTCATAATAGTTAATATTTCCTTATAATTCAGCCTTTTGGTTTGGGTTGGCGCTTCTTCAGGCGTTACTTGCTCTTGTAATACTGTATTTACGTCAAGTATAAAATTTTCTATATTTTTATCATCATTTTTCAAAAAATTTTCCAAGTTCCTAGACTTGTTTTCATTTATCCTTTTTTGTTGTAAACTTTGTAATTCTGATTTGTCATTTATTTCATGGATTTCCGATATTGTGTTTAAAATGGCGAAAACATCATTATTAAATGTGTTTTCTGTGACACTATAATTTTCTAGTAATGGTTCTGCCTCATTTATCTCAGTATTCTGTTTTTCATGTGATTGTTCAGTTTGTTTTAACTCATTCTCTATATTACTGATTTTGCTAGTCCTACTTTCTTCGTAAATCTCTTGATTTTCTTCATGTTGCATTCTGATTTTATCAATATTATTCTCATGATCCGTTTCTATTTAAATATTTTGTTGTTCTATATTATATGCATCATTGTCGCGAATAATTTCTTTTAAAATTATATTCAGAGTAATTTTAATTTTACATTATTGACCTCTAAGTACCCTTCATCTAAACGTAATTTACTTCTTCTTAACAATTCAATTCCCAGCTACGTGAAAATTAAAGTTTTTACCATTTATCGGTAGTTCTACTATACCTAATGTTTTTATAGAATTATTTGTGATGCCAGATAATAATATTTTTTATCTAGCAGTTGTGTTCCTATAGGAATTTGATTTTGTTTTATTATATTTATTTGTACTCCACTATCGACAAGTAAATTGCATAAATTTTTAGAATAGGGATTTATTATCTCAACATATTCTAATAAATCATTTAATTTTAAATGATATATTTCTAGTTTGATTTCTTTTTTCTCGAGCAATTGAACCTCCTACTGATCATGATCTTCATAATTTGCCCTGTTCTGATTCTGAGATGCTGTTATGACATTTGTTTTAACCGTGTTTTCTGTATTGCTGAGTGGATTTGTGTTGTAACTTCTCGATCCCTCGGTCTAGCAAGGTCCTACGCTCTGCTGGTTTTGTAATCGGAAACATTCTTCTGTCATATGGTTTGTATTTTTGCAGAGACTGCAAAATTTGCTCGCACGCATTTCCAATGATTTTACTTCGGTACTATTTTTTATGTTATGACCGCTTTTGTTACAATATGTACAGTTTTCCTCTCTTCTAGCAATATTTTCTAAATTCTTCAATTTTCTACACTTATATACAGGGTGACCACGCATTTCGCAATAATCACACTTTATTTGGCTATTATTTGTATTTTGAAAATTAGTATATTGATTGTTATAGTTGCTATATTTTCTAAAGTTATTAGAGTTACTAAAATTTAGATATTTACTATTTGAATTATTAAAACTTTGCTGTTTATTACCTATTTGAGGACAGTTTTTAGCTGAGTGGCCTTTTTCATCACAGACTTGACATTGAATATTCGCTTGAAAAGATTTTGTCTTGTGTTGCGCTACTAATATTTTGACTTTTCCACATTCTATGGCTTCATGGTCTTCTGCATTACAAATTGAGCACATTATAAATCTGTTATTTGCAATAGGACTTCTTACTAACGGGCAGTACTTTACTGAATGTCCAAGTTGATTGCATCGTTTGCATATAACCTCTGGGCATGCTTTTATCGTATGGCCCGCGCTATAGCAAAATTCACATGAATTGCTAACATCTGCCTTTTTTGTACAGGCAGTTGGATCATGACCACTTTCCTTACACTTCCAACACAATTCATATTCTATTATAAATGGGCATTGAGTCACTGTATGGCCCATAACCTGACAATATTGGCAATGATTGCCTTTAATTTTATTCAGTTTACACGCGTCTATAGAATGTCCTTGATTATTGCAAAATTTACAAATCAATTCAATTTTATCCTTGACTTTTCTGCAGTTGTTCGACAAATGCTCCTTGTTTTTACAATATACACATCCCGAATTATGACAGAATAATGCTGCATGCCCATAACTGTCATAGATTTGACACGCGTATATAGTAGCATTACTTGTATTGTGATTATGTGAATTTATATATATATATATATATATATATATATATATATATATATATATATATATATATATATATATATATATATATATATATATAATTTATTTTATGGCATAAAATTCCTCTTTTATTGAATTTCGATTCTATTTCTATAGCTTTTGTAATGGCTTCTGTTAAATTGGTTACTGCTTCCAATTCTATTCTGATTTCTTGCTTTAATCCTTCCTTAAAACCTTGAAAAGCATCATTATTTATTTTAGTTTCAAACGCGGCCTTTTTGTTGCTGTGAGACCTTGTACTTCTTTTCTGTCCTTAATCTTCAGCACTAACTCTTGCAATCTATTGTCAAAACTAAGAACCAATTCGTCCGGTTTTTGCAAAATTTCTTCAATTTGCCCATACAGAGAGTGCATATTCTCAGTAGATGGGTATATCTGTCGTATTGCTTTTACGAAATCTTCAATAGTATTGATTGTTGCATTCAACATTGCCTTGTAAGTTTCCCCTTTTAATTTAATTTTCAAAATTGGAATTAAATTAGCTTCATCTGCTGCTGATAACATATTCTTGGCATGTTTCAATTTTTCGATGTATTCATTTACCGAAATATTTTTTCCATCAAATTCTGGCACCAAATTAGCTAAATATTTTAATGATAAGCGTAGCAGATTCTCCGCCATGTTGATATCGTTGGCACGATTGCCGTCAAGAAGATTATCAAAATCAAAAGTAAAATTAAACTTTGAATTACTCGGGTTTCCAATTAAGCTAGGCTGGTCACTAATACCTTCTATATCTATTAACGATGTCTCCTCAACTCCTTGTAGAAATTTAGTATTATTAACTGTTCTGTCTAGGCCTATTGGAATCGCTGTGGCTGGTGTTATAGGTGAAAATGTTGAATGATTTTGCTTTTCTACTGTCTCGAATTCTTTTTGTTTTGCAGGTGTTAGCGGTATACTTAGGCTTAGATGGTTTTTATTAAGCTGCTTGATTTGCTTTTTGATTGCTCCCGTAGTTCGCCCTGGCGTTGTATCTTCCTGCTTCAAGTCCTTATTTTCTTTCAAAATTTCTTGAATTTCTAGATTCTGTTTACTTTGCTGATCTGTATCAAGTGTTACTATTTGTTGGCTATTACTCATTTGATAATCTCATTTTTGTTACCTTTTTATTTATTACAAAATCATATTTAGTCCAAATTTTAGAATTTCAAATCGCTTACAAACAATTCAAACGAAATTTTACTGTCCTACTTATATTTTAACACACGATCTACTTTCTAGGTATGCGCGTAATTAATTTCTTCACATATGTTTTGCATATTCTCGATTGACCTAGTGACACAAGCGCTACCAATTTGAAGCGCTTCTTTCAATCGCCTTGCTGACACTGCAACGTCAACACTTTAATTTACTTTTGGGGTATGAATATTTATATATGTAATTTATATTTGTTTAAATTTACAAATGCAACTGTAGTTTGATTAATTTGTTAAAATTTTCCCTCTTTTGCTTCCTCCTAGAGGAAGCTTTGTAATAGTAAAATTTTGAGTTTCGTCAAAACTTCTAGAAAATACGTTTTGGTGTGTTAGAAGTTCAAATCACGAGTTTTTAGAAAATGTCCGTATAGATGTCCGTATGGATGTGTGTGTGTGTGTGTGTGTGTGTATGCCGTAATATTTCTGGAACTACTCCGTCAATATCATTAAAATTTGACATACATGTGGGACGTTTTACGTCAACCGGACCATCAGTGCACCCAAAATTTGGATTAACCTAACAAGACGTTTGAGGTCTCAAAATGATCGTCTGGTCAAGGGCTTTTGAAATAGTTCTGGCCTTTTCAAAAATCCAATGTGGCGCATAAAATATGGAGCCTGAAACCCACGTTTTCATAGCACATTCAACAAAAACGATAGTAAAAATGTTTTAATTTGTGAAATATCCCACCAAAAAGCATGTACAACTCATGATAAGCCATATTATTGACTATGCTGACGGAATTCCAAAATCAAAAATGGCGGAATCAAAATGGTGGACATTATACCTCCACCAAACCCATTTTACCGCAACAAATGATTTTTGATCAGTTTAAAGTATGGATATGGGTGTTTTCAGGGTTACTGAATCTTATTTTAACCTCGACATTTCAAAATTCGAAATGGTGGATCCAAAATGGCGGACATTATACCACCACCAAACCAATTTTACCGCAACAAATGATTTTAGATCACTTTAAAGTATCGATATGAGGGTTTTTGGGGCCACTGCACCTTATTTTAACCTCGAAATTTTAAAATCCAAAATGGCCGATCCAAAATGACAGACATTATACAACCACCAAAACTATTTTATCGCAATGAACGATTTTAAATCAGTTTAAAGTATCAGTATGGGAGTTTAAGGGGCCGCTGGATCTTATTTTAACCTCGAAATTTCAAACTTCAATATGGCCAATATAAACTGGCGGATATTTGTCATAACCCACCCGCAGGCTCTCTCGCGAAAAGCCCCTGCTAACGCGCAACCCGCCGAACACGCCACGCACGCTGCATCGGTTATCACCGCGGCGCTAGTACCGTGGCGCGCCGCTAGGCGGGTGCGCATTACCCACAAGTGAAGTAGCGTCGCGGAGGGCACATAAGGAGTCCGGGTCCAGCGCTGTACCTCGCCCCTCTTCCAACAGCCTAATGCTGCAAGTACACGACTCGTGTCCAATGACAACTTGTGCAAAGACTTCAGCAAATAAAACTGTTTTGTGGCAAAGGAATTTATTGCTTTCAAGTGAGCAACCCATAGAAAGGAATATTTTCTTCAAGGAATGCTTTCTTCATCGGCGACTTTTTCTCCAACAGTCTTTTTCAGGATAGTTGGTGAGCAACTCCATCAGCGGCTTTATTCATAGGCGACTTTTTCTCCAACAGTCCTTTTTAGGATAGTTAATAGGTACATTAATAGATACATTGGCGACTTCTTCTTCAACATCCTTTTTAAGGCAGTTGTTGAGTAAGTCTTACTTTTTCGGCAACTCCTTGTTCAACTGTACTAGCCGTAATTTTGTTATTTCTAACATTTTTTTTGTTTTGGTTGTGCTTTCTCATATCCTACAACAATGTCTTCTGCGAAAAAATATCGTATCGATAGATGCGTTAATCCATTTGATATTAATACAGGACACAGCAAATCTCTTAGGAAGATCTCCAAAGAATTTCAAGATGTCTATCCTGATTATCCAACATCTTCACTGATTTGTGATACACGTAGAAAATCCTTTTACAAACTACATGAATTGTCATCTCCAAACGTCAGTAAGAGTGTTGATTTTGAATCAGAGACTGACTCACCTTCGGTTTCAAACACGGATGCACCTATGCAAGATGATCTTACAGATATTTTAAATGGACTTAAAAACAAATTCTAATCCCTGCCGGAGAACGTTCTATTACGTGTCAGTATTCTTACTATTTTGCCCGAACACTGGGCAATACGTAAAATTATGAACCAATTTGGTGTGTCTCACAGAAGGGCTCGTAAAGCAAAACAGTTAAGAGAATCAGATGGAGTTTTGGCTTCTCCTGTTGCAAAACGTGGAAAAACATTACCTGCAGAAACTACTCAGAAAGTTGAAGATTTTTACGAAAATGATCTTAACAGCAGAATTATGCCAAATAAAAAAGATACCGTTAGTATTTATTTATATGGTGAAAAAATAAAAGTGCAGAAAAGATTATTACTTACTGATATTAAGAACCTTCATAATCAATTTAAAGAACAGTTTCCTGAACATCCGATTGGGCTTACCAAGTTTGTGGAACTGAGACCAAAATGTTGTGTCTTTGCAGGATCCTCTGGTACACACAATGTATGTTTATGTACGATACACCAAAATTTCAAGGCGATGATTGACGCAGTAAATATAGAAAAAATCTCAAACAATATTCTGAAGAATTATAAAGATTGTTTGAATTTCGTTCTATGTGAGGATCCCAAACCAAGTTGTTATTTGAATGAATGCAAATTTTGTCCGGACATTCAAAAGTTTTCTAATTACGTTGAGAACATTATGAATGAGCACAATATTGATCAAGTCATCTTCAGCACGTGGCAATCAACCGATAGATCCACTTTGATAAAACAATGACTAACATCGCAAGAATTTATTGAAACTTTATGTTCTAGCCTAGAAAAGTTGATACCTCATCACTTCATCGCTAAGGAACAATTAAAGTTTATTTCTGGGAAGAAAAATAATCTTTCAGATGAAGAGGTTCTTGCTCAATTGGATTTTGCTGAGAACTATGCTTTTACAGCCCAAGATGATGCACAGGCATTTTATTTTAATAATGATCAAAGTACGATTTTTCCTGCTGTTGTTTATTATAAATCTGAAGGCAAGCTAAAGCATTTCAGTACAGTATCTATGTTCGACTGTACTACTCATGATGCCACTGCAGTATACATAATGCAGCAAAAGCTTATACCTGAAATTCGCAAGGTTTGTCCCACAGCGAAAAAGGTAATATATGCTACTGATGGTGCTAAACAGCATTTTAAAAATCGTTATCAAATGAGTAGTTTAATGAGTCATAAGAGAGATTTTGGCGTTGATGCTGAATGGCACTGTTTTGCAACAGCACACGGAAAAGGTAGTTGCGATGGAGTTGGAGCGATAGTAAAGAGAGAAGCTACAAGAGCGAGCTTACAAGCTGCAAAAAATAAAGTAATTCTAGATGTTAAAGCTCTTTATTCATAGGCTAATGGGCGATCACTCAATATAAAATTTTTCTTATACACCAAAAAAGATCACGAACAAACTCGTCAATTCCTAACAAAGAGATTTAAAAACTGTCCACCTGACACAAACATACAAATGGGGCATGGATTTATCCCAGAAAATAATGAAACGTTGAAAGTCATGCATTACGCAAATGCCAATGAACCTAGGAACAGAGTAATTTATGATATCGGCGAAAGCCATTTATCACCAGTAAAAACTCCACGAACGAGGAGCCAGAATTGATAAGAGTGCACAAAATGTCATTAAAGATTGATTCATTTGGCTAAATTATATATTTTTTTCATCCACGCAGGCATATACATATACACAGAACAATAGAAAAATGTAAGTGCAAAAACCGCAGACAGATAATTCTCAATCTAATAGACCGGAAAAATATAAGATTCATGTGCACAAATACTGATTCCGATAATACATTTATAACCATTTACCTCACAAACCCCCATATCAATACTTTAAATTGATCTAAAATCATTTGTTGCGGTAAAATTGGTTTAGTGGCGGTATAATGTCCGCCATTTTGGATCCACCATTTTAAATTTTGAAATTTCGAAGTCAAGCTAAGATTCAATGACCCCGAAAACCCCCATATCGATACTATAAACTGATCAAAAATCATTTGTTGCGGTAAAATGGGTTTGGTGGAGGTATAATGTCCACCATTTTGATTACGCCATTTTTGGTTTTGGAATTCCGTCAGCATTGTCAATAATATGTCCTATCATGAGTTGTACATGCTTTTTGGTGGGATATTTCACAAATTAGAACATTTTTACTATTGTTTTTGTTGAATGTGCTATGAAAACGTGGGTTTCAGGCTCCATATTTTATGCGCCACATTGTATTTTTGAAAAGGCCAGAACTTTTTCAAAAGCCCTTGACCAGACGATCATTTTGAGACCTCAAACGTCTTGTTAGGTTAACCCAAATTTTGGGTGCACTGATGGTCCGGTTGACGTGAAACGTCCCATGTATATTTTTGGATTCTGAATTCGGGAAATACATTTTTTATTTTTCTAACTATTTTTTTATGGCCAATTTTTGATTTGTGAAAAACACTATTTTGCGTTTTTTTTCAATCACCCCATCGTTACAAAAAATTCAGCTAATATGCATTTGAAAGAGAATAAAATTACTTACAAATATAGGTCATAACCTCGCGAAAAAAATCATGTCAATGGATCACGTGTCAAACTATATCCCATTAAAATTTCAAGTTATTTGACTACTTATTTTTTCAGTAAAAAATCGAAAACTGGAAAAAATGAGTTTTTTTTTTGTGCCTCGATTACGGAAGTAAAAAGGCTATATTGCACTTGTGATTTTGGGAAAAAGTAGATATTTTATGTGTCTTGGCTAAGTTCATTGCACAGCTTTTAAACCCCTATGGTTTTTAAGATATCAAGGTTTCAATTTTTGTTTGAAAATATTTTGATTCCTTATATCTCTAAAACAATGCAGTCAAATGCTTCAAAATTTTATTTACTGATTCACCATAAAAAAGCTATTTGCTGCTAAAATTTTAAACGATTTCGTCGAGCGGTTCTCAAGTAAAGAGCTAAAATGTAAAAACTGATTTTTCTCAAAACTTTTTCTTCCTCTTATAGGAGTGTCGTTGCACGTTGTTAAAGTCCCTCCCTATGAATTGTCCCTATGCAACATGTTTTGAGAGTAGAATTATACGGCACAATATATATTTGTTTTTTTTTTTTTTATAGTAAAATTATACGTAAGTTTTTTTAGATTACAATCTTATTCTCTTCTCTTAATACGAAACTTTATTTTTACAGAGTTATCCTTTCATCAATCTCTTCTTTTTCGCCATTTTGAGAGATTTTGATCGGATTTTTCTTATTATTATATATCTTTTGCTATAAGAAAATTGCTCCAACAGCAAAATAATTAAGCTTTGAAATATTTAAAATGGCATTCATATACTGTATTTTAAAACAATATTTTATTTATTGGAACAATAAATTTAGTTGAAGGAAGCTACGTTCCAATGAATTGGCAGCGGTTTTTTTATATGTAATTTTTCTTTTAAGACTCTATAATTCGATTTGTATCGGAACCAATGTTAAGTCGCAATTCCGGTCTATAATTGATTATTGAATTTTTACTTACTTGGGTTTAACCGCTTGGGCTGGAAACTCTGCTGCTGTGCTGTAGTCAGGCGTATACAGGATGGATATATTCAATAGAAAAACACTTGTAGTTGATTGACTTTCACGATTTATTCAAGATAAAGTTCTATAGGTATCGGGATCGCGACTTAGCCTGGATAACTCTTGTCGACGGATAGGAGCGTCGTACAAGAGTCCAGATCGAGTGTATAATTACAACTAGTCGCTCGGCGTATACAGGGGATACTCATTAACCTCGCTGATCTACTTATTAATTTGAGTCGTCAGTTTTCGGCTTCGTAACGATTCCGCTGATATTATTTTAATGCAATACGTCGCAGGACGTCACAGTACACTCGATTGTAGTTAATTCTTGTGGAATATTTTTGACATGCTCCGATCAGATTGCCGTATTGATAAATTCTAACCAATCAAAAGCACGATTTCAAAAACGTTTTACGAGAATTAATTACCGTCGAGTATAAATAAACATATTCAATAATGTCGACATTCTATAAAAGTATATATGGCTACTAGTATACAGGACAAGTTTTAAAATTATAGTATAAAATAGAAATAAATTTTAAATATTTAAAAATGTTTTCAAATTCTTTTCAATGCTCCGCGTGCGTTGAAGCACATTTTCCGCACCCTGTATCGAAAAATAACGTTCGATACACATGCGAAAAGTTTATTCTACACGAGTAAGAGTTTTGTTGGCCGAGCGAGCGAGTTTGCGCACTTGTATCAAAATATACTCTTTTAACAATCCTTATTAAAAAATCTCTAGTGAGATCTTCGGTCAAAATTTTATCTGTGATTTTGCGTAAGGATTTTTGAAATTTTATAAATAGTTAATATTCAGTTGGAAATTTCAAAAGACAACTTTAAAATCCGTGGAGTAAACTCCCTACTGAGATCGTGGCAGTCTAGGAATGATTATAAAACCACTCCTAACCGTATTGGCCTGAAGCCACGAATCGCCTTGTCGATTCGCGCATATGAGAGCCAAATGACGGAGAAACGTTCGCTAAAACTACTAATATGTAGAATATATTATTAATAAAAAATAAATACGTCGCACTTGCTTTTATCCCTAGTAGCCCTCGATTACGTCCGAACAAGGGATGACTATAGATAACTGATGAGAATGTTAAAAAATCAAAAATTTATTGTCAGCTTGGTGCGTGCAGTCACACGGTTCGCGAGTATACACAACTACAAATTTTTATAAGATATGTATATAATTCAAATGAGAGTGAAAATAAAATTATGAAACAAGTAATCGAAACCAATAAAATTTTGATTTGGCTCTTATATGAAAACTATCATACCTAGAGGGCTTAAATTTTGCATCTTAATTTGTATTAGCATGTTGAAACAATACATTGAGTTAAATTCATTGTGGCTGATATGAATTCGACTTTCATGTATAGACCCGCATGTATTTTTTTCCGATAAAGCCATAGGGTTCAGGGTGAAAATCCAAACCAAGAGAGTTAAGTAAAAACTGGCATCACAGTCTGTTTCTAAGTGATTTAACAAGTCTTAACGCAAAAGAACAGACATTAAACTTCAGTATCATGGATTTACCATGATTATGAGAGATTTGGTGGTTGACAATAACTGGCTCGCATACTGATGAGATTGAAATATCTGTGCAAATCTTATCATTGGTGACTTTGAGTACATCGATGAAACTTTTTACACAGTAATTGCACTTGAACAACACAAAGTCAGTCAGTACAGCATGTTTGTACATACTTTCATATATGAGGGTGTGCAAATATGTAGGGTTAGGTTGCCAATCTTAATGGGCACATTAAAAATTATATTTACCCTTTGAAAAACATTCCTGATAAATTATTACGGTATATACCCTGTTGAAAATAATGACGTCATAAAATGAACGGGACAGAATTATCGGAATACCATTTGATAACAGGGATATAGAATACATTATTCAAAGTATTTAATTATTTGTAATGTTTGTTAAAAACATCTGTTTGATTATAAATTATGGTTGAAGAATAAAAGAAATTTAATATTAATGTATCTTTCCCTGCTAAAAAACTCACGTGAGTGCTCTTTATATAAAGAAAATTATTTCATAACGATTTTCGTCATTTCATATTCAGAAACACTTGGCTTTAAAAAAAGGATTATATCTTCACAAATAGTTATTCGCAGCATCCCTTTTATGTGGACAGAATCTGCAGATTATATCTTGTGATGTGCATAAACATATACAGCATTCGCCATTTCATATTTACAAATAAATAACTTAAAGAAAAAGAGAAAGTAGAAATGTATATTTTTATCCTATGTACCTGTTTATACCATTTAATAGTTTTTTATTTATAAAATATATCATCTTTTGGGAAATAAATGCAAAAAAAAAATCCGCACAAACCGACATTTTTAAAGCGCTTTTATTGCTAAGAACTAATCGAAATTTGATACAATTGAAATTATTTTTCCAGTAACTCGAACGATTTGAGTTCATAGAACATTCCTACCGTAAAATAGATTTAATTCTTTTATTTTTATGAGTTTTGGAGGGTTTTTACAAAATCGACCAAATATAAAATTTTAATATAGTGTAGATGGGTATAATATATGCAAGTATAGCAAAAAAATTAGCAGCATTAGCTATGGTTAGTAAGTAGATGGGTGAGCAATTGACGTAAAATGAAGAAAAATAAGGAAAAATGCATAAATATATTTTTTTCTATTTCACTTGCTTCTAGAGGAAGCTTGGTAATGAATTAGAATCTCCGATTCCATTACGCGCCTACAACGCCAATTAAAATAGAGACACACAAAACAAATACACATACACACACTCGCGAGCACCGCCATTGCAACAGCCACAAGAAGCACCACATCATAATCCTACAAAAATAGGAGAGTAGCAACAACCGCGCATGGGGCGTAGATTATCCGAAAAAACGACTGTCGTCAAAAAAACTGACACGGACTATCAACAGAATTAAAAAGATGTCAATAGACAATCAAAAACGATATCGCGATATCCCACAAATAGCGACAAGCTCGTAAAAATAACCACAGGGAAATACAGCGGCAACAGCACGAAATTGGCAAGCAAATACCGGACAAGCGCGCTTTCCTAAAATAAAAACAAATCGGGAAAGTCACACGTGACGGAGCATAGGCGACGAGAAGCAGCAGGACGGCTAGTCACGAGTCGACTCCTAAAAACGACGGTAATACATTTTTTACGAGGTCACGTGCTATTAGAAAGAAAGTCGTGAGAATATCTCATATTAGGCACTCCTAATATGGAAAAAGAAGAAGAAAGAAGTTTCAGTATAAAAAGACCAGGAGCAAAGGGGTGAGCCTCGCCAGTTTTTCGGGAGTCACCATACAGATCGTTACTCTGTTCGTCAATTTTCCAAAAGAGCGTAACAGCTCGTTATTCTGCTAGTCGCCAGACCTATCAGTTCAAGAATAATAATGCGCCGTACAAATATTTACCCAGACAAACCTACGAACCATCTCTGGAATTGTAACAAGACTCTAAGCCGCAGGCAAGGGCACCTTTACGACTGCACCTACACCACGTTTGATGGACGAGTGCCGAGAGCACAGCCCATCTCCAGCCGTTCGACTGAACCACCGACGCAAGGCTGTTAGAAGGACGAGGCCAACAGCTGCATCTTCGGAGAGCCGCATCAAGAAAGAAAAACACACACGCACACATGCACATGCACACAAGGTAATTTTCTCTTTATTTTCTTTTTAATAAAAGTAGAACCATTGAAACTAACCCGCGCGTAAAGTGATTTTGTCTCCGACTCCCTTTCCCGGAAGTCAGTGACCGCGTTTGCGGTAGCCAAAAGGGATTTCCTTCTGACAAATTTATATAAAAAGGTAGGAACTCAAATATATAAATATTGATGGGTTGCGACGTAACAGTAATAGTAAAATTTTCAGTTTTACTAAAACTTCGTAGAAACGCATTTAGAGGTGTTTATGTCCAAATCATGCGTTTTTAGAAAATGTTTGTGCGGATGGCTGTGTGTGTACGTATACCGTTATGATTCTGGAACCACGCGACCGATCGTAATAAAATTTGTCATGCATGTATGTTTTCTCATTCTGACTTCGGGAATTTTTTTTACGATTCTAACCATTTTATGGCCATATTATAGCTATTTTCTGATTTTCGAAAAAATATTTTTGCTTTTTTTTGATCATATGATTTCTACAATATATTCAACAATAGTGTATCTACAAGTGCATAATATTGCCTATTCTTTCCTGCAAGATTTTCCAGATTGACTGTTTTGTTCAATTGTTATGATAAAAAGGGTTTTTAAAGCTTTTGGGAGGAAGCATTATCTCACGTCCACATCTATGTATTACCGGCTCAGTCAAGGCAGGGATCCGCAGTCTTGTCCAGCTCCTTATATACCCGGGGCTATCCCTCTCTCCAATGCTTATATCGGCAAGTTATCCGTTGCTGCTCTCTTACCTGCCAGGTGGGCCCGTCGTCTCAAATTCTTAAATTGAGAGTTACATTCAACTTGGTAGTGACGCTCAAGTTGAGGGTGCCAAACTTTCCTCAAATTAAGAGTTGTTATTTGGGCGTTCATTTGAGTGTTTTACTCTCAAAATTTGGGAGTCTTTTCCATAAGGGCACGCCCGATTTTAAGATCATTCTTATTCTGTAATTAGATCGCGCTCATATTAGCCAATAAACCTGCATCTGAGTCTCGCCAGCATGGGTAGCCCGCCGTGCCACTGACGCGTTACCGTAGCTGTCGCCTATACCGATATGCTAACGTGCACGCCTCATTTTTTGGCGTAGCAGGGTCATGACAAATTAACGACTGACGATCAAATGCTTATTTTAAGCTTACTCGCAACTTAATTAGGAAAGAACAAGGAGAAAAAAATATCCCGGAAACTGCTTGTAACAATGCACTTGCAGCTTTAGTTTCGTAGCTTAGGCTGCGGTTTCAGCCAAGTTTCCGCGAAACTCGGGCGCCATTTCTAGATGCATGATCGTTGTTTGCTGCTTTATCAGATTGCGCATAGGTTTTCCCGTACCATATCTGATAAAACACCGTATTAGACCGATGGCAATTAACGCGCCTATCATGGACCACAACGAGTATCTGAAAATACTTGCATAATCGCTTAAGTTTTTCATCTTGAAAGCTACAGCTTTTCTGTGCGCAATTTCCCGAGCTTTAATCGTGATTTTGCGTAGGCCCGCCTCGACCTTTAAATTCTCGAGGTCGGTGCCGTGCAAATTTGTTACGCGGTAGGCGGTTTCGCTCGCGATTGCTTGCTCAAAGTCTGCTTCCGTATTCGCTGAATTATTCAGGCTTGCGATTATTTTTGATATATTAAATTGTATTGTCTCGAACACTATCTTGTTCAACCGGGTAACAAGAGAGCGAGATGCCGTCAAGCGGGCATTGCCCGTGTGAGCCGTGCAGTCCTCGTGGAGTTCGAGTATTCCCTCTCCCACTATTCGTGTGGCTATTTGTTCAGCGCGTAGGCATTGAATAGATATATCTTCGGGACATCTTGTAGCGTAGATCCACGTGTTGGTTTTGTACAATCTCAGTCAAGACGTGTCTCTTAGCTGTTTTACTCTGATATCGCAAAAACTCGGATCTGCGATCGGGTGTCCCGACGCGATTTTCACGTCGCACGCGGCACTGTCTTGAATTTCGCGAATGGGTTCGGAATTAATCTTGATCAATGTATTGCCAAGCTTGCGCAGCTTCGAGATTCTTTCTGCTGGTAAGGGCATATACGTGCGATTCGACTCGCTTACGGCAAAGTAATTGTGCTCCGGCTAAATTACGCCGCGATGCTTGATACATTTAAGATTTGCTGTACCGCCGGTATCGGCAAGGCCTTATAAAGATTGAATTTTTCTATGTCGAGTAAGGGAATCGCTGACTTGATGACTTCGGTATCGAGTCAAAACTGGGCTATGCTGGTTTTCATAGTAGTGCTTTGAACAATATTTTGATTGCGCTTGGTTCATCGCGGCCACCGCGGTTGTAACGCCGTGAGATTCCTGGTCATGCTATTATTATAATCTTTATATGTTATTTCGTCGCTGTTTTGTGGATAACTCGAAGGTCTTTACACCGAACAGTAGTTTGTGCAGAGTGTACCGGGTGCTCTCGTGTTCCGTGCAGTTATACGCTTGCTGGCAAATCGCGGTCTAGTCGTCCCACTTAACGGTATCTTTAACGTATTTTCGCAGGTATTCCATGAACGTAAGATGCATTCTTTCGATCGACCCGTTCGCTTGCGGATAATACGCTGTCGTGCAGAATTTCGTTATACCGCAAATTCTCGCGTGTTCTTCGAGAACTTTGTTTTAAAAATCGTACCCTGATTTGTCACGATCGCGGCTGGCGGTCCGAACACACAAATTATCTTTTGGGTGAGCACGCGCGTAACTTCATCCGCATTGACTTGTCTTGTCGGTGTTAAAATTGTATATTTCGTAAGTATCTCTTGGGCTGATAAAATATATGTGTTGCCGCGTTCCGTCTCTTCCAAGGGCCCGTAAGAATCTAGCGCTATTTGAGCGAACGAGGTGGACGGAGTATTGCTGATTATTAGTGGGAGACGCGTCTTTACCCGAACTAGCTTGTTACTTTGACACGTGGCGCACCTTGCAACGAATTGCTTTATCTCTAGGCGCATATTGCGCCAGTAAAAATCGCTCGCGATTTTACTATATGTATTCGATACGTCACGGTGTGCCCCCATTGCCGCTCCGAGCTTGCGCTCTTTGGATTAGCGCCTGCGTGTGCATACGGTGGTGGGGTAGGATCCATTATATCTAGAAAGCTCGAATTTCGCGATACTGGGCTGCATGGAAATTTGAATGTCTGCAGCGGTTCTATCTCGTTAGCGACTTCGCCCGACAGAGCATCCGGGGGCTCTCGTCACCGCTGCTTGAGCCGCTCGGTACGTAGTGTTTTTTGGGTGCCGAGCTCCGTGTTCTCTGCAAGCCACCAGCCACTTGGACTGTAGGTGCTACGTAATTTATGTAGGGCCGAATTTCGGGGAGAATACACGCGCTGAGCGTGTTATCAGAAAGAGTTGATTTTATGGAGCACATCAACTTATCGGAATTTCGCGGTACACGTGTTCGCGATTTTTTACTTCCAAAAACCACTAGATTTTCAATTTTTCATCCGCATGTTAGACGTCGTGTAACAAACGTCATAAGTCATTGAAATTGTTTCTGACCGCGAGAATTTCGCCTTGCCTGTGTAAATTAGTGTGTTGTCGCCGCACTTCTTTTTTAACTTGGTGCGACTTACCGAACTTTCCGAGTCCTACGCCTCCCGTCGCACCTTTTCGTTTTCGTCGGTGCCTTGTTTTTTGATTGCGCGCGCGCGGAAGATTCTGCCCGGTGGTGCGCCTGCTTCCTCATCTGGATTTCTCTTATCTGCTTATCGGCTAGTTTGTATAATTCCAAACGTGGTAAGTCCGGGTTTACTTCCCCTTCTGGAATCACCGGGTTACAAGATAAAGCGTCCGCGTTCGCGTTTTTAATACCCGCGCGATATACAATGTCAAAATCGTACCCTGTGAGCGCTGCTTTCAAACGATTAAACGCAAATCTGGTTTCTTCGTCGTACAGATCGTAAATTTTCTTCCAAATAGGTAGTGCCGAAACTGCTCTTTCGCAAATACAATCGCGAGGAGTTCTTTATCGTACGTCGGATATCTAAGTTCGCTACCCTTTAGGCATCGCGACGCGTACGCACACGGTTGATCCAAGACTATTTTACCTTGGCTTAAAATTGCATCCAAGGTAAAATCGTTGGCATCCGTGGTCATGATGAACGGCTGTGTTAAATCTGGAGTTTTCAGTACCGGCTCCTCTGACATTCGTCTGCGCAACATTTCGAAAGCGGTGTGCTCTACCTCGCTCCAGACAAACTCTACGTCTCTCTGCAAAAGTTTAAATAGCGGATACGCGATCTTGGAAAAATTTTGAATGAATCGGCGGTAATAACTAAATAAGCCTAGGGCTTGTATTAGTTTTCTAGCATCCGTGGGCGTTGGATAATTTGCCATCGCGTGCGTTTCTTCCGGGTCCGTTTTTATGTGCTTGCTACCGCTATGTGCCCAAGCACTTGGGCATCCCTTTTTGAAAACTGGCACTTCTTTGGTTCTACCGCCATGTTCGCATCTAAAAGCCTTTTCAGTACACGGCGTAAGCGGTTCCTATGCTCGTCGAGGGTTTCGTTGAAAACCATTAAGTCGTCGAGGTGAATCTCAACCTCGTCGCCTTGCAGGACAGCTATCACTAGTGACATCGTCCTAGTAAATGTTATGATTGCCTGTTTGAGGCCCATGGCTATCCTGTTGAATTGCAACAGCTGGTTCCCATGGTTACCCTCGGGCGCGTAAAATGCGGTCAAATGCGCGGAATCGGGATGCATTTTTATTTGATGGTATCCCTGCTTGAGATCCATGACAGTTATAAGATTTGCCGCAGCAAGGTGCTTGAGAATATCGCTAGAAAAAGAAAGCGGGTGGCAGCTGCCCTCGGTTTCTTCGTTAAGGTAGATCGCACGCGAATCCGTAGAGCCCTCGAACTCGATAGCCTCGTTATCGTGGCGCCTAGATTTTTCGGGGACCTACAGCTAACTTGATAATCTTAATCTGAAAAGGAATTGCTTTAATACGTCTCCTTTTGCGTGGCGCATTCTAGCCTCTCGGTCAGCACAGGATAAATCGGGAGCCGAATTCATGATGGTCATAAAGCGATTGTACAGTTTTTCCACGCGTAGCCACTCGCCAACCGGCTTGTTCGGGCCTTAATGGCCCTGATTCGTGCGTGAATTTGATCCGCGATTCCGATATTGGCGAAATGTAGCGAAAAGTCGTGCAAACGTCTTTCTACGGACCTATAGTTTGCTATCCTCGCACGATAAACCTCCGTCGCTTTGCTCCTCAACCTGTTTGCAATGTGAAGCTACATGTAATTTTCGTGGCTTGGCCCATACGAACTTATGACGTCGCCGACCGCATCGCAAAAAAGGTTGAGATTATCGGGGTCGCCATCGAAATGTGGCATGAATGCCGCCGCCTGATGGAACGGCATTTTTGCGTCATTTTCCTTGCTTCCCGGCGCACTCGTGATTCTTTGCTCCGTGTCAGGCGGCACCTGTATTCTTTCGATCGCCGCGGTGGCTCTCGTCGAGGTGGCTCGCTTTACGTGCTTGCGTTTAGTGCGTTTTCCGTTGAATTTGCGTGCTTTCTAGCCTGTTTACCACGCCTTGACTGAGAATACTTGTCCTCCCACCCGCTCGCTGTCACGAACGCATCCGCGGGTGTCTCGCTGCGAGAGCTCCCGCTCACCTCGCTTTCAGACTCATAGTCGGAGCCGTTTCGAGGCTCGAAGTTCGATTCAGAGCTAGCTGTAGCAAACTGCGAATGAATCGCGGTCTAGCACGCCATCGTATTCGCTGTCGAATTCCTGGTCGGATTAGCTATTCAAGCGGGTTTGCCTTGCTGCGCCTATATTTCTACGGTGAAGTCGTTCCTGCTGTGGCGATCTACGGTGACTCGAATTTGCTCGACTCTGGTTGTATTCGCGTGCGTGAGAGCCGTGGGACGCATGACCATTTATTCGTCGGGGGCCCTCTGACTTTATTTTCCTGATCGCTCGCTCGGGACGGGCTAAGGATAATTTTCGCGCAGCTTCCAGCTTCTGTAAGGGTGTTTTTCTCTAAGCTTTCACTCGACTCTCGCGCTCTTTATCTGCGAACGCTGCTATCCTAGCGTCGCTTTCGCTAGCGCGCTTATCCCGGCTATGAATTTCCCGTTGCGTGCGACGATTTTAAATGCTTTTTCGGCGCCCGAGGCTGTCACAACTACTACTTGATGAGCTCCTTCGCTCGCGTCCGTTTCCCGCTGTGCTTTGTTCGATCAAAGGTTTTAAATGCTGTACGCTAATTGTCACCGTCGGTTGGTCGTAATGATTTTTCTGATCACCGTGCGTACTACGCCCGGATCGGCGACTCCTGCCGCTACCGCTTGAGTCACCGATTGAGCTTTCGTATGATTTTATTGAATTTCCCCCGCGCGTGTTTCGTGCTGAATGGGCTCCCGCTCCTGTAATGATCTAGGCAGTTTATGCGTTTGACAGATGCATTAAGGATGGACAGCATGAGCGCGAGTTCTGATCGTGTTCGAATGGTACGTGGCTGTTTCCGCCTGAATTTGGGATTCTGCCGAATAGTTCGAAACCTTTGTGCGCGAGCCTTTCCTGCTTCCTGGAATGCTCCAGGTCGCTTTCGACATCTCTTATTTTCTGTTTCTTCTACCCACCGAGGCCGAACGCGACCTTGGCTGCTCCGAGCACCTCGGAAGGTGCCATCGTACTGCCGCGATTTATATTTAGCGGTCTATGGGCTATTTATAGTCAAATTTTTATGATAACGCTCCTGAAAAGCCGAGCTGAACTGCTGCTTGTTATCCGTTGGTCCAGGTGGGCTTAGTTGATCCAGATAGATTTTGTGGGCCGAAGGTTGGCTTTGAGGTTGGTTGCAGGAGTTATTCGTCGGCCCTTTGAGTCAGCTTGCGGAATTTGGCAGTCAGATTAATTTTCCTGCTACTCTCTTCGCTTGGCTTATTGCTCGACACCCATATTAGGGCTGGATATCCAGGCTTGAAGGACTTGACATTTCCTTGTGTCAGAAGCTTCCTTATTTCGTTGAGAATCCGCTCCTGCATAGCTGGCCGTTGCTTGCTCATCTTTTCTTGGAGACGAGGATTTTCTAGCGAGATCCTGACGGCCGTTTATTATTCTTCTTTCGAGCTCCTGTATTATTTGCCCGTAACCTCTACGACCACGAGTATATTATATCTGCATTCAGTGGGGTTCCTTGATTTTTCTGGCCCAGGCTTTTAATCGCTGCTCCTGCACACTGCTGCGATGTCCGCCGTTGCGGTGCTTAAAATAACGAGCCGGATTTCGGAGAAAAACTTCCGAATTAAATTTTTGCGAAATGCTCGACCTCCTTGCTTCTCTATGCTGCTTGACTTGCTGCAATAGAGACCCACGAGGGATGCTAAATGTTACGGATGGATGGTACGTCCAGCTCTGTGAGCAGGGCAAGGAACAAGGCAGAGAAGTTGCGTGAAATGCCGTTTATTCCGCAAAGCTGGAGGTCTACTTGGTTTGGCGGTCGCCGTTGATCTGCACGCTCCGCCGTCTTAGTGACCCGTCGTTGGCGAGTGGCTCCACTTTCAGAAGTGCATATACTGCACCTCTGCACGAAAAGACTCCGAGCACCGGCATTGCCTACTGACGATGCGCTCTACGCGCCGCCAGCAGCAGCCATCGGAGATGCCACCGGAGAGCCCTTTTTTTTTTTTTTTTTTTATTTATTTAGACCGGAGAGCCCATGGCTCATCCGTGACAACTGAAACATATCAAAAACTTATTAAAATCGGTGAGGTCGAGTTGGCGGGGGGTTCTTTAGAATACTAACAATTGTCGTTTGTCGTTTCCGAAGATGAGTGCAATTGTTTGAGATAAATCAGTTAGTCGCGAGCGAGAAATTATCCAATATTGTCTATTCTTGAATAAACCCGAATGTGGATTTGATAGCAAGTGCACACTTTTAATCTTTTAACTCCTGACGCGCCCATTTATACTCGAAATCTATTTGCTTTGGAAGATAAACTGACGCCCCACTGAGAGGATGTGCAGATAGCAGAGCAGGTCAGAAGCAGAATAAGGCACAAGATAAGTAAAATGCACACATATAAGCTACATGTCTCACTAAATATTCTTTTTCTCTCTTTCTCTTTCTCATAATTCATTGCATAAGACTTTTAGCTATTACAATTATAGCTACTGAAGGCTATTATTTCTTATATCGCGAAGGTAGTCAGGCACCAATGGCGCTAAGACTTTGTGTGTCGAAGCTTCGTCATCATCCATGTTTATAAAGCCAATCAATCCGTAGAATTACTGTCTGGTGATAACTCTCATAAGTTTAGGACATAATAGTATTTTTGATGGCTTCCCATAAACTGTTTGGATCACCATCTGCCTTCCTCAGCGCATCTGTTTCCTCGAGCACCAAAAACTGGTTACTGATTTTTACTTATTACTTAATTCGCTCCACCCCGTTACATAGTTTTTCAATATCAGAGGTTCCAACTTTGTCCGTCGTTTACTATTTTGATCCACTCCTAATCTGGCTCTTAATTTGGCCAATTCTAGAAAATGATCCGAGTCGTAATCCCCCCCCCTTCATAGGTTCTTACGTCAAGTACATTCGTTTGGCGCTTCTTATCAAGCATCTAAGTAAATTATTGATCTGATATTGCATAGTTTCATCCGGTGATGTCCTTGCTTTATGTGTACTTTATTTTTCGCTGGCTCGCGATGAGTGGTGACGAACAGACCTTAACTTTACCATAACCTATAATAATTTAAAACACTGGGCGGTTAATCATAGATTTAAAATACTTTATCGGCAATAGCTAAAATAATTATATTTACATGAAATTCTTTTCAAAATAGTTTTGCAGTCAATATATGTATATAAAAAATGTAATATTGCGGATGTCAAAAATGTAAATGTGTGTAAAATAAATAGCGCAACACATAAATGTGTAATAAATATAAAATTATAATTATTGTGTAATAAATAAAAGTAAATGGAAAGTAGTTTGTTGTATTTTGCTTCCTCCTAGAGGAAGCTTTGTAATAGTAAAATTTTGAGTTTCTTCAAAACTTCAAGAAAATACTTTATAGTGTGTTAGAAGTTCAAATCAAGTGTTTTTAGAAAATGTCCGTATGGATGTGTGTGTGTGCGCGCGTGTGTATGTATACCGTAATATTACTGGAACTACTCCGTCAATATCAATAAAATTTGACATGCATATATATTTTTGGATTCTGAATTCGGAAAAAACAGTTATTTTCTATTTTCTCAACTATAGTTTTTTATGGCCATTTTTTGATTTTTGAAAAATACTATTTTGCGTTTTCAATCATCCCATTGTTACAAACAATTCAGCTATAATGCATTTGAAAGAGAATAAAATTACTTACAAATATAGGTCATAACCTCGCGAAAAAAATTATGTCGATGGGTCCGTGTCAAACTATATGCCATTACAATTTCAAGTGATTTGACCACTTATTTTTTCAGCAATAAATCGAAAACTGAAAAAAATAGTTTTTTTGTGCTTTGATAACGGACGCAAAAAGGCCTTATTGCACTTGAGATTTTGGGAAAAAATAGATATTTTATGTGTTTTGGCTAAGTTCATTGCACAGCTTTCAAACCCCTATGGTTTGTAAGATATTAAGGTTTCATGCCAAGATAATTACTAAACAATTTCAAAACCTATACCAGCTCCAAACAGCTAATGTAAAGTTCTATTTTATTAAAAAATAGCATCAAAGTATATATTGTAACGGGATTTTTGAAAACTAAAATGCATAAATGTAAAGCGACGAGGGTGACTTGACCCAATATCCCCGAGATCTCAAGCCAATGACGTACTCTTGTGCACTTGGCGGTAAGGTATTTTTGCGGAACGTTTTTGAAATCACGCAACCTGATTGATTAGTTTTTGTGAATTAAGAGCTCTGATTGGAGCGATTCAAAAAACTACGGAGAGTTTATAGTTCCTACATGACTAACAATAATTAATGAAAACAATTGTTTTTTAATTTTTAATTTTAATAAGAAATTTTAAAAAACACGTTATCTTTGTCAATCAGCTCAAAAATCTGATCAGTTCTTCGTTAGATTATACTCGATAAATTTGTAAAGATTCAGCAAAAAATACAAATGCATTAGGAAGTTATCGTGCTGACCATTTTCGCGAACACGCGCAGATACATACATACGTACATACATACATGCATACATATATACATACATACATAACTCCGCTACGCCGGTGCCAAGCCCGGGGCCCTATCACACAAAAGGTGAGAAAGGAGGAGGGGAGGAGTAGCAACCTCGTTAAAATAACCAAGGCTCATCTGGCCCGGATGACAGCACCTTGTTAAAGGGCTCCTTCCTAGGATACAGGATAGGAGAAGAAACCTCGAATATAAATCAATCATGGACAGTGAGTTAATTAAAAAACTGCCCTGAACGGGTCAAGCTTTAGAGCCCATTCCCGACGTTGGCTCCGATCGGGTGAAAGACCCGGTGGCCGACGCAGGCTCCATGGATGTTGGGGGGAGCCAATTAACTCAAACAAGACAGGAGGTTATATAGGTGGGTCACTCGGCCCTCAAAGGAAGATTAGCCTCAAGTGACGCATGGTGTTGTAGCTCAGAAAGGCACTAGAAAATCTAAGCCGCCAAGGGCAAGACCAACCCGACCGGAGGCTCTAATCATAAGAGCTACCGACGGAAAGTCCTACGCTAATATCTTACGAAAGATGAAAGCAGACCCAAAACTGAAGATGCTAGGGGATAGCGTAAATAGGATACGCAAACGGCGGTTGGTGACCTACTTTTGGAACTCCAACACACATCGGAAGGGAAAGCAACGGAACTTCGACAAGCGGTGCAAGAAGTGCTAGAAGAGGGTGTCACCGCAAGAACCCTACAAGATATAGAGGTCTTTGAAGTAAAGGATCTTGATGTTCTAACCACTAAGGAGGACATTGTGGAAGCGCTATGAAGGGAGTTTCAAGATAGCGTCTCAAATGCAGTGGAGGAAACGGCAGTAAAGTCTGTGCGCAAGGCATATGGCGATACGCAGACGGCGGTCATTCAAATGCCAGTAAAAATGGCTCAGCAGATGATCGCAAAGCAAAAAATCAGGATAGGCTGGATAGTATGCAGAATACGAGAGATAAAGCGGAATGCACGTCCACTTCTCTGCTATAAATGTCTAAGATTTGGACATATCGGCAAAAACTGCACAGTAACACAGGATTGAAGTAACCACTGTTACAAGTGTGGAGTCGAAGGACATAATGCAAGAGATTGTAAAAAGAAACCGAGCTGCGTTCTCTGCCAAGAAAGAGGAGCAACAGAGAAAAGTGACCATGCTGCTGGTAGCTACACATGCCCAGTATACCGAGCGGCAGTAGAGAAGTTGAAGAAACGAAGATAATGAAGATAGTGCAGTTGAACTTGAATCACTGCGAGACAGCACAGGATTTACTTACCCAGTACGTTCATGAGACGAAGGCCGACGTAGCCATTATAGTAACCATACAGGGCTCTGGACGAGACATCGTGGGAAACAGACGACACTGGCAGAGCAGCGATCTGGGCATGTGGGAACGTGGCAATCCAGGAAAAAATGTTAACCAGCGAGGAAGGAATTGTTCGTGCAAAGATAGCAGAAATACACGTATACAGATGCTATGCTAAACAAGATGGGATGTTAGTGACACAGGACGATGGACACATCGCCTTATACCAAAAATAGAGGATTGGACTGGAAGAGAACATGGGGAGGTCAACTACTACCTCACACAGTTTTTAACCGGTCACGGATGCTTCCGGGCTTATCTGCACCGATTAAAAATAGAGGATTGTCCAAACTGCCCAGCTTGTTTGGAAGCTAACGAAGATGCGAAGCATGTTCTCTGTGACTGTTCGCGATACCAAATGGAGCGAGAAGAACTCGAGTGTTATCTCCAGACCAGAGTGATACCTGAGTCAATGATGACAACTATGTTGACGTCGGAGCATGGTTGGAACGCAGTAAACAACTACGTAAGGACTATCCTCAAGAAGGTTAGAAATGACGAAGAGAAAAGAAAGCAAAGACAAGGCGAAACAGCGGAATAAAAATGTAGCTAGACGAAGGTCACTGAGCCGTGTCGGGGATGAGGCTGTCTAGAGGATGGCCGGACGATGCTGCACGAAGCAGACGGCCGGACGATGCGGAAAGAAGCAGACGCCCGGACGACGCAGAAAGAAGAAGACGTGATGACGACCACATCAATTAGAAGAGGGCGTAAAAGTCTTTCACCACCCGCGAAGCACTACTCGACGGTCGTACTGCAGGGAACAAGGGCACAGAAGATGGAGCTAGGTGCACCTTTACCGAGGGTTGATAAAGGCAAAGAGGGCGTTCCTTGGTATGGTTGGGTGTTTTTTATCTGACCGTCAAAAGGATGGGTTTAGTCGGTGTGAATCCGACACACGGCTGACATTGCGGATGGGGCTGTTACGACGACACGATAAGCAAAGTCACGCTATGGTCGTTCTAGGATAACACCTCTTCTCCGAGAGAAAAAAAAACATACATACAGACAAACATTTTTAAAAACCACTTTTCCTGACTCAGGAACATCAAAAATATCAAAATCTATCAAAATCTTTGATATCGAAATGTTCACCATCACAAAGCTTTCTCTTGCGAAGGCAGTTATGACCCGAGGAAAAATCTACTTTTGTCCTGCGTTGCATAGAGTATTTTATTGCATTTTTGACTGAAAGTACTACTTCAGCCTAAAAAACGGGATCAAAACAAAATTTTCTTATTTTTCCTGCACATTTTCTCACCTCTATCGCAAATTTCTTATTTATATCGCAAATAGAATTTGCGGGAGAAATATGCTAGTTTTGCCTCGCATTTCAGGGACAAAAAGTGGCTATTTTGGTCAAGTGTGGAAGAAGATAATATGATAAATAGTGAAGAATGGAGGAATAATGAGAAATAATGGAAGATAATAAATCATTTCAAATCTATGATTAGCCGCCCAGAGTTTTAAATTATTTTACGCTATGGTGGAGCCAAGATCTGTTCATCGTCGCTCGTCACAAGCATTTAACCAATCGTAGACGCAGCCTAAATCCTTGTGCTTAAATCACGTAGTCTTGGCTATAAAATCTTTTGCTGTCGCAAAACTTATGACCCTGATATCGTTATCGTTGCTAGTTTTGTGCAGACTTTTCTTGACCTTAGTTCACCTTAACATTTCTTTTCTCCCTATTTTAGTATTGAAATCCCCCACTACTAATTTGGTGTCTTTAGATGCGAATCGACCGATTAGTTACTGTAAGGTTTCGTAAAAAAAGATCCTTGACTTTTTTCTCTATGCCCTCATAGTCCTCTCTTAAAGAAGTCATGGGATTTGTTGTGAAGCATATAATTATTGATGATTGGTCACCTGTTACAAAAATTTAGGAACGCGAATTCCTGAATTTTATTGCAAACACAACTACTACAAATAAACGCTTTAAACTATAAGTGCTCATCAGGTGGTAAAATTAAAATTGTTTCTAGAATGATTTAATTGATAACACGATAAAGAGTGCGCGAGGCGCACTTGTACTTCGTAGTATTAATATAAATAAATAAGAAGTATTTTTTTAATTTGTATGTTATTACGAAGTTTTATTTACTTTAAATAATATTTTTATAAAAATGTTTATTTATGACGCTATTTGAAAGCAATTGAACAATTAAACGTTTTGGTTGAAGATAGTTTCGAACCAGTTTTAAATAAAAAGCGTTCATTTTATATTCAATAACTAGACATATTCACTTTACAACTTAAGAGGAAACTAATTTTTTACACAAAATATACGAAGGTGTTAGTGACTTACACTAATTCAAACTGATTGTTATATTTGCTATCAAGTTAAAGCTCACACAGCTTCTTTGCGTTGTTCAAATAGTGTATGTATGCATATATGCATATGCAATATATGCGAGTAAGTGTATGTGTGTGTGTGCATGAATATGCGTACAGTGTCTCTGAGGGTTTGAGTATTTGCAGGATTTTATGTTTACACATCTAAAAATAGCGAAAAATTCTTGTATAAAAAAAGCTTTGCATATAATGATATTACTAAAAGAACAACGTATTGAAAGAAAACCTCTTATTTAACAATGTTGTTAATACAAATTAATTCAGTTTTACTTATATTTACGATTTGTGCTTGAGTCTAGAATATTTACAATTATCGATCGTATCGGCACCCAGTATAACGAAGTTGAGTATTATAAAAAAAGAGTATTGTTTATTTTTTAATTAAACTTAGAGATATTAATTTAAATTAAACTGTAAGACTGTTTTACATAAGTGATGTACGTATTTATATCATATTTAGCTATTTGCATAACATGGATAGTCAGTGTTTTTACTTTTTGATAATTTCTAAGCCTAAATAGTACTTTACGATCCGTGTGGCTTAAATAGATCTTGTTTACACGGCGCTTAGCGTTTAAGTCAAGAGTATCTTATAAAATTTTATAGCACAGACTGCTAAAATCCGCAAGTCTCGCCTATTCGTGACTAAAGTAGTCTTTATTTGCACCGTGAGGTTAGCGCACGAGCGTGACGAGTGTGATAAACACGGTGCCAAAAAGGACTACTTTAGTCACAGATAGGCGTGACTTAACAGCGGATTTTAGCCAAACTGTGCTATAAATAATGATACAGTATACATAAATATTAATGCTTGAGTTCGACAGTAGCGTTGAAAAAACTTAAAAAGTTGAGTATTATACGATTCTCTTTTTTTTTATTCGAACATATTTCTTTTTAATTACTCTTAACTTTGTTAATTAAATTATATACCTAAACAGAACATCATTATTTCATCTCATGTACATTAAAACAAATATGCAATACCTAAGCGATCTTGGCAACACTATGTTTATTATTTATTTCATATTTCGTTTGATTTATTTTCTTACATTTTTGAAAAATATGCATCTGCACATGAAGCGTATTTTATGATCTATTTATAAAAAATGTGTATAACTTTGAAAGCTTTATGTTTGCCAATATATTTCAATAATTGTTTTGACATGCTATATTTAATTAATCGATTATTAAATGCTCTAATAAAATCTATTGTTCTAAATAATAATACAAAATTTTGGAAAATATAATAGACTTTTCATGAGATGGTTGCAAATCATAAAAAATATGTTTAAGATATATCATAAAGAAGAGTAAATATAATGGCATATAACATTCACATGTATTCAATTAACGCATGTTCTGTTTTACATAAATTATCATTCATGTAAATAATCATAGTATTATTTGTTTTATATACTTTATAAAACTACTGTTTGTAGTTTAATATCTTCCGGCGAATAACTGGATTAGAAAATGTTTGTGCTTCATATTCAGAAGACATTGTGTCAATTATATCACAATTAAATAAAACATTTGTTTTTGACTTAAGTAATCTATAGAGAACTAATAAGCTGTTCTATATAATTCTGTAATTTTACGTACGTAAGACTGATAAATCTATACAATGTGCGTTAGAATCACACACTTGTTACATAAACATTATTTATAAAACTATCGTAGTAATGATGTACTGGACAATGTAGCAGCCAATAATTTAATAACCGCTTTCTAATGTATTCTAAAGTATGAATAAAAATTTTTTAATCTTAGAACTTATTTTAAAAATGTTTGAAACATTATAACGCACATGGCCAGAAAATTTATTTTCACTAAAGAACAGTTAAAAAATCAATAATAATCATTCAATAAAGCAGCATAAATATAAAAAATATGAAATTCTGTCCAGCTTTAATTATTCATTAATATTCCGATTCTCCTGCAAAATGAAAAAATTTACTTGTTTGAATAATATCTATTTACAAATCGATACAACTTTCATTTTAATGATAATAATGTATGATTAAAATGTATGATTAAAACGTAAGATCTAGAAAAGATTGACGATAAATATGGATGTGAACAAGTTTTTTTTTAACTTTTTTATACATTAATAATTTAGATAGTCTTTAATAGTACACGCGGTGGTGAAAATCTCACTAAATTAATAGATAATTTTAAAATATAGTTGAAATGAATTGGAGCAAATGTATTCAAGAATTAAATAACATATTAAAAAACTGAAATCTGAGTAGCTTTTCTGTTCTTTATGAAGTTATTTTGATCTAAAAACTGCTTTACATATTTTTACATGTGCTTTAATTTATAATTAATAAATGACAATTTCTAAATGTTTTATAAAGCTACAAATTCAAATTTTAATTAAAAATGCAATCTCAAATTGTAAAACATAATAACGGTTACTTCTGAACTATAAGTAGGCCAAGTAGAACACGAAAAATTTCTAATCACGCCTGTTTTTTAGTATATTATTTTGAAGTATATCATTACTACCCTATTATTATTTATAAAAATATGGCAACAAATGAAGAACAATATATAATGTCTTACTAGAGCAGAAACATTGAACTTTATTATAGACGGTATGTAGCATTGTCATGGTTGAATTCTTATGAGAAAGAAAAAATAAATTATAGTCGCTTTCCTTGGTCAGAGATATATCTAAACTCTGAAGCACTTTGAAGAAACTAATCAATATTGATCGGTGGCTTAATCTTTCTTGATTTGAAATTATGTTGAATAACATTAAAAAGTTTTTAGGTGGACATCGTCGACTTGATAAAACTGATTCATCCTTAATACGGTGTAAACCTATTGTAACCACCTCTATACACAGTAGCCTGAAACATAAAATATTTTTAATAAGATTAGATTCATGGAAATGTAGCACGCTTGATAGCTGTCAATGCAGTTGCATGACAATAGAAATATATATATATATATATATATATATATATATATATATATATATATATATATATATATATATATATATATATATGCGTGTGCGTGTATGTGCGTGCATGCGTGCGTATGTTTATGTTTTCATGTACTAGGGGGGAAGTGGGGACAGGGGGGGGGGCCCTGCTTGCTTCGCTACTTCCAACCCACACGTTAGCCATAGTACAAACTTCAGTTTTAGGTGTGTAAAAATGTACAATTATAGTTCGCGTGTCTACCGACAGGTGATAGAAAAGACAGATGATTTTCAATATTTAAAACTGAATCTTAAAGATATTTAAAGAACATATTGAGAAAACATCTTTCAAAATCAAACGAAATCATCTCTCAAAATCTTAAAATACTCACTTACAATGCTGCTTAATGTACAGTGATATGTAATCGGTTATAGTAGGATACGATTCCAATCTCCATTTGTATTTATCGTTATTGTCATTTGACAATATCGTTTATACGATGACGAACATGGCAATAGAACGGTTGCCTAACAATTCGATTCAATTTATTACCAGAAATAAAAATGTACAGAGCATTTCTCAATGTAAAAAGGTAAACAGTGTTACCTGTATACAAGCTGGCATTACAAAAGAAAAAAATAAAAATACTTAAAACTAAAAAATTCAACAATTTTTCCAAATAACGCATTCAATATATATATATATATATATATATATATATATATATATATATATATATGGGTGGTTTTCTGTCAAATCGAAGATCAAAAATTTTTTTCTTTTTCAACCCACGGTAAATATGTTCCAGAAACCCAATGCACCTGAATTTTTTTAGATTTTTAAATTACTTTTTACCAAAATGGTAGGGAGCCAAAGATGTTAAATTTGGCAATTTTTGGGTTTTCAGCACAAATTAATTAATTCATAGCTCCTCAGGGAAGCATTTTTCACTATAGACATGGATATATTTTTTTTGTAAAATTTCCTCAGCTTTCCATAAAAATACCCTTAAAGTCATATATACACACATATATATATATATATATATATATATATATATATATATATATATATATATACATATATATATATATATATATATATATATATATATATATATATATATATATATATATATATATATATATATATATATATATATATATATATATATATATATATATATATATATATATATATATATATATATATATATGTGTGTGTGTGTGTTATACCTATCTTATAAGCCATTTAAACCTTAATATTGGTGAAAGTAAGAGTTCGATCCGGACTACGACCACCAAAAAATTCATGGAGATACCTTTTTATAGTGCAAAAGTTCCTGTATGGGTCCCAAAAAGGCAGAAACCCTGTATCTTTGGCTAAAAATAAAGATATCCATACATTTGTGCTAAAATGGTTAACATTCATATTTAAAGCCTGTGGCAAAGAAAATGAATTGCTTGAAGCATTCCTAATTTTTATCATGCTTCTTTAAGGTATATATGGACAAAAAATATAGACGCTTCATCTTACTGTACAAAATTCAACATTACTTCTATTTTTTTTTACAATTTTTCAGCAAATTATTGATTGAAAAAATGTCCAGAGACGCGTAAAACATCAATACTTTCTTAAATATAAATATTTTTATTGTTTCTTTGCGGTATATATGTGCAATACTTTATAATCCTCTATTCTATTGTAGAAAAATTTATATTTTTTCTTTTTTCTATATATTTTTGTAGCAAAACGTTGGTTGAAAAAATGTAAAATATCATACTAGATCATTTCTGTATAAATCCCCTGATACTTGTGAATTTATATATTTTTATCATGTTTCTTTGCGGTATATGTGTGCGGAAATTTATCCCGTAAAAAATGTTATACTTCTTTTTTTACATATTTTTTAAGCAAAATGTCGATCGGAATGTCGTCTTATTGCACATAAATTGTTTTACATATAGTTGAAAGAAATAGAGAATTATATGGTTATATATATATATATATATATATATATATATATATATATATATATATATATTAATTTTTTCAAAATTTTTGATACACCCTAATATATATATATATATTAGGGTGTATCAAAAATTTAAACTGTTAAGAAAACAACTTAGATAGCAAAAAGAAGTTAGTATTTGATAAAAAAGGTTGTACGTTCAAGGAGGGCACGTAAGATTAAAATTTTCCTGTCGGGATAGAGCGATCAATTTAGCTAATTTACTGTATGCAAAAAATATGTTTAAAAAAGGTCACGCCATCTTCGCGTGTTAGCCAAAATTTTAATTTTTGATATTTTTAACTCAAATTCTACACTTTTCTTTGTTTTTTGCAAGCTTTCGATCTACCGTGTTACATTCAGGATTTATCGTTGCTAATCTGCACCATAACCTCAAACTGACATTGTGTTTCATTTTCGACACTTGTACAGAAATTTTAATTCTCAATATTTTTGAACAACAACAACAGTAGATGGGTTTGATTTAAAAAAATATACCAGTCTAGAGAAAAATTGGTTAAAATCGATCATGAATAAAAAAAAAAATCGCAAGAGCTGAAAATTGGCTATTTTGGTGAAAATCGCGTTTTTTGCTGTTTTCTAAAATCAAGATCTCATTTCTGTCTGGTTTTTTTCTATAAAACCAACGTAAAAGGTTCACGATCTGTCCGACAAATGGTGGTAGATAAGACGCTGCTTGTGCATAGAAGTTTATCTGCATGAATTTCGAGTATTCAAACCCTAGTAGAAAATCACCCATTTAAAATGTCCGTAAAAGCAAAGACTGGCTAAGTAAAATGTGAAACAACTGGACATTTAAAATGTATTTTAAATTAATTTCCTAAAAGTAGCGATATCTTGGGCATTTTTTATGACTGAGAATTATATTTCATGAAAATATCAATAAATTAACTAATTTTTCGGATATAAAATACAAAATTATTATTTAGGCGTAAGCTGAATAATTTTAATAATTCAAACATACGGCGAAGCTCGTAGGGCTTGTGTGGAACAAAGTCTGCGTGGCTCAGTCGGCTAAGGCGCACGGCCGTACTTATTTGGCCTCGTGCAGGGTGTGGGTTCAAGTCTCCGGTCAGACACATTTTTTTCTGATGCAAAAAATTATTCTATACTTTCCTTTAAACTAAAAACTCGAATTCAAGCCTGCTAGATACCATTTTCCAATTCTAACCTTAAACTGTGATAAACACGTGTAACCCAGCTGTGTTACTCGACTTAACAACTATAGTTATATATAATGGGCAGTGTGTACTTAAGAACAAGGTAAGCAGATTGAATCCAAGAACTGCCCATTAAGTTGGAGAAAAAGCGTTACATTCTGCCTAAGAAATGGCAAAGAAAACTACCTAGTTCTTAGATTCCATTCCAAGAACTGTCCATTAAATGGGTTACCGATTCTACCAGGGAACTTTCTGTTTTCATTTTTTTCGACCTTTATTGCTATTTTGAAGTCTTTTTCCCCACTCATTTTTTATCGATCAAGACTAACTAAAATTAATATTTCTCCGCTTTTCTAGTGAAACAATTTCATTTTAAGCCTAATTTTAAAAAGCAGGTTCACTTAAGAACATTTTGATTACAATTAAATCTTGAAGTAGCAACGGGGACGTCTACCCAAACAGACACCCTCTGTGTTCGGTGCCAATTCTGGGGTGAGGTTCAAACGATGGGGTGGCAATATTGAAAATGTTTAAAGGTTAGGCTTATGTCATTTCTACCGTTCAGGCAGTTGGATAAAGCCTTTAATCATTGTCACAGACGCACATGACTGCAACGCGAGCTTGTGAGACGAGTCAGCGATAAGAGTCTGCTAAGCCGTACTACGATGCACCGCTGCGAATGCATCGTAGACGTTAGCTCCGTGATTAGAGCACAGGCCTCTGGCTATCGGGTCCGCGAGTTCGAGTCCCGTCGTCTACTGTTTTCTTCCTTTTCGACTCCGTCTCTTTTCTGTCCGTTACATTATAAAAAAGAATAAGAAGGAAAAGAAGAAAAAAAATGTACACTTGTAGCGTTTAATGTTTACTGCGCATACGCTTGCCCGTTCAAGGACTTAAGAAGTGGGAAAGCCTACATACCGCAAAAAAAAATTTATATAGATTGAATATTCTCAACAACATTAAGTTTGTTTGAGAAAAAAGTATAATTTTTTATCAATTCAAAAATGAATTCTTTTTCAAATGTAATACGTAATTTGAGTAGTTTTTACATGAGTTCAAAGACTTATAAACAAATTTACAACATATTAAAAAATTATCAAAACTCGACAAATATTAATAAAATTTAATTCAATATCACGACATCTCGGACCACAAATAAATTTTTCAACTTTGACGAAACTAAGTCAGAGATTTTCAATATATTATAAGTTTAAAATTGTTCGTGATCAGTATCCCTCATATTTATAACATTTTTTCTTAGTGGAGTACCAGCAAATTTAAAAAAATCTATTTAATACTATCAATTTCTCTAATTTTGTACGCATATTTGATCCCAAACAAGTGATACTTTTGTAAATTTTGAGCTATTTTTGATAAAAATTAGATAAGATGTAGCAAATAATTTATTTTAAACCCGTAAAATTCATCTTACTTACTAAAGTTCCTTGCGCACTTGGCTTTGACAAAAGAATAAAAATATACGTTGCACAATTTTAGATCATTAAAACAAGAGTAACTTCATTACAAACGAATACTTACAGTAGATTGTTTCAATATTTAATGTTACTAAAAATTAATACTTGATTTTCATTTAATGTAAACTAAAGTAAATAAAGAAACATTATTAATGTTTATAATGTAACGGAGTGAGACTTGAATTGAGAGGAGAAAATCATAAAAGGAGACGCCGGGACCGAGAATCGATCCGGCGCTCCCGAGACCTTTAGGCGCGCGTGCTACCACTTGAGCCAACGCCGCCCTATTTCGTCACTCTCTATCCTGCTTCGATTACCGGCGTGGCGAGGGACGTTGTTCCTCGTTACAATAAGTAATGTAAACCCTGGCAGAAAAATCCACAGCTTTAATTTTTATTTTTACTGTTTTATTTTGTACTTGTATTTAGATTGTAGTAAAATTTGAATATGTACCATTTCTTAGAAACGTGTAAAAAATATTGCAAAGAACTATTTCTTTCCTACAAATTTGGAAAATTTACCATAACATGCATTGAAATACATATTGTGACAGGCAAAATAGACCATATAACAGCTAGTCGGTACGAGTAAATGAGTTCTGCATTGTTGACTTAAAGGAAAGGTACCCAACCCGAACTCACCGATTTTGATGATTTTCATATATGTTGTAGAACATAAAAAAATAAGAGACACGTATTTTTTCTTATCGGCTAATTTTCACTTTTAAGGGGTAAAAACCTCCCCTAAAGTTAACCCCCAAAAAGCGTTTTTTTTAAATATCTCGGCTTAAAATTAATATTTTTCAATGAAACAAATTGGAGGTTATTTCTTACAAAAAGAGCAAGTATTTCATGGTGATTTGAAGAGTAAGGGTAGCATCCCCTCTTTTTTAGGGGTTGAAAACATATATTTTTTGGCATAATTTTATAATAAAAATGTTTAAACCGACTAAAAAAAATTGGAAAAAATGTTTAAACATCCTTAATAACAAAATTTAGTTGACGTCTTTCGGTGTTTTCATAAATATTATCCCTAAGGGGGTAAACCACCCCTAACACAAAATAACTGTAAATATGTAATTCAATACATAATATTTCGTAGAAAGTTTGTATATAGAGGTTTTCGAGGTCGCTGATTACAAATCTGTTATCAGATTTTGAAAATTCAAAATGGCGGATCCAATATGGCGGACGGAAATATCGAAAAAAAATTTTATATAATAAAAAAGTTTTAAACGACTAAAAAATTTGGAAAAAATTTGTAAACATCTATAATAAACAAATTAAGTTTTTCGGTTTTTTCATAGATACTTCCCCTTAGGGGGGTAAACCACCCCTAACACAAAATAACTATAAGTATACTTCAATCCATAATATTTTGTAGAAGGTTTGTATATAGGGGTTTTCGAGATCGCTCTTTACAAATCTGATATCAGATTTTAAAAATACAAAATGGCGAAACCAATGTGGTGGACGAAAATGTCGAAAAAAAATTTTAACTTTCAAAAAAACTTGTTTACAAATGTGTGATCTTTGTAGCCTGTACATGTGAACTAAAGAGCCTTAAACCCTAAACCCCTAAAGAACAAATAGGCTAAATGGTTGTGCTTTTTAACCAAACGACTCCAAACCCCTAACCTCCAGACAAGCCGAAGGCCTATGCTTTACCGTAGACACGAGTATAGACATATTACCGATATTTGATTCTATCATTTTGTATGTAACAAATAACGTCTCGTTTTATGTTTCAATCAAAGATTATTTATTTTTCTGCTTTTATAAATTAGCATAATTTCAAAAGTAATTTCATAAATTGCATAATTATATAATTTTATAAATTCAAAAAGTCCACACTTTTTTGCAAATGAAAAAACATAGGTTAATAAAATTAGTTTATCAAACTCTTTTGCGTTTTGTAATAAAATTTAATGTTGTCAAACTTGGGAGTTTTTCATTGTTACAATTATTTCGTAAGCCGAAAGTTTTTTAGATGAATTCTCGAAGTAATGATTATTCTATCTATAGTAAAATATTTACAGTCTGGAATTCCATAATAATACTATTTGCTACGATTTAATGAATTTATCAAAAAATCTAAATTTAATAATAAATATTATTCTAATTATTATTATTATTTTTCATTATCATTGCTATTATCAGTATTACTGTTATTATTGCTATTGCAATTATGCTTATTCTTCTTCTTATTATTATTATTATTATATTACTATGATAATTTTTGTTATTGGTAAAAATACATAAAAGAATATTAATACTCGAACTTCATTTGCAATTAAAGAACACGTTGTTATTGAAAGGGAATTTTATATGCATTCATTAGTTTAATGAATGTTATCGTACATTCAATGATAATTCCACAGATAAATGTCTTTCACTCATAAAAGTTCTTGACAATATGTGCGAATCAGTATGTTCTTTTTTTAGATTGTTTTCATCGAGTGTTTACCTCAGCTGCCTGTGTTATTTTTTAGGCAGTGAGTGAGTTTTGTGGGTATTCTAGTTCGATGCCGGAAAGTACGAATAGTACGTCTTTTTGTTTGTCAGTGGTATCATACAGTTGTAGAAAATTTTCTTTAGTGATTTTATATAGATTTACATTATTCAATTTCAAAGTGAATAAAAGTTGAATAAAACCAAAAATAGAGTTTTCCGAACATCACAAAGTGGAACGAGAATTCTTCTCCAATGCATAAATTAATGATTTGATTCAATTTACATTCACTCGTTTTATTCTGGTAGAAATGTAGCAGTCGTGCCTTACATGCAAAAACACAGCTTGTATAAATTTTACCGCTTGTTTTCATTTTAAATTGAAAAATGAAAATTAATCCGTTAAACGTTCTAAACTTATTATTAGCATACTTTCAAGCGTTAAACATACTAGATAGTGTCACGAATTATCACGAAACAGAGTTGGCCGAAAAAATAAAAGAAATTTTAATAGATGCAACACATGATTTCAACGATGTAGAAATGATTACTGATGACTCTTTGGATTTTCAAGAAGAGTATAAAGACCATAATGTGGAAATAATTGAAGATGAAGTGCAACATCATTTTCCTGATCCGGATATAGCACCAACAAATCAATGTACAGCAGATAATGAAGAACTAGATTTTGAATACAAAAAAAGAGCTGTAGAATTTTGGAGAAGTAGCAAAACGAAGCAAAATTTAAGTCTCAAAACAGTGCAAAACAGATTCAAAAAAGTATCATCTATTAGTCAGCTACGTCGTTGGGCTCATTCAATTAATAAAGGTGGCACGTATAGAGAAAAAGTAGCACAAATTTGTCAGTATACCCTGGATAATTTTCAAGCAGCTCTCGACAGTGGTTCAATTATCCATTATGAAGATATAATTCGATGGGCCTTACAAGCTAAAAAAGAAATTGGTTTTGATGATATTAGATTCAAAGCTTCTAAACATTGGTTACTCAAATTTAAGCAAGCACACCGAATAGTTTCTAGGAAAATAAATAAGTTCATAACAAGAAAAACACTAGAAAGTAGTGCAGAACTTACGGCTAAAGCTGAAGCATTTATCGATGACGTTAAAGCGTGTATACCAAGGATTGGACTCGAAAATTTGTATAATACAGATCAGAGCGGATTTCAGCTAGAAATGCATTCTGGAAGAACATTAGCAGTAGAAGGAGAAAAGCAAGTGCAATGTCTGGTACAGTCAATTTCAGCAACAACGCATAGTTATACTATACAGCCACTAATATCAGCTACTGGACAACTGTTGTCACCGCTATTTCTTGTTTTAAAGGAACCAAGTGGCAAGTTTGGCCCTATTGTAGAACAAAACATATTTAGACCAGAAAACGTGTACGTGGAAGCATCCAAATCTGGAAAATTAACAACAAGTAAGGGAACTAATAACAATTTTTACATTGTAATATCGTTGATCAGTTAATTAGTAAGTCGTTTAATTGCAGATCACTTCAAAATCTGGTTGGAAAAAATATTTTATCCCTATGTAGGCCATCACTCAATACTATTACTTGATTCTTGGAGTGGTCATTGTGACAAAGTTATAGAAGAAACAATGCCACAAAATAAAATTATTAACATAAAAAAAATTCCAACTGGAACCACAGGAAAAATACAACCACTTGATGTCTATGGATTCCGTATTTGGAAAAACTTTGTCCGAACATTTTCTGATAATGTAATGTTAATGGATCATGATATGAATTTACATGTGAGAAATAATATAATTAAACTTCAATCATTGGTTCACAACCAACTGTCTTCACCGAGATATATAGATTTGTTTAAATATTCCTGGTATAAAAGCGGTTACGTCAATGAAAAACCAGATAAATTTGATAATCCTATAGATTTCAGTTTTGGAAAGTCTTGTGCAACACATTGTGAAATAGAAGGGTGCACAAACATTGCAATTGTACGATGTGGTTGGTGCAAAAAAGCATTGTGCTTTAAACACTTTTATGAGGACTACCATTATTACATCGTAAAATAATATATTTTATGCTCAATACAAAAAATGCACTATGGCAAAAGATAAAAGATTGTAGATTATTATTATACTCTAATATTATAAACAAAAATACATTATAAGTTGAATTTACAATAAAGGAATTTCAATAACATTCTGATAACAATTTCTACGGAAATTATAAAACTGCTTCACACACAGAATTTTCTTGTTTACAAATTTAGGAATTTGAGGTGGTTTGGTTAAAAAGCACAACCATTTAGCCTATTTGTTCTTTAGGGGTTTAGGGTTTAAGGCTCTTTAGTTCACATGTACAGGCTACAAAGATCACACATTTGTAAACAAGTTTTTTTGAAAGTTAAAATTTTTTTTCGACATTTTCGTCCACCACATTGGTTTCGCCATTTTGTATTTTTAAAATCTGATATCAGATTTGTAAAGAGCGATCTCGAAAACCCCTATATACAAACCTTCTACAAAATATTATGGATTGAAGTATACTTATAGTTATTTTGTGTTAGGGGTGGTTTACCCCCCTAAGGGGAAGTATCTATGAAAAAACCGAAAAACTTAATTTGTTTATTATAGATGTTTACAAATTTTTTCCAAATTTTTTAGTCGTTTAAAACTTTTTTATTATATAAAATTTTTTTTCGATATTTCCGTCCGCCATATTGGATCCGCCATTTTGAATTTTCAAAATCTGATAACAGATTTGTAATCAGCGACCTCGAAAACCTCTATATACAAACTTTCTACGAAATATTATGTATTGAATTACATATTTACAGTTATTTTGTGTTAGGGGTGGTTTACCCCCTTAGGGATAATATTTATGAAAACACCGAAAGACGTCAACTAAATTTTGTTATTAAGGATGTTTAAACATTTTTTCCAATTTTTTTTAGTCGGTTTAAACATTTTTATTATAAAATTATGCCAAAAAATATATGTTTTCAACCCCTAAAAAATAGGGGATGCTACCCTTACTCTTCAAATCACCATGAAATACTTGCTCTTTTTGTAAGAAATAACCTCCAATTTGTTTCATTGAAAAATATTAATTTTAAGCCGAGATATTTAAAAAAAACGCTTTTTGGGGGTTAACTTTAGGGGAGGTTTTTACCCCTTAAAAGTGAAAATTAGCTGATAAAAAAAATACGTGTCTCTTATTTTTTTATGTTCTACAACATATATGAAAATCATCAAAATCGGTGAGTTCGGGTTGGGTACCTTTCCTTGTTAGTGGTCGTGCACGCGCCTTAAGATCTCGGGGACGTCGGGTCTAATCCCCCTCGTCGATTTATTTTGTTTGCAATTTAGTTCTTGAAAACCCGTTACAATATATGAATTAAAAATTACAAAATTATATTTAAAAAATCATAAAGTAACAGAAAAAAGCAGTGAATCTAATATATTTTATGCAAGTCAGAAAAATAGCTTAAAACAATTTTTAGAATTTTGCAAATAAAACATCTAAAATATTCAGCTTATACAGGTAATAAATAAATTGTAAGTACTTTATATTTAATTACTTTTCAGCTCTCTAAAATAGATGTACTGTAGTATAATCAAGTTTGATTAGTATTTACGAACGATATTTTAAATTAGAAAATTACAAATATATTGAATTTTTCACAACAAAGTATATGATGTCAGTTATTTGGAGAACCAATGCGATTTGGAGATTTATTAACATCTTATGAGGACGTTATAAAGAATTACTTATATCACAGACTTGAGATTAAAAAAGAAACAAATTGCAATATAGAACCTTCTTTTCTAAAGATTTCGAAAATAGTTATAAATAATTTACTAGATTTGTATAAAAAGGTAGCATTTCCAACAGTCACTTATCAACGCGTATTACAAATGTTAACAACATATAATAAAAAGTATGTAGATATGAAATCGAATATGAGAACAGCTAACAGTAGCAAACACATGAAAAAGAGAGTCCTTAAGTTCAAAGATCATACTCATAATACACTTTTTGTTATATCTGCTTGTAAATGTTAAACAGTTGATAAGTGTTCATGTCCTTCAAATATGAAAGTACCTGTCGAAGTGCAGCTATTTTTATTTGACCCAAGAAATGCAAGACACATGAGTATTGATAGTCTACGAATTAATCAAAATTCTTTAAACATAGAAGTGAGGAAAAGAAGCAGACTCCGATCTCCTATTAATACGATCTTATCTGACGAAAGCTATATTCAAGAAAGTGATAATGTGAATAGCATTGATGATTCAGCCCGTAGTTTTTGTACGCAAACATTACCGTGTCTGAAACTATCTAGAACAATTCAAAATAGAATAAATCTTACGAACAGTATAATTAACAAGACAAAGATATAATGTTTCAGTAAGAGCTACGGCAGCGATAGCTACATCAGCACTTATGGATTACAAAATGGTTGAAAAAAATTATATATCGCAAGCAATTGATAAATCTAAGATAATGCTAGTAACAAAAAGAGTTGAAAAGACTGTTTTAACACAATATAAAGTGGCAGATGGAATCTCGGTTATAGGCTTTTACTTTGATGGTCGACGAGATAAAACGCTTGATCAAGAAAAAAAAGGCAACAAATTTTATCGAAAAGTTGTGACGAAAGATCACTACTCATTAGTACTGGAACCTGATTCCCACTTCCTTGGTCACATCACTGTTTCTTCTGTAAACGCTATTACTATTTGTAATACTTCATATGATTATTTGTTCACCAAAAATACACGATTCATCATATTTAAGTGGATTCTCTTGAAAACTGAAAAAGCTAAGACAACTTTTTTTGATAGATTCGAGTTCAGTAGACAAAAATTTGTAAGTCGCATAGTTTCTTTCCAAAAAATATTATAAATATTGAAAAAGGCAAAGATTTTATCGCTAAAATCGCAAAATGGACCTTTTTTCCTTGAATTTTGGGGCCCCCGAAAACTATTGTGGGCCTTCGCAATATTTTTTTCTTATTCCACATAACTCAAACTATACTCTAACCAAATTTCATCCAATTCCGTTCACTCAATCGTGATATTGTATTAATACAAAAAAATTTTTTATTACACCGTGCGGCGCTCTGACCCCCTCACTTTTTAAATGTCCATGATTTAAATTTAAATAAAACACAAATGCTTTCAGATCTCCATTCGATAATTGTATTCGTCTACTGTTTTGGTGCACTGTACCTTCTTCTGATTAAGATACAGCTTAAATTGTACAGACAAAAATTTTACTTACCTTATTCATTTAAAGTTTCCAAATATGCGTACCTAACTTATTTTCATTTGATTTTATAACGAGCTACTTATTTTCTAATCTTTGTCAGAAACTTTTTTAAAGGTTAACTAAATAAGAAAATGCTCTTCATCTGTAATAATGTTTAAGTAAGTGTTTTTATTAATTCATTAAATAATTTATTCTTTGGATTACAGAAATACACTTCAAAAGTCTTTTATTGTATTGCGAACCGAAAGATGCTTCTGTTACAACTTTTACCATTCTTTCAACAGCTTGAGTGTAGTTTGGAAGTCTTGAGAAGTCTAACTTTGATAAATTGTTTGATTCATTTAAATTACTTGATGATATGTGTGATAATGCTGGCGGAGAAGTAATAATTTCGCTGTTCCAGTCCATCATATAGACATAACTTGATACACTTAATCGCATAGAAGGAGGTCGAAAACGGCGTACAGTATTATTTGTTTCTCGTTTTCTTGCATCAAGGATTTTCTGAACTAATAATCATCAAATAACATACTAAGAAGTATATTTTCCGGGTGAGCGAAATAAGCATTTCGCTCAATCACTGGTTCAATTATATTAAGGTATCTTTGTGGCAATTATCTTGTATTCTGTATAAAAGTATAGAAATTTTTGGCTCCATCTTTAATAGATGATTGAGTTTTAACCTGAAACTAAAATGGTATGTAGACTTTCATTACGTAGGTAACTATGTCAATTAATTTAGAAGTTGGTGACTCAGTTGCCATGTACAGTCTTTACACTCGATTTCGAGTAGTTAACCACCGAGATAAATTAACCCATTAACGCCGAGGTGATCAGAATTTTTACTAACTTTTCGACGTGTTTATTTATTATGTTATCGGACCAAAAAAAAATGCAATACTTCTATTTCTACGCGAAATTTGATGCTCTTTCAGAATCTGAGCTCAAAATTTCGATTAGACACCGAGAAAAAAAGTATGGCCGATTTAAACGTGAAGAACGTGAAAATTTTCGAAAAAAAAAATTTTTTCGCATTTTTTTTTCACAATGATACCGCAAAGGTATCAACTTTTTACTATGATCAGAGGTGATCATGGCACTCAAACATAAATAGGAATTTTTTTCAGACAAATTCATCGACGCGTTTGTTGAAAATGGCGGCGAGAATGAAAAAATTTTATAAAAATCTTAATCTATTGTTTTCTTGAAAAATATAAACTTTAGAAAAAAATGTCTAAGAACAAAAATGTCTTAAAATTAGTCAAAGAACACTCTCAAATTTTTTCAGTATTTTTGGAGACAATTTTTGATTTTCGAAAATGTCAAAAAATCCAATTTTTCAAAATTACCTAAAAAATTTTTGAAAAAATTTGAGAGTATTCCTTGACTAATTTTAAGACTTCTTTGTTCTTAAAAATTTTTTCGTAAAGTCTACAAATTTAGAGAAAAAACTTTTTCTTGAATTGTACTTTTCGATATATTGAATACTGATCAGACGCTAATCCCTCGAGTCATATGGTGAGTTGTATCGCCACCTACATGTCACGTCCTACATAAAATTTTGTTTCTATCTACCACTACAAAATTCACGAACAAACTCGTACATCCTTTCACTTGTGCATATACACATATGTTCTATACAATTTGTACATGAATTATAAGTAAAGCATATAATAAAAACATTGGTGTTCACTTTTTCAATACATTTTTTATGTCACGAAAACGTTCAAAATCTTCTGCTTCATCGCATGCAGAGTATGAATCAGATTATTCGGATAGTGATTCCGACGAAAACATATTGATTCCGAATGCAGACAATTCAGGCTCCGATGATTCTGATTCCGATTGTGATTCGATATCTGATTCAGATTCTGAACATGAATTGACAATACCAAATATTACTTACAAAAAAACTTGTGCTACTTATTCTGAAAACTTAGATAAACTTGAAAAAAATCACGTATTCATTTGGATCGATGGCGAGAAGTCATATCCAAATACTTGTGAAGAAACAGTATTATTATCTGAAGCTGCAAAAAAGAATATACAGGCGTGCGAGCCTTTCCAAATGTTTGAAACCTTTTTTTCCGCCGTAATGAAACAATATATAATTGATTCGTCTAAAGAGAATAATTATGATCTGAAATTACAAGATCTTGACACTTTTATAGGTATAGTTATTTTCAGTTCATTCAATAAAAGAAAGTCTCAGAGAGATTATTGGTCATCTGATCCATTCTTATCTAGTGAAATTGTTTCTTCTGCAATGACTCGCGATAAGTTTGAAGAAATCAAGTCTAAAATAAAATATTCAAAAGCTAAAGACAAGGATCCAAACGATAGAGGGTGGCGGGTTCGTTCGATGTTGAAACTTTTCCAAAACAACCTCCTAAAGTTCGGAATATGGAAAACTTCTATGTCTATTGATGAAATGATGGCCAAGTCTTATGCAAAAACTGTATTGAAACAATTTATTCGAGGGAAACCAATAAGGTTTGGTTTGAAATTTTGGGGTTTATACACTTCAGACGGCTATCTACTGAATTTAGATCTATATTGCGGTAAAAATTCCCAAACCGGAAACAAATTAGCAAAATGTGCTTTAGGTACTCGTGTAGTATTGCATTTATTAGAACCTTTTTTTCGGCTAATAAATTATAATAAAATACCTGCATTTCATTTGTACTTTGATAATTTTTTTACAAATATGGATTTGATTTTACACTTGCAAAAATTATGTTTGAAATGCACTGGCACTATCAGAGACAATCGAGTCAAAGAAAAGAATATACTTGAAAAAAAAGCTCCACGAGGTACTTATATTGTAAAACAGCCCGTTTCAATAGCTTCAACTGCTGCAGGTGTAAGTCCTCTATCAACTTCGAGAAGATATAGTTCAGAGGCTCGATCCAAAACTGATATACCTTTTCCGCAAGCTTTTCATTTGTACAACAAATTTATGGGCGGTGTTGACGTGCATGATGGGCACTGCAATAATGTACTTCCAAGTATACGTTCCAAAAAATGGACATGGATCGTTTTTATAAGATTTATACGGGCATCCATTACAAATGCCCACGTAATTTTCAATGCTACACGTGATGGAAAGAAAAAAGTTTGAATAAAAGAGTTAACTATTTCGATTGCTAAATATTATATTCAAAAAGGTCAAACAAGTAAAACATTTCATACACGATGTAATAGGGACAAATTAAAAAAATGTTCAAATGAAAAATGTCCAATAAGAACAAGGATCTATTGTAACAAATGCAATCTATATGTATGCAATAATTGTTGGGCAAAAAAGCACTGATAAAAGAAATATTAAAGTGAGAGGCAAGGGGACTCACGAAAAAAAGCACCCTGAAACGTGACAGGCAAGGGGACTCACGAAAAAAAGCACCCCAAAGAGACAAAGTTCTACCACGTCCACGCCGTTGTCTCTGGGTAATGCTAAGAGTAGCAAAAAAAACAATGTATATGCACAGAATCAGCAAGGAAGTAGTCAAGGAACAATCTCAAATTTTTTCAAAATTTTTTTAGGTGTTTTGAAAAATTGGATTTTTTGAAATTTTCGAAAATCAAAAATTGTCTCCAAAAATTCTGAAAAAATTTGAGTGTTCTTTGACTAATTTTAAGACATTTTTGTTCTTAGAAATTTTTTTCTAAAGTTTATAGTTTTCAAGAAAACAATAGATTTCTATAAAATTTTGTCATTCACGCCGCCATTGCAAAAAAACGCGTCGATGAATTTTTCTGAAAAAAATTCCTCTTAATGTTTGAGTGCCATAATCACCTCTGATCATAGTAAAAAGTTGATACCTTTCCGGTATCATTATGAAAAAAAAATGCGAAAAAATTGTTTTCGAAAATTTTCACGTTTTTCACGTTTAAATCGGCCATATTTTTTTTCCTCGGTGTCTAATCGAAATTTTGAGCTCAAATTCTGAATCAGCATCAAATTTCCCGTAGGGATAGAGGTATTGCATTATTTTTTTCGTCCGATAACATAATAAATAAACACGTTAAAAAGTTAGTAAAAATTCGAATCACCTCGGCGTTAATGGGTTAGGGGGCCCAGGATTTCGATTTGCAAGATCCTGTGAACAGACTCCTGACTTTATAGCGTTGCACCACGCTCCCCGAGCTCAATAATTTATTTTAAAAAACTACAACGCTTTATACCTATTATATTGGAAAATTTCGGAAAATTTTTAATGATTTGAAGCTTTAGTAAGGAGATGAAAAAAAAAATTAAGAGCGAAAATGGTCGTAGCGACGAAAACAACCATTTTCGCTCCTCTTTTACGATTCTCAAATCATTGTAGGCTCGGTTCTATCTAATAGGGAGCGAAAATGAATTAATGTATACATGTATTATGACCGTAGGGACTCGTACTCAACATTTTGTCTGACGCTCGGAAAACCCTATTTTCGGTCCACTTTATTATAGGCGCCGAAAATGGTCGTTTTTATGCACGTGTTATAAAAACGTATTTTTTGCGTACAGTAAATCAGCAAAATTAATCGCTCTATACAGACAGGAAAATTTTAATCTTACGCGCCACCCTTGAACTTACGACCTTTTTTTATCAAATACTAACTTTTTTTGCTATTAAAGTTGTTTTCTTAACAGTTTAAATTTTTGATACACCCTAATAAATAAATACATACATACATATATATATATTATTACTCCCTTAATTCATCCCAACAGTTTTGTGCTTGTTATATTATCAATTAAATAATATTGTAATATAATTATAATATCGTATAACTTATATTATTTAATATACTATGCGACGGCCAAGTGCACGTCAAATGTCTAACGGCTAATCATGTACTAATTGTAATAAGATTATTGTTTCAGCAACCTGCCAACGAGCGCCGAAACTAGCGAGAACGAGAAACGAGGCAAGATAGAGACAGAGAGAGTGAGAGCATAGGTAGCGCGGTTGCCGCCTGGCCGCACAGCGTTGGCGAGATATGACAACGATGTGCCGACAGCCGGGAGAACCGCGACTAGAGCTAGTCTCGCTGTGCTATCCACACGAGTAGCTCGCGCTACTATATACGCGGATTTGTTGTGAGTCCTGCGAGCATCCCGAGAGCGAACGATATTCGTCCGTGCGTTACCGACGAGTTGCTGCGACGCCCGTCCGAACTGTTACATCCCCACGTCCGAGACTGGACCACGTCCGTTGCGTCAAGTACTACTGCCACTACTGAGTTGTAAGTACCTGCACTCTCACTCTCTCACGTCGACAGGGTAATATCTCTCGTCTCTCTTTATCGTTCGTCGAAGTGTGCGGCGTTTGCACCTCCGTGTATAGTTACAATTGAATATACATTTCCTTATCTAAACTTCTCGTGTGTTATTTCCTACGACCCGACCTACGCCGCCTCCGCGGGCTCGTGTAAAAACACGTGCATGATCTCAGTCGGCCGAGCCGTGCCTTCTGCACGCCCGACGTTAATTTACAATAAACAGGGCCCTTCTGGCCCTGGTTATGACACGGCAGGAAAGTATTAACCGAGTGTTATAACTATAATTTACTTTATTTGATTGTCCTTAGTTCTTTTTAGATCTGTAATTTTGTTGCAATCGAAATTATTATGTTACATAGTATTATTGACATTCACTGTAATGCAGAATAAATTAAACTCGCCTAACCTTTTACTTTTGTTGAAAGTTAATTTTTTCAGGCATTAAATTTCTTTTTAATCAAATTTATTAAAAGTATCCAAAATATGGTCGAAAAATAAAGTGTATGTTTTAGAAAAAGCCTTCGGCGCCCTCGACTCCGACTCGTGCTGAACACCTCACCCAGGCTTGACATAGCTTATTTTCTCCCCTTGTTGCACAATGTACTATAATTGAGTTAAAATTTTGGGAAAATATCGATCTTTTGATCACCTCGGCTAGGTTCTTTTTGCAGCTTATAAAACTGTTTAGTTTAAAAGATATAAGGATTCAAATTTTTTGTCTGTTACCCTGTATACCCTGTATGACTGAACATTATTTTTGTTAATTTTTATAACTCCTTATCTAAAGCTCAGAATGTTTTGAGAACATTTATGGTTTTATGAGGTAGAAAATGTCCGTACAAATGGCTTTGTGTGTGTGTGTGTGTGTGTGTGTGTGTGTGTTACGTATACCGTCATAATTCTGGAACCAAGCGACCGATTGTAATAAAATTGGACATGCATATATATTTACTGATTTTGAACTTCAGCACATTTTATTTCAAGATTCTAACCATTGTATGACCATTTTATGGTTATTTAATAGTCATTTTATGTCCATTTTTCGATTTTTTAAAAACTATTTTTTTTTAAACTAAATAGTCGAGAGTTTTAAAGAAATTATGATAATAGAAAATAGATAATATCTACTTTCTGTAAAAATGTTAAGCCATTTTGACGAAAGCCGTTCTGTTTTAGTTGACATTTACCTTTCACCTTTTGAAAATGCAAATTACGCTTGGTTCACCTACGACTTGACCCTTTGTAACTCGAAGAATATTTATAAAAAAATCCTGAAATCATTCATGAGATCCTTGGAACACTTCGGGATCATATTCCCACAGTTTTAAGACAAGACAATACTGTATATTTGAACAACATCTACATCTACATAATATTAATTTGTTTAAATTTCTATCCAAAACGTCATTTCAAGTTCAATTTATTCAAAATCCTCCAATTCTAATTAAAATTTGTTTAACTGTCACATAAGTCCTAATATCTAAGAATATTTCTACCGTCTTATTTTTTTCTTTGTTCAGTGCACCAATATTGCAATACTTTAATGTAAAGATGAAGTATAGCACTTTCCGGATTTATCAGGGAATTTTTTGGGACTTCTTGGAATTTTTGTCTTCCTGGAATTTGAACGCTAATAATAAACTTATGATTATAAACGAGGTTTCTTGATAGTTAAACTTGGTGTAATTAAAAGGTAGAACCATATATCATTTACAATAACTATAATGGGTTAACCTCAGGATCATCCCTGAAACCTGGACATCATCGACAGGAAGTGAAATTTTTTTTTTTTTTTTGTACATTTGTTGTATACTTAGTGCGTTGTATCATAGACTATGTTTTGCCATCCGGGAGGTGATTTTGACACCTAGACATCGTCTACAGAAAGTAGAAATTTTTGTTGGTGTATTTGTTGTATACTTAGTGCGTTGTATTATACACCATGTCTCGCCATCCGGGAGGTGATTTTGACGCCTAGACATCGTCTACAGGAAGTAACATTTTTTTTAGTATATCCATCGTATACTTAGTGTGTTGTAATATACACCATGATATCTGCACATTGTCTGCTGTAGTTAACAAATTTTTTTGGTACATTTGTTGTATACTTATAGTGCATTGTATCATAAACCATGTCTGGCCATGGAGGTGATTTTGACACTTGCACATCGTCTACTGAAAGTGAAATTTTTTTATTTAAATATTTGTTACATACTTAGTGCGTTATATCATAAACCATGTCTCGCCACCCGGGAGGTGATTTTGACACCTGGACATCGTCTAATGGAAGTGAAAATTTTTTTTAGTATATTTGTTGTATATTTATTGCGGTGTATCCAGACCATGTCCGGCATGCGGGGAAGATTTTGATACCTAGACATTGTCTACTAGAAGTGAAATTTTTTTTTTGGCATACTAGTTGTAACTTTAGAGCATTGTATGGTAGACCATTTTTCGCCATTCAAGATGTGATTTTGCAATATTTATTGGTAAAGATGAAATTTTGCACTTTCTAGATTTTTTAGGGAATTTTTCACGATTTATAATTTTGTTCTTTCTGCAATTCTAACACAGATCATACATTCATGACATTGTCTGCTGTAGTTAAAATACAGATACATTTTTATCATAGACCCTGTTTCGCTATTCGATATAATAATAAGTGTCGAATAATTATGTATCAGTAAAAAATGTGTAACCTAAATTACAAGCCAATTTTACCCAGTTTTCATTGAGTAAAATACACGAAGAGAATTAATTATTGTTTAACAACCTAAAAATCTGGACAAGTAAAAATTTAGCTTTGATTTTTGTCTTATATATTTAATAATAACAATAATAAATGCTATTTTAAAAAGAGGAAATATATTAAAAATAACTAATACTGCGTACAAACCATCCTTCGACGTCGACATAACTGTCATCATTGACTCAGGTGTCACCCTGCTCTGGAGATAACACTCGAGTTCTTTACGCTTCATTTGGTATCGCGAACAGTCTCAGAAAACATGCTCCGCATCTTCGTTAGCGTCCAAACAGAGTGGGCAGTTTGGACAATCCTCTATTTTAAATCTTTGTAGGTATGCCCGAAATAATGCGTGCTCCGTCAAAAACTGTGTGAGGTAGTAATTGAGTTTTCTATGTTCTCTTTGCATCCATTTCACTATTGTTAGTATAAGGCAATGTGTCCTGTCTTGCATCGATGGTGAGGCCCAGATACTTGATGATCGTTTGAGATACAATCTCATGTCCACCCACCCTCAGGGTTTTTCTCTCTTTCTTTTTTCTATTAGAAATAAGAATAGTTTCAGTTTCGTGGCTGGCCAATTCTAGGCCTGCCTCTGCTAGCCATTTGTGTATTATATGGATAGACTTCTCAGCTATGTCCTTTACTTCTTTGTGCTTCGCTACCACTACTACTGTAATATCGTCAGCAAAGCCTATCACTGCTGCTCCTTTGGGTAATTCCAGTCTTAGTACCCCATCGTACATGATGTTCAAAGTCGGTAGGCCAAGTACTGACCCTTGGGTGACGCCTTCTGTAACTTCATAGGTCTTGGTACCCTCCTCAGTGTAATAAAATAGGATTCCGTCCTTTAAGTAGCCGAACATAATCATTCTTATATATCACTAATCCACCTTTTTCTTCTATAAAATGATCCATTCTGACGCAGATAATGTGTTCCAGGATCTTGTCCGGGGTATCCAACATGCAGAGCGGTCTGTATGATGTGGACTCCTGGGGTGGCTTTTTTTCTTTTGGCAGAAGCACAAGTCTCTGTTTCTTCCAGTATGTGGGGAATATTTTCTCTTCTAGATATGAATTGCACAAGTCTACGAAGATCTCTGGGTGGGCTTGAATGTCATGCATTAATGCAATATTGGGAATGCCATCCAGCTTTCTTTCTAATCTTTTCATTACTATTTTATACGGTCGACCCAATGGTTCGGTTTGACCTCGTCCTGTAATTCCTTAAGACACCGTTCTTTGTTTTCACGGATTTTCTTCTCAAGCCTCCTTTTAGCGTCCTTTATTTCTTTTCCGCGGTCATCTATTATTTTTTGGTCTCTTCCAGTTTTATAATACTTCTTTTTCGCCCCTTGTTCTCGTCTTCTACTTTAATGACATTCGCTACGTGCACTCTCAACCTCCCTATCCCTATGGTGTCGTCTACAGTTGTGCACTCTTCTTGGCATGAGCGTATCACAGGCTCGGGTGATATTATCCATCACCTGTTTAGCTGTTTACTGATCCTAGCAGTTTCATTTCTTCTAATGTAAGTCCTTGCGCTGATTTTCTGCTTTGATTTTCTAACCTCCATTTACAATCCACGTGTCAAGATCTACAATAGATCTTGTGTTTTCTCTTCTGATGGTGTAAGTGCTACCCTGGTTAACTAACACCAGGACTAGGAGACCAAATGCTTTCAAGAACATCCGTCCTCTTTTGTTAGTTCTTTGACTGCCCCATTTTACGGCCCATGCGTTAAAATCGCCTGCAATAATTACTGGATCTCTTCCGGTAGCATCTTGCACGAGTCGATCTAGCTATCGCTCAAACTGTTCGATCGGTGCATTAGGCGAGACATAGAAGCTGTATACGTGTATACCTGGTACCTTTGTAGAGACAAAACCTTCCTCACGAGTCTTTATTTTTTCCTGGAGATCAGCGTTTCCATACCACGCCCAGATCGCCGCTCTGCCAGTGTTGTCCGTTTCCCATCATGGCTCGTCCAAATCTCTGTACTGCTCACATATAATAGCTATGTCTACCTCTGTCTCCTGGAATGGACGCATGTGTGTGAGCGTGCGTTAAGTCTATCTTGGCGTCTCATATAGGAGGCTTACTTAAGGTACAATATAAATTAACTAGTAGTTGTAGAAAAAATAAAAACGCTTGTTGTTTAACTTAAATCGCACTCGTGTAAAAACGCTTTCTAATTAGTTGAAAAATGAAATAAATTAAAAAAAATTCTAAATCATAACATAATCGACAGATTGATGAAATTGTTTTATTGTATCTTACCCCATATCCTGCAACAGGTCCGATTCCGTGACTCAAGTAAGGATCTGCATATTCTCTTCCATAACTAAAAATACAAAAGTTAAACATGTATTGCATCTTTCAATAAAAATTTATTTTATATTCTATAATTTGACGCTACTCTTTATTGAACACAGATAAATAGTACATTTTGATATTATTATGATTTGATACACGTTTGCTAAGTCAAACAAAGTTATAATCGCATTTTTTCACATGTAGTATATTATGTGCCACGTAAAGCTTTTGCGAGGTCCTAAAGTAAAATCAGTCTAGAAACTAAAATATTTCAATTTTCTAAGCTTATCAGTGACGGCATGCGTATTGATTTAAATCACGCTTATAGAAATCTGTTAGTAAGAAATCTGTTAGGGAAGTACCTAGAAGACAAGATCTTGAATGACTGTCTGTCTTTTTTGCTATGCGAGAATTGACTTGTGGGTACGAGTACTAGCGTTATAGTTAGTACACTCTTGTGTGCGCTACATATGCGGGGTCAGCAGATACGAACATATTACCCCCCACAGGGTAAAACTTGGCTGGCTTACGGTCGAGCAGCGGGTTAATTATTTTTCTGCTCTTCTGCTTTATAAAATAATCCACATAAAGAAGGCTAGAACATTTGCTAGGGAGGGATGGCAGGGGATGGGGAGATGGGGGATGGTAGTGGGCTTGGTCGTGCGTTAGTCTCGTTTGGATACAGGACTCAACTCCTTTAGGGCTTGTGGCGCAAGACTTTGGAACGCTTTACAGCAGTGCGTCAAATCCTTACCTTCGACATGTACTTTTAATTGGCGTTGCCGAGGCATTTCTCGAGCCTCATCGGTGCCGTCTTAGCAGCAGCGGCTCAGGATTGTTAAAATAATTGAAATTGTTAAAATAGTCTGTATAAAATTCAAATAGTCCGCCGTTAAAATAGTCTGTATGTTGCCTGTAGAATGGATAAATAAGAGAGTGGGGTTAGGATGGCGCCACTTTATACAGAGCTCCAGTTCGCAGGCGAAATTCTCCGAACTGTATACAGTTAAGAGAGGGGAGAAGAAGCGGGCTGGCGTGCTCGGGATTTTTTAGAGGAGCGAACACGCGCGAGTTAGTTGGTTCCCGGCACGCGACGAAATACGAAGCCAGCTCCTGAGTCGAGACGCATCCCAAGCACGAGTACGGGTCCGAAGCGACAAGACATTCATCACGCACGAACTCATTAGTATCTAAAGGTACGTCGTAGACATTCGCGGTGGTATTTTAGATTCACATATTCGATTCGTTAAGTCAAACGATAGAACTCCACAAGTTCTTAACTAAACAATTTATATCGTAACAAAGGCAGGATTCCACATATCCTCGGCCGTGAGTTCCTGACGTGGGTTGAAACCACGATCAGTGATTAATTAATATTATTAAATTGTTTCAAGGTTATGTATATGCGATCTAACTTGGTAAGAACCTAATTACGACTACTCTTTTCTGTATTTTCTTCGATGTAGGGATATTTGCGCTTTTCAAAAAGAATGATTTTAGACTTTTGTAGTAAATAATAAGGGTATTTCAAAATGCAACTCATAAAAAATGTTTTTTTTCCTTTATATTTTTCTGTTCTTAAGGTTTACTGCTTTTCCTAGACAATCATCGATTCTTGATAGTAAAAAATCAATCAAGAATCGTTGTCCTCAAGCTCGAAATTAATTCAAGTTGAATTTCCTAGGTGTTTGTTCTCGCCAATTATTTTGGTCATCAAAAGCCTGGGTCGCGACATTACATTGCCTGCGTAGACCGTATATATATGAACAATTTGATAAGTTAGCGGCATGTTTCATGTAAATTATAATGTTCATTATCTGTTTATTGTTTAAAACTTAAATAAATGATTTCTACTCTACTCTACACCCTTAAAGAGAGTCTCTAGCAGTGAATAAAACATTAAAAACCATAACAACATGGCAAAGTCTACTGTGACACATGTTTCATGCTCAAATATGAGCAATCGTCAAAGAAAACATCGCACACAGCAAAGTGAAGAGATAAATTTTACTTCGATTTCAAGAAATCTTTGAGTATAAATGATCAAATAATAAAAATATACACTCTGATAGCGAAGACATAAAAATAGACCAGAATACATGCGAGGGGAAATTATCTAAATTCTCTGATTGATTCACAGCGACTCGTCTTGAGTTTAGAACATTTTCAAATAAAGTTAGAAGCCGCGGGTAGGCTATTTAATTGCTTGAATGCACTACTTCTCCGTAAAAGGTGAGGATCACCACTGCAAGATAATTATAAAAGGGTCAGGCAGGGTCAGGGTTTGCAGGTCATTGGTCGGAATCTTCCAATTGCATTTTTTTTTTTTTTGTTTTGAGCCTCTAAAACAATCCTTACGCAATTATCTTTAGTAAGTTACTTTGAATATATACCTTTAAGGCCTTTTCTAGAAAGTCAATAGTTTATCGCCGAACCCAATTTGAAAATGTATGTTTTTAAGAGCATTTTCAAGCCACTTTTGGGATTTTTCAGTGAAATGACAACATTTTTAGGCTTATAAGCCTTCTTTTACATGCACTTTATATCTATTTTTAGTAGTAAATGTTGAGAAATATTTCAAGAACAGGGTCAAAAAGTAAATTTTTGTGTAAAAGGCGTCCTCAAATCAAGCTAACAAGAAATTAAATAAGGAGGCTTTTTACGACTTTTATCACTTGGTAAGGGATCGCCACGCGTATTATTAACCGACAATAGGACTTAGTTTGTAGATAAAATCATGGCAGAATTTACAAAAGAATGCAAGATCATACAGTCAACCACACACATCACCGTATTATCCGCAGGCGAATCCCGTAGAACGCGTAAATCGGGTAATTTCAGTTATAGTAAGCTCATCCATTGAACAAGATCTCAGGAAATGGGACGGACGATCAGACAAGAGTCAAGAGACTGGGCCAAAAGAGGTCAGGTCTTTAACTCATTGCCCGATGAGAAGATTGTAAACTGGCTAATCGGATCATGGACAAAGCAAATATAATTTAGGCGGTAAGTACATTCCAGCCTTACGAGTCCCGTAGGTTCACATCTGAAGTAATTATAATGAAGTCGGTGGACACACCCATATACACTGAGAGAAATGTAGAGTTAGAATAGCCGTACATATTTCTGTAATATTAGCCATGGACGACCATAGCTGATTTAGCGGTGGACTCAAGCAGCTTCTACCGGAGTTTGCAGTAGTCAAAGCCTGGCTCCGTGCTATATCAGCCGCGCCGAACACGTGAGGTTTTACTTATATGTTTATGTTTTTTAGCATATCATATCACAATGAGTGACGAATTCGTAAGGGACCTGTTGGTTTCGTGGAATTTCGAAAAGTTTTGCGAAAGATTTGAGAATAAGTATTGCAATATGTACAACCTAACCTCTTAACATCAAAATTTGTATACTTATGCTGAAGCACAAAATTTAAATAATTATATATCAATGCATTGTTCAGCCATGAATATTGGTTTACAAGCCCTCAGAGTACAATGTGACATACCTGTAAAGACTCTTGGCTTATCTGAAAGCCGTAGACCTGCGTTGCCCTTAAAACCCGAAGTTGCCGTAAGCTCGTCAGAGCTAAGCAAACCTTCTGCTTTGGGATCATGCAAAATTACAAATACCATAAACTGTACTCTCAGGACTTGTAAACTAATTTTCATGCCAAAACAATAAATCACTTATTAAATATACAATTTTTATACTTATGCTTACTCCCAGGTAAAAACAGCGGTAGTGCTAAGGCAGATTCTACCTTAAAACATTTGCTTGAGCGCTCCGGTAAAAACTGCCGGAGTTTCCGGTTAATCCAACTCTACATTTCTCTCAGTGTAGACCCCAATCTTTCAGCAATATTGCTTAAATATTGCGATCACAGATTCGCTAGATTCAATAATATTGTTGAAACTTTATAAAACCTTGCTAAGCTTTTGGAGCAATATTGCAGTGGACCGCCATGTCCGTTCTACCATTGTAAGTTCGCCTGGTCTGGGCCGGCATGTCTACAGCACCCAATATCGTCAGAATATTGTCTCAAGGTTGCAATACAAAATTTGGCAACATTGCATAGGGCATTATAATGTTACTGCGACTATTATACAACATTCTCACTAGATAGTACAATATTTAATAAATATTGTTATATTATCTAAAATAATTTTGCATTTATAAAAAAATTTGTATACTAATGCGAAAATTTTTAAATACTTATACAATATTGCTTAATCTGGTAGCAATGTTGTCCAATAGTCGGATCAAGATTATTACGCAATTGTGCAATATTACGGAATCTAGTTATGCAACCTTAAGACAATGTTCTAACAATATCGGGTGCTGTAGACGAGCCGGCCCAGACCAGGCAAACTTGGAATGGTAGAACGGACATAGCTGTCCACAGCAATTGCTCCAAAAGCTTAGCAAGGTATTATAATCTTTCAACAATATTATTGAATCCAGTGAATCTGTGAACCCAACATTCGAGCAATATTGCTGGAAGATTGGGGTCTATATGGGCAACACTTGTGCATGCATGTTCATGCAAATGCAGTTCACCTTATACAGAGGGGCATTAGGGGGACACAACACCTACTAACCCTGAAAAAAAACTCAGAGAAAAATTCATAAATTTTAAGTAAATCATTTAAAATTTTTTATAGATATATTTACCATAAATACCTTTAATTTTATCATGCTAAAACCTTCATTATTCCTGCTGGCCCATTGTGGCGTGCAAGCATTTGTGAACTTTTTCACTGTCCGTAGGATTCCAAGTGAACGAATAGTTAATTACGGCTCAAACTCAAGGAGGATACTTTGTACACTTGTAGTTTTAGTATGAATGCAGGGATTTTAATTTGAATGTTTAGAAAGGATTTGGCAATGAAAAAACTGCATTTTTTTCTTTTTTTCGCTTATTCTGGCACCTTTTTGTGTATAAAACATTTTCTAAACATTCAAATCAAAATTCCTGCATTCATACCAGAACTACAGATGTACAAAGTATCCTCCTTGAGTTTAATCCCAAAAGAACCATGCGTTTACTTGGAATCCTACGGACAGTGAGCTGAAATCAGTAAAAACAACATTTAGAGAAAATCAACTTTGAAGTTTATGAAAATTGTTGAAAGTGTAACTTAAATTAGTGCTTACCAAATCCTTTGGGACCGAGTTTTCTATGTTCCACACACATAGTCCTTGACTCTCAGCAATTATGAGGTATATTCACTTATACCTCTGGGTTCTGAACGTCTTTTCTTACCTGCAACCAAAAAAAGGCATTTTATGAATTTGTATAAAAATGTGATAAAAAGGTTATTTAATAATAACACTTTATACTTATCTTTTCTTTTGGTCGCTGTGTAGAATCTTCAAGTTAAAATTGCAGAAAATTACCATTCTAACCTCCAAATGTTTGATCCGAGTGCTCTAGTATCTGTAGTGGCTTTTTGTTCTATCACTCCAGTCTTCATAGAGTCCTTGGCAACTTTCTCACATACTTCACTAAATTGTTCGTTGATTATATCATATGCAGACTGAGCCATGGGTTTCAAACAGTCCATCAACCCACAAAATGTTGATAGACCAGCGTGTTCAAGTCCAAGAGCACGAAAGGTAACCACTGCTCTTCTGTTGTTCTCCCAAGAATGGTTCTAAACACGAACTTTTCTGCATGACTTGATAGCTCCCAGCTGACCACACTCAATGCACACTACTTTAATCTTGAATCCTAATCCTTGAGCTTCAGATTCGCCAAGTTTAACTTGACCATAACATTGTTTGCAAATCAAAAGTTCCTCGAGAACAGGAAATAAAATGTTGATATCAATCAATCTATTCCTGACCACAGAGGTTCCTTCCACTGCTAGAGTTTGTATCTTTCTTGCTGAACTTGAAGATCTTGTCCTGTTGGAAGGTTCATACTCGCATGTTGCTCCTAGAAATCTTCTTGGCCACTTCTTGTCTCTTCCTCGAGAGTACTTCTTGTCAGGATGGGTACTCGCAAACCTTTCCTTGGCATCTCGATAATCACAAATATTTTTAAAATCACTACAATTCAAACTTTTTTAAATAACTTCACTGCTCTGCTTTTACACTAACACTTCACTTTTTTCTTTTTAGGGTTATAAGCTATAAGCTATAACCCCAAAAACAATACAAAAACTACTTAGATTAATTTAAAAACACTTTTAAGAAATATCAGCTTTTTTATGTATTAAAAATTTTTTTTGATAAACGGGTTTTAGGAGCGTGTTCTACAGAACATTTCCTGTCAAAATAAGCAATAAAAAAAAAATCGATTTTTTCGAAGTTTAAAGGTGTTGTGTCCCCTTAAGGACAAAGGTGTGGTATCGGTGGCCTTCCTAGTTTGCCTTAGTGACCTTGAGAAGGTCAATTCAAGGTCAAATAAGAAGTATCAGCCTAAGATTGTTTTCCTTTCAATTTTTACGTAGAATTATCATTTTGTTATTGTAATAAACATTAAGAGAATAATTGACTTAAAATGTGATTATGCTTTGCTGACTTCAAAGCCATTTTGTAAGGTCAAAAGTGCAAAAATGCAATATCAAATGTTATGTGGAGTCCATATTTATATCCTAACTTTAGTGTTGCCCAGGAACAACGACGTGGACGTAATAGGATTGTGTTCCCTTTGGGGTGCTTGATTAGAGTGAGTCTCCTTGCCTCTCACTTTTATTATGTACAGATTTGAATGTAGGTGCCCAAAGACACCACCATTCTTTTGGATTCTATTCAGTTCTTGGTATGTTTTCGTAAGCGAATTTTTATCCTATCTTTAGCGTTACTCAGGAACGACGTGGACACAATTGGCTACTAATTTTCCTCATCGAATTTTGCCTGAATTTATTGTTGAAATAAATAATTTATTTTGTAAAGATGATTTTTCATGTTGAATTTTCCCGCGACTCATTGTTGAAATAGACAATTTTTCTAATAAGAGATCTCTTTTCATATGAATTTATCCTCTACACATTGTTACTTACACTTAGTATTCAATAGTTTACTAGTTATTGAATAGTTATTGATTAGCCAAACTAATCAAATATCATTTGTTTAACATTTTCTCTTTTTCATTCATTGACCTTTATTTTTTCTATTAAAATTTATTACTCATCGAAAGCTATCTAATTTGTTCAGTTTGGTAAAAACAAAATTTTTTATTGAACTTGTTATAAATTTTTAACAATGGCTGATTATCCAGCCGCTGAAAGGGTTGATATTTTATTGATACTTGGTGAATCTAGACGTAATTATCGACAAGCTGCAGCCTTGTATCGAACTCGATATCCCGATAGAAGACATCCAAGTCATACAACCATTCGTGAGATTTACCGTAGAGCTCAACAAGGGCAACTAGCACGGGTTAGAGAACGTCGTAATTACAACGAAGATGATCTTCGTGTAATGGTCGTTTTAGCAATGGTTCATTTGAATCCCCACGTTAGTACCCGTGAAATTCAAAGGCAAAGTGGTATACCTATGGCTACTGCTTGGAGAATACTGAGAAGTCAACGTTATCATCCATATCATATTACTTTGACTCAGGATCTCACACCTGCTGATATGAGGTTAAGGCTACAGTTTTGCCAATGGGCACGACAAATGATTGCTAATGATCGTCACTTTTTTCAATACGTAATGTTTTCTGATGAAGCAAAATTCAAAAGCAATGGAGAGCTTAACCGACACAACTGTCATTATTGGTCGAATGTTAATCCGCATTGGTACAGGCAGATAAATAACCAAAATCGTTGGAGTCTTGATGTTTGGTGTGGAATTGTTAACGGATACCTTGTAGGCCCATACTTTTTTACAGTTCCTGAGAGAACGTCTTCCAGTACTTCTTGAAGAAGTAGATTTATACACAAGAGCAAGAATGTGGATTCAATTAGATGGAGCTCCTGCGCACTATGATCGAATAGTTAGACAATATCTTAATCAAAATTACCGTGACAGGTGGATTGGACGCACTGGACGTGGAGATTTGGGTGTTCGATGGCCACCGAGATCTCCAGATATGACATCACCCGATTTCTATTTGTGGGTGTATTTGAAAGATGTTGTTTATGAACATGAAACTACAACAAGGGAAGATATGATCCACAGAATTCAAACCGCTTGTGAAAACATCCCAAGAGCTGTATTACTCAGAACAGTAGAACATTTTCAGCAGCGAATTGAATTGTGTATCCAACAAAATGGTGGTGTCTTTGAGCACCTGCGTTGAATTTTGAGCAAAAGTGAGAGGCAAGGGGACTCACTCTAATTAAGCACCCCGAAAAGTGAGAGGCAAGGGGACTCACTCTAATCAAGCACCCCGAAAAGTGAGAGGCAAGGGGACTCATTCTAATCAAGCACCCCAAAGGGAACACAATCCTATTACGTCCACGTCGTTGTTTCTGGGTAACGCTAAAGTTAGGATATAAATATGGACTTCACATAACATTTGATATTGCATTTTTGCACTTTTGACCTTACAGAATGGCTTTAAAGTCAGCAAAGCATAATCACATTTTAAGTCAATTATTCTCTTAATGTTTATTACAATAACAAAATGATAATTCTACGAAAAAATTGAAAGGAAAACAATCTTAGGCTGATACTTCTTATTTGACCTTGAATTGACCTTCTCAAGGTCACTAAGGCAAACTTGAAATGTCATTTCCGACGTAATTTTTTCCGCTGCTCCGTATTCCGAGGTCAAAAATAGGGGTTCCCGTTAAAAAAATACAATGACCTTCAAATGACCATGAAAATCGAGTTCAAGGTCATAGGTGTTTGTGTCATTAGATGGCTCCTTTTGCTCCCTTCAACTTTTGTCAAGGTCATCTTTCGACATCAGTAAAATAAAACCAGACAAACAGCTGTTTAGCAGATTTTTTGTTATTTGACATTGAATTGACCTTCTCAAGGTCACCAAAGCAAACTTAAAATATCCTTTGCGACGTAATTTTTTCCGCTCTATCCGATTCCAAGGTCTAAAATAGAGGTTCCTATTTAAAAAAATCACAATTTCCCTCAAATGACCTTGAAAATCGAGTTCAAGGTCATAGGTGTTTGTGTGATTCGATGGCCCCCTTTACCCCCTTCAACTTTTGTTAAGGTCATTTTTCGTTAAAATTAGTTTTTCCATGGTTTTTTGTCGTGGTCGGATTAAAATGAAACACCCTGTGTGTGTATATATATATATATATATATATATATATATATGGGTGGTTCTCTGTGAAATCAAAGATATGTAAATTTTAATTTTTGCCTAAACCTCATATTTGCACGAATATTTAATCGTAGCATCCCTTTTATCAGGACCAATCTTAAAATAATCATTATTAAAAGGGATGCTACGATTAAATATTCGTGCAAATATGATGTTTTTTAAAAGCCATCTATTTGTGAATATGAGATGACGAATGCTTTATGTATTCATGCATATTACAAAATGTTATCTGCAGATTCGATTTACATAAAGGAGATGCTGCAAATAATTACTCATGCAAATATAATCGTTTTGTTAAAGTTTTGTGTTCGTGACATATAATGACGAATGCTGTATGTATTCATTCATATTACAAGATAAAATCTGCAGTTTTGGTCAAGATCAAAGGGATTCTGTGAATAATTTTTTGTGCAGATATGATCTCTCTTTCAAAGCTATCTGTTTGTGAATATAAGATGACGAATGCTTAATGTATTCATGCATATCATAAGATGTAATCTGTAACTTTGGTCCAGATAAAAGGGATGCTGCGATTAAATATTTGTGCAGATATAATTCTTTTTTTTTTCTAAGTTATTTGTTTGTGAATATGAAATGACGACACAAAATGTTATCTGCAGATTCGATTTACATAAATGGGATGCTGCAAATAATTACTTGTGCAGATATAATCGTTTTTTTTTAAGTTTTGTGTTCGTGGCGTATAATGACGAATGCTGTATGTAATTCATTCACATCACAAGATGAAATCTGCAATTTTGGTCGAGATAAATGGGATACTGCAAATAATTATTTGTGCAGATATGCTCCTTTTTTTTAAAGCTATGTGTTTGTCAATATGAAATGACGCACATGCATTTCAGAATATGAAATCTGCGGTTTTGGTCGAGAAAAAAGGAATGCTGCAAACTATTATTTGTGCAGATATGCTCTTTTTTCAAAGCTATGTGTTTGTAAATACGAAATGACGAATGCTGTATGCATTTATGCATAACGCGAGATGTTATCTGCAGATTCGGTCTAGATAAATAGCATACTGCAAATAATTTTGTTGTGCTGATATGATCTTTCTTTAAAAACTATGTGTTCTAATTCAGGGGGCAGAAAATGTGCTTGAACGCACACGGAGCATACGTAATAGTGCATTTTACGCACACTATTTCGTAATATATTTTAAATACTGTCTTATTCAATAATTTGGATAAGCATTAAATAAAATAATAATAAAATAAATGTATCTTTATATGAGGATATAAAATATGATTTCATATAAAATTACATAATTTTCCATAGTTATATTGATCCTTAGTGAAACAAAAATTCTGCACATAACAGTATCCATCTGAAGATTTCAGACTAAAACAGAAGATAACTGAATAAAACAGAAATGCTCAGCAGAAAAATGTCGAAATTGAGAAAGAGACAACAGTTATTTACAGGTATTATTAACTTTTTAATTCAGTTTTTGTTTTAGTTTACTGCGGATGGTACCAGATTTTAAGAGTTTTTAACGGTTACGTTTATTAGATTCTATTATCAAGTTGCGCGGTTGCGCCACGGAGGCGAGTTTATGAAGCAGATAAAGTCGCAGTGCCCGCGCTACTATTTACTTTTATGTTGAGGTTCGCATTTTTCATTACAAAGCAATAAATGTATTTCTTTCTTGTCTCTAATATATTTTAACTTATATCATGTATATGATCTATCTATCACTTATATTATGCCTAACTATGATTTTCAACCAAGATATTGATAAAAACTACCTTTGATATAATACACGAGTGTGTCATTCACACAATGCTCAAATCAAATCAAAAAATGTTAGGACCGTTAATTTAGCCACAACAAGTGTTAGGACCGTGAAGTTATACACAGATGGATATTGCTTTCTCATCAGTTTTCTGCATGCTCGCTCACATGTACTTTTTAGTGACTAGGTGTAGAAATAATTCGAAGGCGGCGTCTAGGTGTACGGGGTGGCCGATGACGAGGTTTAGGTGGTGCGCTCCGTAATTTTTTATGTCTAGGTAAATACATCATTCGAGGGCGGTGTCTAGGTGTACGGGGTGGCCGATGATAAGGTCTAGGTGGTGCGCTTTGTGGTTTTTTGTGCATAGGTGTAAAGATAATTCAAGGGCTGTGTCTAGGTGTATAGTGTGGCTGATGACGAGGTCTAGGTGGTGCGCTTCCTGTTTTTTGGTGTCTAGGTAAATAAATCATACGGGGACGGCGTTTAAGTGTGAAGGGTGGCCGATGATGAAGTCTAGGGGGTACGCTCGTGATTTTTTATGTCTAGATAAATACATCATACGAAAACGGCGTCTAGGTGTACATGGAGCTGATGACGAGGTCTAGGTAGTTCGCACTTGGTTACGGTGTCTAGGTATAGAAATCATTCGAGGGTAGTGTATCAGAACAATCAGTGATTTCATGTTAGTAATAAAAATGTTACAAAAAAACCATGGTCAAAGGGTGCCGAAGATGCCTATATTTCATTTTTAGGAGAAATATGAATTACTTAATAAAATTCACTAAAATGGACTGAAATCCCAAAAAATTAACTTCTAAAAAAGTAAAAGGTTGGGCGAGTTTGATATATTCCGCAACGAAATAACAGATAAAAAAGAACTGAGATCAATCAACCAAAGTCCAGTTTATTATAGTTAATCATAATAAATCAACAGAATTTTTTTTTACAAGATACTTACTACGTAACTTGCCATGGCCGTTTTATTTTGTTTATTGGTGAACAACTAAAATTTTCTTTTTATGTATTAGAACGTCATAAAAACACTATAAGTACAATGAAATGGTCATGGCAAGTTACGTAGTAAGTATCTTGAGAGTTGTTTCTAATTGATCAGTATATAATTTAACTTTGAGTTAAGGGGTCCAGCCTGGGTTAAATCCTGCAAAAAACAACAAAATATTCGTCTAATAAAAATTTTTTCGTTTAAAGTAAATTAAAAAAAATATATATCTACTGAAAATATTTACAATATATAGATTATTTCTACTAAAAAATATCATATATACCATACAAAATCACTGACCAAAATTCATGACATTTTACTTTATTTACTTTATTTATTATTTCATTTTAGTTTTTAGTCACTTGCCACGGCTTTGTGAAAGATCCGGACCGTTCTTTACTCTACCCGGGCCTAAAATGTACCTTAAACATGCTCCCTCAGACCTAATAAAAGATATTTCTAAAAACTATTAGTTAAATATTATTATTCATACGTTGTATACGTAGGTAATAATTTTAATTAATATTTTTCAGCAATGTCATTTATTAGGTCTGAGGGAGCATGTTTAAGGTACATTTTAGGCCCGGGTAGAGTAAAGAACGGTCCGGATCTTTCTCAAAGCCGTAGCAAGTGACTAAAAACACTTATTTATATAGTAAAATGTCATGAATTTTAGTCGGTGATTTTGTTCTATATTTACCATACATTTTATAATATTTTTTGGAATAAATAGTGTATATTGTAAATACTTTCAGTAGATATATATATTTTTTAATTTACGTGAAAAGAACAACATTTTATCAGACGAATATTTTGTTGTTTTTTTGTAGGATTCAACCCAGGCTGGACCCCTTAAGGAGGTTCGATACCAAAATGAAAATGGTTAGAATGTTTTGAAAACAATTAAAATCTGTTAATAAACATGCGATATACCTTTTCATGAACTATCATATCGATTGTCAGTATAGTTTTTGCAATAATTGACTTCAAAGTTAGGCTCTTATACACAGGCTCTTATGGGATAACCTTAAAAATGATCAAAACACTTGGAGTGCGATTGCTCAAAAATGGTAAGAAAATAAAAAACTTTGTAAATAAATCATTGGAAAATGATTTATAAACATGTGCATGAAATTATAAAACGATTAACAACACCAATTCTGTGTACTGAACGAAAACGTAAACAAAAGCAAAAGCTTGTTGGCTGTGAGCGGAGCTGCGTAGTGCGTGAGGCCGCGCGCGGGAAGAGAGGGGAGTCTCTCTCTCTTCGTAACAAGGTGCGGAATCAGGTAGAATCGCGCATCGTTAAAACGAGACATTGCGCAAGCACGAGGCAAGCTTCGGGGCCTCGCATATAAGTCACTGTCCGTCGGACAGATAAATAGCTTCCGGTCATAGGTGCGAGCGCGTCAGCTCTCGTGTGTGAGACTGACTGCATCGAACAACGACCGATAGCGTGCGAGAGAGTAAGAGTGTGTGTGTGTGTGGGTGTGTGTGTGTGTGTGTGTGTGTGTGATCGCGAGAAGAAGACGTCTAAGCCAACTCCTGCTACGAGAAGAAAGGACGACCTAGCCTGTCGATCAGCGACCGAACGAGGGGACGTCGGCTCCTGCGAGTGAGTCAGAAACACCACCAGCGCAGAGTGTGTGTAAGCCCTTTCATCTGTATCGCGTCAGCAGTAGCAGTGGCTACAGCTTTGCGACTTGATGCAGCGGCACCAAGTAACGGCCTCGTTCGCGCGCGTAAGCTTCGCGAGATACTCTCCACGCCGAGCCGATATTAATGTGACTTGGAGCACATTTGTATAGAGAAAATATTGGCCGCACAAGATATCGTTATTTTGTTTTGTTTTAATCGCGACTAGCTTCATTATCCCGAGTTATTCTCTCCCGTTCCCTACGTCCTCGTCGCGAATACCACCGGCTCCGCACAGGAGAGTGCGGAGAGATAGCACACGTGCGAACACGACATTCGCGAAGCAGCTCTGCAGCGAGCTCGGTTGCAACGCGGGCAAATTACAGGCGTTGAGAGAGTTCTCCGCCGCACCGAGGGATTGTAATACGGTCGGATATTGCCGAGTTTCCCCCGAAACCGAACCCCGTTACAAGTTGTATAAATTGTAAAAAGTATTATTATTTGTTTATATTATAAAATTATTTAACATAAAATATTTTTTTTATTTTCTAAATTCTAACTTCTAGCAGATCTGGCTAGAAATATTCCAGAATTCATGCCATTTACATGGGATTTCTACCGATATGTTGAGATTGGAATATACCCAGTTCATACAAACTTGCATATTTCTGGAAATATTATCGTCAACATATCTACCAGATATTCTTTATTAAATTCACCGAACCGATATCCTTAAAATTATATTTAGGACTCCAATTTTTTTCAGAATTTTTCACCGCGTGAATTGCGAGAAATCGTGATTAATAAAATACTGCAGACTTGCCACTACAAAATTTAAGAAAAGAAATACGCGCCCCCGATTCGTTGGTCTCGGATCGAATCCCAAGATTCGTCGTGCTCAAAGCGGTTTGCCAGATTTGTTGTACACAAAGCGGCTTGCGAGATTCGTCGTTCATGAAGCGGCTTGCAGAATACGTGGTTGTGCCTCTCAGGCGTCGATATTTAAACAATATTTTATCTATTAAAACTATAAATTTAGTTAGAGAAAGCTGCATGCCAAAGACTTAACAGCGGTTTTTTTTTTGTAGATACATTAAAATACATTAGCCACAATCATTGTTTTTTTTCAGACCAACGAATTCTAATACTTTGGTTTCAGAGAGAGTACTAATTCTTTGATTTGATTATTTATTTTTATATTTTTTAGTAAATTATCAATAGTGGGATCCAGTTCAAAATTCATGTGTTTATGTAGAAAACGTTGAACATTGAAGATATCGATTAAATTATATAATCAAATAGATCAACACTGAATCAAACAACTAAATTATAAACTTTACTTGAATGATTTAGTAAGGGGTCACGAAGGCAATAAATTGAAACAGTTGAATTCTAGCAAATTCTGATGAATATTTTATCAAAATTTATCACTGACTAATGTAATTATGTGACTATAGAGACGTACTCGTCTCTGTTTTGTGATATTAATGTTAAACTAGCAGGGTCACCTCACTCCTAACGTCGCTCGGTTGATGTTAGGTATAAATGTTCAAAGCTCCAAGGAAAATTTAAAGAAAATGATATTGTAATGATATACACAAAAAATTAAAAGGTTGCGCGAGTATGATTATTTTTCTGTGCATGTTAATAACATAATGTGTAATGAGTTACAAATGTAATATAATAGTATGTATGTATGTCAATTAAAACAAAATTACATACTAAAAATAAAGTGAGATTATTCAAAGTAAGTCGAGTTTATGATAATATTTTTGCAAATATAATATAACACAAACTCAAAATTGTTATGTTCAATGATGGGCTCAGTTTAATATTTATGAAACAGGCATGGTAAGATACGTAGTAAGTACATAAGAATAGTTTGTATCTGATCAATATATTATTTAAGTTTTTAGTTAGCAATTAATTGATTCAGAAATTAATTGATCACAACAATTCTGTGCTTGTTATATTATGAATAAAATAATATTGTAATATAACTATAATATTGTATAACTTATATTATTTAATATACTATAATTTACTTTATTCGATTGATCATATTTCTTTTTAGATCCGTAATTGTGTTTCAATCGAAATTGTTATGTTACATACTATTATTGACATGCACTGTAATATAGAATAAATCAAACTCGGCTTACCGTTTACTTTTGTTGAAAGTTAATATTTTTGAGACATTACATTTTTCTTCAATCAAACTTATTAGAAGTATCTGAAATATGGTCTAAAAATAAAATGTATGTTTTATAAACAGTTTCAATTACAAACAAAACACAGTTAATGGACTCGACATTGACAATTTTTGAATCATAATTGATTTTATGTGATCGAACTATGTAAAAAATGCAGATTGATAAATGAAAAAAAATACATTCATTGAAGTTTCTCATTAAGTTATTTTTTATATATTGCAACTGCAGAAAATTCTCAAATTTTCAGTTTGCGGGTTCCGCCTCAATCAGTTACGTCAGTGACGTAAGCTCGAGGCGCATGATTATATATATATATATATACGTTAATTTTACGTTATCAAGTGGAGGGGAAGTGGAGGGCATCAGAGGAAAGTAGTTGAGACTGGAGGAAAGTAGAGGGGCTATAGGACCTAAAAATCACGTAATTTTCAGAACGATTTTACGTTATTTTGGAGAGGGGAAGTAGGGATGCGTAGAAGAGGGTGAACGGGGGAATGCTGAGAAATCACTTATAGAACTTAATAATATAGGATAAAGAGAGAGAGAGTATTATTACATTATATTGTACGATTATAAGTTTACAGCATTACAAGTGAGGAAAGAAAAAAAAACAATGGATAATAGATTACAGATTGAGGCATGTTTAGAGTATGTATAGTGTGAGAGTGTGGCGATGGTAAAGGTGGAATGAGCGAGAAAGTTGGTGTGTGCGTGTGCGTGGAGTGTGTACGAAATTATGTGTTTTCGAGTTGACAAAAGTAATCCTTAGCAAGTTTTCTGAAAGTGACGGTGGCTGAAGTGTTTCTGATGTGTGATGGCAGGTTATTCCATAAGTATGAAGCGCTGATATGGAACGAGTTCCTCAGCGTCTCCGTCGCGAAAGCAGGACTTTCCAGAGGTGTCATCTCGCCCCTCACAGGCCGGAGTGTGACGCGGAAGGCCAGTACGTATGATGGTACGAACGAGTTAAACATTTACGTAGGAAACAAGCTGTGAAGTACTTCCTGTGTCCGGCAGTGGTTAGCCACTGCAGCTCCCGCCTGCACGGGGAGATGCACTAATCTCTCCTTACACCATAGATGTATCGAATTCCCGTATTCACGAGCCTCTGTAGTTTTAAGTCGAGTTCCTGCGTCAGGTCACAGTATAAAAGAGAACAGTAGTCGATGATCGGAAATAGGAGCGCTTGCACAAGATGCTTGAGCAACCTGAGATTGGTACTCTTTCTAAAAAAGTAGAGCCTGTACATTAGCGAGTGAGCACGCTTACACACTTGTGTAACGTGCTCCTTCCACGTGAGTTTAGAGTCAAGCACCAATCCCAGATTACGCACAGAGGATTCAGAACTGACCTGGACACCCCCGATATTAATGAAAGTGTTAGCTGTTAAGGGAAGTAAATTTATGTAGTAAGGAGAGCCCAGGACAATTGCTTTGGTTTTATTAACATTGAGTTTAAGCCTGTTTTGCGCAGCCCAGCCCATTATCCTCTCAGCATTAGCACTCATCTTGTTTGATAAAGAATCGAGCTCTTCGAGGTGGCATTGACTGTAAATTTGCAAGTCATCCGCATAGATAAGATGGGAAACATCGGAATCAAGGTAGAAACCGACGTCGTTGATGTACAATGCGAACATCAAGGGACCTAGGATGGAGCCCTGCGGGAAGCCGATGTTAAGACGCCGCGGAGAGGAACGCTCGCTATTGTCACCAACGACGGCCTGCTCTCTCCTAGTGAGATAGGAGTCAAACCAGCGGATGACCTGCTTAGAGAAGCCGAAGGTGGATAGCTTTCTCAGGAGCCGGACGTGACATACAGTATCAAACGCCTTGCTAAAGTCAAAGAGGAAGAGAAGCGTCACTTTCTTTTTGTTTATCCCGACCCTGACATCATCAGTTAGCTTAATTAGGCCAGACTGAGTGCTGTGGCCAGTGCGGAAGCTTGTTTGAAAGTTGTCTAGTAAGAGCCTTGATTCAAGGTATTGTGAGACTTGCCTGTGCGCCAGCCACTCCAGGGTCTTAGAGAGAAAGCAGAGAAGTGAAATCGGACGGTAGTCAGTCAGGGCTGTTGGTGAACTGACTTTGTTGAGTGCACGCACAAGCGACAATTTCCAGGCAGATGGGAAACAGGGTTCGCTCAGAGATAGGTTGAAAATATGACTTAGTAGGGGAGCGAGAACTGACAATGCTTTTGAGATGACAACCTGAGGGATTACGTCGCTTCCCCTGGCCTGAGTGTCGATATGCGATACTGCAGCCAGCACCTCCGATTCCGTTATGGTGCTGAACTCGAAATGCTCCGGGAGGTCAAGACTTTCCAGGGTGAGAAGATAATCCTCAACAGCAGGAGCTAACGGATCATTGGGGATCGAGCTGAAATGCTTGTTGAGTTCATCTGTGCTGAAACGAGATGGTGAAAGGGCCTTGCGTGGCACCATAGGGAACGGATGAAAGGGAGTTTTCATCAATGAAGGCCTTGATAAACTTGGCATCTTCAGATGAAGAAAGTTGGTCAGAGTTGAAGTTTCCCATTATGACCTTCGTGGAATAGTTGTGCATGTGGGTTGTTAGTTGGTCTATGAAGTTAGAGCTTTGGAAGAATGGAGCATGAGGTGGACGATACACAACCCCCACGAAGATAGGAGAGACTCCCTTTGTCGATATCTCACAGAAGAGATATTCAGGCTTGCCTGGCTTGCCATTCACCGTCAGATGATGAAATAACGCTAAGTGTCAATGATTTATGTATGTATAGGGCCACACCTCCTCCGTTTATGTTTCTGTCTCGTCTGTACAGTAGGTAGTCGTCCAGTGAAGGGATGGACGTTACCTTGTCGCTCAACCAGGTCTCAGTAACAGCTATTACGTGGAATGGAGAGCGACTAGATAAGAAAAGCCTGATCATCTCAATGTGACCCGTAAGCGAGTTCGCATTAAAGTGACAGACTCGTAGACCTTCGGACAGAGATACCTTAGAACCAGATGAAGACGTGGCAGATGAGCTTGATGGTGGATGTGGTGGAATGATGTGTGTATGTTGTAGCCTCAGTGTTGGACGATGTTGGCAGCGGGCGGAAACCGGGCTAAAAAAGTCTCCAGCTCGGCGTCGGTGTTGATGATGGTAGCTCGCTCGCTGTCATCGTTGCAGCGCATGTAGGGTCTTCCTTCTCTGACGAACGTTCGACAGCCCTGCCTCCTCTTAGCCTCTAGCCTAGCCCTTGTACGCAGCTTATGGACGTCCGAGGGGAGCAGCTCGTTGATGTTTAAGAGCCCTTGATGGTCAGGACTCAGAGCTTTAGCCTCCTCCAGCAAGGTAGCGTCCAATTCGCTAGTGTGTAGCTTGCGTTTCCGGGCTTTGGCGATGACGATCGAGCGTGCAAGCGCACTTGAAGATAGGGTAACGGCTAGTGGTGGCAGTCTGCCGTCACCCCTGGCGGAGCTGTTTGTAGCATCAAGCGTCCCCATGATCCTGGCGGATGCTACGTCTCTTCTGAGGACCATGGGGTCAAGCGCGTTCACAACTGAGAAAGCGAGGAGGTGCAGCAAGGTTTCACGGGTATAGTGCAAACCCGTGACAACGACCACACAGTTCGAGGTCTGCTACTCTTGACCTTAGCCAATTCACTGCGTAGGCTGCAAATCTCCGCAGTGTTGGGCACAGTGCTGCCGTTGTCCTGCTGCATTGTCGGGCTCCTCGATGACAGATCTTGGATTTGTGCCTGCAGCTCGGTGATAGTGGACTCATCATTGTGTATGCGAGTTTTGAGTGCAGGCAGCTCAGCGAGGGCCTCAAGTCGCTTCTCCAGCGGGCCAAGACGTTGCTCAATTTTAGAAATCCTCTCCAACACGATGTTCTGGGTCTTGAGGGCCTCCGTTTGAGCATTACGTATATCGTCCAGTGCTCCGCGAATGTCCCTCAACGCGGCCTCAACGGACGGCGTAGGTGTTGTTACTCCGTCCGAGCGAGTCGGTGAGGGATTTCTCGATGTGTTGGCTGATGGTGGTGCCGACCTCGTCTTCTTATTCACCAGCTGCAGTTGTGTGGAAGTATTCTTACCTGCTGCTGCTGTTGCAGTTACTCCCGTTGCTCATGTTGTTGCAGAGGTGGATTTAGACCTTAGCTAGGCACCCTTGGCGTTGACGTGGTAGTACAGACCACAAAATTCACACTTTTTGGGGTCTTTGTGCTGTATGGGTTGTTTACAACTGCTGCATGGTTGAAAAGGCATTTCTACACTCTTCTTGCCGTTTGCACTCATTTTTCGTCGATAACTTACTCGATCAGTGTTAAGACGCCTTGAAAGTTCTCCCACGATGCAGCAGATGTCGCCACGATGGTGATTGCGGAGAGAAAGAGACGCCGTGCAAGTGAGAAAACAAGCCAAGCCAAGCCAAGCAGATTTGTAGGTTAGGAGCCGTGCAGAAAGTTTGCAGTAGAAAAGATGACCGAGAAAAATTGCAGCCTTCGGCGATTTATGTATCGTCGTGACGGTTGCAAAAAGGAGCGTGCAACTATCTACAAAAGAAGAAGCCCGAAGGCAAGAAACAGCAGAAAAGCAGTACAAAAAAGGACGGATCAGCAGAGCTGTCAACTGTACTCACGAGAGAGAGAGAGAGAGAGAGAGAGAGAGAGAGAGAGAGAGAGAAAGGGAGAGAGAGAGAGAGAGAGAGAGAGAGAGAGAGAGAGAGAGACCAAATCAGTGTGCTGGCCCAATATACCCTCAAATGAATCGAAAAATTTTCAGACATGAAGTGCCCTCAGAGCAAAGTTATAGCCATATCAACAATTGCGATTTTTTAAATGTTTGCCTTTAATGCTCTCTTTCTAAGGCATGTTACAAGCAATTTATATAAAAATTAGTCAGCACTTGTTTCGCAATATTTCTGTGGAATTTACAAAAATCTGTTTTTAATCTATAAGCTTGTTTCACGTAGCTACATAAGAATTTTAGCTATATGAGCCTATTTACTCAGCTTTGGCATAGCCAATTTCGGGATTTGAAGGATGACAGTGTTTCTTATGTTAAAAGCTTCGAGCATGTTAAATTTGATATTGAGATAGACCTTACAATAGAAGTTACATGATTTTTAAGAAAATTAGTTGTAATATAGCACATGAATGATAAAATTTCTTCTGAACAACAAGTTACTTTCTGTAGTTCAAGCCACAGATTCTATAAATAGTATTAATTTAAGAATAGATTCTTTTGAACTAACCCTGCTACAGTTGCGTATCCAGCGACAGGTTGAGCAGCAGCTGCTGCAGCTCCATAAGCTCGAGCGGCAACTGCTGTATAAGTAGCAGCAGCTGCATAAGTTGCTTGTTGAGCTGTTGAAAGTGGCGTTTTTAGAAGAGGCGAAGACGCTGCTGCTGCTGCCGCTGCGGCCTACAATTAAAAAACATGATTTAGATGTCTAGACTCACAGATTGTCACAGATGTACACGTCTACGACGCGAGCGGTCAAGACAAGTCAACAATAAGAATCCGTCGAGTCGTACTACGATGCATAGTATGCGCTTGCATGTATTCCTGACTCCCAAAAAATTTTTCAGGGCGATCCCATCGCTTGGCTTTAAGTTATAGTTAATCAAATTTGGGGTTTTAAGCAATTTCTGCATTTTTATCCTATTTTTAATGATCGTAGCTATTTAGGGACGCATTTTTCATTAAAACCACTTGGAGAACTTTTTTTGTAAAATTTTCGAAATTTATTAATAAAAATACTGAAAGTCACACACACACACACACACACATATTTATGTTACAAAAGAAAACGAAAAGCGCTCCCTGGTGGAATAAGTCGCTAAAGAAACAAAGGAAGAAAGTGAGGAGACTGCTTACCGGTATCAACACATGAAAACTAAAGAAGATGAGCGGCTGCACAAACAGGAGCAGAGGAAAATACAAGTAATTGAAAAGTCAAGTGTAATGGGTTAGAGGCGATACTGCAATAGTCGAAGCGCGATGTCAGAGACGACAAGGCTGTTCAGTGTTCTGCAACATCCAAAGAGGTCCCTGATTGACTCGATCAAACTAGAATCAAGGAAATGGAATAATAGCGGACAGGAAACAGCAGAGGGTTTGATGAGAGCCCATTTATCAGACTTTAGAGAGGGGACCGAGCCGGAGGCCCACCAGCTCTCTGCCCGAGGATAGGACTGAAAACTAGCAAAATGGATCATTGACAAAGTAAGAATAAGGTAGACAATAAGTACAATCAAATCCTATAAAGCTGCAGGTCCGGATGGTACTTTTTAAGCGTTGCTACAGCAGGGCATTAACATTCTTATACCGACCCTGGAAAAATTGTACCGTTATTGCCTGACACTTGGGTATGTACCGGATGAATGAGGACTGGCAAGTGTCGCGTTTTTGCCTAAACCAGGCAAAGCGTAACACACAATTGCGAAAGACTTTAGGCCAATTAGTCTGACCCCGTTTTTACTCAAAAACTTCGGGTTAATCCTAGCAAGGTCAACGTCATGCTGTGCACAAACAGGTACCAGACCAGGCCTGTGAACGGGCTCCAATTTCAAGGATTCTCGATGAAACTGGTCGCTGAGGTAAAGTACCTGGGGGTAGACTTAACACATGAGAGCGAAATGTGAAAGGTAAAATGGCTATATGATTTCATTATTAAACCAAGGCTTGCACATGGAGCAATCGTCTGTGCACATAAATGTGAGTTGAAAACTCATATAAGGGCACAAGATAGAGTACGAATAATGATATAGACTCTCGGAGGCAACAAACTGCATGTACTTTAAGGATGAGGCGCTGCTGGAATGAGATAAGCCACTCATAACGGAAAGAGGTTGCAACAGAATAACGAAACGTATATTTTTCTCAAAATCGTTCTCAATCTTCACCCTAGACAGAGAGGGATGGCAAGGAGGATCACACGAGCTGTTGGAGGCAAGCATAGTGTGGTACACGGACGGCTCAAAAAACAAAAGTGGAGTGGGGGCAGGGGCATGGGGAAAGGAAAGGGGCGATTTACAAGGGATTGTGCGCTCGCTCAACTACTATGCCACAGTCTTCCAGGACCAAGTAAGAGCCATCGCAGAGGCAGCAAACTGCCTTCTGGAAAAAGGCATAGGACACAGAAGTCACTTTCTGTTCTGATAGCAGGGCTGCTCGGATGGCGCTGGACAGTGTCAGAGTTACCTCGAAAGAGGTTCTAAGCTGCAGACAGACGCTGAAGTCACTAGAAAATCGCAATGTCGTGAAACTAATGTGGGTGCCAGGGAACTTCGGCGTAGTGGGCAACGAAAAAGCGGACAGGCTAGCAGACAGAGGCACCGATGGCCTCCGAGCTAAAAGGTGCGCTGTTACCGTACCTGCCTGCGAAATAAACAGGGCCATGCAAGATTGACTCAATATAGAACTAAACATAAAATAGCATGTTGCCAATGGTCTCAGACAAGCCAAAGATATTTTAGGCGACAGTCCACCAGCGGAATGGCTTACGACCATAAGAAGACTTAGCAGAAATAGACTAAGACTGACTCTGGTCGAGGAGTTCAGCCGAGGTGGTTGCTCCCTTGTAACGATAGGACTTTCCCCCGGATTTTGAATAATCAGTTAAATCCAGGATTCGGATAGGGGAAAGGGATAATAATAAGTCAGTTTGTATACTTAAATAATTATAGTACTGCATATTTCGTAACAAAACAATAGTTTGAGGGTTTAGATGTTAAATCCCGTCTGAAACAGAAATCAAGTATGCGAATTATTAAGAATATTTCGCCTTTACAATCAGAATTGTATAAGCTAACGCGGTTAACAAGATACTAGCTAGGTTACGCAATTACGGTAAAATAACGATTATACGATTGCGGCATCGGTGTATCGGGTCGGTATCGGTATTACTGAACGGTGACGGTTTTTGAGGTTAGGATTTCATTCGGGTACGGCGGCGTCGTGTGCGCACGTTATACGGTATTTTGAAGTTATACTTCGGACTCGTAGAGTCGTGATCGCACGGCTCTACGGATCCTCGACGCTCGTCTTGTTCTTCCCTTTGTCCTAAGAGCACACAGTGACAAAGGAAGTCGTGAGATGTCGGCGTAAAGATGGTTCCGGAGGTTAGAGGTTAACCTCAAATTCACCAGGACGTGAGCGCACGATCTGGTGAGTCGTCGGTGAGTGTATTGCTACTTCCTTAACCCTGTGTGCTCACAGTGGCAGAAGGGGCAGCAATACATAAGGATGTAGGCTAAAGGGTTTTCGGCGACTCTGGGTATCGTCCACGTGTGTTCACGTGGTCGAGGCTCGGTGCCGTTCGGGTGTACCGGATTATTTCGTGTGCTCATGTAAAGACCGTATTTGGTATAAATGCGGGCTGCGCGAGTTCACAAATAATTATTTAGTTCGCGGAAACTAGCATAAGCTCGGGAGCTTTATTGTTACTAGGGAGTACTAGGGTTGAATGAATAATACTGAATGTCTGGGTGTATAATTTGTCTGTCTTTAAGCACGAGTGGACGCGTGCGCGGACAGTACGGCGCGGACTCTCTAATGCACTGTTGTTGTCTGGAGATGGGACCGGCGCGGACTTACTTGTGCGCGGACACTCTTGTGCGTGGACGGTGTATTGTCTGCTCTTGATGGTTTCGTTCGGACTTCGATGTATCCGAGTTCTCTATCGTAGTGCTATCTCTCTTACCTTTGTGATTTCGATGATGATTTAGTAGGAGCTATTGACTTTCTATTTGAGGATATGATTTATGGTGGTTTCAATTAATTTATTACTCGCTGAATTTGTATTTTGTATTATTTGTTATTGATTTATTTTTAATTGACCCAGAGCACTTCACAGACGTTTGATGTTCGACATTTATCTAATAGTTTCGTTGATAGTATCGTATTTAAAATATGTAGTGTAAAGACTTACAATTATAATCTTAGTAGGTACGCAGGATTTTTCTACGATCCGTACGTGGCCAATACTGATTGAGTTACTCTACACGATTACTCGTGGCAATAAAATATGTTGATCAACTGCACTGCTAACGCCGGAGATTCCACTCGACGGACCTTAGCTTGTACTTCTCTCTACGGTGTGAGTCTGGATTCAAAGGGCTTTCCGGTGATTGTTATGCCGAGGGACGGATTTAGCACGCTCCCAAGGTGTTGGACGGATTTAGCACGCTCCAAGCACTAACACAATCAAACACCGCCGCTTCTCCTTAGAATCAACTACAACCGATAGTGAGCAAGTAACTACGCAAAAAGGTGCTGCGTGGATCGGCTCCAGGGTTTTTAAAGCCTCGGTGTCGATGCAAGCAGTTTTGTAATTTAGATGAAGAAGATCGCGGTCGCCCAATCAGCACCGGCCACACAGGATCGTCGCGTATGTCTTGCAATCGTGTTTCGCGCGCGAGGAGTGCTGACGCGAAGGTCAGAGCACTCGCTCCGATTTTCTGCGCTCGGTAGTGTATTGTCGCAATCGGTACAGCTCTCGTTGGTTTGTGTGTATGTGGATGCCGTCTATTAGGCGTTATACGCATTCGTACTATAGGTATATAAACGTGGGACATTACACCTCCCCCCCCAGAATATTGCCGCCCACGGCAATGGAGCCGGCGCAAAAAAATAAAAAAAAAGTGTCCCATGTTTATCATTCCGGACAATTTGGTGAGTACAATTTATTTTATACAATAATTTTTAACACTATGTTTCGCTAGTAGAGAATGAATATAACTTACGAAAATAAAGTCTACATGTAGTGTAATAGATCTAAGATATGGCTTTATGACAAAAGTTTTCTATATATGAATTATTAAGATCTTCTTTTTAACTTACAAATCCTACACTCATACGGAATTCTATGAACGCACTCACCGTTCGCCCAGTTAGTACGACAAACAACGCAGAGTATCCAGTTTGTGGTGTGATGTTCAATTCCCTGGTACCAGCAGTCCTCTCTGCAACCCGTACAGCTTGTGAATAGTGGTGGCTGCGGAGATGATGGATGTTTAGTAGTAATTTTTAGTCTTTGTAGAGGGACTCTTGGTCTGGAGTTTTGGGCTTCTTCCTTTAGTTTTCTTCTCTGCTCTCGCTTCCTTATTCTATCTTTCTCTCTTTTTCTTTCTTTTTCTTCTTCTGTTTCAGTATTATTATGCGTTTTCTTAGCTTTTCCTTTCTTATCTTTCTTTTGCGATTTTGTTTTATTAATTTTTGTTTTCGGTTGTCCTTCCTCAATTCCCCTATTCGCTGGACTTTTCCAGAACCAGGTTATCCAGTAAATTAAAACGTCGGTTGATATGAATAACTGTTGCTGATTGGGGACTAATATGTAGCGGTTTTCAATTTTTGCCTTCTTTAATTTAGGCTCTTCTTCCCGGGTCTGATATTGTAGCACACTATGTTTGTTTCTCTTCTTTGCTGGCTGTTCTGAATTAATGGTCAAGCTTGGGGGACACAGCTGATTCACGGTTTCTCGCGACTCGTTTCCTTCCGCGCTCACAGCAGTAAGTGTGCGTGCGCGCGGACTTGCGTTATTGTCCCACTCCGTGACGTCTAATGGTCGCACTTGTACGCGCGGACTCGGCGGGCTTAACGGACTCGCCGTCTCTCGCGACTCGTCCCCCTCCGCCGGCTCTGCTGCGTACACATGAGCGCGCGGACGCGGCGGGCTCGGCGGACTCGGCGGACTCGGCAGGCTCGGCGGACTCAGCGGACTCGGCGGACTCGGCGGACTGTCCCCCTCCGCGCGCTCCTCCGCTGTTGTGTGTGCGCGCGGACTCGGATGGCTCGGCGGATTCGGCGGACTGTCGCTCTCCCGCGACTCGTCCCCCTCCGCGCGCGCATCCGATGGTGCATGTGCGCGCGGACTCGGCGGTCTCGCTAATCCGTCTTGCAACACTCGTCCTTTTACTATTTCACTTTCACTTAACACACTTTTATGGTTTAATTTAGAATGCGCCCACTCCTTCCAATATCGTTCTTCTGCTCTTTCCACAAATAATTGAGCCCTTTTTAGCTGTTCAAGGGCTCCAAGTAACACTTTTTCTGCGACTTGGACTGTTTCCATTTTTCTAACACTTGTCGTGGCTGTGTACAATTTCACACTGTTCCTCGTGGCATACGCGATGAACCGCGAGTGCATTTCTGCTGAGTCTATCATTTTTGCTGAGCGCTGCATTTTGAAGTTCGATGCACTATCGATGTGACCTCGCGATGGTTTGCCAGTATCATAGTGCTGAACTTTTCTTTTTATTTCTCAAATCTTGAGATGGCAGCACGTCCTGGTTTATCGACCCTTGTTTTATATGTATTTATTTTCCTGTGTATGTATATATATGTGTGCTTATACTAGTCACGTGCAGGTGCGTACAGTTGTAAATTTAACTTGATGAATATTAAATCTAGTATATTTTATTATTACCTATTGTCTCTATCAATATCGATAATTATTGTATTGGTCAATATTATGCATAATTAACAATTTATCAACAATTGTTTACAACTCGTAAACTATTAAAAATTTTTGATTTTTAGTACTTTACCGCGCTATAGGGGTTCAAAATGTGTTCAAAAACGAAAGTTGCAAATCATTGTTTATAAGCTTATTGTCAACCAGAACAGCGTCAGAAACAGTGTCCTCCACATTTTTAATGGCACACTGAAAAGATGAATTTTTGATTGTTATTAACTGCTTTATCTATAAAATTTTTCTAATTTATCCTTATGTTTAACAATTAGTTTTCCATTTGATGATTCTACTATCACGTTGTTGTTTTCTCTAATTTCTTTCACTATGAATTCTCCATTATAATATTTATCTAATTTCCCATATCTTGGTTCTTTTAATACTCTGACTTCATCGCCGACCTCTATTTTCAGAGGTCTAGCCTTTTTGTCGTAATACTTTTTGTTTTTAATTTTTGAATCTACTAGATTGCTCCTTGCTATTCTTTGCATTTCTTTTAAACATTCTGTTAGTTCTTGTACGTAATCATTGTAAGTTTCAAGCTCGAACTCATCCGGCAATCGGTGTGGTGCTCTCGCTGGACGCCCATACACTAGCTCAAACGGTGTGAAGCCGGTTGAAGCATGTATTGATGTATTATACTCGTGCATGGCGAAAGGAATAACCTTGTCCCAATCCTGTTTGCTAGATGCTTTATTCCTTAAGAAATCCGCTAGGACAGCGTGACTCCTCTCTAACGATCCGTTCGACTGCGGATGGTATGCGGTTGTAGTATTTAGCTTAAACTGATAAATTTCGGACAACTCTAATAGTAATTTGTTTTGGAAGCTTTTACCTCTGTCACTTAATATTATGCGAGGTACTCCATGTTGGGCAAACAAGTATCTCGTTAAAGCATCTGCAATGGTGATGGCTTTTATATTTGGGATGGGTACAGCAATACAGAATTTAGAAAACTGACATTGCATAGTGAGGATATGCATATTTCCTTCGGTTGTTTTACACAGCGGTCCCACCGTGTCGATAGCTACTTTATGAAAAACTTCCGAAGGCGTATCAGTAATAACCATAGGTTCCCTGGTTTTTATCCGAACCAATTTTTGTTCTTGACATATTTCACATTTACGGACAAATTCCTGTACGTCCTCCTTCATTCCCTTCCACTGATACCTTTCTCGTATACGTCTGTACGTCTTGCCCATCCCTCTATGTCCTCCAAACAGACTGTTGTGATAGTCCTGTAGCACGGTTAACCGGTACTCTGGAGCCAACACTTTGCACGTTCCGTAGCAGAATGTTATTGCTATTTTAACATTTTTAAAGGAATCTTTGAATGTTTGCACTAAAACTCTTCTAGGAAGTTTATCCGTGAGTTCGCCTGTTCTAGCTATCCTAAACGATCGTAGTTTCTTTTCAGTTATAAGTGCTTTTAGTGTGTTCAAGCACTTTAGCAAATTACTAGGTTTAACTTCGTCTCCAACTTTTTCAGTTACTACAAGGCTAAATACATATCTCTTACGATTGATTGTTATTATAACGTCTCCCACGTCGGCCTTAGCCTTCATCAGATCGTCTCGATAAATGGCCTCTATATCGGTAAGCAGTCTATTAGTGCTTGTGGACAGATTTAGGTCTTTAGGCACAAAGTGAACTATGTTGTCCTTTAAATACGTCACACACTCTCTCGTGCTTAATAATCTCAAAATAGTACCGTCAACAATTGGTTCCCCTATATTGAGCAACGGTGCTGTGGCTGGAAATTGTTTATCGGTGTCGATCGTGGTTGACCCAATGTTCGACACAAGCGTGGGACGTCCTCCGTCTTCCGTGGATTTTAGATTTTCCGTAATATCAGGTTGTCTTAGTTTCTCGTCGTCTTCTGTTAGTTTATTCGGCTGGTTCTGGTGAACGAATTTTTCCTCCTCGGATTCTTCTTCACTGTCCTCCTGCTCTATTGTTGATAGATTCTTCCATGAAGGTACTTCCGTCATTTCTCCATGCCAAGCCGTGGAGCAGGCATTAGTTACTTTTAGAGGGGACTTAGCACGAATTGGACTTGCATACTTGTGTGCATACTCAAGCATCCATTCCCTTACTGCGCCGCTTGGTATTGAATGATTTTTATTGAGTTTAACCAAGTCTTCTGGAAATCCATCCGCTGGGTTTGACGGTGACGGTGAAAGGGACTTAGCCTTCCGTTCTGGCACTAAGCTAGACGCATTCTCGATATTCCACTCTTCATCTGTAAGATCTTCTCCAGCTGAGCTGTCCTGCACTACCGTTTCTGGGTGTTGTTCCATATAGTTGTCCCAACAAAGTGAGGACTTCTGGTTAAAAGTTGTTTCTTGGACTCTCTCCTCTATCGAACCCAGATCCTCTGCGCTCATCTCTAGGGCCCCTCTTGCATTCTCGATACAAGACAGCTCGTCCAACTCTTGTTCATTATGTACTTGTCCCGGTACAGACCTTCTCATGGTTGAGTGTAACTGCGGTTTCATTAATTCACCCTCGCTACTAGATGACGATGAGTCCTTCATAGGTGTTTTTAGAATGCTTTTCGTAGTTTTTGTTTGGACTTGTGGAACGGACGTTTTTTTTCTTACCGGCTTATCTCGCAAAACCTCCTCAACTTCACTTTCTCCCAAGCTTTTACCTGAATTTGAAATTTCTTCCGAATTCATGTCGCTTTCAGACCTTAATTCATTTTCTACTAAACTTGGAAGAATCGACCTATTCCTTAACGGTATAGGGGGTGCGTCTGATGTTTCGTTACTGTGGTCCTCCGTTAGTGTGACGTCCGTGGACTGCTCTTCACTAGCGGACGAGAATTCAGTCACCTCTGGCTCCGAGAAGGCCACCGTCTTTGCGGTGTCCGCTCTTCTCTGTCTTAACCTTTTTGCAATTGTGCTTCCATCCAAATCAGCCTGTCCACCTTCCATTCCGGCTGGAATTGGTGGCGCATCTTTCCTCGAACTGGTTTTCTGTCCAGTCTTCTTTTTGCTCGTTTCTTTTGTTTCCTCCGACTTATTTTTGCTACGATTTTGTCTAACTAACGATGTCTTTGTTGGTCTCGGCCTAATCGGCATTACTCGCGCCTCCTCCCCCTGGTTTTTACTATCTTCATTTTTACCTTCATTGCCTAAATTTTCTTGATCGTGCTTATCAACGGGATTTCTAGACAACGCGTCCGCATTAATGTTTAATCGTCCAGGTTTGTACTTAAAAGTGTAGTAGTAATTTCGCAAGCGCATTCTCCATCTATTGAGCCGACTAACTGGGTCTTTAAGGGAGTCCATCCAGGTCAGGGGTTCATGATCTCCGAACACAGTAAAATGCCGGCCATACAGGTAATGTCTAAAATAGTCTACAGCTTCCACCATAGCCAGGCATTCTTTTTCGGTTGTTGAATAGTTTTTCTCTGCTTTATTAAGAGAACGGGACATGTAGGCTACAGGGTGGTCTTCTCCTGGTTCACCTTGGCTAAGGACTGCTCCTATGGCTCCATCACTGGCGTCAGTAGTCAATATAAAAGGCTTTTCGACGTCCACTGATACTAAAACAGGCGCCTCACATAGGGCCTGTTTCAATACTTCGAAACTCGAGTCTTGGTCAGAAGCCCACTCCCACTTCTTGTTCTTCTGTAAAAGTGAATTAAGAGGTCGGGCTTTGTCTGCAAAATTTTTAATAAAACGTCGGTAGTATCCTGCTAGTCCAAGGAATTGACGGACCTCCGTTTGGTTTGTCGGTTTCGGGAAGTTTTTAACTGCCGAAATTTTACTTGGATCTGGCCTTACTCCATAGCAATCAATTATGTGGCCTAAATATATTATTTCTGGAGTTAAAAATTGACATTTATCTATTTGCAAGCGTAACCCTGCATCGGACAACCGGTCAAACACTTTATAAATTTTCTCCTCATGCTCTTCTAAGGTATTTGCATAAATCACTATATCATCTAGAAAAACGTACATTTCTACTCCTTGTAAGCCCGATAAAACGCAGTCCATTAAACGCTGGAATGTTGGGGGCGCATTAGCCAATCCGAATGGCATACACACATACTCGAAATGACCATACTTGGTGTTAAAGGCAGTTTTTTGAATATCCTCCGGTTCTAGTTCTATCTGATGGAAGCCCATAGCTAAATCGAAAACCGAAAAGTACTTTGCGCTTCCTATCTGCTCCAGAATCTCTACGATGTTAGGCAATGGGTACGCATCTTTTATTGTTTTTGCATTCAATTTGCGATAATCAATCACTAACCTGTATTTCCTTTTACCGTCCGGTCCTGGTTTCTTTGGAACAATTCTACACGGACTGCAAAATGGACTGTTTGAACGTCTGATGACTCGAGCGTCCAGGAGTTTCTGTAACTGACTGAACAACTCCTCTTCTTGTCCTGTTGGTCCTCTTTTATATTTTACTCGGACTGGCTCCTCATCCGTCGTCCGGATCTTATGTCTCACACAAGATGTCCTAGGTGCTGGATCTCCAGGTAGATAAAACAAATGTGAATATTTCTTCACTATTCGTTGTATCTGTCTCAATTCGTGTCTCTTATGATACGTTTTTCTAACCTTTTCCATAATAAAATTTATTCTTTCTTCCGAATTTTTCGGAGCTTCGCCTTCCAGTGGAAAGTCCAGGAAGTCATCATCTTCACTTAAATCGAATTCTTCAAGATGTTGCGGCGAGATTTCGATTTCTACTGGGTCTTCTCTGGTATTTATGGCCATTGCATAACAGTAACCGTTTTCATTCATTACTGCAGCTTCCCCAATGTATACTCCCGGGACGGTCTTGATCAGCCTTAAGTAAGCCTGCCCTTGTACTGAATCTTCTGTAGCGGGTATTCTCACGGGAACCTTGGCTCTAGCTGGTAGCTTGAAAACTGTATTAGCTTTCAATTTGAATCCGTTTGGATTGTACGGTCTGGTCGGCAAGTCCTGAACTTTAGGATCGATGGCTTCGGACTCATACGGAAATTCGTACTCTTCTACGGCCGTCTCTTTACCTTCCGAAGATTGTCCTTCAACATTTATTTGGCCATATTTTATGTCCACGTCCTCCTGATTTTCGGGGAAATGCTTATGTACAAAAGGCACTGGTGTTATTGGTTGGCTTTCGGTGATTAGGACCTCATCGCCGAACTGAATATTCACTTTCTCTCCGTAGAGAAACGGATTGCCTAATATAATGTCCTCATGTAAAGGTATACTTGAGGGTAACACATGAAAGATGTGTTTCTTACCCATAACAGTTAGTTTTACTGTTCCTAAGGTGTCGAATCCTTTGGGTGCTATTCCCATGATGTTTATAAAGTTATCATGTTCTATGACTACTTCTGGTCGTAATGAGTCATGTTTAACTACATTTACCTCAGCTCCGGTATCTATGATGCACAGAGCTTCTGGTACCGTTAGTTGTTCGATTTCCAATTTTACTGTTGGAGTTCTCTTGACTCTCGTCGTGAGTCGTATAATCTGTGTTGGCCTTCTGCTGTCTGATTTGGCCTCGGGCTCGCTGGACGCTGTTGCTGTGTCGATGAGCCCGTCGCCGCATCCTTCCGACGAGCTTCCTCCCAGTTTAAATGAATTTTATCTCCCCGATACGGTGACGCTGATCGGTTCCTATCACCCTTGAATTCCATCGCCTTGCCTTCCATTGATATCCATGGCTGTTGGTATCCATATCCTTGCATTTGTCCTTGCATAGGATGTTGCATATATGGATTACTGTATGGAAAAGCAAAAGGGGTATTCCCCGGAGGGTAATAGTAAAACGGCGGAGGAGGCATATACGGGTATGGTCCCATCGGTGGATAAGGATGTCCATACTGTCCGTGGTCCACAGTCCCAGGAGGGTATCCTCGTGCTGGAGACACTGATCTGCTTCTCGACTGGGTTTGTGGCCGTTTCAATATACTTATTGGACCCATGGGTTCGGGTGCTGGCGTGTATCTCAATTGAGGTGGAGCATTTATTCTCCCATTCTCAATCACGGTTTTTGGAAAGTATGTATCATTCGCGTTGTATGCGTGAGCAATTTCGTCTCTTCTGTGTGTTGCCTCATGGAAATTTACTCTCTTCGTTACAGTTTCTACTGCGTCCTCATAATTTTTATCTGCGATGTTCGTTGGTTGAACAAAGTCTGGAATATTTTCTCTTTCTCTCGGTCTCTGATCAGGGTTGCAATAAACATAGTGTACTCGGGGATACACGTAATTGTCACCTGTCATTTTTATCCTGGCTTTCTCATAATTGAGGGCTGAATTGTAGGCTGCTTGTAAGGTTTGCGGAGCCGAGTCCACCAGACCTGTCCTCCAGCCGTCCGGTAACCCATTAGCAAAGGACTCCAGCGCTAGCAACTCGAGGTGCGGCCTTTGGTCCACAGCTGCTTGTGCTTCTGTCAATCCTTCTTTCACGGCTGTGACAGCTGAATTTATCAATACATTCAAACGTCCGTAAAATTGCCGAACGTTTTCTCCCTTCCTCATTGTGGCTGATTGAATTTCATTCAAATAATGACCGTATGATTTGTTAGGAGCTAAGCTTTCTTTTAGGTGCTTTTTGAGATCTGATAATGTGGTAAACGTGTGGCCTTCTAACATTTGCCTTGCTCTACCTCTCAATTTTGAAATTACTAACCTTAAATACTGTGGCTCTTGTTCTCGTGGAAGTAGCGTAAATCCGTTATCCACGTCCTGAAGAAACTCTTTAAGATGCATATTAGTTCCGTCATATTCGGGTATGTGCATGACCGCTCTAGCTATATTTTGAGTCTGACTTGCCTCCATGACACCACGGGACACGTCCAACATTTGACGATCACGTTCCGCCTGCTGGACACGATAAAACTGGTCCAACGCCTTAATTCTAGCTTGCACGTCCTCAATAGCGAGAATCTGCTCTCTAGTTTGATTTAAATCGATCGACATTTTCGTATTTTACTTTTTATAGGTTTCAAAAGAAAAACTTCTAAAATAAATCTAATCTAAAGACTTCTCGAAGAAATTCTAGAAATTGTTACTCTAGTAACAATGGCTAGTTCCCCACCAGGGATGCCATTTAGTAAAGACCGTATTTGGTATAAATGCGGGCTGCGCGAGTTCACAAATAATTATTTAGTTCGCGGAAACTAGCATAAGCTCGGGAGCTTTATTGTTACTAGGGAGTACTAGGGTTGAATGAATAATACTGAATGTCTGGGTGTATAATTTGTCTGTCTTTAAGCACGAGTGGACGCGTGCGCGGACAGTACGGCGCGGACTCTCTAATGCACTGTTGTTGTCTGGAGATGGGACCGGCGCGGACTTACTTGTGCGCGGACACTCTTGTGCGTGGACGGTGTATTGTCTGCTCTTGATGGTTTCGTTCGGACTTCGATGTATCCGAGTTCTCTATCGTAGTGCTATCTCTCTTACCTTTGTGATTTCGATGATGATTTAGTAGGAGCTATTGACTTTCTATTTGAGGATATGATTTATGGTGGTTTCAATTAATTTATTACTCGCTGAATTTGTATTTTGTATTATTTGTTATTGATTTATTTTTAATTGACCCAGAGCACTTCACAGACGTTTGATGTTCGACATTTATCTAATAGTTTCGTTGATAGTATCGTATTTAAAATATGTAGTGTAAAGACTTACAATTATAATCTTAGTAGGTACGCAGGATTTTTCTACGATCCGTACGTGGCCAATACTGATTGAGTTACTCTACACGATTACTCGTGGCAATAAAATATGTTGATCAACTGCACTGCTAACGCCGGAGATTCCACTCGACGGACCTTAGCTTGTACTTCTCTCTACGGTGTGAGTCTGGATTCAAAGGGCTTTCCGGTGATTGTTATGCCGAGGGACGGATTTAGCACGCTCCCAAGGTGTTGGACGGATTTAGCACGCTCCAAGCACTAACACAATCAAACACCGCCGCTTCTCCTTAGAATCAACTACAACCGATAGTGAGCAAGTAACTACGCAAAAAGGTGCTGCGTGGATCGGCTCCAGGGTTTTTAAAGCCTCGGTGTCGATGCAAGCAGTTTTGTAATTTAGATGAAGAAGATCGCGGTCGCCCAATCAGCACCGGCCACACAGGATCGTCGCGTATGTCTTGCAATCGTGTTTCGCGCGCGAGGAGTGCTGACGCGAAGGTCAGAGCACTCGCTCCGATTTTCTGCGCTCGGTAGTGTATTGTCGCAATCGGTACAGCTCTCGTTGGTTTGTGTGTATGTGGATGCCGTCTATTAGGCGTTATACGCATTCGTACTATAGGTATATAAACGTGGGACATTACACTCACGACAATAATCCGGGATTCGGGCTTTGGTGCTGCTAACTAGTCGTCCCGTGAGCTCACGAGACGATTTCGTCGTCGAGGGTCTATCTCTGGCTCTTATTGTGTGTTCACGGTACTGCCTGGATCGGAAGCTCAAGTAGAACTGCCCGTTGCGCCACGCGGTCGGCCTTATAAAGCCGCGCGGCGCGTATGTGTATAGGTGCGTTCGCGGCGCTCCGCATGCGCCGCTTTCGCAGCCTGCTAAGTCGCTTGTCGGCCGCCGCGGTCCGCTCTCGTGCGGACTCTCCTTTCGCTTGTTGCGCACACGCGCTCGCCTCGCGTGCAGTCAATTTCGGCCGCCTTCACGTATATTTATATGCGAGACTTGTGTCTCGTCACACCCTAATAATTTATAAGTTTAAATTTTGTATTTTCAAGCCGTGGTGGCTGAAGTGTTGTCAAGTATTTCAAAGGTTCTCAAAATATACTTTTATATCAAACATACAACTGTTAGAGTTTCGTTTACATATTTCTAAAACTAGCGCGCCCCAGGCGGCCTTACGGCCACGGTGGCTTGCCGCCTTGCATCGCGATGCGATGCAAGGCGCGCAAAACGCTTCGTACTTTGCGTGTAAGGCACGACCGCTAGCGCTCGCGTAGCGTGTCACACCGAAATTGTTAATCAATAATATGTACCAAAAATCGTTTCTAGGGTTGTTGTTTATGTATAAGCGTTTTGAAAAATTTTTTGTCACGGTAAAAAGTTGTGTTTTTAAAATATCTACAACTTGTACATTTAAGGTTTTTATGTATAATGTATAGCCTCAAAGTTTTATGATACTGGTTTATTGCTATAAAAAATCGATTTTGGCCTGTTAACTGAAATCAAAAGCATTTTCACGTTTAAGTGTAAATAGGAAAAAGTTGTATTTTTTCGAGATCTGTACTAACTTTTCTGTATATTTTAGAGAATGCATAGAATTCGAGTTAGAGCCAAAAAACCGTTTTTAGCGATTTTTGGATGTGACCGCATTCTGCGTATACATGCAGGATCAAGCCCAAAATAAATTTGGCACCTCACTATTATTAGACTTCGCACATAAATTTTTAGCCCGATTGATAAAAGTCTCTTAGAGATAATCGTGTAACACCAAAATTCTTATTAAAAAAACACGCAAAAATTGAACAAATTGTGCCCGCATTTTTAAAAAACATAGACGATCGAAATAAAAAAAAAATAGTTTTTAGGTTTGTGCAAGAGGAGACTCTTCCCGAAATTTCAGCCCGATCGGTCGAAAATCGTGTGAGATATCGCATCTCACACATTTTTCGATGACAAAACTATAAGGCACTTCCGTGTCGCGGTCGTGCCTAACAAACATTATTATTACTATAAATAAATATCATCACGAAGGAAGGAAGGAGTTTACTTACAAGTAAACTCAGAATTTACAGTCTCCAAAAAAACAAGTACATAAAACTTTATTAAATAATTTAAATAAATATTTAATGGTGGAAAATTGTGAATTGAACAGGCTTTGAACGGTGCCACTCAATTGCAAATAAATTTTTGGGTGAACTTGTTAAGTTGCCTGGAGGGTTGATGGACATGTCGAAGGCCTTTTGACCTACAGTCCAACGAAGCTCGTTCGTTAGTTCGGGTAGGAAGATTTTATATTGAAATACGCGCTTTTATAAATATAAAATTAGGGAACCACTCCATCTCAAGTTCAGCGAAAGCTGACTTAAAACGGATAATCGTAGGTGAGTCCTTCGGACGTAACATAATAAAAACTATACAAACAATTTTTTTTAAATTATATAGTAAAATGTTAAAATATTTCTTCGTTGGATTTGTTAACCTACAAAATATTTTGTTTAATCATTATTTATATTTATAATTTAAAATATTCCATAGATATATATATATATATATATATATATATATATATATCCGCATCAACTGAGACAGAGCTGTACGCAAAAATCCTTCTGACCTAAAAATTAAAAAAAATCATAAAAGTTAGCGTTTTTTATCTACTTTCGATTACTGAGTGGCACTTTTTTAAATTTCGACCCTAGGAAGAGCTGCACGTCCCTTAGCCTCAAAGAAAATACTGTATTACGATTGAAATGCTTATAACTTTTCACAGAAGCGGTTATTTTTAATCAGCCAGGGCTTAAATTAAAGCTCTTTTATTCTACTTTTAATTTAAAAATTTATATTGAGTGACTGTATGTTAGTTAGCGATATGTATTCTTATCAATTACGACTGTTTCTTTCCCTTCTTGATTTCCATATATATAGCTAACCAACAAACAAGGACCTAGTATAAATTTTTCAAACGAAAGTAGAATAAAAGAACTTTAATTTGAGCCCTGAATAGTTAAAAATTACTACCTGGGTCTACAGTTATGAGGATTTTAAAAAAGCAAACACGGCGCAGGCTTTTCTTTGACCCACGTATTTGAGATTATTCGTAGATATGTTCATAAGTGTAAATACTCGTAACTTTTGACCCAGGCAGTCATTTTCAGCTATTCAGGGCTTCAATTAAAGCTCTTTTGTTCTACTTTCGTGTGAAAAGTCCCTGTTTGTTGGTTAGCTATATGCATATATATATATATATATATATATATATATATATATATATATGGAAATCAAGAAGGGAAAGAAACAATTGTTAGTCGTAATTGATAAGAATACATATCGCTAACTAACAAACAGGCACTCAATATAAATTTTTAAATTAAAAGTAGAATAATAGGGCTTTAATTTAAGCCCTGGCTGATTAAAAGTAACCGCTTCTGTGAAAAGTTATAAGCATTTCAATCCTAATACAGTATTTTCTTTGAGGTTAAGGGACGTGCAGCTCTTCCTATGGTCGAAATTTAATAAAGTGCCACTCAGTAATCGAAAGTAGATAAAAAACGCTAACTTTTATGATTTATTTTTTAATTTTTAGGTCAGAAGGATTTTTGGGTACAGCTCTGTCTCAGTTGACGCGGAATGCGCCATATATATGTACTAGGGGGGTTCCCTCTGCTCGCTCCGCTCGCACACCCCCAATATCATTAATTCGACATTTATCTATATAACATAGTAGGTAATGAATTATTTATACATCTATTTTTTCCACACCACCCATGAGGTAAATAAAAAGGCGCGTTTTTCTCTCTGTTTACAATAATGTTATGTTTTATTTAACTTTATTTAAAATTTAAAATTTAGATTAATTATCTCATAGAAATTTGAATATGCTTGAATTATGTATTCTATTCGTAAATATTTAAAACTTCATCACTTTTATTCAAAATTATATGACTACATAAAAATTTCAAATGAACTCTGTATCGCCACACAGTGTACCAAAATCCAATTTTTGTGGCCAAAATTCACTCGACAAGCCAACTTGCAATCATTCTTAATGAAAAAAATCGCTAAATATTTGTACGATGATTTTCGTTAGTTTAGAACTGCCTATATTTAATAAAAGAGTACATAACCTAAAAGAAAAATAGGAAAACACATAAGACTGAATAATGTAATAATCGAAATGTTTACTAAAATATCTAAAACCGTAAGAAAAAAAAAGAAGAAAAAGAATTATATACTTCCTGATTTTGGATCTCTGAACTCTAAACTGATAAAATATAAATTTTAGATCCTTATTTTATAAAACACCAACACTTAATCGGCATTTTAGAAACTTGAAGGGATCTTAAACACCTTACAGATTATCGAACCAATGCTGTAACTTTTTCAATTTTTCTTATAGGGCATGTAACGCGTTATCAAATATAAGTAATTCTACATGAACGAAAATTATCGTAGAAGTATTTTGTAATTTTTTTTCATTAAAAATGATTGCGATTTGGCTTGTCAAGCGAATTTATAGAAATAGTCAATTAAGAACACACAGGAAACGAGGTACTCTTTATTCCCTCCAGCGACCATTTCTTTTACATCTTCTTCTTTTCCCTAGTTCTTTTTGCGGTCCCGTAAGATCTCTGCCATTAAGTGAACAAACCCTGGAAGATAAGTGCGTACTCGTGGCCTTTAGCAGATTTTGGCAAATGGCCCATGATATCTCCGGGTACCCATTGCCAAGGCCTTTAAACCACACGTTTCCCCATGAAACCTGGTGTTGCGCGCTGTTCAACTCTGCTCAGCTGACAGAGATTGCATAGCCACCTTAGGCTGCTGTGATCTGTTATGACTTTGAATTTATAACCTTCGATGTACTGGTGAAACTTGCGTATGGCGGAAAGCACTGCCAAGCATTCTCGTTTGCTGACCGTGTAATTCTTCTCTGTGGGGGTAAGTACTCTGCCGGCGAATTGGAGTACTCGGCCTTGTCCGTCTATGCACTGCGTCAACACAACGCTGTATCACTTGCATCGGTTTTTATGACAAACTGCTGATCAAAGCACGGGCAGTGCAGTACTGGAGCTATATATATATATATATATATATATATATATATATATATATATATATATATATATATATATATATATATATATATATATATATAAGTTATGTTATAATTTTAAAATACAATTCATGTGTTAAGGTAGATAATATATTAAATATAAAATGAACAACATTGGGTTACTATCGTACTTATAGTTATATTTTGTAAAAGAAAAGAACATTAATTTTAATAAGGTAAAATACATTACTAAAAGTAGATAAATTTGTTTTGTTTTTTTGGTGTGAGTATAATTTTTATCCAAAAATTTTATACAGATATTGTCATATAGATTATAACACAAATTATGGTTTGAAGTTTTAAAATTGTAATTTGGAAAAGAATTGTTAAAATTAGAAGTATTGGTATTTCAAATTTTAATTTTTATGTTATCATTTGATTGATGACATTTATATAGGTATATAGCATTATAATTGTTATTTTTAATTATATTGTAGTAATTAAAAAATAATGGTTTAATATATTTGCAGAAATTTATGAAGAAAATTTTCTAAAGATAATGTACATATGTTTGTAAAAAATACATTGTTTATTTCAATAAAGTTTTGGAAATTTTAAGTTGATTTTATGTTTTATTTTATTTTAAGTTGACGAAAATGAACATTATGTATACATTATAGGGCAAGAAAATAAGCGAATTGTTAAAAATGTAGAAACAACATTGACTGCTTGGTTTAAATTAAATGAAGACGATGATGATGTATCTGAATATTTATATCATAAAATTCCATACCATTACGTCTTTAATAAAAAAAAATGAAATAAAAAAAATGGTTTAAACTCATTATAAGTAGAATGTATTTGTATACAAAATCGTATTGAGATATGCGTGGTAAGTTTAAATTACCATTAAATGTACCGGCACACAAAATAAAAAATGATGTCTGTACAAAAAGTCAGACCCATGTATCCTTATGTTTTTCGAGTCGCTGAATTCGAATCCGGTGTCAGTTTGGCCCCATCACGTCAGGGTCAAGGTCAGTTCAAGGTCAAACTGAGAAGAAACGGTTCAAAAAAATTGAAATGCCATATATTTATGTTTTTTTGGTCGCTAAATCCGAATCCGGGGTCAGTTTGACTCGATCACGTCAGTGTCAAGGTCAGTTCGAGGTCAAATTGAGAATAAACGGTTAAAAATTGAAAATACCATATATTTATGTTTTTTTTTGTTTAAAAGAGGCAGAGGGCGACCGAGGAAAGAAGATAAAGAGAAAGACAGCGAGCAAGCAATTAGGATGAAGAATTACCTTGAGAAGGGAAACTACGGGTTTGAAGTAAGTTTCGGGAAAAACCGAAGGTGAAAAGATCTCCTGTGAAAAGTAGGAAGCAGCTGGATCAGGAAAAAAATAAAGAGAAAGAAAACAAGGAAGTAAACGGAGAGGAACGGAAAACAGAAGGAAGAGAAATCAAGGAGAGCAAGGGTGAGGAAAAACAGAGGAATGCAGAGGAAGTAGACGCAGAAGCAGCAGCAACCGAGGAACAAAATGAGGTAAAAAAGGCGAGAGAGAAATCCACCTTACCGAGAGAGCAAGGAGAGCGAGAAGATGACCGACGGAGGGACGGGAAAGAAGAGAAGAAGAAGACAACAGAGGGCGATAGCGGTTCAACACGTAAGACGGAATGCGAGACGACAGACATAGATATAAGGTTAGTTAAAGAACTAGTAAGTAATATAGAAAGGTTAGATAGGACAGTAGAAAATCTAAAGGAGCGACTAAGCGACGAAATGAAAAATAGTAGGGATCTAAAGGAGGAAATGAAAAAGTTGAGAATAGATAGGGAAAAGGAGGGAACTAGGTGGGATGTGCAAAGTGAATTGCACGAAGAGATAAAAGCGTGGAGGGAGGGAGGGGAAAAAAGATAAATGAGATGGAAAAAGAAATAAGGAGGTTCAGGCTAGAATATAGTAGCTTGGAAAAAAAGATAGCGGAAGGAAGGGGGGAAATTGAAAAGAAAGAAACGAGGCAAGAAATTGAATTGGAGGAATTGAAAACTAAAATACAGATGCTAATGCTGAGGGAAGAGGAGGGAAAAAAGGTAGAAGAGGGGCAAAACACAGAGAAGAGGATGAAGTAAACAACAACAATGTAGGAGGCTTTGAGGAGAAGTACGCGCAGGGAAGCATAGAAGAAACAAAAGTAGACGGAGGGCAGGAAAAAGAGGGATTAAGTAATAGGAAAAATAGGGAATATCTTAACAAGATACCGGAATCCACGGAAGAGCAGGAATTGCAGTGGGAAATTAAGGAAAGAAAAATAGGAAAAATATTATAATGATGAGAGGGGTGGGAGCGTTGGGAAAGAACATGGAAAAGGAGGTTAGGGAGATAATAAAAAATACTTAGGAATAGAAATTTATATAAGTAGGGTAAGATCGATAGAGGGAGGATTATTAGTAGAGTTAGAGTCATTTAAAAATAAGATTGAAGTAATGAAAAGGAAGCAAGACCTAATGGGGAAGGATATATGGATAGAGGATGACTTCACACCCAGAGAGCAAGAGGTTCAGATATGGCTTTCAAAAATAGCAGAGGGAGAGAGGAAAAATGGATTGGAAGTTAGGACATGACATATGAAAATGAGGGTTGAGGGCTCATCGTACTACTGGAATGAGTTAAAAGGGCGACTGAAAAACGAGAAGGTGCTTTTTCGAATGAAAAAGGAGGGAGAAAGAAAACGAACGGAAGGTAGTGAAGATAATATTGTGGAACATGGCCGGGATAACTAAGGAGAAAGAAACATGGGATTTTATAGGGAGATTTGATATAATACTGTTGCAAGAGACTTGGCTAGAAAAGGAAAAGGAAGATAAAGTGCTAGGGAAATTAAATCAAAATTTCAAATGCCTAACAAAGCTGGCGATTAGGGAAAATAATAGAGGGAGAGCAAGAGGAATCTTGGTAGGATTAAGGAAAGAATTGGCAAAAAATACAGAAGTAAGAGAGTGGGAGTTTGGAATAAGCATTATAAATATGGGCTTAAAGGGGAGTGAAAAGGTAAATACATATAATAACCTGGGAGGTGGGGAGGAAATAAATAGGTATGAGGAAGCAGGAAAAAGACCAGGGAAAAAAGAAATGAGGAGAGAGAGGAAATAGAAAATCTAGAGAGGGAAATATCACCATGGGAAGTGAAGCAAATATTGGCGGGAATGAAAAACAATAAAGCCCCCGGGGAAGACGGTATAATGGTAGAGTTTTTAAAGGAACTTCCAATCAAATTGATAGTGAAAATAACTAATATACTAAATGGCATAATGGAAGAAGGGAAGATAGTAGCAAACTAGAAGTTGGCAAGGATATACCCAATCTTCAAAGAAGGAAAAGAAGAGGAGGTAACAAATTATAGGGGAGTATCACTACTGGACATCGAGTACAAGTCATCCAGGTTCTACCGCCCGTCGACGAAGAAATTGACCGGCGGCAGGACAACGGTGATTGGGAGGATGGTGACCGAGGCGCGGAGGACAACAGGTCGGTGTCATCAACGGAGTCAGAGTGGAACTGCAACATGTCTTTGCCGACTGCTGGAGAAAGAGGTTTTATTAGTAGTACTGCGCGTCCGAGTAATATTAATTTTACACAAGCAGCCAGCGGGCTCGCCGCAGAATGAGAGTGTCTTTCGCGATGGAACGCGGCCGAGAGTGCTTAACATAACGAATATCGGAGCGCCAGCGGGCGACCCGATGGAACGTTTTACTCAGGCTATTGAGTCGACTCTGCGCACGGTTCGTGAGGCAACTTTCAGCGACGGAAATTCGCGACTTATTAATCGACTAACGACTGCAAAATCATTGCCTATTTTTTCGGGAAATCTGCTCAAGTGGTTGCATTTTAAGGAAACTTTCGAAAAAACGTCGAAACTCGGAGGTTATACGGATTGTGAGAACGTTAACCTTTTGTTCGCGGCTCTCAAGGATGATGCCCGTAAAGCGGTTGATACGTGTTAGCTACGACACGAGATCCGGCGACTATAATGAAAACCCTTAAATTGCACTACGAAAACAAGCGCGTAATCGCGAAGAAAATCGTAAATGACTAAAAAGATATGCCATCCATTGATTCGGAAAAAATCAAGCTACTGCAATTTGCGACGAAAATTAAGAACGCGGTTACAGCTTTGAAATCGCTTAATTTAACCGGCCATTTAGAAAGTTCGGATCTGATTCCATCAATCGCGAAGAAGTTTCTGTCGGCATTAAAGTACGCGTATAATGAATATGCGGCTAAAGTTCCCGAGGAACAGACTGGATTAGAAAAAAATGCTAATTTTTTGTGCTGCAAACGGAATTTTTGAAGATGACGTTTGCGAAGTAACGTAAAATCATGCAGATTAGCAAAAGAAATTGGTTTCGCGTAAAAAGACAACAGGCGCGTTCGTAGCCGTGACCGAAGCTGAAAGAGAAGCAGAGTCGGCAAGCCTGAATGTAGCGAGCGATGCGCGAAAGTCGTGCGTTGTTTGTAATCGCGATAATCATTCGACTGCGGAGTGTGGTATCTTTAAGCGCAAAGATATATATAGACGTCGTTTGTTAGCAAGGAAGCGTGGTTTATGTTTTAAATGCTTAGGCAGCGGGCATTTGTATGCAAAATGTAAGAGTGCGAATTGCGCGATATGTAAAAAACGCCATCATACATTGTTACATAGTTCGAGTTCGGCGGATGATAAAGCGAATACTACAGCAGACCGAGTTAATGCGAACAATGGTCATGTAGGGGAACAACAAACTAAGGACGCGATATCGGATTCTAATAAACAAGCTTGACTAGATTCTACGGGCGCTTTGATAAAAATCGTAGCTGAAGAAGTTTCAGGCCCTTCAAAGACCGTTGAAACATATGCGCTCTTAGACGACGGGTCAACAATAACACTCATACATAAGCGCGTAGCCGAAGAAATCGGAGTAAAGGGAAAGCGCGTGCGTCTAGCTCTAAGAGGGATTAACGGTCGCGAGGAGGTATGCGCGTACTCAGAAAAAGTGTCGTTTATAATCGCGGGCGAGTTCGAAAGGCATCAAATTCGGAATGCCATAACCGTAAGTAATTTATGTCTTCCATCGCAGACGTTGAGCCGCGAAGCTGTTCGTCACGTGGCGAAAGCCGAGAGCGTGTTTTTACAACAGTATGAAAAAGTTCGGCCCGAAATCATAATCGGTCAGTACAACTGGCACGTAATTGCCTCTTGAGAAACGCGCGTGGTTCAAGGGAGCGGACTAGCGCTTACGGCGACACCTTTAGGATGGGCGATACACGGCGCGGCGGGAAAGCACTCAGGAAATTCGGAACATGTGGCCTGCGCGCAGGGACAATGGACTATTTGTGGCACGGGGCCCGGCGGCGGGACGGCCGAAGACGACGCGCAACTCGATAGACTCATACAAGAATATTTCTCGCTCTAAAATCTCGTCGTACAGACCATTGCGCGACCGATCGCGAAACGTGCACGAGCGTGGGACATTTTGAAAAGCACGACGTCGCGTATCGGCAATATTTGGCAAACGGGTTTGTTATGGAAAGAGTTATTAGGTCCGAAAATTAATAGCTATCGATCTGAATTCAAACGGCTTTTATTGTTAGAGAAACGGTCAGATCGCGACGAACGTTATGCCGAGATATATTATCGCGAAATTCAGCGCCTTATAGACAGCGGTTATGCGCGTAAGAACGACGATGATGTAGCAAGATTTAGAATTTGGTATTTATCGCATTTCGGTGTAACAAATCCAAATAAGCCGGGAAAGGTTAGAGTAGTTTTCGATGCTGCGGCAAAATCGGAAAGCGTTAGTTTTAATGATTAGTTAGATACGGGACCGGATCTTCTACAATCTCTGATAGGCGTATTGCTGCGTTTTCGGTTATATGCGATCGCGGTTAAGGCTGACATAGCCGATATGTATAAGCGAGTGAACGTGATTGAGCGCGATCGCAGCGTACAACGATTTCTTTGGCGCGGCCGAGTTCGAACAGGAAAACACAAAATTTATAAAATGATGTGTTTACTTTTCGGAGTGAAGTCCCCACAGTGCAGTGCAATTTATGTTAAGGATAAAAACGCGGATTTATTTATACAGTCGAAACCGGCTGCAGTTAAAAGCATAAAATGCGATAGTTATGCGGACGATTTTCTTTCTAGTCGGGAAACAGTCAAAGAGGCTACGTGATTAGTGCAGGACGTCATCACAATACACGCGAATGCAAATTTTAAGATGCATGGGTGGGCTAGTAATGACAAGAGGGTAATAAGTACGACCCCGGAGGCTTCCCGCTCGTTGAAATCAGTCAAAGAGGGTCTCTGCGACCGAGGAGGAGAGCGCGTTTTAGGTATGTTCTGGGATACGGAAAATGACACTCTAGGATTTAATCTGGGCATGAATCGCATACCAGAAGATTTGATTGAAGGAAATAAAAAACCGACGAAGCGCGAATTCTTAAAGGTTATCATGTCGATTTACGATTCTTTTGGTTTGATATCACCTTTCACTTTGAAATCGAAAATTTTAATGCAGGAAATTTGGCGCAGCGGTATCGGGTAGGACGAACAAATACGCGACGAAGAGTTTGTAGGATGGTCGACATGGATAGGGGCGCTTTGCGAAATTAAGTCATGTTGCGTGCCGCGATGCTTAACACCGAAAAACTGCACGTTTTCAGAAGTTCAGTTACATGCATTCTGCGATGCTAGCGCGATTGTTTATTCTGCTGCTATTTATGCTCGTTTCGTTGTTAAAAATGCACCTGCACATACTGTTTTAGTTATGGCTAAATCGCGCGTAGCGCCGCTGAAACCGCTGTCGATACCGCGACTCAAACTGCAAGCCGCGTTATAACGACGGCCGAAAAAGGCTGCGTTCACAGTGAGGAGTTTAATCGGGTTAAAATAAGAAATAAATTAAATGATTAAAATAAACATAATGTTATACTATGTATATACCCATAGAAAAAAATTGTACCCGTTAAGTACCCGGTTAACTTAAGATAGTCAATTTTACTCAAGTATCTATATAGGTATAAGTAATATTCGCCAAAGATTGTTTGAGGTTAGCCCGCGTCTTATAACAGGTTCATCCGAGTCCCGAGATTCACCTCAGGTGATATCGAAATTATCTGATGCGCCCTGATGCGTGATTGCGGTCTACATAGGTGACACCGAGGTCTAAGCATCATGGCAGTGACGACGACATGCATGCACGAATGACGTTGATAGGCTGTTCGTCCGGCGAAATTAAATTAGGGAAGTATGAAGTAGAGTCCGTTTGCTTACGAAAACAGTTGCGAATTGCGCAATCGTTTGCTGATGCGTTCTGGAAGCGTTAGTTGCCTGAATATCTACCGACTCTTTTGCCAAGGAAAAAGTGGATTGAACAACAAGCGCCTCTCGAAGTTGGAGATTTAGTTTTGATAGTAGCTTTGCAATCCGCTCGTAATACTTGGAAAAAGGGTGTGGTAGAGGAAGTTTTCAGAGGCACGGACAATGTAATTCGGATAGCGAAAGTTCGAACAAATAGCCGCGAATATAGTAGGCCTGCGCATAAATTAATTAGATTGTTAATAGCGAGCGATGTCGAAGTATAAAGTCTACAACGTATGTGTGGGTGTGTGCATGTTGTGTGTTCTTTATATTTTATTTTGTACATGTCTTCGATGCCGTTTCTCTTCTTCAAGTTTACACGGTTTCCTTGGAGGCATAGGGCAAATGCCAGGGATTATGTACTTTTGAATCCGTGCTTAGTATTCAATTGTACTGGCAGCACATATTTGATTTTAGTATGCAGTGTGACGTGTGGTACAAAATTACGGAGATTTTCTACGAGGGGGAGAATTGCTCCAGACGTAACCGAGGGCTACTAGGGATAAGAGCAAGAGCGGAAGCAATTGACTTTATGCGCCCAAATTTTACGGACGTTCTATTTGATATAAGTACTAAAATTTCCGCACTATTACAAGTCGCCAAATTGCGTACAAAAAATTCGATACACCCTAATAAATAAATAAATAAATATATATATATATACAGGGTGTTTCATTTTAATCCGTCCACGACAAAAAACCATGGAAAAACTAATTTTAACGAAAAATGACCTTAACAAAAGTTGAAGGGGGTAAAGGGGGCCATCGAATGACACAAACACCTATGACCTTGAACTCGATTTTCAAGGTCATTTGAGGGTAATTGTGATTTTTTTAAATAGGAACCTCTATTTTAGACCTTGGAATCGGATAGAGCGGAAAAAATTACGTCGCAAAGGATATTTTAAGTTTGCCTTAGTGACCTTGAGAAGGTCAACTCAAGGTCAAATAAGAAGTACCAGCCTAAGATTGTTTTCCTTTCAATTTTTTCGTAGAATTATCATTTTGTTATTGTAATAAACATTAAGAGAATAATTGAGTTAAAATGTGATTATGCTTTGCTGACTTTAAAGCCATTTTGTAAGGTCAAAAGTGCAAAAATGCAATATCAAATGTTATGTGAAGTCCATATTTATATCCTAACTTTAGCGTTACCCAGGAACAACGACGTGGACGTAATAGGATTGTGTTCCCTTTGGGGTGCTTGATTAGAGTGAGTCCCCTTGCCTCTCACTTTTCGGGGTGCTTGATTAGAGTGAGTCCCCTTGCCTCTCACTTTTCGGGGTGCTTGATTAAAGTGAGTCCCCTTGCCTCTCACTTTTCGGGGTGCTTAATTAGAGTGCCTCTCACTTTTGCTCAAAATTCAACGCAGGTGCTCAAAGACACCACCATTTTGTTGGATACACAATTCAATTCGCTGCTGAAAATGTTCTACTGTTCTGAGTAATACAGCTCTTGGGATGTTTTCACAAGCGGTTTGAATTCTGTGGATCATATCTTCCCTTGTTGTAGTTTCATGTTCATAAACAGCATCTTTCAAATACCCCCACAAATAGAAATCGGGTGATGTCATATCTGGAGATCTCGGTGGCCATCGAACACCCAAATCTCCACGTCCAGTGCGTCCTAATCAAGCACCCCGAAAAGTGAGAGGCAAGGGGACTCACTCTAATCAAGCACCCCGAAGAGAACACAATCCTATTACGTCCACGTCGTTGTTCCTGGGTAACGCTAAAGTTAGGATATAAATATGGACTTCACATAACATTTGATATTGCATTTTTCACTTTTGACCTTACAAAATGGCTTTAAAGTCAGCAAAGCATAATCACATTTTAAGTCAATTATTCTCTTAATGTTTATTACAATAATAAAATGATAATTCTACGAAAAAATTGAAAGGAAAACAATCTTAGGCTGATACTTCTTATTTGACCTTAAATTGACCTTCTCAAGGTCACTAAGGCAAACTTAAAATGTCATTTCCGACGTAATTTTTTCCGCTGCTCCGTATTCCGAGGTCAAAAATAGGGGTTCCCGTTAAAAAAATACAATGACCTTGAAAATTGAGTTCAAGGTCAAAGGTGTTGGTGTCATTAGATGGCCCCTTTTGCTCCCTTCAACTTTTGTCAAGGTCATCTTTCGACATCAGTAAAATAAAACCAGGCAAACAGCTGTTTAGCAGATTTTTTGTTATTTGACCTTGAATTGACCTTCTCAAGGTCACCAAAGCAAACTTAAAATATCTTTTGCGACGTAATTTTTTCCGCTCTATCCGATTCCAAGGTCTAAAATAGAGGTTCCTATTTAAAAAAATCACAATTACCCTCAAATGACCTTGAAAATCGAGTTCAAGGTCATAGGTGTTTATGTCATTCGATGGCCCCCTTTACCCCCTTCAACTTTTGTTAAGGTCATTTTTCGTTAAAATTAGTTTTTCCATGGTTTTTTGTCGTGGTCGGATTAAAATGAAACACCCTGTGTATATATATATATATATATATATATATATATATATATATATATATTTTTTTTTTGTAACGTGGCAGTTCGACTGCACGTTACAAGTGGAAAATTTGCGCCGCGCAATAGAAAGGCGACGACAACCTCGCAACGTGGCAGGTCGAGCCGCGAGTAGGCGCACAGAAGGGGGAGTAGTTCGCGTGGGGAGCGCGCGCAGCGCTGGCCTCGCGGCCACGTGTTGCCGCGTCGGGAGAGCTCGGCCTCTTTCGCTCCGCAACGCTGCTACTGGTAGGACGCCTGCGCTGCTCACCGAGGTTTTCGATTGTCCCGGTACCCGCGCGCCATTGCAGCTCGCCTTCGCTGTCGCTATCGTAGCAAGTAAGTAACAGTGTATTTAGCGTGCGAATAAACTAGTGCGGCTGTGCCTCGGATGAACGCGTCGTGACACGGTTAGTGCGACGCAATGCATTTTGACGGACGTGGCAAGGGCGGCGAGTCGATTGCCGTGAGGTCTCGTCGCCTGTTGCGAATTTTGTAAGCTCTCGTTTTTCCTCGCTATCGTTCCTTTCACGCTACAGTTACCCTCCGCTCAAGCTACCGTTTGTCTTTTCCATGCTCTCGCTCTCGCACAATTCCCCGCTATCGTTACCCATGTATTGTGCATATTTCCTCGCTATCGCTCTCCCCTCGTATTGTACCTCCCCGCTATCGTTTCCTCACCCCCGCTATCCCTATCAGCTACCGATTAGTGCGTGTTACCGAGCTACCGTTAGTAAGTAAGTTAAGTTAGCTATTATTTGAGTTTCCGTTAAGTAGCTGTCAGAATGCACGAGTGTGCGCGGAGAGGACGGGCAGGTGTTGTGTGTCGTCGCGCGGTCGTGTCGAGGTCGTCACCTCGTGAGGTGGTTTTCGGGGAGTTATTATAGTAGTACGGGTTTTTCACGACGCGGTATATGGAAAAATAAGCGTCTGATGGGCCGGGGAAATCGCATAACTCGCAAGAATACGCCGCGACGGACGCGCTGGTCGTCGGGGCCGGTAGACGATCAGAGAGGCGAGACGGGTATTCGCCCGCACCGACAAGTCGGCGGACGGCGCGCTGACGAGCGTAGCGGTGGCGTCGATTGCGCGGTGGGCGCGGGTGATCTCCCCGGAAAGAGGTTAGAATTATTAAAATCGTTGCGGGGCCGCGTGTAGAAGTTCGTGCCGCATAGTAGTTTAGTTAGTTCAGCGTAGTGCCTCTGGACTGTAGAGGCCGCAGGTTTTCGCCAGGTTGCTGTGGTTGTTAAGAGGGAAAATGAAGAATAAATACGACATATCATATCCGCAGTAAGCCTTAATGAGTTTTATGACCCACGACCCTGTTCGATACTCCACCCCTTCCTTAGAGCTAGCCGAGCTCATCTCCCACGCCGTCGGGTCCCAACACACGGTGGCGCTCACACGGAAAGGGGATCGCGGGATCCCTGGCATCCCGATGCCTGGCGCCCTGGGCCGAGGCGGCCCGCCACCGTGTATGCATTGGAGCGTGACGGCGCGCGAACATAGATTTAAGAACGCTGGGCTGCGCTAGCAGACCCCAGTGTTTCAATATATATATATATATATATATATATATATATATATATATGAAAAAAGTTGCATCAGTCTCACTCTATATGCCAAAAAAACGCAAAAATCCACACTTGTATTCCAAAAAATATGGTGCGCAACAAGGGCTAGGTAGGCTTATTGGCCTAGTGTGGTTGCAGTACCCGACTGCGGCTCGAAACGCCCTCGCCTTCGGCTCGGGTTAACTCGCCTTGATTCGTACTGCAAACTCCACACTCGGCCTAAAAAAGCCTACTTTACGCCCTTGGTACACAATATATTAATACGCATCACGTGAGATCAAATGGCGGGCCCACAGCTTGCGTTTGCCACCCTTGCCTTCGGCTTGGGCAATTTGCACAAGCCATGGACTTGCTAATACTGTACCTCCCAAAATGCAAAATATACTATTGTAAAAAATAAGATAAAATCGTCTCTATTTAGCTAAAATCTTTAAAAATTAAAAAAAGCATTGTATTTCATAAATTAATAGATACTTTGCTTATAAGGGGTGATATAACAATTTGAAAATAGTTTGGCTACACTACATAAGATGAATTCTTGTTTTTTTTAAAGAGAATAGAACTGTTTTCTTTAATTTTTAACGAAATCAAACATATCAAGAATAGAAATGATTAAATATAGTAGAAACACTTACTTCCATGCAAATATAATTCAACGGCTAAGTGGAAGAAGAACGTATCCTGGCAGCCCGCGCACAGCGTCACTCGCTCCCCGGCGACCGATGCGTCTGGACGGCACTAGCCCCGGACACACTTTCCGGCGACAATGCGTCCGGATAGCAATAGCTCCGGACACGCACATTTCAGCTCTGGGTGGCCCTCACCCCGGCCATCGGTCTATACCCGCGCTTATTCTATTATATTTTATTTTTCTCATTTTAACAAAAGCCTAAACGAAAGATTGATTTCTCAATAGCGTTCCTTTACCCTACTGTCGCTCTCTGAGGGTTGCGCTTTCCAACATAATCAAAAAACCCATGCAACTGCGATCAGTCAACCTTCCAGAAAACCTGCTCTGGAGCGAACTTCCTGGAGAACTCTCTTAAAGCGCCCGACAAGAAAGCGTCGGTCGAGCAACAGTTCCCGAATAGTGGCCGGATTCAATGTCGACTGTTCGCGATCGCGCAATCCAGAAAATTCGGTACTCACCGTAAAAATTCTCTGAAGAAGTCCATCCTCTCTCTAAGGTCTGCGCTTAAGTATGGGAGTATGTGCTAGTAGGCCTTATTCTTTGGCAAGCAGTCATGCTGTCAACAACTTGGAAGCCCCAGCGTCGATCAGAGGCCCAGCGCCTCAAGCGCAACCGTCATCGGACTCGGCAACAGCATAAGCAGGCGCGTGCTCGGGCCACTAGCAACCGCACTCATGTGTTTGTCCCCTTGCCCTGGTCCGAAGAAGCCATCACGATTTACCAACGGTTCAGGTCCGCAGCAAGACCGTGGTTGTGGGTCTCGTCAAGGCCTCGCCTACAGTCGATCCACAGCTCGAATGCTGATAAGCACATCTTCCGCGTACCTAGGCCCACGTCTCCGCTGCCGACGCCTGAGGAGGTTAAAGCAGCAATCCTGGACGTTGACACGGGCTGTGCGTCTCCCCCGATGAGGTCTCGCCTGACAGCCCGAATCCGATAGGAGTGACACGCACGCGTACTCGTCCGACTATCATAGTGCCTACCTCTCGCTCACCTCTACCTGTGACACCTAGGATCGCCCGGGTTAAGCCATCTAGACCGAACAACACGCCGCAAAGAGATCCACGGCTGATCACAAAGGCGAAAAGGCGCATGATCTTGCTTGCTTCAGGTACAAAGCTCAACATTAAACACGTACACGTATACCAGCTCCCTCGGAAGATCGCGCCTACGAAGGGCCCAAAGAAGACTCGCGCTCCGCACCACGCCACGCTACCGTAAATAAACTTTCCTCGCTTTCTCAAACCAATCGGCCCTTTTCAGGGCCACTAAAGAAACAAAGACCTCTGACATTCTGACTCTTGTACAGGTACTTTTAAACTATAACAGGCTTGCCGGCTTGCATCGCTTCGTGATGCAAGGCACGCAAAACGTTTCCCTTGTGTTTTTCTGACTAATCTTGCGGCTGTTGATCCTGCTGATTCCATTGATGTGCTGATACATTCTTCTTACAAGATGCTGTCTGGATGAAAATTCACTATCGTACAAGATCCACTACTGGTTTTTCTTTGTTCTTGTGTTCATCATGATTATTGTAAACGGATATTTATTGCATTCATGAGCAGTAAAATCAGTGTGATTGCGTGATCTAATTTTAGAATTAAATCAGTGTTGTAATTTCAATGCCTTCCAATGGCAGCCATGTGGCTTTTAAAGGACAGATATAATTTACTATTTATCGTTGCCAATTTAACCACGCATACACTACCCTGAAGCTGATTCGCACTGTCTGGGCAGTTTAGTTTGGCATTGCTGACTACTTTAAACGGATCATGGTGTCTCTGGAGCTGATATACGCACCGTCTAAGCAGTGTTGGCTGTTATTGCTAACTTCTTTAATGAAGAAAGGTCGCGAAGTTCTTTCAATTACAAAAAGAAAGAAATGTTCCACGGAGGCTTGTTTGCTTGAGAGCAGACAAAACCGAATTAAATTCGTAATTTTTCTGAGAATCGAACTTTTAGTTTTTATTGATTTACGTTTTTACTCATTTTAATCTTTTGTAAGGAAATTAAATAAATTAACACTTTTTATGGGAAAAAGTCCGAAGACATAAAAAACCCAATTTATTACGAAAAGATATGAAATGAAAATTGATGAACACAAGTTTGCGAGTGAAGTCGACACGAAGCAAGACGCCGTTGAACGCGCACGCACAGGCGGTATACGTCAATCACACACATACACACACGATTTTACAGATTTTTAGATTGATTGTTGTCACAGTCTGACAAAAATCGAACGTGGGTCGGTTGATAGAAGCAACACGTGACTCGTGGGGTCACGTATGTACTTTACTATGCCACAAAAAGGCAAGCCGCTCGTAGGTCGATCTTTGATTGGAACATTCTCTTAATTAATAATTAACTTAATAAAAATCGCGTTGTTAAACTAGTTTAGTGGTAATAAAAGTCACACGAGGAAATAGATCCGCTCGCGAGCAGAGCTGTCGACTGAGTGACAGGCACGCACCCGCGAGGGAAAAATGGCGAAATCCCGACGCGAATGCGCGCGCAGGAGAGAAGTGGAGTGGCAAGTGCTGCCACCGCCTCGTGAGCCGTGTTGCGACGCAACATTTAATCACATTAAGATGACCCAGGAGCTAGATTTACTCTGTCTGTGGTGGTGCTGATTAGCGTCTCTGGGTATTTCAACGTTATCTGGTTATGCTACTTGGTGTTTCTGGCAAACCTAACCACCCGGAGACAACCCTGGAGATATATTCAAACTTTCTAGCTGTGCTGGAGGCGTTTCTAGTTACCTCAACCACCTAGAAATGACCATGAAGCTGTATTTTTGCTTACTGACAGTCCTGATTGGCGTTTCTGGCTGCTTAAACCACCTCAAGATTATCTTAGAACTGGATTTGTACTTTCTGGGAGTATTGTTGGATACTTTAACCACTTTAATACGGTTCTGGAGATGGGTTTGTACTATCCGAGATGGTAATATACAAAATATTACGATGACTTGCGTTGTATGTTTAATTGATATTGAATCTCCAATGAGTTTCAATTTGAAATACTTTATGCTTATTCTAAGTTTTTTAAAGAGATATTTTTTATTGCTTACTGGTACTTAAACAGTGATTATTAATATACTGCTATGACTGAAAAATGTTTTTGTCAGTTTTCATATACTTTAAAGCTGTCTTGTTTGAAATTCTTTTTCTAACAGATCAGTGGTCTCAATCTATCAATAAGTATTTGTGAGAAAAGTTTGTAATATATCTAGGTGTACCAGCAGTGCTGCGTTTGTCGGCATCGTAATCTACTGCATGCAGCGGAGTATAACAAAAGATATTGGTTTCATTGGTATTTAAGCTATCAAAATCTAGGAATTGGTAAAAGCTCGATCAAGACTCCAGCAGTACTGCTCTATTGATGGATGAACAATTTTATTAGGTGAGATCAGCAATTTGAATAATTATTTCTATATATAAGTTTTTAACATGGTTTCTTTTGTTTTCTAGTGTGTTAATGATAGTACAACCGTGGATATCATGACTTGCTAAAAGGGAGCACTATGGTCAAGGCATCGGTCGTATGACTGATCATCGACAACACTGAATCTTTGTTAGTGTATAGCTTTCAGGTGTATTATGTGTTCTATATAATTTACATGATTTGTCAAGGGGCCCAGTGTGTGCGCAGAGAATTGTTGAGAAGTGTATTCTGCTCGTTTTCCCATGATATTCAATCGATACTTGGTAAATGTAACCCCGTACATGAAATATAATTAAACCAGATCTTTTATTGTTGCTATTATCGCAAAATTGAAGTATCAAGATTTTACTGTAAACGTTCAAATGAAGAATTTTCATTTATTTTAATAAATCCACTTTAATTTTCACACCAGTCTGAGATAAATACAATCTTTTAATAAAAATATATTCGTTTCAGCAAAAAAACTCTCGTCATCGCCGTCTGAGCCTCCATGTTTCCCTCCGTGAAATTTTCTCCGTGAATGTGATTGATATAATTAATTTTTTCAGATGCAGTGCTTGCAAGATACAGGTTATAAGTATCTATAATCATGCATTCAGTGCACAAGGACTGGTTTTTCTTTAAAAATTATTTACACAGTAATTTTTTTCTAATTTTAATTTTATCCTATTTTTTAGGTGAGAAAAAATCGAAAGAATGGCAAAAAATTGCAGCAAGGACTCAAAAGGATTGGACCTGGATGAACCTCAACGTGTGGTTACAGTGAAGACTGCTAGCACTTTTTTCCGTCGTCACGTTTCTCGTCTTTGTCCTTTGCACATCGAAGAAGGGAGTAAAAAGGCATGAGTAGGTTTCAGGTAGTTAGTTCGTCTGTTAGACGAAGGCGGGCAGAATGTTCAGTTCATTTTTAATCAGCCAAGTAGAGAAGATATGTGTTTAGGCATTTGAATTTCGCGCCTCTCCATTGCGACGTTGCATAGCGCGCATGCGGCGAGGCACGCGCTACGCAACGTCGCAACGGAGAGTGCGCAGCGGCATGAAATTCAAATGCCTAAACTCACATCTACTCTAGATTGTTGATCTACTTAGCTGATAAAAAATGAACTGAACATCTGGTGCCCCCAGAGAGATTATGAGACTTACGACCATCAGATTATTTTATTCTCTCGTAGAGTCTCTTTCTGTTCTTTTACTTTGTACAATTTCCTTTTCTTTATTTTGAATAAAGTTCACGCTTGCTACGGCTTTGCCCTCTATTCCGTGCGGGGTTTTACACGATAGCAAACGCCTTTTGTTGTACCGCGAAATCGAAATCTACTTAATAGTTGCGTGAATTTGACACTCTTTCGTGATGGCGAATCACTCAGGCTTTGTCGATCTTTGTGCATTCATGCACTTATTATGAAATATACTACTGTGATTATATTTTGTATACATGCATGACCAAAAATCCAATATATAAAGGAATTTAATGATGAAGGGACATCCGTACAAGATTGTGCGCATCGTGCAAAAATCGTTAACAAGTTGTCTGTATAAAAAAATGCTTTTTGAGCTCTGTTTTGCATTTAAGCATTTGAAACAAATTCCTTCCACGATAAAATGATGTACTTTCAAAATATCTACAACTTTTATACTTAATATTCAAATGTAAAGCGGCAAAGTTTTATGATGAATAACTAATTTTTTTGCTGTAAAAATCGTTTTTTAGACTATGCCTTAGGTCAAAGTATTTTAAAATCATATTTGCCACGGTAATAAGTTATATTTTCAGAATATCTACAATTTTTATATTCAACGTTTTCATATAAATTTGCACAATTTCATGGCAAATGATTGTTTTTTTTTGTGTAAAAAATCGATTTTAGGCTGTAAACTATAGAAATAAACATTTTCATAATTTAATGTCAATAGGAAAAAGTTGTATTTTTCTAATATCTACAACTTTTTCATTTAACTTTTTTTTATGTAGAATGCTTAGAATTTGAGTTACAGCCAAAAACTGTTGTTAGCGATTTTTAGAGGTGGACGCATTCTGCGTATATGTGCGGGATTAAGCTGAAAACAAAACCACAAGGTTTTGATGGTGAAAAGAGTTTGTAGTTGATAATGGGGAAAATATAGAGGATCGGGATAAAAAATATTAGTTTCTCAGTTTGTGCGAGAGGAGACTCCTCCCAAAATTTCAGCCCAATTGGTAGAAAATTGCGTGAGATATCGCATCTCACACATTTTTCGCTGACAAAACTATAAGGCACTTCCGTGTCGCGGTCGTGCCTAAAAAGATATTTCTACAATATTTTGGTGGTCATGCTCCTGATTAAACATCCCGATTTTTTGTTCTAAGATTTAAATGGCTTATTAGACAGTCATAACATACATATGCATGGTTTTAAGAGTAATTATATTGATTAATGCAACTTTTTACAAAAAAACTGTTTGTGTATTTTTAGTTAAAAATGCATTTTTCGTGAGCTACAAATCATTGAAAATAGGCTAAAAATACGAATATGGCTCAAAATCTAACATTCGACCAGTTAGTTTAGGCCAAATATAATAAGGTCACATAACTTAGGTATGATTACTAAGGTATCATTGAATGTACGGACTTCAATTTATAAATTTTAAATTATTCGAGAATAAGTTATACAATCTTAATTTCTTACCTGTAACCTGTAATTTGGATCCTGTGTAGCTGCGTGAGCAGCTAAGAAGGGGTCATAGTAAACACTGAAAATTTAAGAAATAACATTATTAGGATTGTTAGGATAGCTAAAAATATAGCGTGCATGGAAGACAATACACCCGAACAAATAGTACATTGTGCACAAGAGACTAATGTCGTACATTATTCCCGCGGGTGGGTTTACTGCTCAAGCGTAGCGAGAAAATTTGCGGAAAAAATATAAAATTTGCAAAAATATGAGAAATTTTCGGGAAAAATGAGAATTCTGGGGGAAATTTAGGCAATTTGCGGAGAAAAGGAAAAAAACATATTTTAATTTTAAAAATTCGATAATTTTCCTAATTTGTCTCTTCATTTTATTCGTTTCAACCCTGATTTATAGGCGTATATAGTGACCTTTTGGCCGAAAATCAAATGAAATACTATATTAACATGGGACGAAAGAAGATTTTCCCTCGGGTGGTTACTGTCCTTGCGAAATTTTTTTTAGATATTGTAAAAATCGACTCGCTCGGACAGTAAACCCAACCGCGGGAAATTCTGCAACTTACGCCTTTTGTTACATAATGTACTTCAATCATACTTATACATAACGATATATGGCAGCTACATAATCATTTATAATCATATTATATATATATATGTGTATATATATATATATATATATATATATATATATATATATATATATATATAAAATCGAAGATCAAAAAATTTTTTCTTCTTTAACCCACGGTAAATATGTTCTAGAAACAGTTTCCAATGCACCTGCATTTTTTGTCTCTTTCGAAAAATTATAACATAAATCATACTTTCGATCATAATTTTTCAAATTTAGTGGATAATTTTGGTAAGTTAATTTTTGTAAGAGCTATAATATATTACGATTCCTCGACTTCGGTAGGAATATTTGTAACAATAAAATCAAGTTCTATGATTTTTTTGACAATGATCTGAGTGACGCAATTTATTTCTATAAGCAAACATGTATTTAAATAATTTATCACTAAACTTTCAATTTTTATTCAATGATGGACATGAAGGAACAATTTTCTCCTACGGTGACTTTCTTTATTTTGATGTTTGCTATCTCTATGATTTTTTTAAGAATGCTCCAAGCAATTCATAAGCTCTGCCACACGCTTTAAATGTGGATTTTAGTCATTTTTGCACATATTTATGGATATCTTCATTTTTAGTAAAGATACAGGGTCTCTGCCATTCAAGGACCCATACAGGAACTTTTGCATGAATTTTTTGATGGTCGTAGTCCGGATCGAACTCTTACTTTCACCAATATTAAGGTTTAAATGGCTTATAATATATATATATATATATATATATATATATATATATATATATATATATATATGTGGGGGGGCTCCCGCCGACCGCCACCGGAGTTATCGAAGGAAGCAGCGCCTGATTCCCAGGCCTGACTTCCACTAAGCAGTCGCTTCATCCGGCCACCGCCTTTCCCGCGGCGCCCCCTCCGAGCCGCCACGATGGGTGGTGAGGCTGGCGACGCGGTGAGGCTCGAGCCCCATGTTCAGAGAACGCTCCGGTCAGCATACCAAGTAACAGCGCCCAGATATTATTAGAGAGAGAGAGAGAGAGAGAGAGAGAGAGAGAGAATCAGTTAGTTTAATAAAGTCTTCGAAGCAGTATTTTATATAACTGACTAGCTTTTTTTATTGCGACACCTCGAGCTCAGGCGAGCACCCTAATCCTGGTACGAATTCCAAATATATATATATATATATATATATATATATATATATATATATATATATATATATATATGTGTGTGTGTGTGTGTGTGTGTGTGTGGGGGGCATTCTTTGCCAAAACGATCACCCCTTAAAATTTAGCATAATACATCTAGTTTTCATTTTAGAGTAGCATATGTGAAGAATTCAGAATGGTGGGACAGCTCCAACAGTACACCGATGTCACTACGGAATAGCAGTTATATGTCCTTAAACTTGCAGGGGCAGAGAAAAAATTAGTAACAAAGCTTATTCGCATGTATTTTTGACCGCTGAACACGAGTCCACCGTTAGTTTTTGTCTACGGGGCCAACTTTTGTCCATAACCTCAAAAAATAGTACAAAAATGCCCTATTACGTGACTGAAACTCGAAAAAATGGTCAAAAAATGTGGGTAGAGGCTTATTCGCGTGTATTTTTAACCGCTAAACACGAATCCACTGTTAGTTTTTGCCTACGGGGCCACCTTCGTCCGTAACCTCAAAAAAGAGTCCAATAATTCTCTATTACGTGGCTGAAACTCGAAAAAATGGTCAAAAAATTTGGGAAAAAGTTTATTCGTGTATATTTTTCCCGCTGAACACAAATTTATTATTAGTTTTTGCACTGAGAAAGTGTGCCATTAAAATGGTTCATTAAAAATATCGCTGTATATTATTTGGCAAAAATACAAACAAATAAAATAACCTTTTTTTATTTTTAATTACATTTTTAATCACATCTTTAATATAATAAAAGTATATAATACTTTAATCCGCTTAATATCAAAATATGACAAAAATAAATAAAATAAGTAAAGCTAACAACTTTTATAATCCATTTATAATATGCAGATTTTTGACTCTATTAATAGTTAATAATAGTTTCTAGCTTTTACTAACTCTTATTAGATTTTATTAGATTTAATATTTTTCACAAAAAGAAAAAATGCGTCACTTGAAAAAAGCTAATAATCACTAATAACTTTTTAAATTATTACTTACGGAGATTAAGTATTTATAATTCTTATAATTAGTTCCTAATTGTAATAAATTATTACTAATCGCTTTTCGGATTTTCACAAAAAAAGTTTTGAAAAAGTTTAAAATCCTAAAAAGAAGCATTAAAAAAATGCCTGACCTTAAAATAAGCAGAAAAAAACATTTTTAGAATATTTTTTATATACAGAAGTCTAATAAAATCTCGTAAAATCTTAAAAACATTTATGAAATTTAAAATAAGTTGCTAAAATTTTATTAAAATTTGTAAATAATATAAATTATTACTAGAGTTTAAATTCCACACTGTTTGCACATATTTTGTTGAAAATTGTTTTAAAAATTCATAAACAACTTATTCCGGAGATAAAAGTAATTATTAGGAATATTAAAAAACTTATATATATGACAGATGGTGCGAAGCAGCATTTTAAAAATCGATTCCAAATCGCTAATCTGCTCAACCACAAAGAAGATTTTCAAGTGAATGCGGAATGGCATTACTGTGTAACTGCACACGGTAAGAGCAGATACGACGGTTTAGGGGCTATATTTAAGCGAGAAGCTTATCGAATAAGTCTACAACGAAAACCAACGAGAGCTATATTGACACCACAAGCTCTGTTCGATTGGGCGAGAACCCATTTTGAAAATATCAAGATATTCTATTTCAGTAAGGTTGATCACGATAAATCACCTAGACACTTAAATAAAAGATTTAGAGAAGCTCCCCCTATACCCGAGATTTTAAAGAATCACTCGTTTACTATCAAACAACCAAAGACTTTGATAATCAAGAGATATTCAAATGCTGCGAGAGGTGTAGAATTCACTATGTGAGGTGCCGAATAAATTTCTGAGATCAACTACAAAAAAAACTGTAAAAAAAAAAATGTTTAAAATTACGAAAAAAAAAATATATATATATATAAAAGAAAAAAAGAGAGAAATGTGGGCATGACGTGACTTATCACTTCATGGCAGTCCCAACCCTGCTAAACACAGAGAGCTCTTTTTCAAATTATTATTTCCCCAGAAGAACATATCATGATTGATAATTTAATCACTATTTTTATAGTCAGCTGCAGGATAATTGCATTTAGACCATAAGAGTGGTTATAGAAAAACATGAATTCTGATGATCAATCAGTGATCAGCGATCTCAAAAACCCCTATAACCGTATTATAATGCCGGTAATACCCTTTTTTCACGTCGCGAGAGAGATTATGTAGATGCTTAACCCCTATATTGGATAAACTATATTGTTTTTCAAAACTTAAGTATATAATTCGTAAGTCGATTGTACCCTTCTTTAAACATATAATAGGCATTTTGGGGGTCCTTGGCCGCAATGTTAGATCCCCCTTTTAAATTTCAAAATTCTGATGCAAGATTAGTTATCAGCACAACCAAAACCCAAGAATCAAGCACTAAAAGGAAATACTTTGCTGTCACAAAAAATGCTATGAATGTTTTTTGTAACACAAGTACGATTTTGGCAATTTTGTACACTGTTTCTTGAGGTTATGGACAAAAGGTGGCCCCGTAGGCAATAATTAGCAGTGAATTTGCGTTCAACGGGAAAAAATATACACGAATAAACTTTTTCCGAAATTTTTTGACCATTTTTTCGAGTTTCAGCCATGTAATAGGGCATTTTTGGACTATTTTTTGAGGTTATGGACAAAAGTTGGCCCCGTAGACAAAACTAACGGTGGATTCGTGTTCAGCGGTCAAAAATACATGCAAATAAGCTTTGTTACTAATTTTTTCTCTGCCCCTGCAAGTTTTAAGGACATGTAACTGCTATTCCGTAGTGACATCGGTGTACTGTTGGAGCTGTACCAGTCCACCATTTTGAATTCTTCACATATGCCACTCTAAAATGGAAACTAGATGTATTAAGCTAAATTTTAAGCCCGGGTAGGAATTTTTTTCGGCCTCTTATTTTTGGGCAGGGGGGGGGGGTAATTGATTTTGCAAATAATGCCCCCCCCCACACACACACACATATATATATATATATATATATATATATATATATATAGACACACACACAGATCGATCCTCAAAAGACGAATATACACTTCCTATCTTTTGAGGATTTATCTAGAGTCAATTTACTCAGAGTCTGTCGAAGTGTGTAATATACACGCTTAATAACAACTGTATTGTGCACGATTCCCTATGCTAATTTCTGGCGTTGAAAGAGGTTCTTTCATGCCCTCGTTGTAAAAAATACGGTTTGTACCATGGACAGAAAGGCTATTTCAGACTCGGGTGAGGTGTTTTCAGCACTCGTCTACGATACGATACGAGACTCCGACTCGTGCTCAACACCCTCGCTTAACATAGCCTATTTTTTCCTCTTGATACACAATGTACTATTGTAATACATGCACGATTAATCAATTAATCATTTTCCGATCGGGGAGCGAAAAAATGCAGCAGCGGGCGCAAAAGTACTTTTGCGCCCGCTACTCAATTCATTGGCAAATCTTCTAAACTCGCGTGAAATTCAACAAGTGCAGTTTGAAACGTGAAAATCGGTACATGCGTTACAAAAAATATGGTGTGCACTAAGGGCTAAGCGGGCTTTTTAGCCACGTGTGGTTGCAGTACTCGTCTGCGGCTCGTACTGCAAACTCTACACTCGGCCTAAAAAGCCCACTTAACGTACGCCCTTGGTACACAATATACTTTTTTACTCTCTGCCGACTTTTTTTGTCCGATGCGCACTTTTTTTGCCCGCTGACGAAATTTTGCTGTAAACTGCAAATTTTGCGTTGGTGAGGGTTTTGAAAATTTTAAAAACTTTTTAAATTTAAAAATTTTTTTGAAATTTTTTGAATTTTTTAAAATTTTAAGGATTTTAATAAATTTTAATTCTTGTGTTAATTAATAAAAATGTTAATAATACTATTATTTCTAAATATTCATGGCTGTGTAGTAGCCGAGTAATAAAACAGCTAATTTACTCCTGCTCTATAGCCATGAAAAACGTGAAAATTCAAGCATGCGTCACAAAAACTATGGTGTGTACTAAGGGCTAAGCGGGCTTTTTGACCTCATACGGTTAACAGTGCTTGTCTTCGGCTCGTACTCAAAGCTCTAATCTCGGTCTAACAAAGCCCACTTTACGCCTTTGGTACACAATATACTATTTTTTGTTTTGTATTTTTTTTCTGAGCGTTTTTTTTTTTTGTCACTTAATGCTTGTTGCGTGAATCGCACGGTGATTCGCAGCTGCGTATCTACACGATTGGGGAAAGTCTTAAATCATTTTTAGACTGCCATCGACCTCAATTGGTAGTTTACTTCATGCTACATGAAGGTCAATACAGTGCGGAAAAGCCGACGGGCTGATCTGCGACTGCCAGGGTAAAGGGTTAAATGGTAGAAGGCGTTCGCGAGGGACTTACTACTGCTATATATAGAGGAGCGTTCACACTTCGTCTTCGCTCGTCTTCGGAAAAGCGCTTTGTTTCAGCGGGCCTACATTTTCGACGGTGATTTATGAGTAGAGAGATGAGTATAATATATAACCTTTCCGTTAGAATAAATTCAATAAACCTCGCATTCACTATCACTAATGGTTTCACAGATTATTGTTAAACTTTATTTTCAAAGGTTTGATAAAGTTCACATAAATTCTTTTCTTTTTTGTCTCAGAGTTATTTTAGCTTATATAATATTTGATCGGACGTTTAGTTTTTCAAAAATCTTGGAAATACGAACAAATGTTTACGCGTACTCACGCGATTACAGCGCCAACCTTAAAATCTAATATTACATAAAGCTTTTTAATAAAGCTTGTAATGAAAAATCGAGTCTCTAGCGCCGTAGTGTTGAGTTTCATAAATCGTTCTACCGAAGGAAATTTCGATCAGACTTTGTTTTTCTAAAAGTTTGGAAATACAAAATACTCGTGGCGGATTTGCAAAGCTTTAGCGACGACATCCCCATAATAGCTTATAGTTTAATGAACATTTTGAGACCAACCTGATGTAAGCTCAAAGTTATACCAATATAGGCAGTTCAGTAAAATATTTTACATTAGATTGCACAAAAAAATAAAACTTTGTACGCATTTTTCTAGTAATTTATTCATTTGGCATTAATAAGTTCCTTGCGTAAGGCATTTTTATTGTTCGTTTCGAACATTTTTATACGTATTCTTTAGTCTTGAAAAAAACTTAGAATTTTTAGTTAAGGTATCTGTTCCAGAAAAATTTGTTTAAGGAGGTTCGATAGCTTACGGCTTGCGGGGAAGAGAGAGAGACTTCCCTCTCTCCCCGCGCACGGCTCCCCACAACGCGCAGCCCCGCAAACAGCCAACAAGCTGGCGGTTTTGTTTACGTTTTCGTACAGTACACAGAATTGGTGTTGTCAATCGTTTTATAATTTTGTGCGCATGTTTATAAATCATTTTCCAATAATTTACAAAGTTTTTTTATTTTCCTCTTACCATTTTTGAGCAATCGCACTCTGTGTTTTGATCATTTTTAAGGTTATCCCATAAGAGCCTGTGTATAAGAGCCTAACTTTGAAGTCCATTATTGCAAAAGCTATACTGACAATCGATCTAATATTTTACCAACAAGTGTATCGCATGTTTATTAACAAATTTTAATTGTTTTAAAAACATTATAACCGTTTTCATTTTGGTATCGAACCTCCTTAATTATAAATCTTATTAAATCACAGTTTATCAAAGATTTTTATTGTTTATTGATTCTTCATTTATAACAGATGAACTATAAGAGTCCTCGTAGTAAAAAATACTAACTTTTGTTAAGTACGGGTTAAAATTTAAAATGTAAGTCCAAACTTTTGGAATTGATTTTGAATAAAAGCTAATGAGTTACACACACATACATACACACACACACACATATATATATATATATATATATATAAGGGATGTGTGATATTTATCGGTACCTGAACCTATCGATATTTTCTTTCCGATATATCGAAAATTTTAATCGATATCTCAGCTACTGATAATATCAAAATATCGATATGATTTGTAAGATATCGGCTCCCGATATATGAAAAAAAAAAAAAATATATATTTTACAGTTTAAGTTTACCACAATGTTTTTCAAGTCGCGGCGCAAAGCGCACTGCGCAGTCGCATGATTGTGTGATATATATATATATATATATATATATAGAGAGAGAGACACACACACACACACACACGGTAGGTACCACTCTCCACTCTCACCGACGATAGCTGACGAGGTGACGAGTCAAACGAGGGACGACTGTGACCGTGTGACGTACCGCGTAAGTATAAGAGTAAGAGAGCAGTTCGCAAGCGCGCCTGAGGCTAAGGGAGTTTTATGCACGTGCTCGATTTTGGTGAAGGAAACGCTATACCAGATACCTCTGGAAACTCTTCTTGTGCGGTCGAACGTCGAACACATCTGACATCTTATTCTATTCGTGACTCGTGTTCGTGTTAAGCTTGCCAAAGCGTACTGTAAGAATCATTGGCTTGATGATTCTTTGTTCTGCAGAGTTCTTCTAGAATATTCATCTTCATATAAAATATTCCCCACAGTACAGAACGTGGTAGAGAATCAGAAGCAACAGCAAACAATTTTACTACAGGCTCCTGCCCTGGCACGCGGCACGCACTCCTAGTCTCCCACGGCCTCGGCCTCCTGGACAGTCCACACCACGGCAACCCCGGAACGGCGATTTGTGTGAAGCCAAAGACATCGCGAGGGCGGCAAATTTTCTTTATCGAATCCGGCACCTCCTCGTGCAAGTCAGCGCAAATTACAAAAACTTCTCTCAGGTAAGAAAGCAAATGAGAGTCTTCTAGCAAGCAGCAGCTTGTTTTCGACAACAACTAACAAGTCGAATTCTTAGAAAAGTGCAAAGCACGCGCGTGCTAATCGCCCCGCTGGGCGCTGGCATCTTTTCATAGCCGTAAGCGCCAGCGGTGACCTCAAATTTCAACTCGAGCCAGGGACAAGCGGCACGATACCGCGAATCGGCACGTATACGTTGCGTGCAAATTCTCTTTACGCGACCGCTAGAATAGACTTGTAGTGTAGAAAAGTGTTTAACGACTTCGGGGTTGTCGGGTCGGAATCTTTGTTCATATCGGCCACCGGCATTTAAACGTGTTGCGCAATTATAGAAGGTACAAAGGTTAGTTATACTTTGTGAATAGAATATGAACAAAACTACTGAAAATAAGGCAAGCTGGTTATTTAGCAGGAAAGAACAGTTTTTTGGAAATTAATTTTCTTTTTTTTTAATAATGAAAATGATAGCTTAAAATCAGACTATCACTTATAAAATATACATTTTACATTTTTTTTACATTTCATTTTTCAGAAACTTCATGTTAATATCATTCTTCCGTTTTGGATTGCTCAGCGCAGAGTCTCAGTATATGGTACATATACTTGCACCACTTGCACCTTTTAATGTTATAAGGTAAGATATTTTTGTTTAGAAGTTTGAACTCTGAAATTCATACTATATACCATCTACAAAAAATTGTAGTTTTTATCTTTGTCAATATCGAATATTTTGTTACAGATGAATAGTACTATTGCTAGTTTATTAAACTATTTAGATCATCAGAAAATTTTATTTACACAACTGAGAAATAGGTTACTCGTTGAAAATTACTATTGTACTGAAGACTTACGAGACATCACGTTAACCCTACAATCGAATAGAAAAACTTTAGATTCAATATTAGCTTATTTTAGTAACACCAAAATAGATGATAAATGCGAAGTTCAAATTAAAGTAATAAATAATTTATCATTGATTAAAAGTATTTTGAGTATTGCGTTCGATTTGATTCTACAATTGGATGTGTCCGATGTTAGCCTGGCAGATACAGTTTTAATTAGTGGTAGTAGTAGTGACGAGGAATATTTGGAATAAAATAATTAAAATTAGTAAGTGCTAGACTTGAATACACTTTATCAAAAGAAAAAGTTAGTTACGTTTTTAACAACGAATATGATGTCTTGAATAATATTATTTTTTTTCAGCTTATTGAGTCAATTGTCGTCAGTTTTTGGGTTGAGGTTCACTGTAAATGTTACACTTAACAAGAATCCTATTTCCTAACCCACAAATTCATTATTTTCTTAGAACAGTATGCATATCTCATTTCCTATTTTTTTGTTTCCCATTTCCATATAACTAATTAGAACATAAAAAATTTATTCATAGCTAATAATTTCTTATTTTGTTAGTGGCTCCAAAAAAAAAGTAGTGTATGGAAGTACATGATGAAAGAGTCAGATAATACTATTACATGCAACTTATTTAATGTAGTCGTAAAAAATTCAGGTAACACATCAAATTTGCGGGCTCATCTACAGAAGCATCATCCTGATGTTAGATTAGAAATTGTCAAGGACTCCACTGCGAACAAATCAGGACAAACCCAAAAGCGTAAAATAATCGCTCCAAAAAATGGAGGCAAAATACGCATGTATATCGAATATTGTAAAGGAAGATCTATCAAAAGTAAAATATATTACTTTAACTGCAGATGCTTGGTCCGATACACTAAATAATGTAGGTTATTTAGGCGTAACCTGCCATTTTATTCATAACTATGAACTTCAATCTATCAACATTGGCGTGACAGAATTGAACGATTACCATACATCAGAAAATTTAAAAAACTGGCTATTAGAGATAGTCAAGGATTGGAAAATTAATATGGATTCCATTGTAGCAGTAGTGACCGACAATGCTGCTAATATAAAAAAAGCCGTAAAAGAAGCGTTTGGAGAAGACAAATATTTGGATTGTTTGGCACATACCTTGAATTTAGTTCCATCTGCATTATTGGCATCGGGTGATGTAAAGCCAACTCTAACCAAAGTCAAAGAGATTGTGCGATTTTTTAAACAATCCAATAATGCATCAGACAAGCTGCGTGAAGTCACTAAAGATAGATTAATTCAGAGTGTTGATACACGATGGAAATCTGATTACCAAATGTTAGAAAGATTTATTGTGCTACTAGACAAAATTGTTCCTATATTATTGCAATTGCCAAAATCACCTCCGATGCTTACAGCGGACGAAATACACATTGTTAAGGAATTAATAATCTTACTAAAGCCGTTTTACAATGCAACAAAAATCGTATGTGGAGAGAAATACGAAAAACAGGTAGTCAAGCTATTCCTATAATAAAAATATTAGTAAAGGAATTAGAATCTAGCATCGTTACTACTGCTACAGGAATCCATTTTCAAACCAAGCTGATAGAACAATTTAATAAACGTTTTGAAAACATTGAAAAAAAATCAATGATCGCTATGGCAAGTTTACTAGATCCACGTTTTAAAAAATTATATTTCAAGAATAAGATAGCATGTGTAGATGCAATAAATAAGATTGCAAAACAGATTCATAATCTACGTGCACATTTATTAGAAGATAATCAGAATAAAAGTATCGAAGCTCCTGAAGATAAGTCTGATAATAACGATTTTTGGAGCTATCATCATCAGTTGTTTAAAGCTAATCGAAAGATGCAAAAAGAAAATCAAAATCAATCAGAGATGCCGGAAGAATTGAGATTTTATTTGAATGGACCGCTAATTTCAAAAGATAATGACCCTCTAGTTTTTTGGAAAATGTATCCTAATTCTTCTGATTCAATATTAGCTGATCTAGCCATTCATCTAACAATTATTGCAACTTCAGTCCCATCTGAACGACTATTTTCTACAGCTGGATTGGTTATGACTTCAAATAGGAACCGTCTACTACCAGAACACTTTCAACAATTACTTTTTTTAAATTTACTACCTTTAAAGTACTGGAAACTTTAATAGCTAATTTAATTAATCTTTCAATTAACGTTCCAAAGATAAAGAATGTAAATTAAAAATTACATTGTAAATTAGAATAGAAACAAGAACGTAAAATAATTTTTAATCAATGAAAATCAAACTGTGATTATAAATGACAATGTAAAAGTATTATTAGTATACCAGAATTTTGTAATGACAATAACTTATTTTAACAAAACTGTAAGTTTGTAAGAGAAATAAAGAAATCTTATAATGTATATTTCCTTTATTGGCAGTAGAAAAGCGGGTATTTAAAATTTAAATAAATGATTTATATTCATTTTATTTTAATTCATTAAAAAAGGATATCGATATTTGCGTTCTGATACATCAGACAAATCGATGTTCGCTGTTCTGATATTATCGATACGTAATTATCGATATTTTATCAAATATCGACACCCATAATATATATATATATATTTATATATATATATATATATATATATATATATATATATATATATATATATATATATATATATATATATATATATATATATATATATATATATATATATATATATATATATATATATATATATATATATAATTAAAAAGTAATAAGATTATAATAACAACTACAATGACTTAAAAGGTTACGCTTTTCAATGAATTTTTAATAACAAAATCGGACGCCATGTTCGATTTTGATTTCGATGAATCAGCAATTATAGAGAATAATTTAGGTAGCATGAGTGAAATATGTAAATTCTATTATGCTAAACATTTTAAATTTGAAATATTATGTAATAAGAAGTTTTCTAATTGTTGCAATAGAGGAAACGTTGTATTATCTGACAATATCACTTATCCTTAACGTTTAAAAGAATTAGTTTCTGGAAATACTGACGAAAGTAAACACTTTTTAAATTATATTAAACAATATAATAATACACTTCCCAGTTAAAAATAAATATATGTTTCTATTACATGTTTGATAAAAACATATAATTTTATTACATGTTTTTGTGGTTTCAATTTATCACATCGTAAAGACATATGATAAAATTATGTAATGAATACAGTCCATGCTTTGTTCTTTATAGAGCAGCTGTGCTAAGAATCGTCAATGCCATAACTAAACTTTGCAAAAGGACAATAATCACGTTACAGCCTCATACTCATAACAGAAAGTGTGACACACGGCCAGCAGTCCTGGTTGCCCTCTTAATTGCTGACAAAAAATTCACTCCAATTGCTGCAACTGTAAATAATAAAAGTAAAAAAATATTTACAAATATATAGCAACGTTGCTCTTCAGTTACTAGGAATTTTACTATCGTTAAAGCAGAAGTTAAATTTATCTGATTTCAGTAGAGATTGGCATCAACAAGATTCATTATATGCAAAACTATATATCATTGATAATGAAATCGCCTCGCAATTACAATTACAAACTAATGTGTCATGTTCTTTAATGCTATTGAAGGAATTAGATAATTTTTTTTGACAACTAAACATGTACGCTCAATCATACAAAATAATTCACGAAGTCGAAATGGAAAAACAAAATCGTTTGAAAAACAACAACGTTGAGTTTAATAATAAAGAAATTATAATGTATTTAACACGCAATTCTAATCATGATAAACGTAGATATAACGCAGCTTAATGGGATGAAGTAGCTGTGGTATTTGTAATTGAAAATGGTCAACCACCAAAAGATCGAGATTTATGTATACATTATACGGGTGAGGGTAAAATTTTGAAAAATAAAGATTTGAGAGAAAATTACGAATTAATATATAACAAAAGGTAAAATTTTGAGTTCCAAAATATTAGAAAGGTATAATTTTAAAAACCTAAATTTGGGAATTCATAGAAATATCCCTTGCGCAATATTTTGACCACAAATATCACCTTTCGCAATATTATAATTCAACATTTTTATTTTATTAATTTTTTCATTTCAAAATCTCAGTTTAAAAATTTTGAATTTCTAATCTTTACCATTTCAAATTTTAATGTTCCAAAATTTTTACATCCACCCATACATCCACATTATACAATATACAGGGTGTTTCATTTTAATCCGATCACGACAAAAAACCATGGAAAAACTAATTTTAACGAAAAATGACCTTAACAAAAGTTGAAGGGGGTAAAGGGGGCCATCTAATGACACCAACACCTTTGACCTTGAACTCGATTTTCAAGGTCATTTGAAGGTCATTCTATTTTTTTAACGGGAACCCCTATTTTTGACCTCGGAATACGGAGCAGCGGAAAAAATTACGTCTGAAACGACATTTCAAGTTTGCCTTAGTGACCTTGAGAAGGTCAATTCAAGGTCAAATAAGAAGTATCATCTAAGATTGTTTCAATTTTTTCGTAGAATTATCATTTTGTTATTGTAATAAACATTAAGAGAATAATTGACTTAAAATGTGATTATGCTTTGCTGACTTCAAAGCCATTGTAAGGTCAAAAGTGCAAAAATGCAATATCAAATGTTATGTGGAGTCCATATTTATATCCTAACTTTAGTGTTGCCCAGGAACAACGACGTGGACGTAATAGGATTGTGTTCCCTTTGGGGTGTTTGATTAGAGTGAGTCTCCTAGCCTCTCACTTTTATTATGTACAGATTTGAATGTAGGTGCCCAAAGACACCACCATTTTTTTGGATTCTATTCAGTTCTTGGGAATTTTTCGTAAGCGAATTTTTATCCTATCTTTAGCGTTACTCAGGAACGACGTGGACACAATTGGCTACTAATTTTCCTCATCGAATTTTGCCTGAATTTATTGTTGAAATAAATAATTTATTTTGTAAAGATGATTTTTCATGTTGAATTTTCCCGCGACTCATTGTTGAAATAGACTATTTTCTAATAAGAGATCTCTTTTCATATGAATTTATCCTCTACTCATTGTTACTTACACTTAGTATTCAATAGTTTACTAGTTATTGAATAGTTATTGATTAGCCAAATTAATCAAATATCATTTGTTTAACATTTTCTCTTTTTCATTCATTGACCTTTATTTTTTCTATTAAAATTTATTACTCATCGAAAGCTATCTAATTTGTTCAGTTTGGTAAAAACAAAATTTTTTATTGAACTTGTTATAAATTTTTAACAATGGCTGATTATCCAGCCGCTGAAAGGGTTGATATTTTATTGATTCTTGGTGAATAATCACTCACTCTATCACTCTAATCAAGCACCCCGAAAAGTGAGAGGCAAGGGGACTCACTCTAATCAAGCACTCCGAAAAGTGAGAGACAAGGGGACTTACTCTAATCAAGCACCCCAAAGGGAACACAATCCTATTACGTCCACGTCGTTGTTCCTGGGTAACGCTAAAGTTAGGATATAAATATGGACTTCACATAACATTTGATATTGCATTTTTGTACTTTTGACCTTACAATGGCTTTGAAGTCAGCAAAGCATAATCACATTTTAAGTCAATTATTCTCTTAATGTTTATTACAATAACAAAATGATAATTCTACGAAAAAATTGAAACAATCTTAGATGATACTTCTTATTTGACCTTGAATTGACCTTCTCAAGGTCACTAAGGCAAACTTGAAATGTCATTTCCGACATAATTTTTTCCGCTGCTCCGTATTCCGAGGTCAAAAATAGGGGTTACCGTTAAAAAAATACAATGACCTTCAAATGACCTTGAAAATCGAGTTCAAGGTCATAGGTGTTTGTGTCATTCGATGGCCCCCTTTACCCCCTTCAACTTTTGTTAAGGTCATTTTTCGTTAAAATTAGTTTTTCCATGGTTTTTTGTCGTGGTCGGATTAAAATGAAACACCCTGTATATACAGTATACCGTATACATACCGTAAACATACATTAGTAGGTGCTCTATATTTTCTGTATTCAAAACATAGAGCACCTAATAATATACCGTACATTAGTAAACATGTATATCCTATGTCATATCCACTTATGTATTCTAATGGAGGTTTTGGATGGATGCCCAATATAAAAAATAAAAATAACAAAAACAATATTTCAATGCTACAATTTTACTGTCATGAATTCAGCATTAGAAACGGTTTTAATCCTTACTTAAATTTAGGAAAATTAACTTAACAATACATTGTTGATACTTGGATAAAGGTTGAAGGTTCAAGAATATTTTTTTTAAATAAGAAGCAACACCTATTAAGGACAGATTTATAGAAAGGTGTGATGGATAATTAAAAAAATAAAAGTAACGATGTATATATTATATTAACTTCAACATTTTTAGGTAAGTCCACGAAGGTTACACAAGACTTTTAAGATTAAATGACAATAGTTCAAAAGTATGGTGAACCAGATCATTATTATTATGATTATATCATTATTATGACATGTAACCCAGAATGGAAGGAAATTAAACAAAAGTTAAGAAAAAATGAATTAGCTATTGAGATAGCTATGATTATTATAGACCTGTTTTAGTAGCAAACATTTTGAATGCAAAAGTTGATGAATTCTTAAATGAAATTCTTAAAAAAAAACATTTTTGGAAAATGTATTGCATATACTACTTATGTAATTGAGTTTCAGAATAGATGTTTACCACATAAGCACTTGTTGGCTTTTATTAATAAAACTCATAAACTGAACAATGCAGATGATGTTGATAAACTTATAAGTGCAGGAATACCTGATAAAATGAAATATCCAAGGTTACATAATATCGTTAAGCAATCAATGATACATGGCTATTGTGGTAAAAATAACTTAAATTCACCATGTATGAAAAACAAAACAAAAAAATGTACTAAAAAGTTTTTGAAATAGTTTAATTAGCAAACTTCTTTTGATGATACTGGGTATTCCCTTTCTCGACAAAGTAACAATGGAAAACAAATTTGTTTCAATAAAAACAATATAGCTGATTATCGATTTGTAGTTCCATACAATCCGTATTTATTGTTGAAATTGAATTGTCATATTATTGTTGAACTCTTATGTTCAATATATATGTTCAACTCTTCAATCTGTCAAAATAGTATTTAAATATTGTTATAAGGGTCATAAATGTGTATTTATAAAAATGAGTCAAGGTAATAATAAAAACGAATGTGGAGAAGAAAATTTTAACTACGATGAAATAAAACAATATTTAAATACAAGATATGTTAGCCCTCCAGAAGAATGTATCGTCTACTACAATATGCATTGTACGTTTTATCACACGTAATTTACTGATTAGCTGTACATTTAAAAACGAACAGTTTGTATTCTTTAAGGAAGGATCAGAAGAAAAAATAATTAATAAAAACTTAAACATAACTTTGACTGCATGGTTTCAACTAAATGCAAACGATCCGCAAGCTAGACAGTACTTGTATGTTGATATATAATATTTTTACGTTTTTAAGGAGAAACAGAGAAATGGACACCAAGAAAATCATGAAAGATTTTTTTAAAGATTATTATTATTACATCTAAAAAGAGCTCAATCTTATGTAAAATTAAAAACATTGGAAAATGTTACATACGCAACATTTCATGAAGTAGTTGTAAAAAATTAACAAACACCGATGAAGAATGGGACAAATGCTTGGAATAAGCAATCGAGGTTGAATTTCGTAAAGCTCTGTGTAACCTGTTTGGTTATATATGCGTATTTCATCACCCAGTAAATGTTAAAGAATTATTTGAAAAATATAAAGCATATTTTTACAGTCCATCGTTAACTAAAGAAATACGTGAAAATATCTCACTGAAACATATCAATTCTATTTTAATAAGTCACGGATACAAACTGACTGATTTCAATTTACCTAAATTTAGTGAGGATGGATTAAGGAAACCAATTATAAAGAATTTTATGCAACAAATAAAATTGAAAATCCCCTATTATATTAAAGAGAAATCCATTTTGGCGTTCTCCGTTTCTCCGTTTCTTCGGTTCTCCGATTTTCCGAGTTCATAATTTTTTATGAATTGGAGTGACCTCTCTATTATAATAAAATCTTATTTGAATCATCAATTAATTAACAACCTTGTGTAATAGCATCGACTTAAAGGTAATAATTTCAGACCCGTCTCACCGATCGCCAAAACAAATAGCGCCCCAACATTGAAACCCATAAGGTCAATATATGCGCAAGGTTGTAGTTATTGAATTCATTAAACACACTACAAATAAAAAATAATATAAATAATAACCTGCGCTGACTTCAAAAAATTTCTGTTTATAATACTAAATTATCTATGACTATAATTATGATACCGCTTTAAGAGGTCAAAGTAGAATAAGCTCTCAAACAAATTTTTCACGCTATTTGTAGATATTGCGCATGCGCAGACGTCATTAATAAACAACAGGAAAATATTTATATAAACTCAACTTACGCAGTCTTCCGAACGTATAGTATAGTCTACTTCTGATACTGCAATAAATTTGTGTGAATAACTATAAAAGTATATTTTCAGATAATTTTAATAATCAAAATAATAGGTGAAACCAATTTTTTACGCTACTAATACATATTTTTGCGCATGCGTAGATGTCATTGATAAACAACTGAAAAGTATTTATATAATATATAAACTTTACCTGCGCCGTCTTCGGGACGTAAAGTCGGATACTGATACTGCAATAAATTCGTGTGAATAACTATAAAAGTATATTTCAGACGATTTTATTAATTAAAATAAAAGGATTCATCGATGTTACAGTTTCTACAGGTCAGAGTAGAATGAACACTGGAACCAATTTTTCACGATATTTATACATATTTTGGAGCTTGCGCAGACGTAATTGATAAGCAACAGAAATGTATCTTTATAATTTCAACGTGTGCAGCCTTTCGAACGTTTAGTCTGCTTCTAATACTGCAATAATTTGAGTAAATAACTATAAAAGTGTTTAGCTCATTTTTTTTTTACTTTTAAGTGTTCCAGCGCATTCATTTAATAAAATGCTGTAGCTGTTGTATGAAATCGTCTAATATAATTTTTAGCTCATGCATTTATCAATGTAATATAGGAAATATCAATATAATATCATTTTACAATAAAAGATGATATCTACTTAAATACTTCAACTCACAAAAAAACAGTAATAAAATATTTAATTTATAAACTGCAAAATCGCGGGTACAAGCTCAAATCTTAACTTTCTTTTAATTGCACAAAAATAATGATATACTGTATATTAGTCGGCTTTGATAGTATAAACTTTCAAGCAAACATCTACATTAAAATAATGCAAAACAATTGTAGTTTAAATATCTTGATACATTTTTGAGAATCAAAGATATATTTGTCCCCTTAATAAAGTTGCAGAGGAACGTAGGAGCTAGGGTTGAGTACCTCTAAGTGCTCCTCAGACCGATGCTGAGGAACGTAGGTAACTGAGTTGAGCCCAGACTCCCTCACCCGATGCAGAGGAACGTAGGTGTCGGGGTTGAGTCTGTCCAGAGGATAGCCGGTCGATGCTGCTCAAAGTAGACGACCGGACGATGCGGCAGGAAGCAGACGGCTGGACGATGCGGCAGGAAGCAGACGGCTGGACGATGCAGAAGGAAAAAGACGGCAGGACGTAAAAAAAACACACACACCCATACGGACATTTTCTAAAAACACTTAATTTGAACTTTTAACACACCAAAAAGTATTTTCTAGAAGTTTTGACTAAACTCAAAATTTTACTATTTCAAAGCTTCCTCTAGGAGGAAGCAAAATATGAGGGAATAAAATGCTACTTTAGTCCCGCTTTTTAGGAAATAAAGTGGCTATTATAGTTCAGTCGTGAATAAAAAACCTTTCTAGCTATTCACGACAAAGATCAACAATATATATATTTCGAAAAAGGGAAGAAGGAAAAAATTAAGAATAAAATAATAGAAACGACATTACCTATCTTTTTAATCTAAATCAAACTGATCTTGATGCAAGAAATTATTTGTATTATGATACACCAATACATTAGACATTTGACGAAAAACTAAAAACATGGAACAAAAGGAAAAAAAATTATAAACCAATTTTAAGCAGAATGTATTTAGTAAATCCGAAAGACCGAGAACGATACTTTATTAGATTATTACTTTTACACGTTACAAGGCCAACTTCATTTGAAGATTTACGCACTGATAAAGAGTATATATCCTACATTTTACGAAGCTGCTATAGCAAAACAGCGTGTCAATGAAGATGAAGAGTGGGACAAATGTTTACAAAATGCAGTACAAATGCAGTTTCCAACAGTACTATGAGAATTGTTTGCTTTTATTTGTATTTTTCATATCCTTATTAATGCACGAGAATTATATGAGAGATATAAGAGTAATTTTTATCATCCTAAATATGAAGAATATGCAAATGAAAAGATAGCACTCAATGCAATTGAAAAAGTAATGCAAGCATGTTTGATGTTAAGTGATTTTAATTTGCCTAATATAACAATGTACATTGAAGAATTTGATAATGCAACATTTTTGTATAAAGAAACTAATATGCTAGATGAATTACAAATGAAAGTTGCATTCCTTAACATTAATCAAAAAAATACATATGATGCGGTTTAAAAAAGTTTAAATTATAAACAGGATAAGTGTATCTTTGTTGATGGACCAGGAGGGAATGGAAAATAGTATATTACACAACTAGGGGGCGAAAGTTGGCTTTTTCAAGCGAGGATGGTGATTGAGCACGAGTCGCAGTCGAGGGTGCCGCAGGCGTAAATCTATCAAAAAGAGGGAATGTAATAGTATATTGTGTACCAAGGGCGTAAAGCGGGACTTTTTAGGCCGAGTGTGGAGTTTGCAGTACGAGTCTAGGCGACTTAGCCCGAGCCGAAAGCGAGGGCGTTTACGAGCCGCAGACGAGTACTGCAACCACACGAGGCCAAAAAGCATGCTTAGCCCTTGGTGCACACCATATTTTTTGTAACGCATGTATTGATTTTCGCGTTTCAAACTACACTTGTTGAATTTCTTGCGAATTTAGAAGATTCGCCAATGAATTGTGTAGCGGGCGCAAAAGTACTTTTTCGATACAGTGTACGTAAATAGTACATTGCTACGCTCGGATGCTAACTGCGCCGTGTAAAAAAGAACCATTTAAGTCACACGTATCGTATACAAGTTTATAGCACAGACTGCTAAAGTCCGCAAGTCTCGCCTATTCGTGACTAAAGTAGTCCTTATTTATACCGTAAGGTTAGCGCACGAGCGTAGCGAGTGTGATAAACACGGTGCAAAAAAGGACTACTTTAGTCACAGATAGGCGTGACAACAGCGGATTTTAGCCACACTGTGCTATAAATGCACTTTTACGCACGCTCGGCGTACGTTCAAGCACATTTTCCGCCCCTGTATCGAAAAATAATGTTCGATAAACGTGCAAGAAGTTGATTCTAGACTCGTGATATCGTCTTTGCGCACTTGTATCGAAATATACTATTGCATCCGCTCCTCGAAATTAACGTATATTACGTGCCTAAGGAGGAAAAAACTTGGACAGTCTATATCTCATGTAAATTGTCACCCGAGCCGAAGGCTAGATGGATAGATATAATTTTCTTCAAAATTAATTATTTATTAGTAAAGGAAAATAAGCATTTAAATTAATTATAAATGTTTGAACTATTTGAAGAGATTAGAAATACTAATATTTTAAAGAATATAACGTCGGTCCCTACGAAGAGTAGTACGGTTCAGATTTTCTACGAAGACTAGTACGGTTCAGATCTGCCGCGAAGACTAGTACATTTCAGATCTTTCCTACATGAATAAATCTAATTGTTTTGGAGATAAACAAATATTTATTTTGGTTAAAATTAATAAAATTGCATTATTTTTAAAGTTGCCAACAATTTTTATAAAATTTGGAAATTTAAAATGTTGTTATGAGATTTAATATTAATTTTTTTCTTCTAATTAAAGTTTTCAATAAAAATTTTTGGCAACTTTAAAAATAATGCAATTTTATTAATTTTAACCAAAATAAATATTTGTTTATCTCCAAAACAATTAGATTTATTCATGTAGGAAAGATCTGAAATGTACTAGTCTTCGCGGCAAATCTGAACCGTACTAATCTTTGTAGCAAATCTGAACCGTACTACTCTTCGTAGGGACCGACGATAAGGTGTGGTAGTGCCTACAGTCATTTGTTATACTTTTCTCAGGATTATTATGCCCTTTGACTTTGATAGTCATTATAGAAATCTCTTTTTGTAATGTTATGTGACTTATATTCCTTGGTAATGATATGTTCGTCCAAAGTTGTGACTTTCGTTGTCAAGTACAAGTGGTGTTTTACATGGTGTAATATTCTAATCTATATAATAGTGAGCCAGCATGTAGCTTGTTTTAAAGCCATTAAAACATAATTAAGATAAATGAACATATATTTTTCGCGATGCCCAGTGGCTTTCATTCCTTGATGATATGCGTGCATACTTAACAGATTAACTTACTTCATCTCAGTGCATACTCTATTATATCATTACACCTATTACACCTATTGGACGGCCGACCGAAAGTCACGCTGTGGAAATGAAAAGTGCAATGATGAAAAATATATTGCTGAATTTTAATCTAATTTATTTCATTAAAGAAATAAAAATTTGAAAAAATTCTTTTTTGACTATATAAATTTGAAAGCTCTCAAAATAATGCCAACAGTCACGTGGAATGCTGCGTGTTGTGATATATTATAACATATAGAAACTAGTGTTAAATAAATAAAATGAAGTTAGAAACTACGATTTCAAATAATATAGGGCACGGTGCTTCCTGATGGCTTCGTATTTTACTTCGATCTTTATACTTTCCAGCGTATTGCTGCTGCACCCTTTGATTAATAAAAATTAAATTTTCTTTTTAAATAACAAATGTGAAAATATTTATCCTTTATACAACATTGTATTACTTACGCTTGTGCAAACGGGTGAAGTGCTGTGGCTGCAGCTGCTGCCGCAATAGACCCGGGACTACGAGCAAGTGCTAACGCAGCAGCACTTGCTGGGAATGTTGCCCGTGTCGTATTAACTCGTCCTCGTTGAATAGCAACACCTCTTAACGCAGCTGCTGCAAAATAAAACATTAAAATACTATTTTTTATGTTAGCAATTTATCTTCTACGCAAATCAAAAACACATGTATTTTATTTTGTAATAAAACAGGAATAGAAATTTGTTGATACTAGCAACTTTAGACGCGCTTTTTTGAGTACGAAAACCAATCCAAAATACGAAAATCAATTATCAAACGTGCCTTTTTGGATTGACCAATTAGATGACGCATATGATCGAGTCGGATAAGATAAAGAAAGCGAAACTTTAAATTGGGATTATATCATTTTAAAGTTATGTACCGCGAAGCTGCTATCTGGCTTAAAGCATCACTACGCAGACGCGACGTACACTCTTGATGTTTTGACTCGATTCAATTATTTGGAACATAACTAACTACGTTATTATTTATAACTTGATAAGGTAATTTTTGTTTTTACGGCTTGGAGCAAGCCTGTTATAACTTGAATACGTATTGCGAATAAAGAATAATTCAATCTAAATGCACGCGTTCAATTGGCGAGGAACATGTGATTCGATATACATTTTAATACATTGTATATATTATTGCAATCATTTTTTTGTAAGGGGATACACTAGCGTATCTGTCAGCGTCTCAAAACATTTAGAACCTAGATTTTAGACTAGAGCTGTGCTTGATTCTTGGCTTGAAATGTAATACCTTAAAGTAGTTTTAAGTATTTTACGATTTATTTATACTAGAAAAATAATCGCAGATTACGGAATAAAAGCTTTATTTTTTTTATTTTTTGATTATAATCTACGAACAGGATTTCCTTTTTTGAAAAACAAATGAAGATAAGAAAGAAGACCCCTGGTAGGAAATTGTGGCTAATATAACTATGCTATGGTTGATTTTATCCTCAGTAGCCAGATTATGTGACATATTGTGCCCATATGTCCCTGTTAACAGGCGACGGTAAGTAGGCATAAATTGTCAAAAATAATGGCAAATGTTTTAAGAATGGTAATCTAACCTTGCACATTTATGCTCATACGAGCATCACCACACTCAACATTTACTGGCATATATAAGTGAAATCTCTGTGTTCAAGATTACCAATGACGAATTCCAGTTGTGATGATCTTGACAGACATTCTCCTAACAAAGTGTTTGAGTCAATCGCAGGCAGTATGTATCATTTTGCATGAATACCCTGCATTATAGTGCCTTATATGCAGGGTATTCATGCAAAATGTATAATGTATAACGGTCACTACTATTTCGAATCAAAATTATATTTTTGTCAGGTTCCGTTACAATTACGGCAGAAAACCTTTTATATGAATCATGTATATCTTACCGTCAGGCGTACAGAAGGTACGACTCGGCCGACTCAGTTCTGCTTAATCGTGCGAGCCCGTGGACACGGCGAGGTTCGGGTGTTCTAATAAACGAGAATTTATGTAAAAGAAAAAATCAGTTTATTCACTGTTTAGAATTGACAGATCTCGTCTTGCGGACGAGGACTACCGAGTACAGGTCTAACGAGGAAGAAAGAGAAGGAGGCTCCGTCCGGACACGCTAGAGAAAGAGAGAAAGAGAGAGAGAGAGAGAGAGAGAGAGAGAGAGAGAGAGAGATTTGATTTGATTTGTTATTTATCAAGCCTTGGGGTACAACCCCATCTGGCCATTAGTAAATACAATGGTTACAAAAGTATTATTACATACATATCAGTAGACATGAAATGTACTAGGTTATAAGTGTCAAATTTGCATGTAAAACCACTTATTAACCATTATATCATGTTTGTTTTCTACATAACTTCTAGTAAAAGGTAAGGCCCATTCTGAAACTTTACAGCTACTTTTTTACTATAAAAAGGTATCTTTTTACTGTATTGAGGTTGTCGGAGTCCGGATCAAATATTGAGATTTTCATATCTTAAGGTTTAAAATGCAAATGAGGTAGTCTTAACATATATATTGGGCTTTAAAAGTATTATTATTGAAAAATGCAGAAAATTGCACAAAAAAAAGTATTCGGGTAGTTTTAGTTAAAAATGCATCCCTTATGAGCTACAAATCATTGAAAATAGGCAAAAAATGCAAAAATTGCTTAAAACCTCAACTTTGATCAGCTAGAACTCAAAGCCAAATAAAGGAATCGCGCTGAAATTTTTTTTGGGAGTCAGGTACAACATATAGAACATATATATACAGTTAAAGCAAAAATAAAAATTTTCATATGTTCGATTTCACAGAGAACTATATATATATATATACAGGGTGTTTCATTTTAATCCGACCACGACAAAAAACCATGGAAAAACTAATTTTAACGAAAAATGACCTTAACAAAAGTTGAAGGGGGTAAAGGGGGCTATCGAATTTCACAAACACCTATGACCTTGAACTTGATTTTCAAGGTCATTTGAGGGTAATTGTGATTTTTTAAAATAGGAACCTCTATTTTAGACCTTGGAATCGGATAGAGCGGAAAAAATTACGTCGCAAAGGATATTTTAAGTTTGCTTTGGTGACCTTGAGAAGGTCAATTCAAGGTCAAATAAAAAAAAATCTGCTAAACAGCTGTTTGTCTGGTTTTATTTTACTGATGTCGAAAGATGACCTTGACAAAAGTTGAAGGGAGCAAAAGGGGCCATCTAATGACACCAACACCTTTGACCTTGAACTCGATTTTCAAGGTTATTTGAAGGTCATTGTATTTTTTTAACGGGAACCACTATTTTTGACCTTGGAATCGGATAGAGCGGAAAAAATTACGTCGGAAATGACATTTCAAGTTTGCCTTAGTGAATTTGAGAATGTCAATTCAAGGTCAAATAAGAAGTATCAGCCTAAGATTGTTTTCCTTTCAATTTTTTCGTAGAATTATCATTTTGTTATTGTAATAAACATTAAGAGAATAATTGACTTAAAATGTGATTATGCTTTGCTGACTTCAAAGCCATTTCGTAAGGTCAAAAGTGCAAAAATGCAATATCAATTGTTATGTGGAGTCCATATTTATATCCTAACTTTAGCGTTACCCAGGAACAACGACGTGGACGTAATAGGATTGTGTTCCCTTTGGGGTGCTTGATTAGAGTGAGTCCCCTTGCCTCTCACTTTTCGGGGTGCTTGATTAGAGTGAGTCCCCTTGCCTCTCACTTTTCGGGGTGCTTAATTAGAGTGCCTCTCACTTTTGCTCAAAATTCAACGCAGGTGCTCAAAGACACCACCATTTTGTTGGATACACAATTCAATTCGCTGCTGAAAATGTTCTACTGTTCTGAGTAATACAGCTCTTGGGATGTTTTCACAAGCGGTTTGAATTCTGTGGATCATATCTTCCCTTGTTCCCTTCCCTTGTAGTTTCATGTTCATAAACAAGATCTTTCAAATACCCCCACAAATAGAAATCGGGTGATGTCATATCTGGAGATCTCGGTGGCCATCGAACACCCAAATCTCCACGTCCAGTGCGTCCAATCCACCTGTCACGGTAATTTTGATTAAGATATTGTCTAACTATTCGAGCATAGTGCGCAGGAGCTCCATCTAATTGAATCCACATTCTTGCTCTTGTGTATAAATCTACTTCTTCAAGAAGTACTGGAAGACGTTCTCTCAGGAACTGTAAAAAATTATGGCCATTTACATTTTCATCGAAAAAGTATGGGCCTACAAGGTATCCGTTAACAATTCCACACCAAACATCAAGACTCCAACGATTTTGGTTATCTATCTGCCTGTACCAATGCGGATTAACATTCGACCAATAATGACAGTTGTGTCGGTTAAGCTCTCCATTGCTTTTGAATTTTGCTTCATCAGAAAACATTACGTATTGAAAAAAGTGACGATCATTAGCAATCATTTGTCGTGCCCATTGGCAAAACTGTAGCCTTAACCTCATATCAGCAGGTGTGAGATCCTGAGTCAAAGTAATATGATATGGATGATAACGTTGACTTCTCAGTATTCTCCAAGCAGTAGCCATAGGTATACCACTTTGCCTTTGAATTTCACGGGTACTAACGTGGGGATTCAAATGAACCATTGCTAAAACGACCATTACACGAAGATCATCTTCGTTGTAATTTCGACGTTCTCTAACCCGTGCTAGTTGCCCTTGTTGAGCTCTACGGTAAATCTCACGAATGGTTGTATGACTTGGATGTCTTCTATCGGGATATCGAATTCGATACAAGGCTGCAGCTTGTCCATAATTACGTCTAGATTCACCAAGAATCAATAAAATATCAACCCTTTCAGTGGCTGGATAATCAGCCATTGTTAAAAATTTATAACAAGTTCAATAAAAAATTTTGTTTTTACCAAACTGAACACAAATTAGATAGCTTTCGATGAGTAATAAATTTTAATAGAAAAAATAAAGGTCAATGAATGAAAAAGAGAAAATGTTAAACAAATGATATTTGATTAGTTTGGCTAATCAATAACTATTCAATAACTAGTAAACTATTGAATACTAAGTGTAAGTAACAATGAGTAGAGGATAAATTCATATGAAAAGAGATCTCTTATTAGAAAAATTGTCTATTTCAACAATGAGTCGCGGGAAAATTCAACATGAAAAATCATCTTTACAAAATAAATTATTTATTTCAACAATAAATTCAGGCAAAATTCGATGAGGAAAATTAGTAGCCAATTGTGTCCACGTCGTTCCTGAGTAACGCTAAAGATAAGATAAAAATTCGCTTACGAAAACATCCCAAGAAATGAATAGAATCCAAAAAAATGGTGGTGTCTTTGGGCACCTACATTCAAATCTGTACATAATAAAAGTGAGAGGCAAGGAGACTCACTCTAATCAAGCACCCCAAAGGGAACACAATCCTATTACGTCCACGTCGTTGTTCCTGGGCAACACTAAAGTTAGGATATAAATATGGACTCCACATAACAATTGATATTGCATTTTTGCACTTTTGACCTTACGAAATGGCTTTGAAGTCAGCAAAGCATAATCACATTTTAAGTCAATTATTCTCTTAATGTTTATTACAATAACAAAATGATAATTCTACGAAAAAATTGAAAGGAAAACAATCTTAGGCTGATACTTCTTATTTGACCTTGAATTGACCTTCTCAAGGTCACTAAGGCAAACTTGAAATGTCATTTCCGACGTAATTTTTTCCGCTCTATCCGATTCCAAGGTCTAAAATAGAGGTTCCTATTTTAAAAAATCACAATTACCCTCAAATGACCTTGAAAATCAAGTTCAAGGTCATAGGTGTTTGTGAAATTCGATGGCCCCCTTTACCCCCTTCAACTTTTGTTAAGGTCATTTTTCGTTAAAATTAGTTTTTCCATGGTTTTTTGTCGTGGTCGGATTAAAATGAAACACCCTGTATATAGTTGCTTTCGCATGCAATTCTGTGAACTACCTGCTTTCTAAAGAGATTTTCTGAACTACCTGCTTTCTAAAGAGATTTTCTGAACTAGCTGCTTTCCCAAGCTTTTATTAGACTAGCTGCTTCTTACCGTTATATACTGGATATGACAATAATGTAGATAGAAACGGTTAACAAAAAGCATTTTAATTATCGACTACTACTGAAAATTAAAATTATGTAGTGTAACGTGCGCCACAAAGAACGAATAACGCGAACTCGTAGCCGTCACGCGTTGATCGACTCGCACACGCAGGAGAATGAGGCAAGATTGGGGAAGGGAAAGAAACGGTGATCTGATTTGCGACACGCCTCAAGAAAATCAGCGTACCGCGCGGCGCGAGCGAGTATAGACTCGTCTTCGACTCGTACTGCAACTCCATACTCGGTCTAAAAATGCCCACTTTACGCCCTTGATACACAATATACTGTTTTTGCTCGTTCATTTCAAAATGTTTCGATCAGCGGACAAAAACAATTTTTATGTAACACGCGAACGATTTTCGCGTTTTTCGTACCTATTAATAGAGACTAAAGTGACTCTTTTTTGACCGACGGGCAAAAAAGTTATTTTAGCTGGAAATAAAAACCTTTATTGTCCGCTAAAAAGTCTTTATTGCCCGCAAAATTTTTTTTTGTAATTTAAAAAAAAAAGTTGATTTTGATAAATTTGCATTATTTATTTTATTTTATATAATGTTTGAACAAGACAAGAGCACGGTTGCCGTGTTAAAAATAGTCACATCAGTCCCTCTTCACACGTACGAAAAAACGCGAAAATACGTCCGCGCGTTACATAAAATATGGTGTGCACCAAGGGCTAAGTGGGCTTTTTGGCCTCGTGGATTTTGCAGTACTCGTCTGCGGCTCGTAAACGCCCTCGCCTTCGGCTCGGGCTAACTCGCCTTGACTCGTACGGCAAAATCCACACTCGGCCTAAAAAAACCCACTTTTCGCCCTTGGTACACAATATACTATTTTCAAATACCACAGTGGGGTGGGCAAAAACCAATTGAAAACACTTGCTACTCCAGGCAGCAGGCATATTTTTTAATTCTCGCCTGATTCTCGAGTAGTGGGCGTTTTTAGATTCAGGACGCTCCATCCCGATTAATGCTAACTAAAAAATTATATGTTAGCCAAAACCGCAGATATTAAAATTTGCGCTAAAAAAATTATGGTATCACCAAGGGCTAAGGGGCTTCGTGATCTCGTATAGATGTTGACTATAAGTCGAAGGCAAGCTAGCACGACCCGAGAGAAAAGCCCACCTTACGCCCTTGGTAGACAATACAGTATATTTTCCGCTTCAAGCACTTATTTATTAGCTATATTCCCACATGGGATTCTTTTGACTAGCGGGCAATAAAACCGCATTTTGCTCGCCGGTCAAAAAAATTCCGATTTATGTCGGAAAACGTGAAAATCGTTTGCATGGTATAGACTATTTTTTTAGGGGTCTCTAAACTCTCTCTCTCTCTCTCTCTCTCTCTCTCTCTCTCTCTCTCTCGCTGTCGTTCTTCTCGGGACAGTGCAGAGAAAGATAAAAAAGTGTGGTTAGGTGTAGCAATGTGAAGAACGCGACGAGACGAGCGAGCGAAGAACGCAACGAGATGAGAAGTACCGTGTGTACAAATTTAGTGCTTCGCCAGAGCTCCAGCGCAAGATTTTTTTTACGGGCCGGAGATTCGGCACTCGAGGATTGATAGCTGGTGCGAACGGGGCAAATCTGAGTGCGTTGTCGATCATAAAGATCTAGACATGAAATTCCAAGGCTTGTATAAGTTTTAAACATTTTGTTGGTTTATCTTTTCTTTTCAATAACGTACGTATTATTAGATATTTTACTGGAGAAAGTGGCAATTGCTGAGACTGGTGAGCTTCTCGGCACGCTGGATTGACCACTGACACTACTCAGCCGTCTAGGGTTTTTTCGCGCACGAGACGCAACACTGGCGCGCTTTACTGCACTCTAGGCTAACCTCGAATTCGCGGTTCGATTCGAGAGCTCGAGGCTTGGCGCTAGAGTTCGCGGTTTGACTAAAGAGCTCGAGGCTTGGCGCTAGGGTTCGCGGTTCGCTCGAGAGCTCGAGGCTTGGCGCTAGTGTCCGTGGATCTAACTTAGCGCACTCGGCTACTCTCGGCAGCTCCCTCTCGCGTCCATGATCGACTCCAGCGATCGAGGCTATACTCTTGCTTTGACCAAAAGCGCCCTTGCGCCTGTGATTGACACTATGCTCTCGGGCTACGACTCGGACTGCGAGACAGATGGACTCTGGCGAGTTGCGCACCGCGCGCTTTAACGTATTACCGAAAAACCCTTATACGCCTCGCGGACTGCTCTAGACTCTTAGTGCATATTAGCAGTACCTTAATCAATGCACGCAAACCCGTGAATAATTGCCACCGCAGCTTTGGGTAAGAGTTAGAGATTTTTTCACTGTGAACGTACACAGAGGAGGGAGCAAGTTCCTGTATTTGTCCCAAAGAGGAGCTCTGTCCAGTTTGGTGATTGCCGGTGATCTGCCCACTCTGCCGTCGACGTCACTCGCCGACAGACAGCGGTCGCGCTTGTGAGAATTCACACCTTGCATTTCTGCACGCGCGAGCTCTTAGGTAGCGGCTTACCTGGCTGACAATGCCTGTATCGTCGATGGTGCAAACGAATGTGCCGATGTAGAGTCTGGTGCACGGTCCATGACACAAAATAAGGAAATTGAAACTCTAAAACTAAAACATAACAATAACAATAATTTTTGTTTAACTTCCTTCCTTTTTTATATTAAAATGTGTCTAGTAGTCTCCGGCAATAAGTTCACTTCATCTCGAAAACTACCCCTTTTTAGGGGCTGTTTTCGAGAGCAGACCGGAACCAGACCAAAAGTAGACCGGAAGTAAACTGGAAATGAACCGAAATTGAACTGAAAGTAATCGGAAAAAGTACAAAATGATCTAGAAGTGACCGATAATAACTGACAATAAATCGGAAATACACCGAAAGTGAACGGAAAGTGGCCAGAATGATGTACATTTGCTAAAGTACTCCAAAGGGGTGAATCGGAAATTAATAAATATAAATTAATAAAAATTTTGAAAAGTTTGAAAAGTATCATTCATAAACTGTAAATAACGTTGAAGCCTTTCTTATATATAAATATATACATATATACCAGGGTGTATCGAATTTATGTACGCACTTTGGCGACTCGTAATAGTGCGGAAATTTTCGTAGAGTTATATCAAATAGAACGTCTGTAAAATTTGATGTCTGTTAAATTGCTTCCGCTCCGTCTAAAGTCGAAAAGTCCAAAATTACCACATTTTCGCTTAAAATTTTTTTTTTAATTTTTCAAACAAATTTAAGAGGAAAATGTTCTAATACATTTTTTGTAAAATGCATTCCTTCTTATTGATAAATTATTGAAGTTTCGGAAATTTAAGTTGAAAATATTGAATTAAACACTTTAATGATTTTTCAACAAGAAGAAATGCATTTTATAGAAATAGGTTGAATATTAGACAACCTCTGAAAATTACCTGTAGATTGCATATTAAAAATCGAGTAAAATTTTAAATAGTTATTGGATTCAATAATATGGTTATAATTAATTGACTTTTAGAATTAGAATAATTTCCAATTTCTTTTAAAATAAATACATCTATAGTATCATAAATGTATCATAAATTGTCGTGCAACAGCAAATAATCTATTTTTTATTTTCATTTTCATCGGGTATTTCTGCACTAATTAATTGGTTTAAGTCATTTGCAGCATACATTTTTCTTACCTCTTTTTGAAACTAATGTCACATTGACAGTGACGAATTGACGTAGAACACTATAAAATTTTAATACATAACTAAATCACGTCAATGTTCTCGCCAGTGATAAATAACTATATGCATAGACAATTTTTTTGATAATATAAAAATTTCACGTTGCTTACTAGATAATAATAAAACATCGTATTTTTCTATTTGTTTACTAAAATTTGAGCATCTTCATTTTCATGATAATCAGTGATTGAATAATCAATTTAACTTGGCGGCAAAAATTTAGAAAAATTAAAATTAAAAAAAATTAAAGCATGAAAGGAAAAAATTAAAAAACTGAAATTATGATATTAAACAATTTCTAAAACAAAAATTCTGAATTTAAATATTAGAAAATATAAAATAATAAGAGTTAGAGGATTTTTGTTTTAAATTAAGGATTTAAAATTTATTTTTTTAACTGTCATAGTTTTTTAATATTTTCGGTTTTAAAATTTTACCTTTTGTTATAAATCAATGCGTCACTTTCGTGTTTCAAACCTTTATTATTTAAAATTTTTACTTTCCCCTCTGTTAGTAATTGACATTAATAAAAGGTCTTAACAAAACTTTAATTTTATCACTATTGCAATATATATTTTAACCGAGCGACGTTAGGAGTGATGTGAATCGCGCTAGTATATCATTAAAAGAAATGCAAAAAGTTGTTTTTATTTATTAAAAAAATTATCATAAAAATGGCTATAATCGTAAAATTAAAAAAAATTTGTTCCTAAATTAAGAATTAGAATACACAAATTATATTATTGGCACACACAGAGCAATCCGTACGGACTTTTCCTTTAAACATGTAATTCGAAATCTAAACGCTTCAAAATACGTTTTTATAAAGTTTTAGCGAAACTGAACATTTTACCATTACTAGATTTCAAACAACGCGCGTCGCGCGCCCTAACCTCAAGGACATTTATGTTCCATGCTTAGACTACATAAGCCAATCACAGAACGTCTATCTTGTCTTCACAATATCTAGCTATACCTTTCTTATATAGGGAATAAGCTTTCTGTATGAGGAAGCAACTCTACAAAAAAATCACATTTCTAAACGTTTTCTTCGAAAACTATATCATAATTGCTGCTAACTGAATTTAATAAAGCAAATTCGGATTATTTATTATCTGTAAAATAAAATCTACCTTAAAAAATTAAAAAATTAAGTATTCATTTATTCATTTTATTTTTCTGTTAATAATAATATAACTAACTTAAATAATTTTTTCCAATAAGCATCAAACTATGGCAAAAAATACTGTAATCAACATATAGTAAAATAAGAATTGTTTATTTTGAATATATTATTATTAAATTGTTGTTTGGTCTGCCATCAAAGGACCTATTGTTAGTTCATTTAATAGGATTTTAGCAACCGGAATTTTTCCCAGCAAGTTTAAACTCTCTTAAGTCTTGCATATTAAAAAGGCAGGTGATAAGCATAACGTCATCAATTATAGGCCTATTTCTATTATCTGCCTAACGTATTAGATGCCTTAGTGACGGATGAACTAGCTGGTGCTCTAACCCTTTAGCTGGCGGACCGGCGGCATGGCTTTGTCAAGGGGATATCCACGCCCACCAATCTTCGACGATTTCTTGTGAGATGCTCTCGCCAAGCATCGGCAGGTCGACGCCTTATAAACGGATATGTCGAAGACTTTTGATAAGGTCAACCATGCTAGGCTATTGTCGAAGCTTTGGAATTTTGTTGTGCCTGGGGTTCTCCACTCGCTCCTGGCGTTGAACCTATCTGGTCGTTCACAGGCAGTCCGTTTTAAAGGGCTCACACCTAGGGCCGCTGTTATTTTGTCTCTATATTAGCGACCTAGTCGCCTGTATGAAAAGCTCTCGTATTCTTATGAACGCGGACGACGTAATAGTACATTACACAACTAGGGGCGAAAGTTCGTTTTTTCAAGCCTGCGGCGCCCTCGACTACCACTTGAGCTCAATAATCATCCGAGTCTGAAAAAGGAAATTCGCCCCTTGTTGTGTACCGTGCTTTTTATAATCAGGGCATCGATAGCGCTCTTTTTAGCCTGCCTAAAAAAGCAGAATTTTGAAAATTTAAAAAAATTGGAAAATTTTGGAGGCGAAAGTGCTGTTTACTTTCGTCTGTAGGAAAAAAACACTTTCGCCTTAAAGGGTCAAGCCTGGGTTAAATCCTGCAAAAAAACAAAATGATATTCTTCTTACCAAAAAATTTTGATTTGATGTAATTTGAAAAAAAAATTCTATTGAACATATATAAAATATACACCATTTTTATCGAAGAAAAACATCTATATACCTTGTAAAATCATTGACCAAAATTCATGACATTTCACTATATAAATAAGTGTTTTTAGTCACTTGCCACGGCTTTTTGAAAGATCCGGACCGTCTTCTTTACTCTATCCGGGCTTAAAATGTACCTTAAACATGCCCCCTCGGACCGATCGAGAGACATTTCTAAAAAATATAAATCAAATACTGCTAGCAACAAATTTTGTTGCTAGCAATGTTTAATTGATATTTTTTAGATAACAAAATTTGTTGCTAGCAGTATTTGATTTATATAGTGAAATGTCATGAATTTTGGTCAATGATTTTACAAGGTATATAGATGTTTTTTTCGATAAAAATGGTGTATATTTTATATATTTTCTGTACTATTTTCTGTACTATACTGTAGCATAGATTGGTATAGCAGCAAATTTATTAATAAATGCAAGAACTTCACATGTAATTTATAAATTACCATTAAATATAAATAAAGATTCAACATTCAATATTACTCCCAATTCAATATATGGAAAAAATCTGAAAAATGTAGAAGTCATAATTTGGGATGAAAGAACCATGACATCAAAACATGCTTTTCAGGTAGTGGATACATTATTTGAAGACTTATGTAATAATGACATTGAATTTGGTAGCTAAATAATGATTGTATTAGCTGACTTCTGAAAAACACTACCTGTTGTCAAACATGGGAACCAAACTGAAAATATTAAAAATTGTGTGAAAAATATCATTTATGGAGTAAATTCTAAATAATGACTTTAAAAGATAAAATAAGAGTTAGTAATTGTGACAAAGAATTTAAACAATGGCTATTAAAAATTGTAGATAGAAAATATTCCAACAAATTTAAAATGGACAATAATATAGTTATATAATTATGGAAATTTATGGAGATTGCTTTGATAATTATAATGCCAATAAACTTTGCGAAAGAGTAATTCTAGCACTAGAAAACAATGATGTACTAAAAATTAATAATAACATTTAAAATGAAATGCAAGGCGATGTAAGAGAGTATCTAAGTGTAGATTCATGCGAAGATGATAATAAAGAGATGTTACCAATAGAATTTTTAAATTCACTTACGGCAAATGGCCTACCGTCTCATAAGATACGTTTAAAAGTAGTTGCTGTAATTATTTTGCTGTGAAATTTAAATTTGACTGATGGGATTTGTAATAGTACTCGATTAATATTAAGGAAAATGATGCAATTCTGTATACAGGCAGAAATAATTAGCGGTAAACAATTTGGTAAAGCTGTTTTAATACTACGGATTAATTTGACTTCTTCAAAAGAAGAAATTCCTTTTGACATGACAAGACGATAGTTTCCAATACGATTAGCATATGTCACGACAATCAACAAATCACAAGGCCAAACATTTAACAAAGTTGGTGTCTATTTACCACATCCAGTTTTCAGTCATGGTCAATTATATGTAGCATTATCCAGGGTAACGTTAAAAAAAAATGTAACAATTTTACTTTCAAAAAATTCAAGTTTCGAGGATATAAGTAAAAATAATGATGATTTAATTAAGATATGTACGAAGAATATCGTACACCATAAAATATTAAATTAATAATAAACTAATAAAATATATCAGTTATTGAGAATAGATGTGAATGGATTCACGGCACACAAGAAAATTTAAATAATAACCCAAAATTTTTAAAACCCAAAAATATTGAGGTTAAAAATTGTAAGACCCAAAAATGTTAAGCCTCAAAATTTTCAAGGCCCAACAATTTTAAAGCCCAAAATTATATCCGCCTCATAGATGATGTCCAGTTGATGAAACGGTCACCATTCTTCTCAATCCTGTGCGCATAAATGAATTTAACTTTTAAAAATATTGATTTATCTGTATCGGTCTTCCCATGGCAGGTTGTGTGGTGAAAAAATAGAGAAATAACTTTAAAACATTTCTTCTTCTCTTCTCAACGTTTCGACGGACATTGCCGCCCTCATCAGGAGACTGATGTGAACAATTTTATTTATTAAGACTTGATGTATAATAATGTATGTACAGTGCAACAAAAAACTTACAATTATAGAGAAATTCGGTACAAGATTTGTCGAGAAGGTGCTTCCCCGCTGCGCGGCGGGGGGAACGTAGGTGAACCGTGTGTCTCTCTCTCTTGTATTTAAATTTTGTATATCTCCCTTCTTATAATTACCGTTTTCTTGTAAGTATATGTGTAACATTTCGGAAACTAGTCTTATGTAAATTGATCTCTCTGTCTTTAATGTGGTAATTATCGAAATTAAAAGTGTGATTCAAATCGTTGATGTGATCGGAAATTACATTATTGTTCGATTTTTTGTGTTTATTTATACGTACACACACATTCCTTTTTGCTTGGCCTACGTACATAGCAGAGCAATCATTACATTCAAGTTTATAGACAACGTTGTTTGCCAGATCTTTATCTTTCATGTCTTTGTCTTTTTTAATAATGTTTTTCATCTGGCTGTTTATTTTCGGCACAGTTTCGATGTTAGGGCCTTGAATGCATGACTGGTCTGTTCGTAAAAACCGTAAATATACGGTAGATACACAAAATTTAAGGGGACACAACACCTTTAAACTTCGAAAAATTCGATTTGTCTTTATTGCTTATTTTGACAGAAAATATTCCGTAGAACACGCTCCTGGAACCCGTTTATCAAAAACAAAAAATTCCCGCAAAGTTACAAGCAAACTACTAAAATAAAATTTTCATCGTTTTTTCGTAAAATTGCGTATTTTTCATTTTTTGTCTAATACAATTAATAATTTTGAATTTTAAGTTTTATAAATTGAATCTGAATAAAATTTTTATTGTAAATGTTGAAAATACTATTTTTTTACCGTAGTATATACATATATTATGTTCCGCATACACATTTTAGTAAATAAATTAGTGCGTATTGATAAGTTTTTTGTTTTGTTATTTTCGAGACAAATTTCTAGTTTCGCTTCTTATAAGGCTCTGATGGCTACGTAGGGACATTTATTAGAATTCAAATATCGCGCGCCCGTTCGCCACCTGTGGGCAGGTTAGAATCAATGTGTCTGAGAAGGACAGAGCCACCGTTCTGCTGTTCTGCTAGCAGACAGAAAATATATCAAAACACAGCTGATATAGTCCTAAGATGTGTTTTACAATGAGTAAACACAGCTGATGTCTTAATACATAAAAAAAGCTGATATTTCTTAAAAGTGTTTTTAAATTAATCTAAGTATTTTTTGTAGTGTTTTTGGGGATATAGCTTATAGCTTATAACCCTAAAAAGAAAAAAAGTGAAGTGTAAGTGTAAAAGCAGAGCAGTGAAGTTATTTAAAATAGTGTAAAGTGTAGTGATTTTAAAAATATGTGTGATTATCGAGATGCCAAGGAAAGGTTTGCGAGTACCCATTCTGACAATAAGTACTCTCGAGAAAGAGGCAAGAAGAGGCCAAGAAAATTTCTAGGAGCAACATGCGAGGATGAACCTGCCAACAGGACAAGACCTTCAAGTTCAGCAAGAAAGATACAAACTCCAGCAACGGAAGGAACCTCTGTGGTCAGGAATAGATTGATTGATATCAACATTCTGTTTCCTGCTCTCGAGGAACTTTTGATTTGCAAACAATGTTATGGTCAAGTTAAACTTGGCGAATCTGAAGCTCATGGATTAGGATTCAAGATTAAAGTAGTGTGCATTGAGTGTGGTCAGCTGGCAACTATCAAGTCATGCAGAAAAGTTGGCGTCTAGAACCATGCTTGGGAGAACGACAGAAGAGCAGTGGCTACTTTTCGTGCTCTTGAATTTGGACACACTGATCTATCAACATTTTGTGAGTTGATGGACTGCTTGAAACCCATGGCTCAGTCTGCATATGATACAATCAACGAACAATTTAGTAAAGTATGTAAGTAAGTTGCCCAGGACTCTATAAAGACTGCAATGATAGAAGAAAAAGCCGCTACACAGTGACCAAAAGAAAAGATAAGTATAAAGTGTTATTATTATCAAGGATAAAATAACCTTTTTATCACATTTTTATACAAATTCATAAAATGCCTTTTTTTGGTTGCAGGTAAGAAAAGCCGTACAGAACCCAGAGGTATAAGTGAATATACCTCATAATTGCTGAGAGTCAAGGTCTATGTGTGTGGAACATAGAAAACTTGGTCCCAAAGGATTTGGTAAGCACTAATTTAAGTTACACTTTCAACAATTTTCATAAACTTTAAAGTTGATTTTCTCTAGATGTTGTTTTTACTAATTTCAGCTCACTGTCCGTAGGATTCCAAGTGAACGCATGGTTAAAATTAAAATTTATGAATTTTTCTCAGAGTTCTTTTTTTCAGGGTTTAAAGGTATTGTGTCCCCGTAAATACAGTATACACGCACCTTATAAACCAGCTGAAAAGAAAACAAAAGCGGCGGGGAAGCGGCTTCTCGACAAATCTTGTAAGTTAAGCGCCCAGTACTTGGATAAAAATGAAATTCAGACCTATGCTTGGACACTCAAAAATCAATTGTAACGATAAATTAAACAATATAACATCAAAAAACAAAATAGATTATTATTGTTAATACTACTTTTAATAACATACTAAAATTTTGTATTAATTTTGTACATAATTTAATAAAAATAAACAAGTTGAAATTTATCCTTTAGCCCCATTAGAACTGCGTAATTTTCGTCTACTAGTTTGACAAAACTGTTTAATAAGAATAACAAATTATCTGAAGTACGTATTACGTACGTAATACTCTTATTTTGTAGCTTTTGCACTGTAGAACAACTTTCTCATTTAAACATTGTTAAAAAAAAATATTCAAGCCAAAATTAGCTGTCTAAGTTTACCTCGCATAATCGGAGTAGTCGGACAGCGCGGTGATCTTGTCCAACTTTAGCTCATATACGAAGGTAGTACATGGACACATGTTTCGCTTTATTTTCACCTGGTATTTATGATAAAACTGTTGTTAAAAGTGCACCATTGTAATAATATTGATTAATCATAATTGATATAAAGTTATGTACTGGTAAATAATCTCAAGAAAAAAAAGTTGTGTATCATTGTGCAACTTAACCTGCAAATCTACAAACGGAGTGTTACCCTAGGGAGACAACCTAACCGTACTGAACAGTTGAACTTTATCGCATAAACGAGACGAAGTGCATAGTTTTTTTAAACGAATAATAAAATTAAATTCAATCAATTTGCATAATTTACAAATCCTCAAGTATTACTTTTATAAATCGCTAAACAATTATTATTAAATAATTTGTCAACCCGGAAGTACATATAAATCTGCTGTCCAACTACTCCGATTAGGCATAGTCCATGTACTGTGATGATTGTCCAACTTATGAGTTCAAAACTGTCCTAGTACTACAGTAATCGCAAACGGCTGTCCAACCATCCCGGTATTTTAGCATTAATTAAAACCGTCTTTTTAAATAGATAAAAAGTTTATCAGTCTCCTGATGAGGGCGGCATTGTCCGTCGAAACGTTGAGAAGAGAAAAAGAAATGTTTTAAGGGTCCAGTCTGGGTTAAATCCTACAAAATACAACAAAATATTTGTCCGATAAAAATTTTTTTTTACGCAAATTAAAAAAAGGTTTACTTGCGATTTTTTAATGCTTTATGCAGGGACTCTTTGGTTATTTCTATATAACTGAATTCGAAATTCAATCGTGATTTTTTATTTATAAATTATTATGCGGGATTAAATCCAGGTTGCAATCACTGGAGAGAGAGAGAGAGAGAGAGAGAGAGAGAGAGAGAGAGAGAGAGAGAGAGAGAGAGAGAGAGAGAGAGAGAGAGAGAGAGAGAGAGAGAGAGAGAGCAAGTGAGGGAAAGAATAAAGAGAACAATATTCAACATTGAAAGTTGAGTATTTTTAATCTTTAAAACTTTGATAAAGTAGATAGACTGAATATCCAATAAAATGTCAGAATGTGAAACAGAAAAAAAATCCTTGCAGATGGCAATTGCTAATTTCGTTGCTTTTTTTATTTTTTATTTAATAAGGAAGAAAATCATATAAAAATTATAGCCAAAATTGTCAATCATGTTTATTAGAATTGGGAATATTTTAAGCCATTTATCGTAGGCGACAAATCGTACTCTAAAAATAGTACGTAGAATGGGCAGTGAAGTAGAAATCATAGCATTTGTTCGTCTATATTCAGTTCGTATTTCAGTTTCTAGTACAAATTTTGTAAATACTATATATTACGGTCGCGATTCTAGTAATACTATATATTACGGTCGCGGTTCTAGTAATTATGATGAAAATAAATTTATTTTTATCTGCTCCCATGGACAGAAGACATTATTACATAAAATATTATTTTTTTTTTACATGGCATTTGGAACTCGAAAGTTCATCGCCTCATCTACGCAAGCCTTCCACGCTGCCCTATCTTGTGTCAACACCCACCCGTCCTATTTCTACTAGATCCGCTTTTACGTTGTCCTCCCATCTACGTCTAGGTCTACCTAGAGGTCGCGTTACCATCGGCCTGCCCTTCATGACACGCGCTGCCGTACGGTCGTCTCCCATTCTCGCTACGTGCCCTGCCCATCCTAATCTGCGCGATTTTATTATTCTGTTAATATTTGGTGACGCGTACAGATTGTGTAACTCATCATTGTGTAGTCTCCTCCATTCCCCGGTTTCCTCATCTTTCTGCGGCCCGTATATTTTTCGCAAGACTTTATTTTCAAATACCCTAAAACGGTTGTCCGCCTGCTTAGTGAGAGCCCACGTTTCGCACCCGTACAGAACCACCGGCAGTATTATTGTTCTGTATATTCTTATTTTAACGTTTTTAGACAACAGCCTCGACTTCAGTAAATTACTCACGACGTAGAAGCAAGCATTAACCGAATAGTCTCTTATTTATTTCGACATTAATCTCGTTTCTATCATTTATGGTCGTACCCAGATACCTGAATTCGCTAACCTTTTCAAAAGTAAAATTCCCAACTCTGAGATCTTCCTCCCCTCTGCAGATGCCTAGCTTATCCACAATCATGTACTTTGTTTTTGATTCACTCACTTCTAACCCTGTATACTCCACCGCTTTTATGAGGATTTCCGCGTTTCTTGCTACCGTTTCCCTACAATCCCCCAGTATATCCAAATCATCTGCGTAGCCTAGTATCTGCGTTGTTCCATTAAGCGTTGCGCCCAGCTGGCTAACCTGCATTTTTCTAACGGCATACTCTAACGTTAAGTTGAACAGCACCGTAGAGAGCCAAGCCCCTTGTTTTAAACCATCGCGTATCATGAAGGGTTCTGATACATTACCGCCTACTCGGACCTTTCCCGTGCTTCCGTTCAGACATATTTGAATTAATCTCACGAGATTTTTCGGTACACCGAGAAGTACTAGAATTTGATACATTTTGCTTCGCTTAATAGAGTCGTACGCTTTTTTAAAATCTATAAATAGTTGGTGTATGGTTTCGCAAAATTCCCGCTTTTTCTCTAACAACTGTCTTATGGTAAATATTTGATCGCTCGTCGATCTGTTGCGCCGAAATCCGCACTGATAATCTCCTACTATATCTTCCGCGAATGGAGTGAGCCTAGCTTGTATTACGTTTGACAGAACTTTGTAGCACGTTGCTAAAAGTGAAATACCCCTATAGTCATTGCAGTCTGTCTTATCCCCCTTTTTAAAAATCGGTATAATGATAGATTCCTTCCAATTTTCGGGTATTGTTTCATTTTTCCAGATGGCACATACTAGTTTATAGATTTTGAATGTGAGCTCGACGCTCCCATATTTGAGTAACTCAGCTGGTATAGAGTCATTTCCCGCGGCTTTATTGTTTTTTAGTTTTTTAATCGCGGCCTCTACTTCTTGGTAGCTCGGTTCCTCCACGTGGGGTTCAGCAGTGTGAATTTCGTCCCCTAATTCTTCGCTATTTTCGTGCACGTTTAATAATTTATCGAAATAATTTTTCCATAGCGACAGTAATTCGTTGTCATTTGTTACGAGGTCCCCGTTTTCGTCCTTCATCAATTGCGCTCTACTCCTAAAACCCTTTCTGATGGCGTTAATCCCTCTGTACATTTCGCGGGGGTTATTTTCCTTACTGTTAGTTTCTATTCTCCTAGTAAGATTCTTTTGATACTCACGCTTCTTATTTCTGTAGATCGCGCTCGTCTGCTTCCTTACGTTAGAATACTCTTCTACGGTCCTATCGCTTCTATTTTGTAAGCTATCTAATTTAGCCTTTTTGCGCTTTTCAAACCAGAGTTCGCACTCTTCGTCAAACCATGGTTTGCTCTTTGGCTTTTTCTTTTTACCCAGTACTTTGTTCGCGGCCTCTTTTACCGTTTTTTCGTTGTCCCCCCATAACCTATTCGGTTCGTCATTCCCCTCCGGCGATGTGTTTGCTTCTTCAAGTGCCTGAAACCTGTTATTAATTTCTATCTGGTACCTAATTCGCTCTGTTCTATCTCGTAGTTTCTCAATATCGCAGCTTTCTACCTTGTTTGCTCGCTTACTATTTTGATTCGCTACTAGTCTAGCTCTTAATTTGGCTACTACTAGGAAGTGGTCCGAGTCGCTATCTGCCCCTCTGTAAGCCCTTACGTCAAGAACATTAGTATGACGCCTTTTTTCAATGGGGAAATGATCAATTTGGTTCTGTGTGGCCCCGTCCAGCGATGTCCACGTTGCCTTGTGTATGTTCCTGTGCTTAAAACACGTAGTTTTGATTATAAGATCTTTTGCCGCCGCGAAATTTATGACCCTAATACCGTTATCATTGCTGGCTTCGTGCAGGCTTTCCTTACCTATAGTAGGCCTAAACATTTCCTCCCTACCTATTTTAGCATTGAAATCGCCTAATACTATTCTTGTGTCGTAAGACGCGAACTGGTCGATTACCTGCTCTAAAGTTTCGTAATAGAGATCCTTAGCTTCTTCTTCTTTGTCCTCCGTAGGACAGTGTACATTAATAAATACATATCTATACCATTCCCCTTCGATAATGATGTACGAGAGCCTATCATTGACGGATTTGAAACTTTTAACCGAAACATAAAATATTATAACAATTAAAATTATTGGGCTAATGAAACCCGCTTCCAATTCTTTGGCACGTAACTTCCTTGAACATTATTCTCTCTCTCTCTCTCTCTCTCTCTCTCTCTCTCTCTCTCTCTCTCTCTCTCTCTCTCCATCTTTCTTTCGCATAGCTCGCATAGCTAATTGAATGTAGGTGCACGTGCATTCATCTAGTATATAGTATTTATCACATATGTGGGGGAATTTGTCGCGTTGGCTGCACTGTCATGAAGATAGCCCAAAATACTCTCAGATACCCGAGGGTATCTTCGGTATATCCTCGAGTATCCTCAGTATACCCTTGGGTACTTCCAGTATATCTCTGGTATACCCCCGGTATATCCTCGGTATATTCGAAGATCATACCTTCGATAACTTCGAGTACCGGAGGGCAGCCTTATACGCACCACCGGCGTTGCTGCTGCCGCTTGCGAATACTGACGCAAAATGGCAGTATGTCTGAGGCAGCCGCGAACACAGACAGCCTTTCACCCTCAGACAACCAAGATAACTCTTGACTGCGGAACCCGTAGTGACTCCCAATGCCCCGTCGTCAGGGCCCTTGACTCGGGCGGCATCTGTCACTACGAACGCGAGACGCTGTAGTTTTTGTTCCTGGCATTCGTGCGGGCGAGCTGCCATCACGCTGGCCCTGCTGCATCAGACGCTCACGTAGGTAGACCTCACGAAGGGCTCCGCCACCTGTATCGGCTGTCTTACGGTGCGCGGGGCTGACTTGAACGCCCTGTTGAGGTGAAAGGTCGCTGCTGCTGCGCCAACGTTGCTCGTCGTCTCCTCGCATCTCTCACTCACGAGTCGGCGACGTGCGTTGTCCTTTTCGTCCGTCGCAGCCACTGCTCCTCTCTCGTCGTTCACTCAAAAAATAAACGACGCACTTAGACACGTTCACTCTCTCATTCACACGGGTAGCCTTGAGATGCTCTACCCCGACCGCGTCGAACGTCGTTGTTACACGGCGAAATTTTGCCGTGTTACAAATGCTAACTAAATCCAAAATTTGAACTTGATTAATGCTTTTTTACTCCAGTTATCGCGTCACGTAGAAAAACGACTTTTCTCAGTTTTTGATGTTTTTCTACGGATCTGTCCCATGAAATAACTTAAAATCTAAGTGGAATATAGTCGTAATAACTTTCAATAATCATATTTTTTTTTAAGAATCAACATTTAGTTTTAAAGTTAAAACAATTTTAAAAAATTGCGCTTTATGGTGTACAATAAAAGAACGGATTAAAATCTACCAAGTCTCATTTTCTTTGTTTTTAAAATGAGTAGAAGCTGAGATATAGGCGTCTACATACGCACACACACTTACATCCGTATGGACATTTTCCAAAAACACCATTTTTCGACTAAAAATGCATCAAAACACACTTCCCACATGATTTTACACAAACTACAAAAATCTACTTCTATTATTATATTGAAGTGCTTAATGTAACTGTGTGCCGTAAAGCCATTCACATCTTTTCTCAATAACCCATATAGCACCCAATCTTTCGGCAATATTTCCTCAAGGTTGCAAGAAAATTTCTTTAAGGTTATTTAACCTTCGCACAATATTTTCGAATCTGGCGAAGCTACAAATGCAACCTTAAGGAAATATTGCCGAAAGATTGGATGCTATATGAGAATTTAACATCCAGGAGTTACCCTGACACCTGGACATCATCTATCAGGCGGATAATTATTTATATTTATATTTATAATTTTGGGTTTTTTAAAATTTTTAACCTTAATATTTTTAGGATTTAAAATTTTTGGGCCCTAAAAATTGAGGGTTATTTCAATTTTCCTGTGTGCCGTTAAGCCATTCACATCTTTTCTTAACAACTGACATATTTTATTTTTTTATTATGATTTATAACTAGCAGCAGATGCCTCTCTTTCTCTCTCTCTCTCTCTCTCTCTCTCTCTATATATATATATATATATATATATATATATATATATATATGCCAACATGGCGGAGACGAGCACAGACTCACCATCGACAATTTATTACAAATGTCATCCTAAAATAGAAATGAAAATAGTTGTGTGTAAAATTTGTGAAAGTGTGTACCACACAAGCGATTTTGCAAGATTAGATGGTGCGATTAAATTAAGTAGTGTATTGGGAATATGCAACGAACATCATGATCTAGATCTAACCTCAAATATAAGTAAAGAAACGCTGAGTAATGATGCGAGGCATATAGTCGCTCAGATAAAATCAAACCATAACTCGGAATCTAGAAAGAAATTGCTTGATAATTTAGAAATCGTCAGTGATGAAGAAGAAGGAGAAGTGTATGAGAATAGTTTGAAAAAAGAAATTTCACTGTTGAGAAAACTAAATAAAGAATTAATAGAAAAAAACAAGATGCTAAGAGATTTACTGGAGAAACAAAAAAGTGAACCTAAATACAGTAAAAAATAAAACTTTTGCGGAAGTAATGTCTTATTCAAAAACTAGTACCAGGTCAAAAAGGGTACCTAGCATAATAATAAAGAACAAATCAGCACATACAATTGATGAGATAAACTTTTTTGTAGCACACTATTTAAATAAGGATAAGGCAATTCAGACCAAAAATGTTCACAAGAAAAAGGATGAAGTGATTGTTAATTGTTTAAATGAAGAAAGTACAAGTAAAGCTTTTAGTATATTAAAGAAAAAACTAGCTGATGAATGTGAAGTGAACAAAGAAAAAGTAAAAAAATCCAAAATTAAAGTAGTTGGAATTAGTAATTTTGAAAACCTAGATGATAAAAAATTAGAAAAAGATATAAATGAAAGAAACTTTCAAAAAAATGTATAGTTCTACATACATATAAGAACAACAAGACTAACTTGCAAACAGCGTTAATTGAAATGCCAGCAGAATTGTATCAAAGTGTCAGAGAAAGCAATAATAAACTATTTGTAGGATATAAAAACTGCAGAATTTATAATTATTGCAATATTAAACCATGCTTCAACTGTGGCAGATTTGGACATAATGATCTGAAATGAAATAATAGGCCTATCTGTTTTGAGTGCACGGGCAACCATAAAACTAGAGAGTGTGAAAGACAAGGAAACATAATGAAATGTCCGAATTGTATATACAGTAATAGTAAATACAAGACAGAATACAAGACAGAACATATGGCAACAGACAGCCACGAATGCTAAATTTTGCAAGCCAAAATAAGAAAGTTTATTGACTTTACCGACTATACAATGCAACCTATATTACCAAGATATGTCGGCATGGCAGGGGCCACGACAGTTAAAGCAGCGGGATGGAGAAATATCGGGATGTCAACAGCCTCGATTAACACACTCAACGAGAATATACCAAATAAAGGAAGAAACAAGAATTAACCATGGATCAGGAGATTAACATTGAAGAAGTAGGCAAGGCAGAGTGTAAAGTAGAAAACATCAGAGAACTCAACAGGAAGATCGTGAAGAAGAAACATTTAATTTTGTGTGTGGACATAAGAAGTCTCAATGCAAATTTTGAAAAACTAGAAACATTTGTAGAAAGTATGTCAAAAAAGCCATGTGTGATAATCTGTATAGAGACATGGATCGTGCAGCACCCTCATTTCTATCAAATACATGGGTGTGAATTATGCTATAACGAGAGTAAAATTAATAGGGCAGATGGTGTCCTTGTGTATATTAAAAATAATACTTATGAAAAAACTATAGTAGAAGTAATTGATAAATTGAGGGTGGTTAGCTCAGATCTTAAACTTCAATCAGGTGAATCATTAAGAGTTTCGTCTATGTACAGGTGTCATGATGTTCCCAAAACAGAATTTCTTAATAGTGTAAAAAAATTTCTATCAAAACACATTAGAATCAAATATCACTGTATAGTAGGCTATTTCAATATAGATATAATAGAAAGTAATGTACAAAATAATAATATAGGTGCAATATCAATAAGTCAGGGATTCTTAAATAGTTTCATTGAACAGAAATTAATACCGTACTATAGAGGTGTAACAAGACCCTCTCTAGATAACGAATCGGGTTCTTGTATTGATAATTATTTTGCAAAGACTAGAGACGTTAATATTGAATCTTATAAACTATGTACTCCGTTTAACGACCACTATCCGCGTGTAATAAGCATCGATTAGCTTAAAATGCAGAATGAGCAAGAAAAGATAGAAAATTGTATTACTTATAGAAAGTTAAAGGAATACGCTAAGAAAATAGTATGGAATTCATGTTTGCATTTGCAGGATCCAAATCTTGCTTTGGATGAACTAATAAAAATGATACATAGCTGTGTTGGAAAAGCCACTTGTAACAAAAAAACTAAGAATAAAATACCTAGGAAGAAGTGAATAACTAAAGCAATATTAGTATCGTGTAAAAATAAAGAAAATCTATATAATATATGGAAAAAAATCCTACAAATATAACTGCAAAGCATGAATATAAAAATTATGAACAAATTTTGAATAAAACAATAAAAGATGCTAAATACAAATTCGAAAACAATAAGATAAGAAAAAGTGGCGATAATCTAAGACAGCTATGGAGCATCATAAACAGTAAAATGGGCAAAAGCAACAAATAAATGAAATCGCCTGACTGTATAGTGGTGAATAACCAAAAAATAGTAAACAAGACAAATATAGCGAATGAAATGAATGATTATTTTAGTCAAGTTGGATTAGACTTAAGTAACCAAATAAATAATAAGGGCGATGATCAAATAAGACTGCCAGCAAGAAATAGCGAATCCGTATTTATACAACCAACTAACGTTTGTGAAATACATAGAGTAATAAGCGAAATGAAGACAAAAGCTGGTGGGGTAGACAACATCAATGCAAGTACAATCAAGTGCATTGCTATGTTTCTGCCAAAACCCTTGGAACATATTTTTAACATAAGTATACAGCAATCGATTTGGCCGAATGCGCTAACACGAGCTGATATAGTACCAATTTACAAGTCTGGAGATAGTACATGTATTGCAAACTATCGCCCAATATCACTGATTTCTAATATAGCTAAAATATTTGAAAAAATTATATACAAAAGACTTTTCAATTTTATAGTGAAGTATACTATTATATCAGAGAGACAGTTTTCGTCAGAGGTAGAGGAGCAACAGATGCGCTTGATTGTCTTGCGGATATTATATACAAAAGTCTAGACAAAAGTAAACCAATAATAACGACATTTCTAGATCTAACCAAAGCATTTGATACTGTTGATCACAGAATATTATTGGATACGTTAGAAAGATATGGAATAAGAGGATGTGCCTTAAAACTCTTAACTAGCTATCTATTAGGTAGGAAACAATGCGTTAAGATAAATAATTTCAAAAGTGAATACAAAGATATTTCCATAGGTGTTCCGCAAGGAACCATTTTAGGTCCATTATTTTTATCCTATATGTAAATGACCTACTGATAGATATGCTAAAAGACTCTATAATGTCTTATGCAGACGACACAGTCATCATCTCGAGTGATGACTCGTGGTCGGCAGCACAGGACAAGATGAATTTTTATCTTAGCAAGGTTGCCAAATGGCTGATGTTAAATAAACTATCGTTAAATGTAAGTAAAACTGTGTACATAACCTATGGCAAGTACTGTGATAGTGTTCCAAAGGATATAAATATTAAAAATTGGAGACAACTTTATAAATAGGGTTGAAAGCCATAAATATTTAGGGTTACATTTCGATTACAATATGAAATGGAATATATAAATTGAATCCATTGTAAAAAGAACAAGATATTTAATTTTTGTCTTTGCAAAAATTCAAAGTATAATGGATAGAAAAACCTTAATGATGATCTATCATGCATTCTTCCAGGGCCTAGTCAATTATGGAATAATTGCCTGGGGTGGGGCATATAACAATTGTATGTACTTGATACAAGGATTACAAAAGAAGTTATTAAAAATTATTAACAGAAATCATTTTGAAACACAAAATTCCCCAATAACAGTTAGGCAGTTGTTCCAAATTGAAGCAATAACATATCACTATGGGAAAATAAGGGATATTTATAGTAAAAATACGAAAACTACTAGGAAAAAGAGTATATCATTGCCAAAAATTAATAAATAATGAACCCCACGTGGAGGAACCGAGCTACCAAGAAGTAGAGGCCGCGATTAAAAAACTAAAAAACAATAAAGCCGCGGGAAATGACTCTATACCAGCTGAGTTACTCAAATATGGGGGCGTCGAGCTCACATTCAAAATCTATAAACTAGTATGTGCCATCTGGAAAAATGAAACAATACCCGAAAATTGGAAGGAATCTATCATTATACCGATTTTTAAAAAGGGGGATAAGACAGACTGCAATGACTATAGGGGTATTTCACTTTTAGCAACGTGCTACAAAGTTCTGTCAAACGTAATACAAGCTAGGCTCACTCCATTCGCGGAAGATATAGTAGGAGATTATCAGTGCGGATTTCGGCGCAACAGATCGACGAGCGATCAAATGTTTACCATAAGACAGTTGTTAGAGAAAAAGCGGGAATTTTGCGAAACCATACACCAACTATTTATAGATTTTAAAAAAGCGTACGACTCTATTAAGCGAAGCAAAATGTATCAAATTCTAGTACTTCTCGGTGTACCGAAAAATCTCGTGAGATTAATTCAAATATGTCTGAACGGAAGCACGGGAAAGGTCCGAGTAGGCGGTAATGTATCAGAACCCTTCATGATACGCGATGGTTTAAAACAAGGGGCTTGGCTCTCTACGGTGCTGTTCAACTTAACGTTAGAGTATGCCGTTAGAAAAATGCAGGTTAGCCAGCTGGGCGCAACGCTTAATGGAACAACGCAGATACTAGGCTACGCAGATGATTTGGATATACTGGGGGATTGTAGGGAAACGGTAGCAAGAAACGCGGAAATCCTCATAAAAGCGGTGTAGTATACAGGGTTAGAAGTGAGTGAATCCAAAACAAAGTACATGATTGTGGATAAGCTAGGCATCTGCAGAGGGGAGGAAGATCTCAGAGTTGGGAATATTACTTTTGAAAAGGTTAGCGAATTCAGGTATCTGGGTACGACCATAAATGATAGAAACGAGATTAATGTCGAAATAAATAAGAGACTCCATTCGGGTAATGCTTGCTTCTACGCCGTGAGTAATTTACTTAAGTCGAGGCTGTTGTCTAAAAACGTTAAAATAAGAATATACAGAACAATAATACTGCCGGTGGTTCTGTACGGGTGCGAAACGTGGGCTCTCACAAACAGGCGGACAACCGTTTTAGGGTATTTGAAAATAAAGTCTTGCGAAAAATATACGGGCCGCAGAAAGATGAGGAAACCGGGGAATGGAGGAGACTACACAATGATGAGTTACACAATCTGTACGCGTCACCAAATATTAACAGAATAATAAAATCGCGCAGATTAGGATGGGCAGGGCACGTAGCGAGAATGGGAGACGACCGTACGGCAGCGCGTGTCATGAAGGGCAGGCCGATGGTAACGCGACCTCTAGGTAGACCTAGACGTAGATGGGAGGACAACGTAAAAGCGGATCTAGTAGAAATAGGACGGGTGGGTGTCTCGGAGAGGTGCATCTTGGGTGGGGTTGACACAAGATAGGGCAGCGTGGAAGGCTTGCGTAGATGAGGCGATGAACTTTCGAGTTCCAAATGCCATGTAAAAAAAAAAAAATCAATCATATAGGTAAATTTATATTCATTAATAAAAGTTTTAACCTGACAATTGTTTACGTATGGCAAGTAAACTGAATTTAAGCAAATTAACTGCAAGTTCATTGGCGTTAATGGTTAAATAAGCCATTGCTAAGCCATTGAACCGTTGACATTTCTACCAGGGAATGTAAAAAAGATAAAACAATGTTTATATGTGCCATAGGCCTTCAAAAAAATGTCATACCTGATAATATGGCGCATATAAACATTGTTTTATCTTTTCTACATTATGAATGTTATTATTCCTATCCATATTTTTAGAATAAAGTTTTTGGACGGACAAAAGTGGTGGGTTAACCCTGGTTTCTCAAAAAAATTTTCTTTAACTTAAATTCATAAATAAACGGCAACGTTTCGTCCCTGGTGGGGACTTCTTCAAGCCATAATAATTAAATAAATAATATCACAAGAGACAAACGTGTCTCTCTTGTCGTAAGTGTTATCAGTCTGTGATTTATTTAATTATTTTATTTATTTAATTATTATGGCTTGAAGAAGTCCCCACCAGGGACGAAACGTTGCCGTTTATTTATGAATTTAAGTTAAAGAAATCTTTTTTGAGAAACCAGGGTTATCCCACCACTTTTGTCCGTCCAAAAACTTTATTCTCATTTTCTACATTATACCTGAATATATTTAATAATTTAATTTATTTTTGAAACAATTTCGGAATAATATAAACAAAAAAATGGATTTTTCATTTTTTGACCATTTAAAGTGTATCCGTCCCCTTAATTTTGTTAGTATTTCCAGAAACTTATTCTTTTAAACGTTAAGGATAAGTAATATTGTCAGATTATATAAAGTTTCCTCTATTGCAACAATAAGAAAACTTGCCACATAATATTTCAAATTTGAAATGTTTAGCATTACAGGACTCACATATTTCACTCATGCTACCTAAATCATTCTCCATAATTGCTGATTCATCGTCGAAATCGAAATCGAACATGGCATCCAATCTTGTTATTGAAAATTCATTGAAATTTTTAAGAGCGTAACCGTTTAATTTTTTATAGTTATTATTATAATCTTATTACTTTTTAATTTTCTTTAGAGATATAAATATTAATAAATATACCTAAGTAACCGAGCAACGTTAGGAGTGAGGTGACCCTGCTAGTTACTATTACAAAGCTTCCTTAGAAAGGAAGCAAAATTCATATGCAACACGTTGCCATGTTGCCGCAATATCACAAAACACCGGATTAACAATTGGCGAAATTTGCGAAGCAGCAGAGAAGCAAGTACCAAGTTGCGCAAAATTTCTTCAGCGAAACGTCAAAGATTCAATGCATTACGACAATTGAGAATGGCTAAGAGAGATCCAGTTGAAGAGAAGATCCGGTCTTAATGCTCTTAGTGCGAGAAAGATACGACGTGCGAAGAGTGTGGCAGGAGAGCGAGTAACCTCCAAGTATTAAGTTCCCGAGGAAGAAGACGCGGGTGAAAGCGGCTTACTGGCGGCGAACAGAGGCTGAATCAAGGGAGCGGAAGAGTTTAGCGAAAAGACGAGGAACAAAATCGAAGGGAGAGCTAATAGTGATAGATCGAGCGACAAAGAGAGAGAAAGCCAAGAGTGAAGCGTGCGTGTGCGCGTGTGTGTGCTCGTGAGTGGAGTGAGAGAAAAAGAGAGAAAGAAAGAGAGAGAGAGAGAGAGAGAGAGAGAGAGAGAGAGAGAGAGAGTACTAGGGTGTGTGAGCGTGACAGAGATAAAGAGTAGAGAGCAAGCAACCTGTTTTTACACGAAGCCGTTAGTACTTATAAATAGATGGTTGTTAATAAAGAGAGATAAACTCGTTTCGCTCGGGCGACAAACTTCCTACTCGTGTAGAATCAACTTTTGCGCGTTTGTTTCGAAATCTGCTATTATGTACGTAATTAATACACAAACGCAAACCTGACATAACTCGGAATTCGAAAAATCCTCCACAATAGACGTCCCGACCAGGTGGTGGTGGGGGACGGGTAGTGGGGAAGTAGTGAAGTATTATAGTGCTAAAGTAATATACTGTAATTTATCCTTACTTATTAGTCCGCTTAAATTTATTTATTTATTTTTACTAACTACATTAGACGTGCTTTGCGCGTTTTTGTCATGTAATCTCAAGTTTTACTTTCTCCGTTAGGAATTCATTAATGTAAAGATGTTGCGCGAAAAGAAACAGCCGATCGTAGTGTAGTATATTCAATTAAAATCTTACATTTTAAGGTTATGTTGTGCCTGGCTTAAATGTTAAGTCACAATTCCGACCTATAATTAATTATTGAATTTTTACTTACTTGGGTTTAACTGCTTGGGCTGGAAACTCTGCTGCTGTGCTGTAGTCAGGCTTATACAGGATGGATATATTCAATAGAAAAACACCTGTAGTTGATTGACTTTCACGATTTATTCAAGATAAAGTTCTATAGGTATCGGGATCGCGACTGAAGACCGGATAACTCTTGTCGACGAATACGAGCGTCGTACAAGAGTCCATATCGAGTGTATAATTACAACTGGTCGCTCGGCGTATACAGGGGATAATCATTAACCTCGCTGATCTACTTATTAATCTGAGTCGTCAGTTTTCGGCTTCGTAACGATTCCGCTGATATTGCTTAAATGCAGTACGTCGCAGGACGTCACACCCCCACAACTAGCCGATTGCCCATTGGTACAATGGCAACTTTATTGTAATATTATATAAAACTAAAATTAACTAGCGGTTTACAAATAATTTTCATCCTTAAAATTCTAACATAGTTTAACAATAATTTTTTTTCACTTAAAAATTCTAACTTAGTTACTTCAAAATTTCAAGAATAGTTTTCTTTTATTAGTTATTATGGTTAAAAATCATTAAATGTTTTCATTTTTACTCTTTTATATTTCAATTACTAAATATGCTGGAATTTTATTTACATATTTAAAAATCTTATAGATATCATTTTACACAACATTCATTAAAAACATCAGTCGATTTTAATGCAAATTTACTCTATCAATACATCGTATATGCAGAATAATATAATCGAAGTTTTAACATTAGTCTCAAATATCTATAAACTAACAATTTTCATAAAAAATATAAATTTTGTATACCTATGTTGTTGTGTACGTAGAATAACATTATAGGGATTTTATATAATACATTTCTTTTATAGTGGTGTTAATGAAAATAAAGATATACTAGCCTTAGATTGTGTCTGAATTTTCGGTATTGTGATTTTACTTGCATAGGTATTTGCATGTGGTGGGCGTGAAGGAATAGGTGGTGGCATAGGGTGGATATTGGAGCGGTAATCTTTATTTCTTGTAATTCTGTCTCTTCATAAACTCTGTTCTCCTTTTTATTCGTATGAATCTGCTCTTTTATGCTGCTTGTATTTTCCAGTGTTGTCAATAAATGCGTTACTGAGCTGAAAATGGCTCCACATAGATGTATTGCCCATCCAAAAATCGTGTGTAACGTGTAGCCTCTAATAAAGGTATCGATGATCAGTTCTCCAATATGCAGGATAATAAGTATCATGATAAACACAGATAAAAATGACCAACATGTGATCAGTTTTTCAATAAGCATGTACCATGTACTTTCGACTAAACTTCTTATTGTATTTTCCGAAAATATGTTTTCAGATGTTATCTCTCCTGCCATTTCTCTGGCAATCACATTTAAAAGTGATGCCTTCTCTATTGGAAACATTAATTGCTGTTGTAATTGGTCCAACTCTTCTTGAGAATATACTCCACTTGTTGCCAGTGTTTCGACAGACTCAAATGTCCATCCAATCTTCGTGTTTGGTTTCAAAATATGAGGTGATACTGTTTTAGTTGGTGTTGGTGTGAATTTTATCCATTCCTCCGAAATTCTGTAGTATGTAGGTACTATTGAGTTACAATTTACTTGAACTCCCTTCTTCACCAGAATATGCGTTTTTGGCGTTAAGAACCAGTTTTATCATTTCCTGATAAAACTGGCAATTGATTGTAGCATTCCTTTAGATGCAAAATTTTTAATGTTTTTGGTACACATTTTATTAAATGTACCACTTCTCCTGCAATTCTTGCTATGTATCCAGGTTTTTTCATAATACTATAGGCAAATTTATCCGGGGAAAGAGAGGCTATGGCTAAGGAATTTTGGATTACCTTTCTTTCAATTTCACATTTTTCCGTTATTTAATTAAAATATAAATTATTTAGCTGCTTTCCTGAATACTTTTCTACATATACAAATTTCGAATTAACATATGTAAATAAATCTAAGTTTACGCTATTTATATTACTAATTTTATCGTTTTGAAAATGATACGCATTTAAATAACTACTCTTTTCTATGATTAGTAATTTTGCATGTTCTGTTATCCTTAATAGCTAAAGCGAACGTTACTTCATTTTAATTTAGTGCGTAAAAAATTTCATGATTAGTATCGCTAAAATATTTTGTTGCTATCCCTTTGAAAAGAATACCAAAAAAGTTTCTAAAACATTCCCCTTGCGGTAAAACTTCCCAAAACGTGTGTCCTCCTTCCATATCTATACAATGTTTTTCAGAAAATTTACACACCGTTCCTAAGCTTAATCTTAATTTATCATTTTTAAACTAACCTTAGCACTATTTTGAATTAACGTTATTTTAATTAAGCCATGAACAAATACCTTATTCCAGGATCCAAAACTATCAGCGTAAGATGCACCTGAGCAAGAGTTGCCCTCTGCACTTCCGGCAAAATCTATTCCTTTTGTAATTGTTGAATTTACCTTCAAATTTGCTATTGTGTGAATATTATCATACTTAAAAATTCCCATATCATGAATAAGTTTACATTTTTCATGACTTATTTCATAAATATATTCCTGCTCTCCATTTTGTATAGGAATAAGATGTCCGAAGATTCCACTGTTCGGTGGATTTCCATTTTACATTGTATTACCGTGACTTCTCGGAATTCAGCGACTTGTATCAGCTCCATATTGACGCTTATTGAATTTACTTGTGTATTGTGGAAGTCGCATTCTCCTGAGTTCAGTAGAGAGAATGTTGTTATGTTTGGTGTTGTTGTGCCGCAGTCGTATCCTATTATAGCGTGCTTGTTTCGAAAAAGCGTAAAAATTATAATCATTTGAATATAGAAAGAGAAATATTTTAGTATCAAGTATGGCAACGACTTAATTTATTTGTATGAACTGTTTTTGGTTTTCCATTGTAATTGATAGTTACATTACTATTTTCATGTACTTTCAGGATCTCATATAGACCCAAATTATGGATTTTCTCCAATTTTCCTGGTTTTGGTTCTTGTATTAACCAGACCTTTTCACCAATTTTTAAGTCGATTGGATTTATAAATCGGTCATAATATGTTTTTGATTTTAATTTTGAATCTATAAAATTTTCTCGCGCTAATTTTGCCATCTCTTGCATTTTTAATACAAGATTTTCTAAATATCCATTAAACGTTGGCATTTGCTCTGATTTTTTAATGTTTCGCTAGATGGAAGTCTAACTGGATAACCAAAAATTAGTTCATGTGGTGTGAACTTATGGCTCGTATGAACGCTCGTGTTATAATGAAACTGTGCCAACTCATTCCATTCGATTTTCTTTGATGTAAAATTTTTTATAGAATCGCACAGAGGGTGATGAGCTCTCTCTAAAGAACCATTCGATTGGGGTGAAAATGCCGTAGTTTCAATCTTTGTAAACTTAAATCTACGCGCTACTTGTTTTAATAGTTTACTTATAAAATTTGCCCCTCTATATGTTAGTACGAGCTTTGGTGACCCAAAAATACATATAAATTTCTAACGCGTCAGCTACGTATTCCGCCGTTTGATTTGGCATAGATGCTATAATTATAAATTTAGTTAGCTGATCCTGTATTGAAAGTATATATTTATTATTATTTTTAGTAACATTAAACGGACCTACTACATCCATACAGATTTTATCGAAAGTTTTTTAGGGTGTATCCGTAATTACCATAGGTTGTTTAATTTTTATTCTTTTTAGCTTCTTTTTCTGGCAATCCTCGCATGCATTTACTCTGTTTTGAATATCTACCTTAAGATTTTCCCAATAATACTTATCTTTTATTCTATTATATGTTCTATTTATACCCGAATGTCCTCCTATTTTAGTAGAGTGTAGCATTTCAAATATTTTATCTCTTTGTTTTCCTCTACTTATACTATACTATTTAGACAGATCACAACCTTTATATTTGTACCTTCAAATATAGTTTTCAAAATTTGCTCAATTTCCTCCCAACTTATATTATTTATTATTAGATATTTTGAAATGCTAAATATTAAATAATTTTTTTGCAAAAATATTGTTTTTAATAACTAAAATAACTTAATGATATTAGTTTTAACAGTAACTACTGATTCGGCTGTATTTAAACATAAAACAAAGATTTTATTTTTACCCTTATTTAATATTTCAATTTCATTATCACTTAAGTTTTTATTCCAATGAATATTTTTCTTTATTAATAATTCCCCTATATTGTCTTCTAATGACTCTCCTTTATTATTAATAATATCAATAATATTATCATTGCGAAATCGAATCATATTCTTGGAATATACTATATTTTTCTGCTTATCGTGTGGTTTTTCCTCCTCTGGTACACTTTTCTTTCTAGACTTTTGTACCTTGGCCCTTTTGCGTTTTTTTATCTGTAACTTCTTATTATGAAGTTTCGATCTTTGTTAATTAATAATTTTTATCTTTTCATCATTCGTCAAATCTTGCGACGTCTGATTTTCTTCTCGCCTTTTCTGGGCCCTTGTTACTACGCATATATCCATTTTCGCTACAGGATTCCTTGATAATGCATCTGCATCTGCATTTTGTTTTCCAGCTTTATACACAATTTCATAATCATAATCTGCTAGTTTTAATCTCTATCTCTGAACCCTTTCATTATTATCCGCAGATTTCAACCATAATAGTGGTCTATGGTCAGTTACAATTATAAATTTATTTCCATAAATATCATTTTTAAATGTTTTTATAGCATACATAATACCCAGAGCTTCTTTTTCATAGGTTGCATATTTAAGTTCCGCAGGCTGCAGTACTCTTGATGCATAAGCTATTGGTCTGTCTTTACCTATTTCCCCTTGAGAAATTACACAACCTAACGCATATTGACTTGCGTCCGTCGTTATTATAAACGGTTTATCGAATTGCGGATATTGCAAGACCGGTGCTGAACATAATGATTCTATGAGTTTATTAAATGCAGTTTGTTGCTCCAATCCCCACGCAAATGGCCTATCCTTTTGTAGTAATATGGTTCGTGGCTTGGTAATTTCTGCTAAATGTTTAATAAACCTTCTATAATAATTTACAACACCTAAAAACTGTCTAACCTTTTTAACGTTATTGGGAATTGGGAATTTCTTTACTGCTTGTATTTTGTTTTCATCTGGTTTTATACATGATTCACTAATAAAATGCCCTAAAAAACACACTTTTGTCTTGCTAAATTCACATTTTTCCGGCTCTAATTTGACCCCTGCTTCTATTAATGTTTAAGTTATTAGACCGAATCTTTCCTCTAATTCTTCAATCGTGTCACCGAAAATAATGATGACGTCAATATAATTAAAACATATTTTATCGACTTATCTGGCTAAAACTTTATTTATAACCCGCTGAAAAGTCCGGGCTGAGTTTTTAAGACCGAACGGTAAGACGACAAATTCAAATCTTCCTAATGGATGTAAGCTAAATGCAGTTTTGTGAATATCCGAAGGTCTCATCTTTACTTGATGAAAGCCAGATTTTAAATCTAATACATCAAAATATTTCCTCTTTCCAATTAAGTCTAAAATTTCATTAATATTGGGAAGTAAATATGGATATAGTCACCTCATTCAAGGCTCTGTAATCTATCACCAATCTATATCTTTTCTCTCCTGGGATTAGCTCCTTTTTCGGGACTACTAACGCTGGTGCATTGAACGCACTTTTTGTTTCTCTGATTGCTTTCGTTTCTTGTAATTTGCCCATTTCTTTTAAAGCTATTCCCTTAGATTTGTGTGTTAATGGATACTGCATTACGTATACTGGCTTGTCTGAAGTTAAGTTGATTTTATGTTGTTCTACGTTACATGTACCTAATTTATCGCCCTCTATCCAAAAAATATCCGGATATTGGTTTATCATTCGCTCGATTCTTTCGTCGTTTCTTTTACCTCCGTTTTTTAATTGCAATTTCTTTCGCAATATTTCGTTCCGACTCGGTTTTCTGGTTTTATTTTCTTGGTTTTTATTGAAAATTTTAGTTTCTATATTTAGAATTAATTTATCATCAATATTAAGTTCTTCTACTACTTGAGCCCCTTCTGGTATATAATCGATGTCTATTGAAACGTATTGATATTTTTTTTCTTCAAAAATTATTTTTTTATCTGCTTTAGATAGTTTGACATTATTTTCCTTCATAATAGTTAATATTTCCTTATAATTCAGCCTTTTGTTTGGGTTGGCGCTTCTTGAGGCGTTACTTGCTCTTGTAATACTGTATTTAGGTCAAGTATAAAATTTTCTATATTTTTATCATCATTTTTCAAAAAATTTTCCAAGTTCCTAGGCTTGTTTTCATTTTATCTTTTTTTGTAGTAAACTTTGTAATTCTGATTTGTCATTTATTTCATGAATTTTCGATATTGTTTTTAAAATGGCGAAAACATCATTATTAAATGTGTTTTCTGTGACACTATCATTTTCTAGTAATGGTTCTGCCTCATTTATCTCAGTATTCTGTTTTTCATGTGATTGTTCAGTTTGTTTTAACTCATCCTCTATGTTTCTGATTTTGCTAGTCCTACTCTTTTCACAAATCTCTTGATTTGCTTCATCTTGCATTCTGATTTTATCAATATTATTCTCATGATCCGTTTCTTTTAAAATATTTTGTTGTTCTATATTATATGCATCATTGTCGCGAATAATTTCTTTTAAAATTATATTCAGAGTTTCTTTTTGGCTTAACTTCATTCCGGTTTTTGTAATCGGGCCTCTCTGTAATTTTAATTTTACATTATTAACTATAAGTACCCTTCATCTAAACGTAGTTTACTTCCTCTTAACAATTTAATTCCCAGTATTCCATCACATGGAATCACAAAATCATTAGGTGCTACGTGAAAATCAAAATTTTTACCATTTATCGGTAGTTCTACTATACCTAATGTTTTTATAGAATTATTTGCGATGCCGGGCAATAATATTTTTTACCTAGCAGTTGTGTTCCTATAGGAATTTGATTTTGTTTTATTATATTTATTTGTGCTCCACTATCGACAAGTAAATTTAATAAATTTTTAGAATAGGGATTTATTATCTCAACATATTCTAATAAATCATTTAATTTTAAATGATATATTTCTACTTTGATTTCTTTTTCCTCGAGCAATTGAATCTCCTGCTGATCATGATCTTCATAATTTGCCTTGTTCTGATTCTGAGATGCTGTTATGACATTTGTTTTAAGCGTGTTTTCTGTATTGCTGAGTGGATTTGTGTTGTAACTTCTCGATCCCTCGGTCTAGCAAGGTCCTACGCTCTGCTGGTTTTGTAATCGGAAACATTCTTCTGTCATATGGTTTGTATTTTTGCAGAGACTGCAAAATTTGCTCGCACGCATTTCCAATGATTTTACTTCGGTACTATTTTTTATGTTATGACCGCTTTTGTTACAATATGTACAGTTTTCCTCTCTTCTAGCAATATTTTCTAAATTCTTCAATTTTCTACACTTATATACAGGGTGACCACGCATTTCGCAATAATCACACTTTATTTGGCTATTATTTGTATTTTGAAAATTAGTATATTGATTGTTATAGTTGCTATATTTTCTAAAGTTATTAGAGTTACTAAAATTTAGATATTTACTATTTGAATTATTAAAACTTTGCTGTTTATTACCTATTTGAGGACAGTTTTTAGCTGAGTGGCCTTTTTCATCACAGACTTGACATTGAATATTCGCTTGAAAAGATTTTGTCTTGTGTTGCGCTACTAATATTTTGACTTGTTCACATTCTATGGCTTCATGGTCTTTTGCATTACAAATTGAGCACATTATAAATTTGTTATTTGCAATAGGACTTCTTACTAACGGGCAGTACTTTACTGAATGTCCAAGTTGATTGCATCGTTTGGATATAACCTCTGGGCATGCTTTTATCGTATGGCCCGCGCTATTGCAAAATTCACATGAATTGCTAACATCTGCCTTTTTTGTACAGGCAGTTGGATCATGACCACTTTCCTTACACTTCCAACACAATTCATATTCTATTATAAATGGGCATTGAGTCACTGTATGGCCCATAACCTGACAATATTGGCAATGATTGCCTTTAATTTTATTCAGTTTACACGCGTCTATAGAATGTCCTTGATTATTGCAAAATTTACAAATCAATTCAATTTTATTCTTGACTTTTCTGCAGTTGTTCGACAAATGCTCCTTGTTTTTACAATATACACATCCCGAATTATGACAGAATAATGCTTCATGCCCATAACTATCACATATTTGACACGCGTATATAGTAGCATTACTTGTATTGTGATTATGTGAATTGCTATATATATTATTTATTTTATGGCATAATCATTCCTTAAAACCTTGAAAAGTATCATTATTTATTTTAGTTTCAAACGCGGCCTTTTCTGTTGCTGTGAGACCTTGTACTTCTTTGCTGCCCTTAAACTTCAGCACTAATTCTTGCAATCTATTGGCAAAACTAAAAATCGATTCGTCAAGTTTCTTGAATTTTCCCATATAGAGAGTGCATATTCTCAGTAGATGGGTATATCTATCGTATTGCTTTTATGAAATCTTCAATAGTATTGATTGTTGCATTCAACATTGCCTTGTAAGTTTCCCCTTTTAATTTAATTTTCAAAATTGGAATTAAATTAGCTTCATCTGCTGCGGATAACATATTCTTGGCATGTTTCGATTTTTCGATGTATTCATTTACCGAAATATTTTTTCCATCAAATTCTGGTACCAAATTAGCTACATATTTTAACGATAAGCGTAGCGAATTCTCCGCCATGTTGATATCGTTGGCACGATTGCCGTCAAGAAGATTATCAAAATCATAAGTAAAATTAAACTTTGAATTACTTGGGTTTCCAATTAAGCTAGGCTGGTCACTAATACCTTCTATATCTATTAACGATGTCTTCTCAACTCCTTGTAGAAATTTGGTAGTATTATCTGCTCTGTCTAGGCCTATTGAAATCGCTGTGGCTGGTGTTATAGGTGAAAATGTTGAATGATTTGGCTTTTCTACTGTCTCGAATTCTTTTTGTTTTGCAGGTGTTAGCGGTATACTTATACTTAGATGGTTTTTATTAAGCTGCTTGATTTGCTTTTTGATTGATCCCGCAGTTCGCCCTGGTGTTGTATCTTCCTGCTTCAAGTCCTTATTTTCTTTCAAAATTTCTTGAATTTCTAGATTCTGTTTACTTTGCTGATCTGTATCAGGTGTTACTATTTGTTGGCTATCTTCTAGCTTTTTATTATTTATATCAGATAATAGTACTTGCTGACTATGTTTTATCCATCCGCTGTTTGTCGGCGGCGATCGAATTATTTTCTTACTTTTTGAGCGTTTCTAGTTGGCCTCTGAGTGTCATTTTGATTTACTTCTTTTTTATTATCACTCATTTGATAATCTCATTTTTGTTACCTTTTTATTTATTACAATATCTTATTTAGTAAACAATTCAAACGAAATTTTACTGTTCTATTTATATTTTAACACACGACCTACTTTCTAGGTATGCGCGTAATTAATTTCTTCATATATGTTTTGAATATTCTTGATTGACCTAGTGACACAAGCGCTACCAATTTGAAGCGCTTCTTTCAATCGCCTTGCTGACATTGCAACGTCAGGTGAGCGCGATCGCCGATGAGCACAAGCAGGTCACTCTCTCAATCTTTCTTTGAACTCGCGATTTTATATTTCTGTTTTAATGATTGATTTTCCAATCTAACTACCGTTTTATTTGCAAATTTTATTTTTTATTATTTTTATTTATTTTTTTTATCGGAGTTTTTTATCGAATTTATGGAAAAGAGTAATCGTTATTTAAGCGATCAAAGGATATGACGCATTTCAGCGTCTTTAGGATAGGTTTTTGCACAAAATTCTAGCACCCACTTGTTTTTTTTTTTAACACCTTAACTTACTTTTGGGGTATGGATATTTATATATGTAATTTATATTTGTTTAAATTTACAAATACAACAGTAGTTTGATTAATTTGTTAAAATTTTCCCTCTTTTTTTATATGTAACTTTTTTTAAGACTCTATAATTCGATTTGTATCGGAACCAATGTTAAGTCACAATTCCGACCTATAATTAATTATTGAATTTTTACTTACTTGGGTTTAACTGCTTGGGCTGGAAACTCTGGTGCTGTGCTGTAGTCAGGCTTATATAGGATGGATATATTCAATAGAAAAACACTTGTAGTTGATTGACTTTCACGATTTATTCAAGATAAAGTTCTATAGGTATCTCTTGTCGACGGATAGAAGCGTCGTACAAGAGTCCAGATGGAGTGTATAATTACAACTGGTCGCTCGGCGTATACAGGGGATACTCATTAACCTCGTTGATCTACTTATTAATCTGAGTCATCAGTTTTCGGCTTCGTAACGATTCCGCTGATATTGCTTAAATGCAATACGTCGCAGGACGTCACATAAAAGTGTCACTGCGCAGGCACGTGCGCACTGCGACGTTTCTACTTGACTCGATATTCGTTAAAACACAACTAATTGCATTATTATTTAAAACTTCAAGAAATAGTTCTAGTTTTTATTGCTTTGGGCAAGCATATTATTTTTCTCAATAAAGCACAGGCCATTAAGCCTATCTTTTAAAATTGACTCAGTTAGGTCAGTACTGTCACTATTTACACAACTTATTGCAAGGTCCTTCTTATTGTTGACATACAATTGCTTCCTTCCTAGAAAGCCTTGTAATAGTATTTTATTGAGTTTGTTTAAAAACATGTTTCGATGCATTTTTAGTCGAAAAAGTAGTGTTTTTGGAAAATGTCCATACAGATGTGTGTGTATGTTCGTTCGTATACACCTGTATATCTTCTGCTCATTTTCTTTGTTTTTACTAGTACATAGTGGAAAAACAATCCGTTTTTACACTTTGTGAACGAGTTTTCTTTTATAGTGATTTTTTAGTTTTGAAATTTCAGTTTTTTCTAATAAAGTTATTGAAAGACTTGATAAAAATAAATTGCTTGATATTTACCTAAAAGACAATAAAATTACTTATCTTTGTACCGCGAAAAATTTGTATTATCGTTCGTCGTTCTTTTATGATATACCATGAAGCGCAATTTTTTGAAATCGTTTTAACTAAAAACTAAATTTCCAACCTTTCTTAAAATTGACATTATTATTGAAGGTTATTAGAACTATACACTACTTTAATTTTAAGTTATTTCATGGGGCAGATACTAAGAAAAACATCAAAAACTGAAAAAAGTCGTTTTTCTACGTGACGCTGTAACTGAAGTGAAAAAGCAATAATCAAGTTCAAATTTTGGATTAAGATAGTATTATATAGTACCATAATCCCTTTCTTTAGACTGTTTATGAAAGCAGTTAATTCCAAAGATACTAAGGTTCAAAATAATTTTTTTCACCGCGTATACTCTGTATAAATGAAAACTGTATTGCTTCGATCTCAGCTTGTCTTTGATAGATTTTAATCTACCCGGACTCAATTTTTATGTTTTTTATACCGATTTGTGATAAAAAAAGATTTTCAGTTTCGCATGTGCGTTTATTTCGTAGCGATTTTTCGATTCCTAGCGATTATAGATGCATTCCGCGAACCATCCGAACTATTACAACACGAATAAATGTAGAACCTTTCTAAAAAGCCGATGCCAATTCTTCGACACGTAGCTTTCTTTAACATTATGTATTGCCTTAATATTTATTTGCTTCCTTCCTGAGGAAGGATTGTAATAGTAACTAGCAGGGTCACCTCACTCCTAACGTCGCTCAGTTGATTAGATACATATATTTATAGTTCTAAAGAAAATTAAAAAGTAATAAAAGTAAATAGATTATAATAATAACTACAATAAATGAAAAGGTAACGCTATTAAAAATTTCAATAAATTTTCAATAACAAAATTGGATGCCATGTTCGATTTCGATTTCGATGAATCAGCAATTATGGAGAATGATTTAGGTAGCATGAGTGAAATATGTGAATCCTGTAATACTAAACATTTCAAATTTGAAATATTATGTGATATGAAGTTTTCTTATTGTTGCGATAAAGAAATCTTTGTATTATTTGATCATCTTTGTATTATCACTCATCCTTAACGTTTAAAAGAATTAGTTTCTGGAAATACTGACGAAAGTAAACACTTTTTAAATAATATTAGACAATATAATAATACACTTGCCTTTGCGAATTTTGAAGCTAGATTTGACGCTATTTTCGGGAAAGGCCCTCAAGTTATTCGAATAAGTGGTCAAATTTTCCACAATATTTATACCTCACATATGAACAACTATACATTATTGATAATGAAATCGCAATGTTGCTGTAACTAGTGTTCTTAATTGTTATTTTAGGCGCTCTTTTACTTCCTCCAAGAGAAAGCTTTCCAATAGTAATTTTTAAAGTTTGTTTAAAAACACGTTCAAAATTTGTTTTGAGATCTAAGAAGCGAAATACATGGTTTTTGAAAAATGTCCTCGCAGATATAAGTGTGTGTATGTATACGCATAAATCTCAGCTTTCACTTAACGAGTTTTAATGCAACAAAGCTATTAACTTTTGTTTTTGTTGTCCGATGAGCGAAAAGACATTTATTTTTCATTCTGTCGACCTATTTTATTCATAGCCACTTTTTGATTTTTGCAAAACAATATCTTACGTTTTTTTCTATAATGCGTTGATACCATCAATCTAAACAAATTGCATCTAAAAGAGCATGTATATATCTGCTTTTTCCTTCTTGGTGGCTCAACTTCTTCGTTCAAGAGCAAAAGTAAACAAGCTGTCTTTCAAAAGAGAAAAAAAAATCATTTATTGAAATCTAAATATTGTGCACTCACGAAAAAAAAACATATTAACGTGTAATATTGAGAGATATTTACTATAAAAAATTTCAAGCTATTTGTCTATTTATTTTCGCAGTGAAAAATCAAAACTTGAAAAATCGGGTTTTCCATGTTCCGCGATTACGGAAGTAAAAAGACTCTAATTTATTTGAAATGTTGTAAATAGACAAATCTTCTAAATATATGAGATGTGTTTGTTGCGCAATTTTCGGAACCCTATTTTTTCAGAATATTCAATTTTTAATTCTTTTATGAACATTTTTTCAGTGCTCATATCGCTAAAACTCAAAGATTAACTGCTTTGAAAAAATTCAAGAGGTTGCACAATGTATAAATCTATGAGATGCTATTTACTAAATTAGCAAATCAAAATGTTTGTTGAATTTAATTAATATCGTTGGTGTAGTTAAAGAAATCTCACAGCATACACACGCACGCTTATCCACAGACATAAACATACAAACGCGTATATGCAGGTGTTTTCGCAATAGAAGAAAGTAAACACACAAACAGACGCGCGCGCACACTCACACACATACACATGTCAAGAACAGGAACAACTGCACAAAAAGATTAAGATTCTTGCCCGAAGCATAAGGGCAAGCTATAGGAATCTCTGCACGGCAGATGATCACTTACAGGAATGCTAACGCCCAGGAACTCAGGGAAAGAAAACCCAAACAACCCCGAGTCTTAGATCTCGGAAGACGGGTACAACAATAGAAGCCTTAACTACTCCGCAGGATAGAAATGGAGGAAATGGAGAAGAGAACAATCAACTTAAATAGGTAGCGTGGCAGGAAGTCGTTGCAAAAAAGTCAAAAAAAGGGAGAAAAAGGCAAGCAAAGAAGATAAAAGTGTCCCTGGTGTTACTAACCAGAACAGGACCAGCTAGGATGGACCAAAGCGGGTAAGACCCCCTAGACCTGATGCTCTAGTCATCAAGGCTGCAGAAGGAAATAGTTATGCGAACATTTTGTTTAAAATATAAGCAGCTCTTTCACTTAACAAGCTGGGAGATGCATAAATAAAATACGCAGAACAGTGGCAGGAGATCTTATAGAGCTTGAGCACAAGAGAAGGCAAAACCTCGAACTTTCAAGAAGCGGTTAAAGCAGTACAAGTGGAAGGCGCCATAATAAAAGCACTATAGCAAGAAGAGACCATTTAATTAAGAGATCTGGATATGCTTACCTCAAAAAAGAGGTAGTAGAAGCACTACAAAAGAAAATTGGCGAAAAGAACATCATAAAAGACTCTATGATAAAGTCTCTGAGAAAGACGTACGGTGACACGCAGATTGCAGTGATACGGGTACGAGCTCAGATAGCGGCTAAGATCACTAAGTTACAGAAGATCAGAATAAGATGGGTCAACTGTAGAATCTGGGTTGCTAACCGCAAAAAACGAGGTGTTATCAATGCCTGTTTTAGCCATATCGACAGAAAATGCACAGTAACTGAAGATAGAAGTAAGCTTTGCTTTAAACGTGGAAAAGATAGACACAAAGCAAAGGAGTGTAGGAACCAACCCAACTACGCACTCTGCACAGGAGGTACAAGTGGGTAGAGTGACCACGCAGCTGGTAGCTACGCATGTCCAGTTTACCGAGCTGTAGTAGAAGCCAATAATAGAAAAAGAAAATGAAAATAGTGCAGTTGAGTATAAATCACGGCGCGACTGCACAGGACCTACTGAGCCAGTATGACCGTGAAACAGAGATTGACATAGCCGTCGTCTGTGATCAATATAGGGACCTGGACAAACCATCGTGGGATATGGACAGTACTGGTAAAGCGGCGAGTTGGGCATGCGGAGACGCCGCTTTACAGAAAAAACTGACAAGACGTAATAAAGGAGTCGTGCGCGCTAAGGTCACAGGCGCACACATTTACAGCTACTATACTTCTCCTAACGCACCGATAAAACAATTCAGACAACTATTGGACCAGCTGTAGGAAGGAAACCGGGATTGATAGCAGGCGATTTTAACGTCTAGGTAGTAGCATGGGTCAGCCAAAGGACGAACGAAAGAGGACAAGCGCTATTGAAAGCATACGCCCTACTAGACTTGGTCTTAGTTAATCAGAAATGCTCATACACATTTCGAATAGGAGACGCAGGGTCCATCATAGATCTCACGTTTGTTAGCAGCTACCTGATTGGCTTAGTTAGATCGTGGACGGTGAGCGATCATTACACAAATAGTGACCATAATAATTAAGATAGAAAAACCAAAACGGAGATCCAACGGGAGTACAAGGACGGAAAGAGTTGGTTGGAAAACGAAGGGTTATGACAAGGAGATATTTCTGTTGGCTCTAGAAGAAATACAGCTATGCGGATCTGTGAATGTTAAGGTCAAGTAGGTGATAGGAAACATTACTCGAGCCTGCGACGCAACGATGCCGAAGAGGGCCTCCAATAATAAACAACCGCCAGTATACTGGTGGGATAAAAAAAATTGACGATGCTCGCAGCGAGTGTCATTGAACTAGAAGACGAGAACAGCGGGCCAGAAAGAAATACTACAAGACTGGTAGAGGTCAAAAGTAGTAGATGCCCGAAACAAAGAAATGAAAAATAATATTTGTAAAGAGAGTAAAAATTCTCCTACGCTGTTAATCCCCCAGTGTATACTCAAAAAATAGGTAGATGTTGACTCTATCAGTCTTCCCGAGGCAGGTTGTGTGTAAGGAAGGAGAAAAAACCACAAAAGTTTCTTCTATTTAGTTCCTACGACATTTCGGTAGTCAATACTATTCTCATCAGGGGATTCTTTATTAGTAGTGAATATTATGTACATACGGTCCTATTAAATATTTAACAGTAGCGAATAGTCAAGAAAAAACTTATAGTAATTGTAGTCGATCGATGGTATATACATGGATATTGCGGGATATGTCTTGTCCCCGCCGGACAGTGGGGCTAGATGAGCTAGAGGTCTCGAATTCGTTCGCTCGTCGATTTTACGCAGCTTATATAATGTGCGGGAGATCGGGCAGTTTGTTGACATTTTTCAAAAAAATTCGAGAAAATAAACGACAGTGTCTTAAAAAATTACAGGACGAGGTTGAGCTGGATCCCTTGGTGCGACCATACGAAGTAATAATAAAGAAGATAAATGGAGGTCATATTTCCCCTCTTAAGACCGGAATTACTGGACCGTATTGTAACTACGCTGTTTCCCCTTTAACTAGAAGTAACAACTATCCCTGAAGCAAAGGCGATTGTAGAAATTATTCCAATAATCACCACAGAGGAACTGCTGGTTGCATGCAAAAAGGTTGGGAACAACAAGGCTCCAGGCTTGGATGGCATACCCAACAATGCATTTAAACAAGCTATCTAGGCACATGCCGAAGTCTTTGTGGACCTGTACAATTTATGTCTCGAAGAAGGGACGTTTCCTAAGAACTGGAAGAAACAACGCCTGGTATTACTACCAAAAGAAGATAAGCCAGCTAGATAAGCTGCCCCATACAGACCACTCTGCATGCTGGACACTAGGGGTAAGATTTTAGAACGCATAATCAGCGTTAGAATGGACCAAGTCATTGAAGAATCAGGTGGACTAGCGGAATATCAGTACGGCATCAGGAAAAAACGCTCCACTCTTGACGCCGTAAGCCTAGTAGTCGACACCGATGAAACTGCAATATAAGGGAATAAATAGAAAGAAGGAGCCAATAAGTACTGTGCTATCGTTACACTGGATGTTGAAAATGCGTTTGACTTAGCTAGCTGGGACAAGATACACGAGGCTCTAACGTTGAAGCAGCATCTCGAGAATGTGAGCAATAAGGCAGCAAAAGTCGGTGCTGCGTCATTGCGGCTAATACCGAATGTAAGTGGACCAACGCAGGGTCGAAGGTTACTCCTAGCCAGTTTAACTACATCAATTGTGTTACACGGTACTCCAATATGGGCAGACGTCATGTTGGTGAAGTCCTATGCACAAAAGCTGTCAACAGTTTATTGGAGAAGTGCATTGCGGGTCGCTTCTGCTTACCCAACGGTATCAGAAAATGCAGTGTGCGTTATTTCAGATATACCGCCTATTGACCTGCTAGCAACAGAAAAAAAGAATGTATACGAAGAGAGACGGCGTGGTTACAATACTCAAAAGGAATTTTGGAAATTCGCGAAGGAACAAACCCTAGCTAAGTGAAAAATACGATGGGACTTCAGTGAAAAGGGGCGATGGGCGCACCGCCTCATACCAAGGATTGTCCAGACCAGGGTGACACCGGAGTCAATGATGACAGCTATGTTGACGTAAGACAAGGCGAAAAAGCTGAGCAAAACTGTTGCTAGACAAAGGCCACTAACAAGGAAAGGTACCCAACCCGAACTCACCGATTTTGATGATTTTCATATATGTTGTAGAACATAAAAAAATAAGAGACACGTATTTTTTTTATCGGGTAATTTTCACTTTTAAGGGGTAAAAACCTCCCCTAAAGTTAACCCCCAAAAAGCGTTTTTTTTAAATATCTCGGCTTAAAATTAATATTTTTCAATGAAACAAATTGGAGGTTATTTCTTACAAAAAGAGCAAGTATTTCATGGTGATTTGAAGAGTAAGGGTAGCATCCCCTATTTTTTAGGGGTTGAAAACATATATTTTTTGGCATAATTTTATAATAAAAATGTTTAAACCGACTAAAAAAAATTGGAAAAAATGTTTAAACATCCTTAATAACAAAATTTAGTTGACGTCTTTCGGTGTTTTCATAAATATTATCCCTAAGGGGGTAAACCACCCCTAACACAAAATAACTGTAAATATGTAATTCAATACATAATATTTCGTAGAAAGTTTGTATATAGAGGTTTTCGAGGTCGCTGATTACAAATCTGTTATCAGATTTTGAAAATTCAAAATGGCGGATCCAATATGGCGGGCGGAAATATCGAAAAAAAATTTTATATAATAAAAAAGTTTTAAACGACTAAAAAATTTGGAAAAAATTTGTAAACATCTATAATAAACAAATTAAGTTTTTCGGTTTTTTCATAGATACTTCCCCTTAGGGGGGTAAACCACCCCTAACACAAAATAACTATAAGTATACTTCAATCCATAATATTTTGTAGAAGGTTTGTATATAGGGGTTTTCGAGATCGCTCTTTACAAATCTGATATCAGATTTTAAAAATACAAAATGGCGAAACCAATGTGGTGGACGAAAATGTCGAAAAAAAATTTTAACTTTCAAAAAAACTTGTTTACAAATGTGTGATCTTTGTAGCCTGTACATGTGAACTAAAGAGCCTTAAACCCTAAACCCCTAAAGAACAAATAGGCTAAATCGTTGTTCTTTTTAACCAAACGACTCCAAACCCCTAACCTCCAGACAAGCCGAAGGCCTATGCTTTACCGTAGACACGAGTATAGACATATTACCGATATTTTATTCTATCATTTTGTATGTAACAAATAACGTCTCGTTTTATGTTTCAATCAAAGATTATTTATTTTTCTGCTTTTATAAATTAGCATAATTTCAAAAGTAATTTCATAAATTGCATAATTATATAATTTTATAAATTCAAAAAGTCCACACTTTTTTGCAAATGAAAAAACATAGGTTAATAAAATTAGTTTATCAAACTCTTTTGCGTTTTGTAATAAAATTTAATGTTGTCAAACTTGGGAGTTTTTCATTGTTACAATTATTTCGTAAGCCGAAAGTTTTTTAGATGAATTCTCGAAGTAATGATTATTCTATCTATAGTAAAATATTTACAGTCTGGAATTCCATAATAATACTATTTGCTACGATTTAATGAATTTATCAAAAAATCTAAATTTAATAATAAATATTATTCTAATTATTATTATTATTTTTCATTATCATTGCTATTATCAGTATTACTGTTATTATTGCTATTGCAATTATGCTTATTCTTCTTCTTATTATTATTATTATTATATTACTATGATAATTTTTGTTATTGGTAAAAATACATAAAAGAATATTAATACTCGAACTTCATTTGCAATTAAAGAACACGTTGTTATTGAAAGGGAATTTTATATGCATTCATTAGTTTAATGAATGTTATCGTACATTCAATGATAATTCCACAGATAAATGTCTTTCACTCATAAAAGTTCTTGACAATATGTGCGAATCAGTATGTTCTTTTTTTAGATTGTTTTCATCGAGTGTTTACCTCAGCTGCCTGTGTTATTTTTTAGGCAGTGAGTGAGTTTTGTGGGTATTCTAGTTCGATGCCGGAAAGTACGAATAGTACGTCTTTTTGTTTGTCAGTGGTATCATACAGTTGTAGAAAATTTTCTTTAGTGATTTTATATAGATTTACATTATTCAATTTCAAAGTGAATAAAAGTTGAATAAAACCAAAAATAGAGTTTTCCGAACATCACAAAGTGGAACGAGAATTCTTCTCCAATGCATAAATTAATGATTTGATTCAATTTACATTCACTCGTTTTATTCTGGTAGAAATGTAGCAGTCGTGCCTTACATGCAAAAACACAGCTTGTATAAATTTTACCGCTTGTTTTCATTTTAAATTGAAAAATGAAAATTAATCCGTTAAACGTTCTAAACTTATTATTAGCATACTTTCAAGCGTTAAACATACTAGATAGTGTCACGAATTATCACGAAACAGAGTTGGCCGAAAAAATAAAAGAAATTTTAATAGATGCAACACATGATTTCAACGATGTAGAAATGATTACTGATGACTCTTTGGATTTTCAAGAAGAGTATAAAGACCATACTGCTGAAATAATTGAAGATGAAGTGCAACATCATTTTCCTGATCCGGATATAGCACCAACAAATCAATGTACAGCAGATAATAATTAGCAAAACGAAGCAAAATTTAAGTCTCAAAACAGTGCAAAACAGATTCAAAAAAGTATCATCTATTAGTCAGCTACGTCGTTGGGCTCATTCAATTAATAAAGGTGGCACGTATAGAGAAAAAGTAGCACAAATTTGTCAGTATACCCTGGATAATTTTCAAGCAGCTCTCGACAGTGGTTCAATTATCCATGATGAAGATATAATTCGATGGACCTTACAAGCTAAAAAAGAAATTGGTTTTGATGATATTAGATTCAAAGCTTCTAAACATTGGTTACTCAAATTTAAGCAAGCACACCGAATAGTTTCTAGGAAAATAAATAAGTTCATAACAAGAAAAACACTAGAAAGTAGTGCAGAACTTACGGCTAAAGCTGAAGCATTTATCGATGACGTTAAAGCGTGTATACCAAGGATTGGACTCGAAAATTTGTATAATACAGATCAGAGCGGATTTCAGCTAGAAATGCATTCTGGAAGAACATTAGCAGTAGAAGGAGAAAAGCAAGTGCAATGTCTGGTACAGTCAATTTCAGCAACAACGCATAGTTATACTATACAGCCACTAATATCAGCTACTGGACAACTGTTGTCACCGCTATTTCTTGTTTTAAAGGAACCAAGTGGCAAGTTTGGCCCTATTGTAGAACAAAACATATTTAGACCAGAAAACGTGTACGTGGAAGCATCCAAATCTGGAAAATTAACAACAAGTAAGGGAACTAATAACAATTTTTACATTGTAATATCGTTGATCAGTTAATTAGTAAGTCGTTTAATTGCAGATCACTTCAAAATCTGGTTGGAAAAAATATTTTATCCCTATGTAGGCCATCACTCAATACTATTACTTGATTCTTGGAGTGGTCATTGCGACAAAGTTATAGAAGAAACAATGCCACAAAATAAAATTATTAACATAAAAAAAATTCCAACTGGAACCACAGGAAAAATACAACCACTTGATGTCTATGGATTCCGTATTTGGAAAAACTTTGTCCGAACATTTTCTGATAATGTAATGTTAATGGATCATGATATGAATTTACATGTGAGAAATAATATAATTAAACTTCAATCATTGGTTCACAACCAACTGTCTTCACCGAGATATATAGATTTGTTTAAATATTCCTGGTATAAAAGCGGTTACGTCAATGAAAAACCAGATAAATTTGATAATCCTATAGATTTCAGTTTTGGAAAGTCTTGTGCAACACATTGTGAAATAGAAGGGTGCACAAACATTGCAATTGTACGATGTGGTTGGTGCAAAAAAGCATTGTGCTTTAAACACTTTTATGAGGACTACCATTATTACATCGTAAAATAATATATTTTATGCTCAATACAAAAAATGCACTATGGCAAAAGATAAAAGATTGTAGATTATTATTATACTCTAATATTATAAACAAAAATACATTATAAGTTGAATTTACAATAAAGGAATTTCAATAACATTCTGATAACAATTTCTACGGAAATTATAAAACTGCTTCACACACAGAATTTTCTTGTTTACAAATTTAGGAATTTGAGGTGGTTTGGTTAAAAAGCACAACCATTTAGCCTATTTGTTCTTTAGGGTTTAAGACTCTTTAGTTCACATGTACAGGCTACAAAGATCACACATTTGTAAACAAGTTTTTTTGAAAGTTAAAATTTTTTTTCGACATTTTCGTCCACCACATTGGTTTCGCCATTTTGTATTTTTAAAATGTGATATCAGATTTGTAAAGAGCGATCTCGAAAACCCCTATATACAAACCTTCGACAAAATATTATGGATTGAAGTATACTTATAGTTATTTTGTGTTAGGGGTGGTTTACCCCCCTAAGGGGAAGTATCTATGAAAAAACCGAAAAACTTAATTTGTTTATTATAGATGTTTACAAATTATTTCCAAATTTTTTAGTCGTTTAAAACTTTTTTATTATATAAAATTATTTTTCGATATTTCCGTCCGCCATATTGGATCCGCCATTTTGAATTTTCAAAATCTGATAACAGATTTGTAATCAGCGACCTCGGAAACCTCTATATACAAACTTTCTACGAAATATTATGTATTGAACTACATATTTACAGTTATTTTGTATTAGGGGTGGTTTACCCCCTTAGGGATAATATTTATGAAAACACCGAAAGACGTCAACTAAATTTTGTTATTAAGGATGTTTAAACATTTTTTCCAATTTTTTTAGTCGGTTTAAACATTTTTATTATAAAATTATGCCAAAAAATATATGTTTTCAACCCCTAAAAAATAGGGGATGCTACCCTTACTCTTCAAATCACCATGAAATACTTGCTCTTTTTGTAAGAAATAACCTCCAATTTGTTTCATTGAAAAATATTAATTTTAAGCCGAGATATTTAAAAAAAACGCTTTTTGGGGGTTAACTTTAGGGGAGGTTTTTACCCCTTAAAAGTGAAAATTAGCCGATAAGAAAAAATACGTGTCTCTTATTTTTTTATGTTCTACAACATATATGAAAATCATCAAAATCGGTGAGTTCGGGTTGGGTACCTTTCCTTGTAAGTAGTAGATACGAAACGCTTTTCGGACCGATGCAGAGGAACGTAGGTAACTGAGTTGAGCCCAGACTCCCTTACCCGATGCAGAGGAACGTAGGTGTCGAGGCTGAGTCTGTTCAAAGGATGATTTGTCGATGCTGCTCGAAGTAGACGACCAGACAACGCTGCAGAAAGAAGACGGCTAGAAGATGCAGAATAAAGAAGACGAATTTGATCCCGAACCCCTAATCACCTTTGGTGGATGAGGGAAATATGGAAATGTTAAACTGCAAAGAAGAAGCCAGCTAGCCTAGTTAACGGGCCCCACGGAAGTGTTGTTTAAGGATAGTACCTGTCGGGATCCGGTGTCGGAGTGCCACTTACGCAAAGCCAGCTGCCTATGTCATATAAACAAAACGCACACACACACACACACATACACACACGTTGCAAGGGGCGATGGATACATCTCCTCATTCGAGCATGTCTTCTCCCAGGTGAACAAAATCTGTACAGTTTGTATAAAAATGATATACAGTCCACAAATCAAGTGACAATTTAAGAATGAATGATTTCTTTAATAACAATTAAATGTACAATTTATATGCAAAAATGATTCTACACAAAGTGTATACAATTTTTTAAGTATCCAGAATTTTCGATTTTATTATACATATGTACATCCTGTTTGTATTCAATACAATATGTATATCCCTGGTAGAACAGAAGGTGAAAAACATGACAGAACTTTTCGAGGTTTTCAGAAGATGATGAGCACGTTATCCGGGCTTCTTGTAGACGTTGTCCAGATGTCCGGCGAAAGGAAAAATCTAGTCTAGGTAGTGCGCTTCATATCTTTCAGTGTGTACTACAGAGCGCACTACTTGGACTTGATTTTCCTTTCCTCCGGATACCTTGACATCGTCTACAAGAATTGTATACACTTTGCGTAGAATCATTTTTGCTAACTTGGCATATAGAAATTTTTACAAAATTTTATGATTTGATTATTTTTTTATGAATCATTAAAAAATATGTAATATTATCTCTACATTATTTTTATCTCTCTATACACAAAATAGTAGCTATCATCTATATATTGTATATGATGTAACTTATTCAAGAGCTGTGCTCAGTTTGCGTAATAAAAAATCTGAATTTTAGTTTTTATTTGAAAAATAAAAAATACATTACGCCTTAATTTATTTTTGTTGAACCGGGTAGATAACACCCATTTTAACTAAGGAAAAAGCAAAGGATTGGGTAGTTAAAATTGAAAAAACTATTCACATTTTGTTTGGCTAAAAATTGCCGGTAACTACTCATTTTGGTGGTATAACTATAAATGATTGTCTGAATTAAGGCGTTAGGCAAATAATGCTATCAAATTAAAAAAATGACGCATTCCATGCACATCGTATAACAATGTCCGCGTCGCCCAGACAAATAAGGCGTGTCATACAGATTTCATCTCCTGGAAGATGTAAATTGTTATTCAATGCGTTCCGTTGATAAAAAATAAGCGTGTAAATACAGGGCTTTCAATATGTGACCACAAATCGCGACGCCCCACATGTAATTGGATTTCAGTGCTTGCCTAACTATTATGGGCAGTTACTATAAGAATAGCTAATCTAAGAAAAAGCGTTACATTTTGTAACAAAAACTAGCGAGTAGAGCTACAGTTTTTAGATTGAGAACCTAAAAACTTGCCAGTTATTAGAATTCCTTTTTTACCAGGGCAGTAAAGTATCTTTTTTAATTATGCATGTAGTGCTTATGTATAGTAATTAAAATATAAATATTCAACTGTGGGCTGATAAAGTATATGATACAGGTATAAAAGCGCTATTCAAACGCTTTCAGTCATGCTACGGTGAGCAAAGCTTCCAAAGATATTTGATAAAATACACCATTATTAAGTGAATTTAACAATTTCATAACTTACGAACGTCAAGGGTCCATTTTTCATATTTATTTAGTTTGATATTTTAATAATTATAATTAACGTTAAAATAATCGCGCAAGTTACGAAATTGTCTGTAAGTTATAAATGTCTGGACAAAATGAATCTTAACTGTGTTGGTTTACGTATGGATTACAGTAACTGAAAGCGTTAACCCATTGTTATGATTAAGAAACTACTGATTACTTACATACTTCGTTTGATACTTAAGAGTAGTTATCTGATAATTAGATCTTTATTTACTGACTTATTTTTCAATGAAAATTATTGAGCTTTTGAGGTTTTTTAAAAGCAAAGATTTATCATTTCATTTTGTAGAAGCATTTTTTAGTATCATACGTAGAAAACTTACACCGCTAAAAGAACTTTAACATACATGATATGTAAGTTAGTGAATAAAAGGGATACGTTCTAAATGGAAATCATCGTATTAATTGACAGTAGAGGATATAACAGCTACTATCGATCGCTCACGCTAGACAAGAATGTAATAAAGTATCTATAATTTTTTTTCTTACTCGTGTAAAGGGCAAATTTATGTTTAAAATATTGAAATGTTTGGATCAAATGTTTGAAAAGGCAAGCCAAGGCCGCGATATAAGAGACAAGCCAACTAAAGATAAATAAAGCACTTTATTAATATTTCAATCCGCGTTAACCACAACCAAGCACATATACAAGCAAATTACGGGCTTCTGAATGCAATAGTTATAACACAATGATACATTGTTCGTAGACTACTTAACGCACAAATATGTGAATGATAATGATAACAAACAATAACGATTATGATAACAGTGATAAAGTTATACATATTTAATGAGAATACTGTAATTATTAAAAATTATACTCACCTATATATAATAATTTAATGAATATGTTCTCTTCATAATAATAAAATATTTGTTCTTTCTTAAGGAGACACAACTCCTTTAAACCTGAAAAAAAGAATCATGAGTAAAAATGACAAAATTAAAGTAAATTATTTGAAATTTTTTTTAGTGATATTTAGTATAAATACCTTAGACTTTACCGCGCAAAAATCTTAATAATCTCAACTGGCCCATTGTAGCACTTGGTGCCATGTTTTGTGAATTTTTCACTGTCCGTAGGATTCCAAGTGAACGAATGGTTCTTTTGGGCTTAAATTCCAGGATGATACTTTGTACACATGCAGTTTTGGTATAAATACAGGGATTTTAATTCGAATGCTTAGAAATGGTTTAACGATGAAAATACTGAATTCTTCTTTTTTTTTTTTATTATGCCAACTTTTTGGGTATAAAACATTTTTTAAACATTCAAATTGAAATCCCTGCATTCATACCAAAACTGCAGGTGTTCAAAGTATCTTTCTTGAATCTGAGCCCAAAAGAACCATTTGTACACTTAGAATCCTACGGACAGTGAAAAAATTCACAAAACATTGCACCCAGTGCCACAATGGGCCAGCAGGGATAATTAAGGTTTGGGCACGGTAAAATTAATGTTATTTATACTAAATAACACTAAACAAAATTTCAAATAATTTACTTTAATTTTGTCATTTTTACTCATGATTCTTTTTTTCATGATTTAAAGGAGTTGTGTCTCCTTAAGTTTGCTCTAACATATTAAAAAAAAGACACACCCGAAAATGTTTCTTTTTCCATGTCCTACCATTTTGCATGGATAAATTGTTAAGGAGCTAGCGGAGCAAAGTTCACCTATGGAGACCCGATTTCGACCTGTAGTTTACATAGTTCGTTTACAATTTACTTGCTGCTATGAACATACAATCTATATGAATTTGCTATTAAATAACGCACTGCAAAACACTGCATTTATGTTAGATTAATAATTTTATATTAAAAATTATTAGAGAACAGCGATAAAATAACCGCTCTGTTACCATCTATTTCTCAAATTAACATTTTCATTTTATGCCGTAATTTTTATTGTTTGTCTAAATTTCGTATTATTACATATTAATGAGTCTGTGTGCATACAATTTTATGATAAATACCATAATGGAAGATAAACCAACAGAGACGGTCTGCTAACTAATAATGCGACAGCTCTTTTAACCAACGCTTATCGCAAATATTGGTTTTCGCTTAACTTACGGTTCGGAAAATTACTTTAAAGTATAGGAATTTGCGATTATAACATTTTAATATTATAAATGTAAATGTATTTCTTCAAGTGTCCCTTCGACACCAGATCCCCACAGGCACTATCGTTAAACAATACTTCCGTGGGGCCCGTTAACTAGCCTAGCTGGCTTCTCCTTTGCAGTTTGACATTTCCATACGTCCCCCATTCACCAAGGTGATTAAGGGTTTAGGATCAAATTAGTCTTCATCATTCTGCATTGTCCAGCCGTCTGCTTCCTGCAGTATCGTCCGGTCGTCTACTTCGTGCAGCATTGACCGGCCATCCTCTAAACAGACTCAACCCCGAAGGTCCTCTGCATTGGGTGAGAAAGTCGGTGCTCAACTCAGTTGTCTATGTTCCTCAGTACCGGGCAGGGGAGTAAGAGTATACTCTGTGACCTACGTTCCTCTGCATCGATCCGAAGAGCGTTTCGTATCTACGACTTAGTGGCCTTCGTCTACCAACAGTTTTACTCGGCTGTTTTGCCTTGTCTTTCCCATCTCTTCTATTTGTCATTTTTAACCTTCTTGAGAATGGTCCTTACGTAGTTGTTTACTACGCACTAACTATCCTCCGACATTAACATAGCTGTCATTATTGACTCAGGTGTTACTCTGGTCTAAAGATAGCACGTAAGTTCTTTACGTTCCATTTCGTAGCACTTCTTTTACTGTTCGGTAGGCAAAAGCAACCCGCAATGCACTTCTCCTATAAATTGTTGAATGTTTTTGTGCGTAGGACTTCACCAACATGGCATCTACCCATATTGGAGTACCGTGTAACACAACTGATGTAGTTAAACTGACTAGGAGTAACTTTCGACCCTGCGTTGGTTCACCTACATTTGGTATTAACCACAATGATGCAGCACCGACTTTTGCTGCCTTATTGCTCACCCTCTCAAGATGCTGTTTAAACGTAAGTCTGGCGTCCATGGTGATTTCCAGGTACTTAATGGTCGGTAGGGAGTGTGTGTGTGTTCATCCACTGTCAGTGTTATTGACTCCATTTTTTCTCTACTAGATATGAGGATAGCCTTCGTTTTATGGCAAGCAAGCTTAAGTCCAGTCTGCTTTAGTCAATCGTGGATTATACCTACTGCCTCGTTAACGATTTTCGTCACTACTTCCTTTTGCTTTACTACAATGATGGGCCAAGCTCTGACTTTTGTGGGACCCCTACCGTTACTTTATAGGTTTTCGTGCCGTTCTCTGTGTTATACAATAGGGTTCTATTTTTAGGTATTCAGACATAATCGATATAATCCTTCTTATATATGTGGGTACCTCTTTTTTCTGTAAAGCCTCGTGTATCTTGCCCCAGCTAGCTGAGTTAAACGCATTTTTGAAATCCTTTTTTTAAGATAATAGCACAGTTCTTTTTGGCTCCTATTTTTCATCTCTTCCCTTCTATTGCAGTTCTATCGGTGTCGACTACTAAGCTTACAGCGTCAAGAGTGGAGCGTTTTTTCCTGAAGCCGTAATGATATTCCGCTAGTCCACCTGATTCTTCAATGACTTGGTCCATTTTAACGCCGATTATGCGCTCTAAAATCTTGCCTAGAGTGTCCAGCATGCAAGGTGATCTGTATGAGGCAGCTTATCTCCTTTTGGTAGTAGTACCAGGCATTTCTTTTCAGTTCTTAGGAAACGTCCTATTTTCGAGATATGAATTGTACAGGCCCACAAAGACATCGGGGCGCTAGAATGATTTCGTCATTAGCCTTCGCTTTATGGATAGCTGTTGCTTCTAGTTTAAGGGGAAACAGCGTGGTTACAATACGGTCCAGTAATTTCGGTCTTTTAGAAGGGGAAATATAGCCTCCCTTTATTTTCTTCATTACTACTTGGTATCGTCGCCCCCAGGGATCCAGCTTAACCTCGTTCTGTAACTCTTTAAGGTACCGTCGTTTAGCTGTGTGTGTTTTTTTACAGTTAAAAAAACATATTTAACTATAATTTTAACTTGTTTAATTATTCAACAATAACTGACTATGTTTGTTAACAGTCCGTATCTACAATGTCTCAAAGATTTCATTCTTCATTTCTGGAAGTCAATAGTCTTTATCTATTACATTATCTCATTATGATATTAAGCTAAATAAATTACACGAGACTATTGAGAATTAAACATTTAAATAGTATAAAATCTTGTTTCATAAAAATAATCTAAAAAGCAATCCATCAGAATATTACTGTGGCTTGTCAAATACATTAAATTTTGTTTTAAATCGGTCACTACAAAAAGGGAAGATCATCAGATCTGAAATTTGTTACGTTTAGAGGTCAAATTTTTTCGTTTCAAAATTCTTTACAACTAAATTTTATTATGTTCTAAAATAAAAAATAACACGTATCAAAATTTTTCTATGAGTACATAAAAGATTGCTGCCAATTCTTTGGTACGTAGCTTCCTTCAACGTTATGTACTGCTTATATATCAGAATTGTTTTTACTCCATACATAATTCTATAAAATGTGTGTACTCTTTTGTTTGATAGATAAAATTATTTCGAATCAATTACACTAACAGTACATATTCAGTAATTTAATTTTATTAACTTTTCCAAAAACTTTATAAGAAAATACACAAACTCCCAAAATTACTATTACAAGCCTTCCTTAGGATGAAAGCCAAAAAATATTAAAGCAATACATAATGCTAAAGAAAGCTACGTACCAAAGAATTAGCAGCGGTTTTTTTTTAGAAAGGTTGACACTTATTCGAGTTGTAATAGTTAGGATGGTTTCTCGGAATGCGTCTATAATCGCTAGTAATCGAAAATCGCAACGAAAAAAACGCAAATGCGAAACTGAGAATTTTGTTTTTTCCCAAATCAGTATAATAAAACAGAAGAATTGAGCCTGGGTAGATTAAAATCTATCAAAGACAAGCTGAGATCAAAGCAATACAGTTTTCTTTCATACAGAGTATACAGGGTGAGAAAAAATTTTTTTTGAACCTTAGTATCTTTGAAACTAACTGATTTCGTAAACAGCCCAAAGACAGGGATCATGGTACTATATAATACTATCTTTATCCAAAATTTGAACTTGATTATTGCTTTTATACTCCAGTTAAACGACTTTTTTCAGTTTTTGATGTTTTTCTCGGTATTTGCCCCATGAAATGACTTAAAATTAAAGTAGTGTATATTTCTAACAACCTTTAATAATCATGTCAATTTTTAGAAGGGTTGAAAATTTAGTTGAGTTAAAACGATTTTAAAAAATTGCGCTTCATGGTATATAAAAAAAGAACGACGAACGATAATACAAATTTTCCGCAGTACGAAGATAAGTAATTTTATTGTCTTTTAGGTACATATCAAGCAATTTATTTTTATCAAGTCTTTTAATAACTTTATTAGAAAACACTGAAATCTGAAAACTAAAAAATCAATATAAAAGAAAACTCGTTCACAAAATGTAATTACCGATTTTTTCCCACTATGTACTAGTAAAAACAAAGAAAATGAGACTTGATGGATTTCCACTAAGTAGAAGCTAAGATACAGGTGTATACGAAAGAACACACATACACATTTTCTAAAAACATACTTCCCACATGTTTCTATACAAACTCAACAAAAAATTACTATTTAAATTCTTCCTAGGATGGAAGCAAAAATGTTTGGAAATGAAACAAATTTCAGATAAGGTGATCTTGAATTAAGATTTCCTATTTCTAGTGGTGGATGGTTATAAGATAAAATCAGCTATTTAAAATGATCACATGAAAAATTTTATTTTAATTTATTCAATGCTTAAATTATTTTAGAGTTTTTTTTAATAGTTTCCGAACCATAAACTAACAGTTATTAAAATATAGTCCTTTTAGAAATGCCAAAAGCTGATGAATGAGTTAAAATGATATTTACTATATTATCATTTTAAGTGGCGGAGTTCATAACCAAACACTGATAACAAACAACATTTTAGATTTAACAAATGTATTCGACAGCTATAGTGAATATTTTGTGGCCCGAAATTTCTAGTCGCAAAACAGGACAGAAATTTTGATTTTTAACCTTTTGACACTTATTTATTAATATCGGCTTTTATAGTTATTAATTTTTTTAGTTAAGTGATATAAAGCGTTTTTTAAAATCTGAGTTATGATGATAAATTGAATTAGTATTAAGTAGGTCAATTGTTTCGGTCCATTGGTTCCTAGCCCGTGGCCCTGCTGCTTAAGTGACGGAGGAGTAGCAACCTCGTAAATATAACCAAGAGGCATCTGGCTTAGATGCAAGCACTTGATTAAAAAACTTTTTTCCTAGAATACAGAACACAAGGGCGGTGCCAAAAGCAGCCCTCCCTTAACTTCAAGGTGTTAATCACGAAAGCAGAAGGAAGTTGAGTGCCAACATGGACATACGCAATATCATCCGAAGGCGACGACACTCCCGCTAAGAAAGAATAAATGTACAGTTTTTTTCAGTTGTTTTTATTTGTTCATATGGTTTAACTCTTATATTACCCTTTGAGAGGCGGCAGGATATACAGCTTCACAAATCTTCCACAGCGCTGCGCTCTGGTTGCAAAATCTAGATTTGTAATACTTTGGCGCTGTGCGTTTAAGAATAAATCTTTTGATAAATGGTGCTAGTTTTTTTAAGAACTTTGCAAACAAGGGGAATTCCAAATTTTCAACGATCTTCTAGCTTCGCAGGCAACCTATATTTTGCTAATAAAATATTCGGGTTCAAAGTTTTAAAAATCTACATAGTGTTAAACCTGTTTAACTGGTTCTATGATTTACAATAAGAAATCTACAATAAGGTAGTCATATCCGTAAATAAATAAGGCAGACGACTTTTCGAGACTATTTTACTCTGACTATTGAACAGAATGACGTCGATAGGTATATAAGAAATTGACATAATTAAATGCACCGCGACGAACCAAATAAAGCGAATATTCATCTATAAGTGTCTCGAGATGCAAATCATGATAATTATGCGGGTTCAGCAAATAAGAATTCTGATTGCCAGAAATAATGACATTTCTATAAAGCGGAAGGAATCAAAGCATGAATGGAAAGAATTCCGCTAAGACATATCCTTGGAATCTCCAACATACGGTAAAAAATAACAAATGTTCGTATTTTGAAGCATTGTAGACTAATGCCATCTGCGACAAAATAGACTACTCCACCCTCTTGAATGTACACACGTTTCGTTTGTCTATTCATGTCACACGTCGGATTGAAGATGTAAGAAGCCAAGAACAGCGAGAATCTCTCAAGAACAGCGAGAAATCCTGAGAACCATTTTTTGGAAAGTCCAATTTAGTATCATGTAAATCAACGACCTTGAGATAGGTAAGGTCAGGAGTGCGAATGTGCTCTTTAGTTGATCAATCTCAATTCGCTGAGTTTCAGGGGCATTTTAAAGCTTAAAAATAAGCTCGTTTTAACCCTTAATAGTGTCACTCAATCTCCGAAAATATAGTGGCCTTTTACATATCTATGTATGTTCAGAAACTTTTTTACGCTATTTACAAATTCCGACTTTAGTATATCATGATAGCTGTACATCGCAGATATTTTGATTGACTCCCCGTTGTAAGTTTAACGACTTAACTTACAACACTCAGTCTATCAACTACTTTTATTTCTGTAATATCATATGCGTTATGCTTTATCTACATTATTACTCTATCTGCTTTGTTTATTTTAATTTCATTGTGATAACTTTTAAGCCTATAGTTGATAGAATCGAGAGTGTTGCAAGTTCTAAATTTTATAACACATGGTTTACTTACTAAATACTCAATGTAAGGTTCTAATTTTTCAAAATCCGCATTAGCACTTCTTATGTTTACACACAAAATTAAATTCTTTTTCTTTATTGTGGGCTTTTTAAGCTTCTGAATATCATCTATTTTACATTCAAACTTTCTTATCTTTTAAAAATTACAGTTTTGATCCATTTTTATTTATTTCTTGCTTCTTAGAATATTTGCTAAATGTATGTCACTGAAGTGCAGTGAACTTCAAGACATTCCAGACCTTTTTATTACGATTCCTTTATCTACTGTTTTCCTTTTATGTCGATATATCTTGATAGTGTTGGTACAACGTTATAATCGGTAAGGTCGAAGTACTTTCTTATCTTGTAGAATTTCGCATTCGTCGCTGTCTGTCGACCCATGGCCTATGTTAAACTTTGTGTTACATTTGCTATTACTAAAGGCACAATTCAGACATTCAATTTTATTATTCTGATACTCTTTTGTTTTAAGATCCCTAGCATACGTAAGGCACAGTTATTTCTACATTTAGTGCCATTGTGGATAAATCTCCCACAATTAAAACAAGACCTGACATTAGGATAATCATATTTATATATTTATTATCGATTTGATCGATAATAAATAAATTCATTTATATGGTGGCGCAATTGTGAGAAGCGCCGGTTTGTCGCTCTCACTTTATCAAGTGATTAACTGAATATTTTTTTCGAATTATTCGCACACACCTGTCCGGGATTACTCGTCTTATTGTCGCCTGTCTGTGAACCTTAAAAGTTGCGAGGGTGAATAGAGGACGGCAGTCTGACGGTTGATTCTCTCTGAGGTAACCTCTCTGGCCGCATGGCCGCGCTCCACTGTACGCGCGACAAGCTGATGCCCGATACCGCCTCGTCGTTGCTCCAGTAATTTCGGTGCGCGAGAGACTCGGACTGGAGTCATTTCTCGATCGCGTCCTGTCTGAGAAATTGACTTTCCCGTTGAGTGCGTGTTTTGGTGTGGTGTTGCTGCTGCTGGGCGGATGCGGTCCGATTCGAGTGCTGCTGTGCCCCGTGTCCAGTCCGGCTTGAGCGAGTCTGACTCGGGAGCATCATCTAGGGCCCCCTCGCCGTCTGTTACGGGCTATCCCCAGAAAGTCAGCACTATTGGGGAAATCACGAAGCTGTCAGCGTGGCTAAAACGTGAGTTGCAGGCTGTCTCAGCTAGTGTCGAGGGCACCAACACTTCCCTGAAGGCTACTAATGCCACCCAGAGCACACTGGAGGCGAGGCTGCCTCCTTTGACACCAGGATTGCGAACAACTCCAGAGACATCGATGAGGTGAAGGCTAGGCTGGACAGCCTCTCGTCCCAGCTGGGTTCATCTTCCAGTGCACTTGGCGCAGGCTCGGCTGCTGATACTGCTGGTGCCTCATGAAACTGCTACTCTCGTGAAATTGTAGAGGGTGATGCTAGGTCTAATCTTGGGGTTTCCTCTACGCTGAACCGACTTAGGAGAGTCTGGAACGCGTTGCCTAGCAGTCTTAAAACATCTTCCTCAGTTGATGAGTTTAAAACTAGGGCTTTTCCATTTGTCACGAGCTTCTCCTGCTCGTCGTAGCTCTCCAACTCTTCTATGCTTATTCTTGTTTTCATCTTCCCTATCAGACTGCCAACGTACCAAGTAACTGCGTTCTACTTTTTACTTGAAAGTTACAATTTTACTACTATTATTATCAGTGCTGCGGAGAGCGTTCATGATCGGCTGCGCCTTAATTGCGCCACCTTGCGTACTTTTGTTTTTTACCCTTGTACTTTTTGCCCGTTTAATAATATAAATAAATAAATTTGACAGGCTTCTCAACCCTTTGCATAACATAAGATAACAATTCATGTACATGGAATACGAATAAAACTTAAAAATATAAGGTTAGTAAGCTGAGGAGATCTCTCATACGGCTAATTTAAAATTTAGGAGCGATAATTTGTTCAGGACCATATGAGGGAGCAGATTCCACTGCCTCGTCATACGGTTAACTAACATCTTCCCCACGTATACACCATGTTCTCGGGCATGTTCTCTCAGACCGTCATTCATGCCATAAACTTATAAAATGTTTGCTCGGCGTTCACTCATAAAACCTCTCGCTGTGACCGTTCGCTTTATGGGTTTAATCCGTCGCACGCTCTAATCCTCATGCTCACAACTGTCCCTCGCATATCCCTTGCAGGCTCTCTCTCTTTCTGTACGTGCATCTACTCCTTCTATATTAATCACGTATTAGAATGAGAGAAAGTACCTATAGCGCCTAAGTGAGTGATTTAGCGATCTTGACAAGAACTTGTCTGCAGGTAGCTGCAATCAATCAATCCTCGTACATTTTGAATGTGAGCATACAATGCAGCAAGCTAATCGTTTGAAACCGACAAGTATCCGCAATTCGACTGTACTCGTGGCAGAAAATATGCAATGGTCTTGCTAACTTTTAAGCCACATACCTCAGAAATGTGTGTTGAACCAATTCAATTTTGTCGATGAGTTAGTATGAGGACGATAAATCTGAGGGACATATAGCAAGTTGGAAAATACTAGAGATTGATAGAGATGAATTATAATGACACGATTTCTAAACTCGACTGTGAAACGCTTTACAAAACCGAGCATTTTGAAGGAACTAGACACGATCAAGACGATATGTTGTTCGAGAATAAGAGCCAAATCAAAGGTGATACCCCAGTCTTTTACACTTGATACTTTAAGAAGCGTATGTACCTTACAAATTTGATATGAAACAAAAAATCGTTTGTTTGTTTCTTATATGTTGACAAATGTCAGCGGACATCCTAATATTACTTTCTGTAGTTCAGTTCTACATTCGTGTAGGGGTTACAAATAAAGCATTTTTTTTTTTAATTACACAAACATCTGATAGTTTTCTCTTTAGCAGTCATATTTTGTAATAATATAGTAAGTGTTATAATCTTGATTCTGTACCAAAACGGCACTCATCACGCCACCTACTGGCTGATGGTGATTACGTGCAGCGGGATCTCAAACGAACGTGAGCGTGCCGCGCATGCCTTGAGCCTGTACTAAGCGCCGACTATACTGTATACTCTTCTCCAAGTAGAGACTATGCTGTTCTCTACTCTATATTCTCTCTTGATGATCAGACTTCAATGCGAGCAGACGTGCCGCCGACTATGGCATTGACACTCTATCAATAAACCTATTATTTGTTTAACCACCAAACCTCAGCGTCAATTATTAACCACAAAATCAAACATATGTGTTCTACTGATATTTTCTTTGTTTGAACAATCAATAATTAGTTAATCTTTCTTCTTGAAAACTCTCTTCATCCGTATTGTTTTATCTTTCATTGAATAGTGCTACACTATTTGATTCAACTTTTCAATTCTCTGATTAGAAGATTATAGTAAAAAAGAATGCAGAAACATGAAGAATAAAGCAAGGTACACGTTTTGGTTAAATGTAATTTTTGTCACTAGAAATAACTTCTGCAAAAAATTTAGTTCTAGCAGCAGGCATATCGTTCATCAGTTTTTCTAATAGTTCTCTTAGTAGATTTTTTTTTCAAGTTCCTTGTTTAATTCTCTTAGTGTTGTATCACGTTGCATGCTATCATCTAGAATTTCATCCTCATTTCGCTGAGTTGATTACCCAATTCTTTTTTTGAATACTTGACTTATTAAAAGTTTTGCCGCTTGCTTTTTAGATTAGGTCTAGATCCCCATGTTCCAAACAGATTCCTAGCACTTCACTTAACTTTATACCTTTAGTTTTTTTAAATTCTTTAGTATGATACATATTAAGCACACTACGGTTTTAACTTTTTGCTCTGGATGACATTTGTAAAATGATGACATTTGCTTTTGAAGAAGCGGCAAGCCTTTACTCTTGTTTGAATCTTTTTTTATACTTTTCACATAGCATCGATACTATGAGCACTAAAATGCTCTTATTGCTTCGAAAAAGTTATAAGACTTGATTTTTAGAAACTGCCTTTTCATATCGACATAAATATTTTTATGGTACAATGCATACTATTTCTGTTAATGAAAGAAATTGAGGAGGAAGAGTACACTAGCAAATAGTAGTATATGCTTTGGGTTCATTGTAAGGGTATACATAATTATTTATACAAGTATTGTTTTCATTATAAAAAATAGTTTCTTAGCTATGAATATTGATAAGTTATTAAATCAAATCGTTAAAAAATGCCCCATAAGGATGTAGATTACCTCGATTGATATTTCCAATTTTCTGATGGCAGTTGGCGAATTATAACAAACGTATTCGTAAGTACAACTTTCCAATTATAACTATATACTAGCTTGCTACGATAGACATACGATAGTACATTATGCAACAAGGGTCGAAAGTAGCAGATTTTTCCCGCTGGAGGGCAGTAAGCACCCGAGGGAAAAATCTTCTCGCGAGGGCAGTAATCACCAGCGGAAAAAATGTACTTTCGTCCCGTGTTGCATATAGTACTTTATTCCACTCTCGACTGAAATGGCTACTATTTGTCTCTGAAAATCTTTTGCTCCGCAAATTTTACTTTTGCCTCCCTGATTTTACTTTTGCCCCGCTAATTTTACTTTTGCCCCGCTGATTTTACTTTTGCCCTGCAAACAGGTTCACGGGAAAAATATGCTACTTTTGCCCCAATTTTCGGCGCAAAAACTGGCTATTTCGGTCGGGTGTGGAATAAAATGTTTTATTTACGTTAATATTGAAAAACACAATTCTGCGCTGTGAAAAAATAAAGTAAATTGCAGAGATTTTGCGATATCTTAGAAGCATATACCCTAAGGGCTTCAGATGAAGAACTGATTAAGTACTCCCGCAGCTGTACTGTTCTGAGAGCAAAACTCATAAGTGATTTCAGATTCTTTGAAGCTTCTACGAAGTAAAGTTATTAGACGATTGCTATTGTTGTTACATTCGCCATCAATAGATGTAAGACCAATGGTAGCTGAATTTACAAGATGAATAGTACATTATAAATCTAGGAAGTGAAAAAGAAGGTCAGTTCATAACACGTGTCAATTACCACCCGAGCCGAAGAGTATCAAACATGTGTTATAGGGTGACCCTCTTTTCTATCTTAGTGCATAAAAGATTTTTTTACACGCGCAAAAAAGTGCCTTTTTCATGCATCTACACCGAACGACAAGCTTCTTATTTTTAAAAGTTTTGACACCGCGAAAAATCTACACAAAAAAGTCCTACACACTTCACCAAAATAAGATTGCAAATATTATGTACAGATAAAAAATGTACACAAATATTTACTGTACAAAATTTCCCTACAAGCATTTTCGATTATTTTGCCACACATGTAAACCCTACACATCATATTAACTATTGTTGCAAAAATGTATAATAATTGGTTACAGGAGTGTAGTAGATGTAGTGTAGTGTAGAGTGCACCGGTTTAGTAAAATAAAAATGCGTGTAGGGAAATTTTGCGCAGTAAATATTTGTGTAAAATTATTATCTGTACAGAATATCTGTAAAGTTATTTTAGTGTAAAGTTTACGCTGTGTCAAAATTAAAAAAAAAATACAAAATTTGAAATACTTTGACAAATTATGTGATCTAATCTTGTATAAGAAAGGGGAAAACGACGTGCTTAAATCTCACTATCGCTAGGAATATCCCCCCGCCCTCCTAGTTCCACAATATACTGTTTCTTTTTTTGATTGAATTTATTTATATAATAATCACTCACGCGTATCCATTTATTCCACCATTTTTTGCCGAACGGTGCCAGTGATAGCGTAACCTACTATTAATCTTTCCAAATAATGGGCCAATAAACTTACAAAAATAGACTTTAAATTTGTTCAGTCACTTCAGTCTTGATTAATAGGTACAATAAATACGAAAATCCATTGTGTATTATAAAAATATATCTATCTCATAAATATTGTTAAGCTTGGTCATGGTTTTGCGGATTTTTGAATTAATTATGTTTGTTTTTTTTTGTGCATAGCGATATAAATGAATATAAATAATAACAAAGGGAATAATACCGAATCGTTTAGCCTTGGGTTACCTTTAATTAGAATTTTCAGCAAATTTCCGGAATTTCTGAATAAAAAGTCATAAGTGCCTTTACAAGCACGTCATGGGTGCACCTACCCTCTGGCCACTGGACACACACTGAAACATAAAAATAATATTGATATACTATGATAAATATTCGTTTGCACAATGTTGTATATTAAAGCAACATAACACTTTTTAGTAGCTCAGTAATAAATCTTGGAAGAAATCTAGCAAGAAATTGTGCATAACACTATTAGAAAATCCTGCATCAAAATCTTGCTTGGAATCTTATAAATATTTCTGTGAACTTCCGGAAAACACGAAAGATATCTTGCAAAATAGGCAGTGGAATGAAAAAAAAATTATTTACAACTTAACCATGATAAACACTTTGCCATTAAAAACTGAACTAAAGTGAACTAATAGTATATTAAGATGCGAGTGCGTAAAGTATGTGATTTTCGCACGAGCGCATTTTGTCAAAAAAGCGAGTATGATGATTACCTACACGCACGCTACGCAACTAGGAGAAATCAAATTTCGCACACAGTGTCAAAAAGTTTTTTCTCTCCGATATTTTATTCTCGCACTTGTGTTTAAAAACTCTAATAATAGGTTAGTTGTAGTAGACTGTTCCTCAAACTTCGAGTAGGAGTCTCATGAAAGACAGTAAGGAGCAGTTCCACAACTTTGGGGTCACTGCTGCATGAATCTTTTTTCAGTGCATAATGATGCTCCAGTAATTACTATAAAACATCGTTACGATCAATTAAGTAAAAAATGCAAGTATTAACTTAATTTTTAACATCAAAGGGGAGCGCAGTACTCGGAAAAAACATTAACCCATTAAAAACCAGGCAAAACCTGGCAGAGATATCGAGAAATGAACTGTGCCATCCTTTGCATAACAAAAAAAAATACCCGTGTTTTTTCTTTTGTCGATCATAATTGTTTATAACAAATTATTTAAACAAATAACCCAAAATGTTGTAATTTTGCAAAACTGAATACGGATATCGATTCTACGGGCAAAAACACGACAAAAACCTATGTAACGTTTTTTTGTCAGAGTTCAATTTGTTAGTGTAAAATACCTATAAACAATCGTACTCTGGGAAGGGGGCATTGACCATGCCAAATACCATGCAAAATATGGCAGAGATATCAAGAAACGAACTGTGCCATCCTTTGCATAACCAAAAATAAAAGTACCCGTGTTTTTTCTTTTGTCGATTACAATTGTTTGTAACAAATTATTTAAACAAATAACCCAAAATGTCGTAATTTTGCAAAACTGAATGCGGATATCGATTCTACGGGCAAAAACACGACAAAAACCTTTGTAACGTTTTTTGTCAGAGTTCAATTTATTAGTCTAAAACAGGAACAAACTTTTCACATGTAAATCATCCTTCTCATCCGTCTTAGATGTAGACCTGCGGAATACCGTAGTGTTGCATGCTACAATTGGATGAGCTTATTTTTTTCAAAACCTTCCGTGTTAGAGATCACGTTTGAGTGGCAGGCTGACGGTGGTACATCAATTGAAAAAAAATGATCTTTCGAAACGAGACTTTAGGAATAGAACTTTTCATAAAAATAGATCACATTATTCTGTGTCGATAACGCAATTAATAATGTCGAGACGGAGAGTTAGGGATCTATCTGATTTAGTTGAGGATTCTGACATTGACGAAGATCAATATGTCGATATAGCATTTGTTCCTGCTGATCATGAAAGTTCAGATGGAGATTCGGATGTTGATCTAGAAGAAGATATAACATCTCATGATCTTCCTACAGGTTCTTACGAACATGTGAAAAGTACTTACACAAGTACTCAAAAATTGTTGGAGCCGAATCATATTTACGATTGGGAACACGATACTCTGGATAATATATCTCCTGATATCGAGGACAACTCCAATCAGTCAGCTATTTCTCCATTGTTTTTTTAAAAATTCCTTAGAATTATTCGAGATATTCTTCTCGGAATCGATGAAGAATCATGTTGTGGAATCTACTGCTGAGAAACATTTCGATTTGTCTAAAAATGATCTAGAAAGATTTATTGTAATCATAATGAACTATTTTCAATTCTAGAAAATGTCTTTATGATTATTGGTGAACAAAACTAATCCTAGAGTGTCCAATCATTACCGAACTTATGACGAGAAATAAATTTGTTACCGTCAAGAAGAATATTCGATTTTACAAACATCAAGATGAAAATCCAACTGACAAAGTTTGGAAAGTAAGAACGATGTATGACATGTTCCGTGACAATTGCATGCAATTCGGTTTCTTCGACTATAACCTATCGGTAGATGAGGTAATGGTGAAATATTTCGTTAGATTTGGTATCAAGCAGTGTATCAGGAATAAGCCTATTAGGTTTGGAATAAAGATGTGGGCACTTTGTTCTTCTGATGGATACATCTATGACATTGATATTTACACAGGTAAATCAGGGAATAACACACAAAATATTTTAGCTTCTGTTGGATTGGGTTCAAGAGTAGTAATACAATTACTTTCTACTTTGTTAGAAGGAACCGAAAAAGAAGATTTGACGTGTACTTCGACAACTTTTTCTCTAATCCAGACCTAATGATACATTTGAAGAAGAATGGTTTATCATCAACAGGCACTGTCCGGCAGAATTGCGTGAAAGAGAAGGTCGAACTGCCAGAAAAAGCTGAAAGAGGAACCACTATTTCTAAGCATGAAGCAAATTCAGGGTTGAATTTCATTACGGTAATGGATTCCAAACCCGTATCGATTCTCTCAACTAAATATGGGGATGAAACGAAAGTGGCAATGCAAAGATGGCAGGAATCGTCGAAAAATTCCATTCTTTTCCCTCATTCTTTTTTCATGTACAATCAACATATGGGTGGTGTCGATCTCTACGATCAACACTGTAATGCTCTGATGCCTTCGATAAGAGGTAAAAAATGGACATGGTGTCTTTTTATGCGACTTATTCAAGCATCTTTAGCGAACGCTACGGTGATTTACAATAAACTCCATCCGGATGAAAAGAAAGGTTCCAAAGATATTGTTCAAGAAGTTTGTGAATATTACATTCAGAAACTATCATCAGTACGTATTCCCAGGGAAAAGAGGAAGCCTGAAAATTCTTCAGAACACATCCTGAAACAAGGAAGTATGAAAAAATGCGGGATAGGTACGTGTTCGACGAGAACTGAATGGTTCTGTACGAAATGTTGCAAACCTATTTGCAGAAAACACAAAGAAGATCACGGCAATGAGTCATACTTGGGTTCATAACTCGGAAACTTATTGAAACTTTTACTACTTTGCGCACGATTGTTTATCCTTATTTTACACTAACAAATTGAACTCTGACAAAAAAACGTTACATAAGTTTTTGTCGTGTTTTTGCCCGTACAATCAATATCCGCATTCAGTTTTGCAAAATTACAACATTTTTAAATTACAACAGTTCGTTTCTCGATATCTCTGCCAGGTTTTGCCTGGTTTTTAATGGGTTAAATACGACTTCGGGCAATGTCAACTTACATACTTTAACATAGGTACTTAAAGTTTTTTTTTTCTGTGCTAGTTTGTCAGATTTAATGAAAATATAGCCGTCAGCATTAAGCGCTGCAAATTTTCTTCTCGCTCTTTTTAGGCACCACCTCGACACCGAAGTGCCTTATAGTCTCGTCAATGAAAAATGTGTGAAATGCGATATCTCACGCAATTTTCGACCGATCGGGCTAAAATTTTGAGAGGAGTCTCCTCTCACACAAACCTAAAAACCACTGCTAATTCTTTGGCACTTAGCTTGCTCCAACAAAATTTATAGTTTCAATAAATAAAATATTGTTTAAATATACAGTATATTAATGATTTTTAAAATACTTTCAATCTTAATTAATTTACTGAAAGAGCACCCGTCACAATATCAAATCATATAATTTTCATGAAAAATTTTAAAGCTCAATTTTTTAAATAGCATAGGTTCCTCATAACCTCATAAAATCATGAATTTTCTTAAAACATTCTGGACTTCAGTTATAAGGTTTAACAAAAATAGTAATTTTCACTTATACAGGGTATACAGGGTGAGAAACAAAGTATTTGAATCTTAATACCTCTTAAACTAATTAGTTTCATAAGCTGCAAAAAAAAACTTAGTCTAAGTAAGCAAAAGATTTTCGACGATCAAAGCTCACCCCATTTATGGAACAAAATTGTGTCCACTTTTCACGAAAATCGTTTGTTTTTGTGATACGATTGACACAAGTCAGGGGTGAAAAAACGTTGTCCAAACATTTTATTCTCCTTTAGAATAATTGTTACCGAAAATTAAAATAATTTTCATCCGGCATTTTTTTTTACCTTTTCACCCCCGCACCCCTATTTCCACCCTTAAAATGGGGGATGATCGCAGCACGGTTATCGAGTTTGAATGGACACGAAAACCACTTGCGAATTTTTTCACCGTTTTTATAAAATTTTTTTAAAGCCTCGTTTTATAATGTTCACCCCCCTCCCCCAACATAAGGGATGATGATCAAGTGGATCTAGCTGTAGCTAGCTGCAAAATTTGCTTATCGCGCACCGTTCTAAAGTGTGATAGAATCACTTTTCAAGATTCTATCTCGCAAAAGAAACAATGAGATTGCCGGAGAACAGCACGTAAAAAGAGCCCCGTTACTTACGGCGCGTATGAGCAGCCCCCCCGCGCTTGAACACTATCAATTCCTGCCTAATCGAATACTTTAAAGTTGTCTGGGATGTCTACTTATTGACTCGCGCGCTGAATTGTCTGGTTTTTAAACTAGCTCTGTAAGTAACTGTAAGTAACTGTAAGTAACTGCTTTTAAAGTAGCTGCTTCTTGCTACTCGTAAAAGGGATCTGGTTGTTGGGCGATTTTCTCGACTACTTGCTTTCTGACACGCTTTCTGGAGTATCTGCTCTCTGACGCTTTTTCTGGAGCAGCTGCTTTCTGGAGTAGCTGCTTTCCAAGACTTTTTCTGGAGTAGCTGCTCCTGAAGAAATTTTCTGGAGTAGCTGCTTACCGAAGCGATTTTCTGGAGTAGCTGCATTCTGAGACTTTGTCTGGACTAGCTGCTTCTCGTTCTCGACCGTCGATATAGAAATAAATTGCTTCACTCGGATCATTGCCAAAGAAATCGTAAAACTTGATTTTACTGTTACAAATATTTCTACCGAAGTCGAGGAATCGTAAATATATTACATCTCTTGCAAAAAATTAGAACATAAATCATACACTCGATCATAATTTTTCAAAGTTAGTGGATGATTAAGTTATTATTTGTAAGAGGAGGAGGTGACGGTCCAAGGAGCGTTTCATATATACTACATAGTGGCCTTCGTCTAGCAACAGTTTTACTTGGCTTTCGCCTTGTGTTTTCCTTTTTTCTCTTTGTCATTTTTAACCTTCTTAAAAATGGTCCTTTCATAGATGTTTACTGCACACCAACCATCCTCCGATATCAGCATAGCCGTCATCATTGACGCAGGTGTCACTCTAATCTGAAGGTAACACTCGAGTTCTTCTTGTTCCATTTCGTATCGTGAACAGTCACAGAAGATATGCTCTGCATCTTCATTTGCTTCCAGACATACTGGACTATTCAAGTTGTCCTCTATCTTGGAGCGGTGTAAAAAACTGCGTAAGGTAGTAATTCACTTCCCCGTGTTGTCTTTTGGTCCAGTAAACAATTCTTGGTATGAGCCAGTGCGCCCATCGCCCCTTTTCCCATCGTCTTTGCCACTCAGCTAGGGTTTGTTTCTTCGCGGATTTCCAAACTTTCTTTTGAGTATTTGTCACCACACCGGCTTTCTTCGTATATATTCTTTCTTTCTATTGCTAGCAGGTTAATAGGCGAAATAACGCACACTGCATCTTCTGATACTGTTCGGTAGGCAGGAGCGACCCGCAATGCACTTCTTCTATAAACTGTTAACAGCTTTCGTGCGTAGGACTTCACCAACATGGCGTTTGCCCATATTGGGGCACCGTAGAACTTAAGCTAGTTCACCGACTGTAGTGGTGCTCAATTAGAGTTTTTATTGGAAAATTCCTTTTTTAGGATATTATAGTGCTATCTAATGTCAAAACCTTACAATTCATAGTATCAAACATTAGAATAGTGATATAAATTGTTTAGAGTATAAAATACTCTCAAAACTTGTAAGAGAGAGGTTAACTGTGCACCTATATAGATATACTGATAGCATGGGATGACAACTTTGAATTCTTGTCTTCAAAATATCTTAAAAAAAGCCTCGTTTGCCCTATTTAACTTTTTCTCTATGAGATACATTGCTATTTTACACCATAAGCTAGTTTTTTTAAAAATATTCTAAGAAAACTCGCTTCACTATTCAACTAAACGTCCTCAAAATTCGGACTCGGTATAAACTTCCCATGTTAAAATACAAAATTTGAAGGTTCAATATCTCTAAAAATAATGTTGCTTGGGGGGTAAAAAAATACCACGCTGTAGAGAACACTTAATTGAACATGTAAACAGAGTTTGAGCGCTATCCTAAGAAAATAAATATTCCGGTGAACTATCTTAATTGATGTAGTTACACTGGCTAGGAGTAACCATCGACTCTGCGTTGGTCCACCTACATTTATCATTAGTCGCGATAGTGTAGCACCGGCTTTTGCTGCATTATTGCTCACCCTCGCGAGATGCTGCTTAACTGCTTAATCGTTAGTCTGGGGTCCACGGTGATTCCCAGGTACTTAATGGTCAGCTGAGAGTGTGTCGGCTTTCGTGTCCGTCCACTGTCAGTGTTTTTGTCTCTAATTTCGTTCTACTAGATATAAGGATACCCTCCGTTTAATGGCTAGCAAGCTCAAGTCCAGTCTGCTTTAGCCAAACGTAGATTATATCTACTGACTCGTTAGCGCCTTGTGTCACCTCTTTGTTTTGCTTTGCTACTACCACTACTGCAATGACATCTGCGAATCCTACAATTGTTGCCCCTTCGGGTAGTCTAGCCTAAGTAATCCGTCGTACATCATGTTCCACAATGATGGGCCAAGCACTGACTCTTAAGGGACCCCTCCGGTTACTTTATAGCTTTTCGTGCCGTTCTCTGTGTCATACAATAGCGTTCTATTCTTAGGTAGTCAGACATAATCCTTCTTATATATTGATATTCTGCTAGTCCACCTGGTTCTTTAATGATTTAGTCTATTCAAACGCCGATTATGCGCTTTAAAATCTATGTGTTTGTGTGTGCGTACATGCTTCTACTCAGTGGATGTTAATCTACCAAGTCTCATTTTCTTTGCTTTGCTGAAAACAGTCCGTTTTTAGGCACTCGCCCCGTATAAAGAGTTTCGAAGAAACCTCTTATACCCAAGGCGAAAGTCTATCGAATTTGAACAAAATTGTTTTTATTTTCCAATTCTTACTCTGCCATTTAAAAAAATTCTTTTTAAAAAGTATTCTGGCTATTTTGTAGAAAATTTAAATTTTAAACAAATTGACAATATTCAAATATTCTAAATACTCAATTAAAAAAAGTTTTGATAGTAACGAAGCCTAATTCACCAAAAATTAGGATTCCTTCTATGCGCAAAGACCTAATGTTCATAAGAAGTGACCTTATATTACACATCATACTTGCTCAAACAAACTTTCTTCAGTCAAACTCACTATGTATATCAAATATACAGGGTGAGTCATTTTAATCTTTAATCTCAATTATCTCGTTGGCAAAGCATGCCAGCGAAAAAAGTTTCGGGTAAAAGTTTTAGGATTTTTCCCTGGCTATCTGATGATGACCTTGACAATGTCATTGAGCGTGACCTTCAAGGTCATTTGAAGGTCAATTCGATTTTTTCAAATAGAAACCCCTACTTTTGGCACCAGAAATGGAAAGAGCGGGAAATTTTACGTTTGAATATGACCTTGCCTTGACCTTGAATTCAATGGTCAAGGTCATTGGTCATGCCGATAACAGTACAACTGGTTAGCTGAACTCGAATGCATTCAAGGAGAAAATGTTACCCACAAAAGTTTTCAGTTTTCTCCCCGGCTGACGAATGGTCATCTTGACCCTGTCGTTAAACAGGATCTTCAAGGGCATTTCAAGGTCAAGTTGATTTTTTGAAATGGAAACCCCTACTTTTAGCCCCATAAATGAAAAGAGAGTGACATGCGTTCAAAAATGAAAAAATTTTCAATATTTCCAGAAATGTTCAATATTTTCTAAAATTTTCAGTTTTCAAAAATTTTCAAAGTCATTCCATTATTTTGTATTAGTGTCAATTTTCAAAATTCTTGATGTAGTTAAGTCATTCCATTATTTTGTATTAGTGTCAATTTTTGAGAGTGAACTACTCTTAACAGTTATGTAGATAGCAAATTAGTGCAGAAAAGCTTAATCGTGTTTTTTACTTCTTGTAAATCGATAATTATTATTGAAAAAAATCTGTTTCCCTGTTTACTGGTCTGTAACAAATTATTTTGATTTTGATCATGGCTGATTATGGTCCCAACGAAATCGTTGATATGATCATGATTTTGGGAGACAGTCGAAATAATTATGCAGCAGCTGCCAGACTTTATGCTGAACGCTATCCCAATAGGAGACACCCAAGTAATGTTACTATTCAAACCTTAACTCAGAGAGCTCGAAATGGAGCTTTTGTTCGTCAACGCCGTCATCATGAATACGACGAAAACGATCCTCGTGTTATTACCATTCTAGCGATTATTCATCTTGATCCTCACATTAGTACTCGACAAATAGAAAGAGAAATAGGTATACCTCAATCAACAGCATCCCGAATATTGAGAGCGAGAAGATATCATCCTTATCACATAACATTAACACAACAGTTAACTCCAAATGATATAATTTTGCGAGTACGTTTTTGTCGATGGGCAATACGAATGATTCAACAAGATCAAGACTTTTTCAGGCACGTTCTTTTTTCAGATGAATCAACATTCAGAAACACTGGAGAATTGAATAGACATAATTGCCATTATTGGTCAGATGAAAATCCTCATTGGTTCAGGCCCATAGACAATCAACACCGCTGGAATGTTATGGTCTGGTGTGGAATCATCAATGGCTATTTGATTGGTCCTTATTTCTTTGAAGAGAACGTGAATGGGGTAAACTTTTTGAGATTACTTCCAGACATTTTACCTGAATTACTAGAAAATGTAGACCTAGCCACAAGGCTAAGAATGTGGATCCAATTAGATGGAGCACCACCACATTATGCACGCATTGTTCGTGATTATTTAAACACCCGCTACAATGGCAGGTGGATTGGGCGAGGTGGCCCAGTTGCCTGGCCCCCTCGTTCACCTGATTTAACCCCTCCCGATTTTTACTTATGGGGATATCTTAAGAATGTTGTTTATGCTCAACGGCCAACAACGCGAGATAATATGATCGAACGCATTCGTACAGCTTGTGCAGCAATCCCTCGAGATGTTCTACTTAGAACCATAAGACAATTCAGAGCTCGACTTGATCTTTGCATCCAACAAAACGGCGGTAATTTCGAACAATTAATCAATGGTTAACTCCAGTTAACATTCCATAAAAATACCAAAAAAATAACAAAAAGGGAAAAAACAAAAAAAAACAAATAAAAAAAATACAAAAAAAAATAAAACAAAAAACAAAAAATGGGATGCTAAATCCTTTTGACAACCTCCTGGATGGTGCATCCTGGGTTCGGCTGATGTCAAAGGTAATTTCCGCACAAAAGATGATTTGTTTCTAAAATCACATGTTCGAACGTAAAATTTCCCGCTCTTTCCATTTCTGGTGCCAAAAGTAGGGGTTTCTATTTGAAAAAATCGACTTGACCTTCAAATGACCTTGAAGGTCATGCTCAATGACATTGTCAAGGTCATCATCAGATAGCCAGGGAAAAATCCTAAAACTTTTACCCGAAACTTTTTTCGCTGGCATGCTTTGCCAACGAGATAATTGAGATTAAAGATTAAAATGACACCCTGTATAATATTCTACATGATCACCATGTATATGGATCTTTAGACATACTTTTGTAGAATAGAGGTAGAAACTGACATAACTTGGTAAACTTTTTACTCTTACGTGATCCGAACACTTGAACTTACAGTATAGCGTCATAGTTTATATATTTATTTTTCTAAAGGCCTACTTTTTTCTTCTCCTACTTCCTTTTACCTCTTTTTTTACTAAACCTTCTTTTTCCTCTGTGTTCGTGAATTTTGTAATCCTTTTACATTTTTATCACTCATTTTTCTAAAGCATTTGCATTATCACAATATATTATTGCAGGGCCCGTATCCTGTAAGCCTGTAGACGGTTGTGGCTTATCATTGTCGACCACAAAATTTGTGCTACTCTGCAAATCAAATCCACCTTAAAATTTTGTGGTACGACACAACACGTCTGTGGCTGACAGCAGCAAGTCACTTATATTGCTTTCATCACCATTTATATATCTTCCTATATAATATAGTTACTTTGGCTATACTCCCCCCCCCCCACCTCCCCCCACAAAATAACGTAAAAATCGTTTATTTTTATGTTATTTTCAAACATTTGCATGCTCTCCCCCACACAGAAATTACACGAATTTGGTATGATAAACTTACTCAAAATGCACTGTTAGTTTATTTTCAGTAAAATCTTCTGCAGAAAAAATGTTTGTATTTATTCCATATATCATTACCTTAAATATTTTCTGAAAGTAAAAACCATGTAGAAAACTGTCTTAACTGAATTGGTAACATAACAGTCCTTGCTCTTGAGAATCATGTTCTAATAAACCCATCACAATAGCAGTGTCTTTGTATGTACTGTAATTTATGTCTTTCGTGATCTTAAAGTGAAACTACATTTAATATACCAATTGTAACATTTTTCTTTACATTTTTTCTCTTTTGCCATATTTTTTTTTTTTTGTCTTATTAAATGTATATAATGTTCTGGAATATTTACGTACTTTAAAGATTTTGCAAAATCATCAATTTTATTTAATTCAAACCAAGCTGTTAATGGTGTTTGCCGACTGTTTATTGCACTTTTAATTTTAGTCATTTCAAATATGTTATAATTTTTGTGTTTTTCATATACAGACATATTGTTAACTCTATGACTTCTAATACAGATCAGAAATTTTTGAAATCGCCAAACTGCTTGCATTGGATTAAGATATCTACCATTAACATAAATTGTAATTTTGTCAAGTTTTTCTCGATTACAATCACCATTTTGACATTTTTGAATTTTGACAAATGCTCTGTCACTACCTTTGTGAATATACTTATAGATATATTTTATACTCTAAATAGATGCACAAAATTTAACATTTAAGTGGCATTTGTATGTCATTAACAACAATTTATTATATGGTACAACCATTAAATTATCAACTGGAATTTCTTCTTTATTTTTAGTTCTATAAACATGATTTTCAAAACTATTGTCTGTTCTTTAATAATAAGGACAATCATCTTGTTTTATTATTGTTACATTAGCAAAAGGTTTTAGAAATCGTTTATTGCATTCATATTTAGGATTCTTAAGACACGGACTTTTTCCATCGTGAGGTCCATGAAGCATATGTTATGAAGCATAGCATATGAATAATTAATTTCTTAGGTTTTTCATTATTTGAAATTATTTCAGCGGATATAAATTTATCAATACGTTCTGTGGTTATTAATGTGTTGTCAGGATGTAATGTTATTAAAATATGTGCACGTGGTGAACCTCTTTTTTGAAATTCAATTGTATATAAGCTAATATTTACAAAAAATTTGTTGTCCGTTATATCATTCATAATTGATTGTAATTTTGTGTGAAATAGTCCAACGGTGATATTCGGTATATCATTTGGAGTTGTTTTTTTTTTTGGAAATTTTCTCAAAATTTCATCATTACCACGACGGTCTGCTCACGTTCAAACTTATGCGTAAATTTATAATTTGTCCGTCGATCTCTGACCTTTTCTCTGTTATAACACTTATTTTATAATCTGCGTAATCACAGACCTATACATGACCTATACAGCACCTGGCGCACTCGAACTTTGTGCTCTTTTCGACCTTACCTAGATTAAAGCGCGCATGGAATCTTCTCCCGCAACGTATCACTGTCATCGAGCAGTTATCCGAATTTAAATCTAACCTCAAATCATTCATGTCAGCATTTAGTTAGTAAACTCTGTTATAATATTGTTCGTTATCTTTTATACATGTAAATGAACCTAAATTTGTACATTTTTGTAAGGGCATTTATGCCCGTTAATATAATAATAAATAAATAAATAAATAAAATTAATTTTAATTTTTTCTATTTTGGATTGCACGTTACGGTTATAAGTAAATCTGGTCTTCCACATTTTCTCATTATAGTCATTGAATCCTGATAATGTTGTTGCATATATCTAGGACCTCCGATGTTTGTTGATAGTAGTATATAGAAATTTATATTTTTTTTTTCAAAATTATTAAAAATATTTGAAGAACTATTGACGACTGCATCTAACAAACCTTAATAACATTCTATTCCTATTTCTTTTTGATTATTTCTTAAAAAGTTTAAGTGATTGATTTCTATCATTGCATAAATGTGTATAAAAAATTTTTAAAACATTGTCCTGCATACAACAAAGAACAACAAATTTTTTTATTTGGTCTAAGCAAGTCTATATGAATAATCCCATATAGACCCCAACAGATTCGCTAGATTCAATAATATTGTTGAAAGATTATAAAACCTTGCCAAGCTTTTGGAGCAATATTGCTGTGGGCAGCTATGTCCGTTCTACCATTGCAAGTTCACCTGGTCTGGGCCGGCTCGTATACAGCACCCGATATCGTTAGAACATTGTCTCAAGGTTGCATAACTAGATACCGCAATATTACACAATGGCATAATAATCTTGATCCGACTATTGGAAAACATTGCTACCAGATTAAACAATATTATATAAGTATTTAAAAATTTTCTCATTGGTATAAATATTTTTTTTATAAATGCAAAATTATTTTAGATAATTTAACAATATTTATTAAATATTGAACTATCTAGTGAGAATGTCGTCTAATAGTCGGAGTAACATTATAATGCCCCTATGCAATGTTGCCAAATTTTGTATTGCAATCTTGAGACAATATTGGGTGCTGTAGACAGGCCGGCCCAGACCAGGCGAACTTACAATGGTAGAATGGACATAGCGGTCCACAGCAATATTGCTCTAAAAGCTTAGTTCGGTTTTATACTCTTTCAACAATATTATTAAACCCAGCGAATCTGTGAACGCAACATTTAAGCAATATTGCTGAAAGGTTGGGGTCTATATGGGATATTGCAAAAGTGTAAGATTTTCTGTAACACGTGCATGATGATTCTTAAAGTAATTAGTACTCCATCACAAATCACCTAGCGGAAACGATATTGCGAAAACCATAGGATTGACGAATTGCGATAATTTATTTAAATATGTATTTTGTGGGTGATTTTCTGGTAATTCTTTAGGGTATATACAGAAGATCGTAATTTTCTGTAAAACCTGAATCTGTAACAATAATTGCACAATACACGGCGGTGACTGGTTTGTCATACACATGTTTTTCTTTTCCGTCTTCTCGTAACAAGCTATTTTGTAATTCGGGAGATTTTAAATATTTGAAATTTGGTGGAAATGTTTATAATTTTTTGGTATGGGATTATTTTTTAAAATATTCGTCAGAGTTTCGATGTATGATTTCACCAATTTTTTATTTCCATCAGAAAATAATCTTTGTTTAACAGCTTCCTGATAATCATGTACATAAAAATCATTCAAGGGCGGTGTCCAGGTGTACAAGGTTGCCAGTGACGAGGTCTAGGCATCGCACTCTGTGGTGTTTCGTGTCTAGCTGTATAAATCATTCGAAGAAGGAGTCAAGATGAACAGGGTGGCCAAATGACGACGTCTAGATAGTTCGCCCCGTGGTTTTTGGTGTCTAGGTGTAAAAATCATTCAAGGGCGGTGTCTAGGTCTACAGGGTGGCGGATGACGAAGTCTAAGCGGTGCGCTCCGTGGTTTTTCGTGTCTAGCTGTGAAAATCATTTGAAGACGGTATCTAGGTGCACAGGGTTGCCGATGACGACATCTAGATAGTTCGCCCCGTGGTTTTTGATGTCTAGCTGTCAAAATCATTAAAGATCGATGTCCAGGTGTACAAGGTTGCCAGTGACGAGGTCTAGGCATCGCACTCTGTGGTGTTTCGTGTCTAGCTGTATAAATCATTCGAAGAAGGTGTCAAGATGAACAGGGTGGCCAAATGACGACGTCTAGATAGTTCGCCCCGTGGTATTTGGTGTCTAGGTGTAAAAATCATTCAAGGGCGGTGTCTAGGTTTACAGGGTGGCGGATGACGAGGTCTAGGCGGTGCGCTCCGTGGTTTTTCGTGTCTAGCTGTGAAAATCATTCGAAGAAGGTGTCAAGATGAACAGGGTGGCCGATGACGACGTCTAGATAGTTCGCCCCGTGGTTTTTGGTGTCTAGGTGCAAAATCATTCAAGGGTGGTTTCTAGGTGTACAAGGTTGCCAGTGACAAGGTCTAAGCGTCGCACTCCGTGGTTTTTCGTGTCTAGCTGTATAAATCATTCGTAGAAGGTGTCAAGATGAACAGGGTGGACGATGACGACATCTAGGTAGTTCGCCCCGTGGTTTTTGGTGTCTAGGTGCAAAATCATTCAAGGGCGGTGTCCAGGTGTACAAGGTTGCCAGTGACAAGGTCTAGGCGTCGCACTCCGTGGTTTTTCGTCTCTAGCTGTATAAATCATTCGAAGAAGGTGTCTAGATGAACAGGGTGGCCGATGACGACGTCTAGATAGTTCGCCCCGTGGTTTTTGGTGTCTAGGTGCAAAATCATTCAAGGGTGGTGTCTAGGTGTACAAGGTTGCCAGTGACAAGGTCTAGGCATCGCACTCTGTCGTGTTTCGTGTCTAGCTGTATAAATCATTCGAAGAAGGTGTCAAGATGAACAGGGTGGCCAATTGACGACGTCTAGATAGTTCGCCCCGTGGTTTTTGGTGTCTAGGTGTAAAAATCATTCAAGGGCGGTGTCTAGGTCTACAGGGTGGCGGATGACGAAGTCTAAGCGGTGCGCTCCGTGGTTTTTCGTGTCTAGCTGTGAAAATCATTCGAAGACGGTATCTAGGTGCACAGGGTTGCCGATGACGACATCTAGATAGTTCGCCCCGTGGTTTTTGATGTCTAGCTGTAAAAATCATTAAAGATCGATGTCCAGGTGTACAAGGTTGCCAGTGACGAGGTCTAGGCATCGCACTCTGTGGTGTTTCGTGTCTAGCTGTATAAATCATTCGAAGAAGGTGTCAAGATGAACAGGGTGGCCAAATGACGACGTCTAGATACTTCGCCCCGTGGTTTTTGGTGTCTAGGTGCAAAATCATTCAAGGGTGGTTTCTAGGTGTACAAGGTTGCCAGTGACAAGGTCTAGGCGTCGCACTCCGTGGTTTTTCGTCTCTAGCTGTATAAATCATTCGAAGAAGGTGTCTAGATGAACAGGGTGGCCGATGACGACGTCTAGATAGTTCGCCCCGTGGTTTTTGGTGTCTAGGTGCAAAATCATTCAAGGGTGGTGTCTAGGTGTACAAGGTTGCCAGTGACAAGGTCTAGGCATCGCACTCTGTCGTGTTTCGTGTCTAGCTGTATAAATCATTCGAAGAAGGTGTCAAGATGAACAGGGTGGCCAATTGACGACGTCTAGATAGTTCGCCCCGTGGTTTTTGGTGTCTAGGTGTAAAAATCATTCAAGGGCGGTGTCTAGGTCTACAGGGTGGCGGATGACGAAGTCTAAGCGGTGCGCTCCGTGGTTTTTCGTGTCTAGCTGTGAAAATCATTCGAAGACGGTATCTAGGTGCACAGGGTTGCCGATGACGACATCTAGATAGTTCGCCCCGTGGTTTTTGGTGTCTAGGTGTAAAAATCATTCAAGGGCGGTGTCTAGGTTTACAGGGTGGCGGATGACGAGGTCTAGGCGGTGCGCTCCGTGGTTTTTCGTGTCTAGCTGTGAAAATAATTCGAAGAAGGTATCTAGATGAACAGGGTGGCCGATGACGACGTCTAGATAGTTCGCCCCGTGGTTTTTGGTGTCTAGGTGCAAAATCATTCAAGGGTGGTGTCTAGGTGTACAAGGTTGCCAGTGACAAGGTCTAGGCATCGCACTCTGTCGTGTTCCGTGTCTAACTGTATAAATCATTCGAAGAAGGTGTCAAGATGAACAGGGTGGCCAATTGACGACGTCTAGATAGTTCGCCCCGTGGTTTTTGGTGTCTAGGTGTAAAAATCATTCAAGGGCGGTGTCTAGGTATACAAGGTTGCCAGTGACAAGGTCTAGGCGTCGCACTCCGTGGTTTTTCGTGTCTAGCTGTATAAATCATTCGTAGAAGGTGTCTAGATGAACAGGGTGGCCGATAACGACGTCGAGATAGTTCGCCCCGTGGCTTTTGGTGTCTAGGTGTAAAATCATTCAAGGGTGGTGTCTAGGTGTAAAAGGTTGCCAGTGACAAGGTCTAGGCATCGCACTCTGTCGTGTTTCGTGTCTAGCTGTATAAATCATTCGAAGAAGGTGTCAAGATGAACAGGGTGGCCAATTGACGACGTCTAGATAGTTCGCCCCGTGGTTTTTGGTGTCTAGGTGTAAAAATCATTCAAGGGCGGTGTCTAGGTCTACAGGGTGGCGGATGACGAAGTCTAAGCGGTGCGCTCCGTGGTTTTTCGTGTCTAGCTGTATAAATCATTCGAAGAAGGTGTCAAGATGAACAGGGTTGCCGATGACGACGTCTAGATAGTTCTCCCCGTGGTTTTTGGTGTCTAGGTGTAAAAATCATTCAAGGGCGGTGTCTAGGTGTACAAGGTTGCCAGTGACAAGGTCTAGGCGTCGCACTCCGTGGTTTTTCGTGTCTAGCTGTATAAATCATTCGTAGAAGGTGTCTAGATGAACAGGGTGGCCGATGACGACGTCTAGATAGTTCGCCCCGTGGTTTTTGGTGTCTAGGTGTAAAAGTCATTCCAGGGCGGTCTCCAGGTGTACAAGGTTGCCAGTGACAAGGTCTAGGCGTCGCACTCCGTGGTTTTTGGTGTCTAGATGAACAGGGTGGCCAATTGACGACGTCTAGATAGTTCGCCCCGTGGTTTTTGGTGTCTAGGTGTAAAAATCATTCAAGGGCGGTGTCTAGGTGTACAAGGTTGCCAGTGACAATTTCTAGGCGTCGCACTCCGTGGTTTTTCGTGTCTAGCTGTATAAATCATTCGTAGAAGGTGTCTAGATGAACAGGGTGGCCGATAACGACGTCGAGATAGTTCGCCCCGTGGTTTTTGATGTCTAGCTGTAAAAATCATTAAAGATCGATGTCCAGGTGTACAAGGTTGCCAGTGACGAGGTCTAGGCATCGCACTCTGTGGTGTTTCGTGTCTAGCTGTATAAATCATTCGAAGAAGGTGTCAAGATGAACAGGGTGGCCGATGACGACATCTAGGTAGTTCGCCCCGTGGTTTTTGGTGTCTAGCTATAAAAATCATTCAAGGGCGGTGTCCAGGTGTACAAGGTTGCCAGTGACAAGGTCTAGGCGTCGCACTCCGTGGTTTTTCGTCTCTAGCTGTATAAATCATTCGAAGAAGGTGTCTAGATGAACAGGGTGGCCGATGACGACGTCTAGATAGTTCGCCCCGTGGTTTTTGGTGTCTAGGTGCAAAATCATTCAAGGGTGGTGTCTAGGTGTACAAGGTTGCCAGTGACAAGGTCTAGGCATCGCACTCTGTCGTGTTTCGTGTCTAGCTGTATAAATCATTCGAAGAAGGTGTCAAGATGAACAGGGTGGCCAATTGACGACGTCTAGATAGTTCGCCCCGTGGTTTTTGGTGTCTAGGTGTAAAAATCATTCAAGGGCGGTGTCTAGGTCTACAGGGTGGCGGATGACGAAGTCTAAGCGGTGCGCTCCGTGGTTTTTCGTGTCTAGCTGTGAAAATCATTCGAAGACGGTATCTAGGTGCACAGGGTTGCCGATGACGACATCTAGATAGTTCGCCCCGTGGTTTTTGATGTCTAGCTGTAAAAATCATTAAAGATCGATGTCCAGGTGTACAAGGTTGCCAGTGACAAGGTCTAGGCGTCGCACTCCGTGGTTTTTCGTGTCTAGCTGTATAAATCATTCGTAGAAGGTGTCTAGATGAACAGGGTGGCCGATGACGACGTCTAGATAGTTCGCCCCGTGGTTTTTGGTGTCTAGGTGTAAAAGTCATTCCAGGGCGGTCTCCAGGTGTACAAGGTTGCCAGTGACAAGGTCTAGGCGTCGCACTCCGTGGTTTTTGGTGTCTAGATGAACAGGGTGGCCAATTGACGACGTCTAGATAGTTCGCCCCGTGGTTTTTGGTGTCTAGGTGTAAAAATCATTCAAGGGCGGTGTCTAGGTGTACAAGGTTGCCAGTGACAATTTCTAGGCGTCGCACTCCGTGGTTTTTCGTGTCTAGCTGTATAAATCATTCGTAGAAGGTGTCTAGATGAACAGGGTGGCCGATAACGACGTCGAGATAGTTCGCCCCGTGGTTTTTGATGTCTAGCTGTAAAAATCATTAAAGATCGATGTCCAGGTGTACAAGGTTGCCAGTGACGAGGTCTAGGCATCGCACTCTGTGGTGTTTCGTGTCTAGCTGTATAAATCATTCGAAGAAGGTGTCAAGATGAACAGGGTGGCCGATGACGACATCTAGGTAGTTCGCCCCGTGGTTTTTGGTGTCTAGCTATAAAAATCATTCAAGGGCGGTGTCCAGGTGTACAAGGTTGCCAGTGACAAGGTCTAGGCGTCGCACTCCGTGGTTTTTCGTCTCTAGCTGTATAAATCATTCGAAGAAGGTGTCTAGATGAACAGGGTGGCCGATGACGACGTCTAGATAGTTCGCCCCGTGGTTTTTGGTGTCTAGGTGCAAAATCATTCAAGGGTGGTGTCTAGGTGTACAAGGTTGCCAGTGACAAGGTCTAGGCATCGCACTCTGTCGTGTTTCGTGTCTAGCTGTATAAATCATTCGAAGAAGGTGTCAAGATGAACAGGGTGGCCAATTGACGACGTCTAGATAGTTCGCCCCGTGGTTTTTGGTGTCTAGGTGTAAAAATCATTCAAGGGCGGTGTCTAGGTCTACAGGGTGGCGGATGACGAAGTCTAAGCGGTGCGCTCCGTGGTTTTTCGTGTCTAGCTGTGAAAATCATTCGAAGACGGTATCTAGGTGCACAGGGTTGCCGATGACGACATCTAGATAGTTCGCCCCGTGGTTTTTGATGTCTAGCTGTAAAAATCATTAAAGATCGATGTCCAGGTGTACAAGGTTGCCAGTGACAAGGTCTAGGTGTCGCACTCCGTGGTTTTTCGTCTCTAGATGTATAAATCATTCGAAGAAGGTGTCTAGATGAACAGGGTGGCCGATGACGACGTCTAGATAGTTCGCCCCGTGGTTTTTGGTGTCTAGGTGCAAAATCATTCAAGGGTGGTGTCTAGGTGTACAAGGTTGCCAGTGACAAGGTCTAGGCATCGCACTCTGTCGTGTTTCGTGTCTAACTGTATAAATCATTCGAAGTAGGTGTCAAGATGAACAGGGTGGCCAATTGACGACGTCTAGATAGTTCGCCCCGTGGTTTTTGGTGTCTAGGTGTAAAAATCATTCAAGGGCGGTGTCTAGGTATACAAGGTTGCCAAGGACAAGGTCTAGGCGTCGCACTCCGTGGTTTTTCGTGTCTAGCTGTATAAATCATTCGTAGAAGGTGTCTAGATGAACAGGGTGGCCGATGACGACGTCTAGATAGTTCGCCCCGTGGTTTTTGGTGTCTAGCTGTAAAAATCATTAAAGATCGATGTCCAGGTGTACAAGGTTGCCAGTGACGAGGTCTAGGCATCGCACTCTGTGGTGTTTCGTGTCTAGCTGTATAAATCATTCGAAGAAGGTGTCAAGATGAACAGGGTGGCCAAATGACGACGTCTAGATAGTTCGCCCCGTGGTTTTTGGTGTCTAGGTGTAAAAATCATTCAAGGGCGGTGTCTAGGTCTACAGGGTGGCGGATGACGAAGTCTAAGCGGTGCGCTCCGTGGTTTTTCGTGTCTAGCTGTGAAAATCATTCGAAGACGGTATCTAGGTGCACAGGGTTGCCGATGACGACATCTAGATAGTTCGCCCCGTGGTTTTTGGTGTCTAGGTGTAAAAATCATTCAAGGGCGGTGTCTAGGTTTACAGGGTGGCGGATGACGAGGTCTAGGCGGTGCGCTCCGTGGTTTTTCGTGTCTAGCTGTGAAAATAATTCGAAGAAGGTATCTAGATGAACAGGGTGGCCGATGACGACGTCTAGATAGTTCGCCCCGTGGTTTTTGGTGTCTAGGTGCAAAATCATTCAAGGGTGGTTTCTAGGTGTACAAGATTGCCAGTGACAAGGTCTAAGCGTCGCACTCCGTGGTTTTCGTGTCTAGCTGTATAAATCATTCGAAGAAGGTATCTAGATGAACAGGGTGGCCGATGACGACGTCCAGATAGTTCGCCCCGTGGTTTTTGGTGTCTAGGTGCAAAATCATTCAAGGGTGGTTTCTAGGTGTACAAGATTGCCAGTGACAAGGTCTAAGCGTCGCACTCCGTGGTTTTTCGTGTCTAGCTGTATAAATCATTCGTAGAAGGTGTCAAGATGAACAGGGTGGCCGATGACGACGTCTAGATAGTTCGCCCCGTGGTTTTTGGTGTCTAGGTGTAAAAATCATTCAAGGGCGGTGTCTAGGTCTACAGGGTGGCGGATGACGAAGTCTAAGCGGTGCGCTCCGTGGTTTTTCGTGTCTAGCTGTGAAAATCATTCGAAGACGGTATCTAGGTGCACAGGGTTGCCGATGACGACATCTAGATAGTTCGCCCCGTGGTTTTTGATGTCTAGCTGTAAAAATCATTAAAGATCGATGTCCAGGTGTACAAGGTTGCCAGTGACAAGGTCTAGGTGTCGCACTCCGTGGTTTTTCGTCTCTAGATGTATAAATCATTCGAAGAAGGTGTCTAGATGAACAGGGTGGCCGATGACGACGTCTAGATAGTTCGCCCCGTGGTTTTTGGTGTCTAGGTGCAAAATCATTCAAGGGTGGTGTCTAGGTGTACAAGGTTGCCAGTGACAAGGTCTAGGCATCGCACTCTGTCGTGTTTCGTGTCTAACTGTATAAATCATTCGAAGAAGGTGTCAAGATGAACAGGGTGGCCAATTGACGACGTCTAGATAGTTCGCCCCGTGGTTTTTGGTGTCTAGGTGTAAAAATCATTCAAGGGCGGTGTCTAGGTATACAAGGTTGCCAGTGACAAGGTCTAGGCGTCGCACTCCGTGGTTTTTCGTGTCTAGCTGTATAAATCATTCGTAGAAGGTGTCTAGATGAACAGGGTGGCCGATAACGACGTCGAGATAGTTCGCCCCGTGGCTTTTGGTGTCTAGGTGTAAAATCATTCAAGGGTGGTGTCTAGGTGTAAAAGGTTGCCAGTGACAAGGTCTAGGCATCGCACTCTGTCGTGTTTCGTGTCTAGCTGTATAAATCATTCGAAGAAGGTGTCAAGATGAACAGGGTGGCCAATTGACGACGTCTAGATAGTTCGCCCCGTGGTTTTTGGTGTCTAGGTGTAAAAATCATTCAAGGGCGGTGTCTAGGTCTACAGGGTGGCGGATGACGAAGTCTAAGCGGTGCGCTCCGTGGTTTTTCGTGTCTAGCTGTATAAATCATTCGAAGAAGGTGTCAAGATGAACAGGGTTGCCGATGACGACGTCTAGATAGTTCTCCCCGTGGTTTTTGGTGTCTAGGTGTAAAAATCATTCAAGGGCGGTGTCTAGGTGTACAAGGTTGCCAGTGACAAGGTCTAGGCGTCGCACTCCGTGGTTTTTCGTGTCTAGCTGTATAAATCATTCGTAGAAGGTGTCTAGATGAACAGGGTGGCCGATGACGACGTCTAGATAGTTCGCCCCGTGGTTTTTGGTGTCTAGGTGTAAAAGTCATTCCAGGGCGGTCTCCAGGTGTACAAGGTTGCCAGTGACAAGGTCTAGGCGTCGCACTCCGTGGTTTTTGGTGTCTAGATGAACAGGGTGGCCAATTGACGACGTCTAGATAGTTCGCCCCGTGGTTTTTGGTGTCTAGGTGTAAAAATCATTCAAGGGCGGTGTCTAGGTGTACAAGGTTGCCAGTGACAATTTCTAGGCGTCGCACTCCGTGGTTTTTCGTGTCTAGCTGTATAAATCATTCGTAGAAGGTGTCTAGATGAACAGGGTGGCCGATAACGACGTCGAGATAGTTCGCCCCGTGGTTTTTGATGTCTAGCTGTAAAAATCATTAAAGATCGATGTCCAGGTGTACAAGGTTGCCAGTGACGAGGTCTAGGCATCGCACTCTGTGGTGTTTCGTGTCTAGCTGTATAAATCATTCGAAGAAGGTGTCAAGATGAACAGGGTGGCCGATGACGACATCTAGGTAGTTCGCCCCGTGGTTTTTGGTGTCTAGCTATAAAAATCATTCAAGGGCGGTGTCCAGGTGTACAAGGTTGCCAGTGACAAGGTCTAGGCGTCGCACTCCGTGGTTTTTCGTCTCTAGCTGTATAAATCATTCGAAGAAGGTGTCTAGATGAACAGGGTGGCCGATGACGACGTCTAGATAGTTCGCCCCGTGGTTTTTGGTGTCTAGGTGCAAAATCATTCAAGGGTGGTGTCTAGGTGTACAAGGTTGCCAGTGACAAGGTCTAGGCATCGCACTCTGTCGTGTTTCGTGTCTAGCTGTATAAATCATTCGAAGAAGGTGTCAAGATGAACAGGGTGGCCAATTGACGACGTCTAGATAGTTCGCCCCGTGGTTTTTGGTGTCTAGGTGTAAAAATCATTCAAGGGCGGTGTCTAGGTCTACAGGGTGGCGGATGACGAAGTCTAAGCGGTGCGCTCCGTGGTTTTTCGTGTCTAGCTGTGAAAATCATTCGAAGACGGTATCTAGGTGCACAGGGTTGCCGATGACGACATCTAGATAGTTCGCCCCGTGGTTTTTGATGTCTAGCTGTAAAAATCATTAAAGATCGATGTCCAGGTGTACAAGGTTGCCAGTGACAAGGTCTAGGTGTCGCACTCCGTGGTTTTTCGTCTCTAGATGTATAAATCATTCGAAGAAGGTGTCTAGATGAACAGGGTGGCCGATGACGACGTCTAGATAGTTCGCCCCGTGGTTTTTGGTGTCTAGGTGCAAAATCATTCAAGGGTGGTGTCTAGGTGTACAAGGTTGCCAGTGACAAGGTCTAGGCATCGCACTCTGTCGTGTTTCGTGTCTAACTGTATAAATCATTCGAAGTAGGTGTCAAGATGAACAGGGTGGCCAATTGACGACGTCTAGATAGTTCGCCCCGTGGTTTTTGGTGTCTAGGTGTAAAAATCATTCAAGGGCGGTGTCTAGGTATACAAGGTTGCCAAGGACAAGGTCTAGGCGTCGCACTCCGTGGTTTTTCGTGTCTAGCTGTATAAATCATTCGTAGAAGGTGTCTAGATGAACAGGGTGGCCGATAACGACGTTGAGATAGTTCGCCCCGTGGTTTTTGGTGTCTAGGTGTAAAATCATTCAAGGGTGGTGTCTAGGTGTAAAAGGTTGCCAGTGACAAGGTCTAGGCATCGCACTCTGTCGTGTTTCGTGTCTAGCTGTATAAATCATTCGAAGAAGGTGTCAAGATGAACAGGGTGGCCAATTGACGACGTCTAGATAGTTCGCCCCGTGGTTTTTGGTGTCTAGGTGTAAAAATCATTCAAGGGCGGTGTCTAGGTGTACAAGGTTGCCAGTGACAAGGTCTAGGCGTCGCACTCCGTGGTTTTTCGTGTCTAGCTGTATAAATCATTCGTAGAAGGTGTCTAGATGAACAGGGTGGCCGATGACGACGTCTAGATAGTTCGCCCCGTGGTTTTTGGTGTCTAGGTGTAAAAGTCATTCCAGGGCGGTCTCCAGGTGTACAAGGTTGCCAGTGACAAGGTCTAGGCGTCGCCCTCCGTGGTTTTTGGTGTCTAGATGAACAGGGTGGCCGATGACGACGTCTAGATAGTTCGCCCCGTGGTTTTTGGTGTCTAGGTGCAAAATCATTCAAGGGTGGTGTCTAGGTGTACAAGGTTGCCAGTGACAAGGTCTAGGCGTCGCACTCCGTCGTTTTTCGTGTCTAGCTGTATAAATCATTCGAAGAAGGTGTCAAGATGAACAGGGTGGCCGATGACGACATCTAGGTAGTTCGCCCCGTGGTTTTTGGTGTCTAGCTATGAAAATCATTCAAGGGCGGTGTCCAGGTGTACAAGGTTGCCAGTGACAAGGTCTAGGCGTCGCACTCCGTGGTTATTCGTGTCTAGCTGTATAAATGATTCGAAGAAGGTGTCTAGATGAACAGGGTGGCCGATGACGACGTCTAGATAGTTCGCCCCGTGGTTTTTGGTGTCTAGGTGCAAAATCATTCAAGGGTGGTTTCTAGGTGTACAAGGTTGCCAGTGACAAGGTCTAGGCATCGCAATCTGTCGTGTTTCGTGTCTAACTGTATAAATCATTCGAAGAAGGTATCTAGATGAACAGGGTGGCCGATGACGACGTCCAGATAGTTCGCCCCGTGGTTTTTGGTGTCTAGGTGCAAAATCATTCAAGGGTGGTTTCTAGGTGTACAAGATTGCCAGTGACAAGGTCTAAGCGGTGCGCTCCGTGGTTTTTCGTGTCTAGCTGTGAAAATCATTCGAAGAAGGTATCTAGATGAACAGGGTGGCCGATGACGACGTCTAGATAGTTCGCCCCGTGGTTTTTGGTGTCTAGGTGCAAAATCATTCAAGGGTGGTTTCTAGGTGTACAAGGTTGCCAGTGACAAGGTCTAGGCGTCGCACTCCGTGGTTTTTCGTCTCTAGCTGTATAAATCATTCGAAGAAGGTGTCAAGATGAACAGGGTGGCCAATTGACGACGTCTAGATAGTTCGCCCCGTGGTTTTTGGTGTCTAGGTATAAAAATCATTCAAGGGCGGTGTCTAGGTGTACAAGGTTGCCAGTGACAAGGTCTAGGCGTCGCACTCCGTGGTTTTTCGTGTCTAGCTGTATAAATCATTCGTAGAAGGTGTCTAGATGAACAGGGTGGCCGATGACGACGTCTAGATAGTTCGCCCCGTGGTTTTTGGTGTCTAGGTGTAAAAGTCATTCCAGGGCGGTCTCCAGGTGTACAAGGTTGCCAGTGACAAGGTCTAGGCGTCGCACTCCGTGGTTTTTGGTGTCTAGATGAACAGGGTGGCCGATGACGACGTCTAGATAGTTCGCCCCGTGGTTTTTGGTGTCTAGGTGTAAAAGTCATTCCAGGGCGGTCTCCAGGTGTACAAGGTTGCCAGTGACAAGGTCTAGGCGTCGCACTCCGTGGTTTTTGGTGTCTAGATGAACAGGGTGGCCAATTGACGACGTCTAGATAGTTCGCCCCGTGGTTTTTGGTGTCTAGGTGTAAAAATCATTCAAGGGCGGTGTCTAGGTCTACAGGGTGGCGGATGACGAAGTCTAAGCGGTGCGCTCCGTGGTTTTTCGTGTCTAGCTGTGAAAATCATTCGAAGACGGTATCTAGGTGCACAGGGTTGCCGATGACGACATCTAGATAGTTCGCCCCGTGGTTTTTGGTGTCTAGGTGTAAAAATCATTCAAGGGCGGTGTCTAGGTTTACAGGGTGGCGGATGACGAGGTCTAGGCGGTGCGCTCCGTGGTTTTTCGTGTCTAGCTGTGAAAATAATTCGAAGAAGGTATCTAGATGAACAGGGTGGCCGATGACGACGTCTAGATAGTTCGCCCCGTGGTTTTTGGTGTCTAGGGGCAAAATCATTCAAGGGTGGTGTCTAGGTGTACAAGGTTGCCAGTGACAAGGTCTAGGCATCGCACTCTGTCGTGTTTCGTGTCTAACTGTATAAATCATTCGAAGAAGGTGTCAAGATGAACAGGGTGGCCAATTGACGACGTCTAGATAGTTCGCCCCGTGGTTTTTGGTGTCTAGGTGTAAAAATCATTCAAGGGCGGTGTCTAGGTATACAAGGTTGCCAGTGACAAGGTCTAGGCGTCGCACTCCGTGGTTTTTCGTGTCTAGCTGTATAAATCATTCGTAGAAGGTGTCTAGATGAACAGGGTGGCCGATAACGACGTCGAGATAGTTCGCCCCGTGGTTTTTGGTGTCTAGGTGTAAAATCATTCAAGGGTGGTGTCTAGGTGTAAAAGGTTGCCAGTGACAAGGTCTAGGCATCGCACTCTGTCGTGTTTCGTGTCTAGCTGTATAAATCATTCGAAGAAGGTGTCAAGATGAACAGGGTGGCCAATTGACGACGTCTAGATAGTTCGCCCCGTGGTTTTTGGTGTCTAGGTGTAAAAATCATTCAAGGGCGGTGTCTAGGTCTACAGGGTGGCGGATGACGAAGTCTAAGCGGTGCGCTCCGTGGTTTTTCGTGTCTAGCTGTATAAATCATTCGAAGAAGGTGTCAAGATGAACAGGGTTGCCGATGACGACGTCTAGATAGTTCTCCCCGTGGTTTTTGGTGTCTAGGTGTAAAAATCATTCAAGGGCGGTGTCTAGGTGTACAAGGTTGCCAGTGACAAGGTCTAGGCGTCGCACTCCGTGGTTTTTCGTGTATAGCTGTATAAATCATTCGTAGAAGGTGTCTAGATGAACAGGGTGGCCGATGACGACGTCTAGATAGTTCGCCCCGTGGTTTTTGGTGTCTAGGTGTAAAAGTCATTCCAGGGCGGTCTCCAGGTGTACAAGGTTGCCAGTGACAAGGTCTAGGCGTCGCACTCCGTGGTTTTTGGTGTCTAGATGAACAGGGTGGCCAATTGACGACGTCTAGATAGTTCGCCCTGTGGTTTTTGGTGTCTAGGTGTAAAAATCATTCAAGGGCGGTGTCTAGGTCTACAGGGTGGCGGATGACGAAGTCTAAGCGGTGCGCTCCGTGGTTTTTCGTGTCTAGCTGTATAAATCATTCGAAGAAGGTGTCAAGATGAACAGGGTTGCCGATGACGACGTCTAGATAGTTCGCCCCGTGGTTTTTGGTGTCTAGGTGTAAAAATCATTCAAGGGCGGTGTCTAGGTGTACAAGGTTGCCAGTGACAAGGTCTAGGCGTCGCACTCCGTCGTTTTTCGTGTCTAGCTGTATAAATCATTCGAAGAAGGTGTCAAGATGAACAGGGTGGCCGATGACGACATCTAGGTAGTTCGCCCCGTGGTTTTTGGTGTCTAGCTATAAAAATCATTCAAGGGCGGTGTCCAGGTGTACAAGGTTGCCAGTGACAAGGTCTAGGCGTCGCACTCCGTGGTTATTCGTGTCTAGCTGTATAAATGATTCGAAGAAGGTGTCTAGATGAACAGGGTGGCCGATGACGACGTCTAGATAGTTCGCCCCGTGGTTTTTGGTGTCTAGCTGTAAAAATCATTAAAGATCGATGTCCAGGTGTACAAGGTTGCCAGTGACGAGGTCTAGGCATCGCACTCTGTGGTGTTTCGTGTCTAGCTGTATAAATCATTCGAAGAAGGTGTCAAGATGAACAGGGTGGCCAAATGACGACGTCTAGATAGTTCGCCCCGTGGTTTTTGGTGTCTAGGTGTAAAAATCATTCAAGGGCGGTGTCTAGGTCTACAGGGTGGCGGATGACGAAGTCTAAGCGGTGCGCTCCGTGGTTTTTCGTGTCTAGCTGTGAAAATCATTCGAAGACGGTATCTAGGTGCACAGGGTTGCCGATGACGACATCTAGATAGTTCGCCCCGTGGTTTTTGGTGTCTAGGTGTAAAAATCATTCAAGGGCGGTGTCTAGGTTTACAGGGTGGCGGATGACGAGGTCTAGGCGGTGCGCTCCGTGGTTTTTCGTGTCTAGCTGTGAAAATAATTCGAAGAAGGTATCTAGATGAACAGGGTGGCCGATGACGACGTCTAGATAGTTCGCCCCGTGGTTTTTGGTGTCTAGGTGCAAAATCATTCAAGGGTGGTTTCTAGGTGTACAAGATTGCCAGTGACAAGGTCTAAGCGTCGCACTCCGTGGTTTTCGTGTCTAGCTGTATAAATCATTCGAAGAAGGTATCTAGATGAACAGGGTGGCCGATGACGACGTCCAGATAGTTCGCCCCGTGGTTTTTGGTGTCTAGGTGCAAAATCATTCAAGGGTGGTTTCTAGGTGTACAAGATTGCCAGTGACAAGGTCTAAGCGTCGCACTCCGTGGTTTTTCGTGTCTAGCTGTATAAATCATTCGTAGAAGGTGTCAAGATGAACAGGGTGGCCGATGACGACGTCTAGATAGTTCGCCCCGTGGTTTTTGGTGTCTAGGTGTAAAAATCATTCAAGGGCGGTGTCTAGGTCTACAGGGTGGCGGATGACGAAGTCTAAGCGGTGCGCTCCGTGGTTTTTCGTGTCTAGCTGTGAAAATCATTCGAAGACGGTATCTAGGTGCACAGGGTTGCCGATGACGACATCTAGATAGTTCGCCCCGTGGTTTTTGATGTCTAGCTGTAAAAATCATTAAAGATCGATGTCCAGGTGTACAAGGTTGCCAGTGACAAGGTCTAGGTGTCGCACTCCGTGGTTTTTCGTCTCTAGATGTATAAATCATTCGAAGAAGGTGTCTAGATGAACAGGGTGGCCGATGACGACGTCTAGATAGTTCGCCCCGTGGTTTTTGGTGTCTAGGTGCAAAATCATTCAAGGGTGGTGTCTAGGTGTACAAGGTTGCCAGTGACAAGGTCTAGGCATCGCACTCTGTCGTGTTTCGTGTCTAACTGTATAAATCATTCGAAGTAGGTGTCAAGATGAACAGGGTGGCCAATTGACGACGTCTAGATAGTTCGCCCCGTGGTTTTTGGTGTCTAGGTGTAAAAATCATTCAAGGGCGGTGTCTAGGTATACAAGGTTGCCAAGGACAAGGTCTAGGCGTCGCACTCCGTGGTTTTTCGTGTCTAGCTGTATAAATCATTCGTAGAAGGTGTCTAGATGAACAGGGTGGCCGATAACGACGTCGAGATAGTTCGCCCCGTGGTTTTTGGTGTCTAGGTGTAAAATCATTCAAGGGTGGTGTCTAGGTGTAAAAGGTTGCCAGTGACAAGGTCTAGGCATCGCACTCTGTCGTGTTTCGTGTCTAGCTGTATAAATCATTCGAAGAAGGTGTCAAGATGAACAGGGTGGCCAATTGACGACGTCTAGATAGTTCGCCCCGTGGTTTTTGGTGTCTAGGTGTAAAAATCATTCAAGGGCGGTGTCTAGGTGTACAAGGTTGCCAGTGACAAGGTCTAGGCGTCGCACTCCGTGGTTTTTCGTGTCTAGCTGTATAAATCATTCGTAGAAGGTGTCAAGATGAACAGGGTGGCCGATGACGACGTCTAGATAGTTCGCCCCGTGGTTTTTGGTGTCTAGGTGTAAAATCATTCAAGGGTGGTGTCTAGGTGTAAAAGGTTGCCAGTGACAAGGTCTAGGCATCGCACTCTGTCGTGTTTCGTGTCTAGCTGTATAAATCATTCGAAGAAGGTGTCAAGATGAACAGGGTGGCCAATTGACGACGTCTAGATAGTTCGCCCCGTGGTTTTTGGTGTCTAGGTGTAAAAATCATTCAAGGGCGGTGTCTAGGTGTACAAGGTTGCCAGTGACAAGGTCTAGGCGTCGCACTCCGTGGTTTTTCGTGTCTAGCTGTATAAATCATTCGTAGAAGGTGTCTAGATGAACAGGGTGGCCGATGACGAGGTCTAGTTAGTTCGCCCCGTGGTTTTTGGTGTCTAGCTGTAAAAATCATTAAAGATCGATGTCCAGGTGTACAAGGTTGCCAGTGACGAGGTCTAGGCATCGCACTCTGTGGTGTTTCGTGTCTAGCTGTATAAATCATTCGAAGAAGGTGTCAAGATGAACAGGGTGGCCAAATGACGACGTCTAGATAGTTCGCCCCGTGGTTTTTGATGTCTAGCTGTAAAAATCATTAAAGATCGATGTCCAGGTGTACAAGGTTGCCAGTGACGAGGTCTAGGCATCGCACTCTGTGGTGTTTCGTGTCTAGCTGTATAAATCATTCGAAGAAGGTGTCTAGATGAACAGGGTGGCCGATGACGACGTCTAGATAGTTCGCCCCGTGGTTTTTGGTGTCTGGGTGTCAATTAAACGCGGTGTCCAGGTGTACAAAGTGGCAGATGGCGAAGTCTAGGTGGTACGCTCAGTGGTTTTTGTTGTCTAGGTGTAAAACTCATTCAAAAGCGGTGTCCAGCTATACAATGTGGCAGATGACGAAGTCTAGGCGCAGCGCTTCGGGTTTTTGGTGTTTAGGTGAATAAATCATTAATGGGCGGTATCTAGGTGTACAGGGTTGCCGATGACGACATCTAGGTAGTTCGCCCCGTGGTTTTTGGTGTCTAGCTGTAAAAATCATTCAAGGGCGGTGTCCAGGTGTACAAAGTTGCCAGTGACGAGGTCTAGGCGGTGCGCTCCGTAGTTTTTCGTGTCTTGCTGTGAAAATCATTCGAGGAAGGTTTCTAGATGAACTGGGTGGCCGATGACAAGGTCTAGGTTGTGCACTCCGTGGTTTTTCGTGTCTAGCTGTAAAAATCATTCGAGGGAGATTTCTAGATGAACAGGGTGGCCGATGACGTCGTCTAGATAGTTCGCCCCGTGGTTTTTCGTGTCTAGCTGTGAAAATCATTCGAGGAAGGTTTCTAGATGAACAGGGTGGCCGATGACGACGTCGCTACGCCGCGGCGTTTCATTGTTTGCGGCATCCGGCGTGGCCAACCTCGCACGAATTGCTGGTTGCCCCGCTGACGGTCTCTTTCTCTCTCGCTCTCCCTCTCACGAGGCGCGGAGCAAATTCCTCAGCGCCGCAAGGCGCTGGGTTTCGACGCCAGGGACGCCAATCCGGTATGACAGGCGTATGCCCCCTTTGTCTCGCTTTTTCCTTCTTTCCACGCTGTACGTCCCATACTACGTACGGTTATCTCCTCGTGCACCCGCACTGCATGCTCATACACTCGTCTCTCTCTCTCTCTCTCTCTCTCTCTCTCTCTCTCTCTCTCACTCTCTCTCTCTTTCTCTCTCTCGCCCTCTCCAATGGAAGGTGGGCCGTTGGCTGGACCGTGGGCGTCCTTCCTGTCTCGTCGTTATCAGCGCCGTCCTCTCTCCTACTCGATTGCCGGTGACTGGGCCGTGGCGGTCCTCACGCCAGAGCTTCCACTCTGTTAACCCTAGTCGCCGGGATGCGCCTCGGGAACGCCGTGAGACTTATCCGAACACCGAATACTTCTCAAACCTTGTCACTCGCGCTCGCGAACCTCTACGTTAACACTCTTAACTCAACGAGGGCTCACGAGATACTGACGGTCCGGCGCGCGCCAGTCGCGCTCGCTACCTCCCTTACTCCTCAGGCCGAAGCGAAGCCGCGCTCTGATTGGTGGCCCGGGCCGTGCTATCTCTCCCTGATTGGCTAATTCTCTCTTTCGCGACGTCGTTCGTCTCGCCGCTTCGCGGAACGACGCTGCGAGCTCATCAGGTCCGGGAATTCTTGGGACGCGCGACGGCTCTGACAACAAAGCCATGTGGCTCGTTGCCGACCGTTCGCGCGCCATTTTCCAGACAGGGAATGTGCCATGCCGAAAAGAGATTTTTCGACGCGGCTGCGACGCACCACGTCGCATGATTTGTAGAAATAATCAATACCATTAAAATTACTATATTTTATTATGAATTTTATTATGTCAAACAATGAAATTTAATAGACGTATAGCGAAATTTCTTGTACAGTATAGCAATTTCTGTACTGTAAATTTTCTTAGGTTTTCGGCCAGTACGCAGATTATCAAACTTTTAGTTAATTAAATTTTTATCTGTGTATTCAATCAATGTGTACAGAAAGTTATTATTTTAATTAAACTGTAAATATATTCAATAAGTCAAAATGCCATTATTCATTTTTATTAATAATATTGTTTAATTAAAAAGGATGTCTTCATGTAAAAATCATGTAGTATCTATTTGTTAACATATAATAATTTTCAATGGCTCTAACGTTTGTTAGCAACAAACTAAAGGTGTAGATAAATGCAATGATCAGAACCAAAAATTTGACGAAGTTCCTTTGTTTCCTTCATTTTAGATGCCTTAAAACGTCCCTCTTCAGAGTCTATTAAAATTACAATAGATGATTCAACTAGTGAACTAAAATGATATATATATATATATATATATATATATATCATTTTAGTTCACTAGTTGAATCATCATTAAAAGAATTTTCCGAAAGCTGTATAGTATAAACATATGCCATGTCAAAATTTAAAACCACAGTAACCGACGGTAGTGTAACATGGAAACTGTAAAATACGTAGTGCACATCATTTTAGTTCATTGGACAAATTATAAGTTATAATTTTGATAGACTGATTAGAAACTTTTAAAGGCGTCTATAACATTAAAAAAAAGAAAACTAATAATTGAATTTATTTGCATCTTCATTTGTTAACATCTCATACTCCTCCTTGCCTTCCTTTTCTTCTTGCTTAAGCAACAAGGCTTTGAAGTATGACATTCAAAATGATACAAAACTACTAACGAAGCGCAAGCTCCGCAACCTCCCGCAAATATTTTTAATCCTATAAAAAAACTAGCTATACAAAAAACTCTGCAGAGTTTCTCACAGATAATGTCGACAGAATCAAAATATCCTGCACGCATTTCTGCAAATAGCTTTGCTGGAATCTTTACGCTTTTTAGACAAGACTGCGACACTGCAAGTGCTTTATGGTTTCGTGCGCGAAAAATGTGTGAGATGCCATTTATTACTGCAAAAATTAGTGGTTAAATCACTTGAAATTTTAATAGGATATAGTTTGACACATGATTCTTTTTTCCCATTGACATGATTTTTTTCGTGGGGTTATGACCTTTAGTTTCAGAGATATGAATTTAAAAAAAAAAATCATCTTCTTTATTTTATCTGCTGAACAAAGCCATCGATCCCGAGCACCAAACGAGGAAAAGTAGGTAATTTTATTCTCTTTCAAATGCATTTTTCAATTTGGTTGTAACAATGGATGATTGAAAAAAAAAACGCAAAATAGCGTTATTCAAAAATTAAAAAATGGCCATAAAAATAATATAGTTAAGAAAATAAAAAATAACTGTTTTTCCCGAATTCAGAATTCAAAAATATATATGCATGTCAAATTTTATTGATATTGACGGAGTAGTTCCAGAAATATTACGGTACACACACACATCCATACGGACATTTTCTTAAAACACTTGATTTGAACTTCTAACTCACCAAAAAGTATTTTCTAGAAGATTTGAAGAAACTTAAAATTTTACTATTACAAAGCTTCCTCTAGGAGGAAGCAAAATTAACAATTCATGAAAAATTAAATGGATTGATTTAATATTTCTGAAAACCTACCGTTCGGTACTGTTGGTGGTTTTTTCGTCTGGACACGCGCTGTAGCATTGTTTACCTGTGAAAATATATAATAAGTAAGTTATGATCACAAAAATATCAATTAAATTATATTTTAGCAGGCAATGAAGAATTCGCACGTAATTTTTAGAATAAGTTGCTCATATAGCTTTTGCAATTTACAATCAAACAGCATGTATTCACATAATTTTTAGTATTTCTAATGCTCAAAATAAGTGAATTGAAAAGCACAAAGCAATTATTATTAAAATATTAAATTAAGAAACATGACAATAACAAAGCTAAAAAAATATGTCAAGTATAGTATATGTTAGAAAAGTGAATCAAGTAGATGCTCCTCAAATAATATTATAAATGAATAAAATACTATTAAATATAAACACGCACTACGTGCGAATCTTGCTGAAAATAGGAACACAACATACAATTTACGCACAGTCACGCTTCATCTATGTTAAAAATAATTACTCAATAAAATTGCGACAGTTACACTTCTTAGAATAATCAGCAGACAAACATAACAAAAATAGCTGATTTGAATCGCGAGAGCGAAAAATCGTGATTGCGCGTAAGGTATGCAACTTACATTAATAAAAGTAATATCCACTAGTTAGTCAAACGTACATGCTTATTGCACGACGAGCTCGCATTTTATTAAAAATTGTTAATATTAAATAGAAGTGCATATTTCTATAATAGAAACTGAAGGTTTTTAGGCTCGACGTGCAAATACGATGTTGAATATTTAAAAAGATAAAAACTTATTTGAACCAAATTTTTTTAAACACTTAACACAAACCGAATATGATTTATTTATTAGAACATATGTTGAATTTAATAAAATTAGATCTCTGCATGATTTATTATAAAAAATTGCAGCGCATCTTTAGTATCAATATGAAATAAAATGATGCATTAAAATCTTATACCAGATTACAAGAAATATACTTTTATTAATGTTACATTAGTAGTCATTAATCAGTTATATCGCGTATGAACTATTTGAAGTTGCAAACATAAAGGATAAAGATTGCATAAAACAAATATCATGCAGAGCTTATTTTGACTTGATATTGCTTCCAAGTTTATTAAATTTTTGACTAGGATATAGTATTGACTTCTGTTTGCGTTATTGTTATACATAACGTTTTATTTTATAACTAGTTTCAATTACTAAGAATGAATTTGCAATTTAAGAAAATTTGCAATAATATTTCATTATTAAATTTTTCTTAATATTCTTGGACGGTCGCTTTTTTAAACATGCACTCACCTCTTTTTCACTTGTTAGACTAACTAATTATATATTAAAAACGATAATCTTAATTCCATGAATTTTTTACCAATAATTTTATTTATAAGTGTTATCAATACACACAAAAGCCATATAACAATAACAGCATTAATGATGAACATCATATATTATGATGATGGTTACAGTATTAATAATAATGATGGTAATAATAGTAATAATAACAACAACAAAAATAATAATAATAATAATAATAATAATAATAATCGTATCTTGAAGCCCTAGAACACGAAAAGCGGGCAGATTTGAGGAGTCAGAACACATCTACCAATAGATAGTCAACTACTGAATTTGGAAGAGAGTCATAGCGATTTGCTGCCGCACGTGCTTGAACTTTAGCTACTGGAGCAAGAAGTGGCAGAACATTGATAAGGTAAACCTAATTTTGCAAACAAGGCAATGATTAGCCAAAAGATAAAAAATGCATCCAACGCGAACATAGTTATTTCTATCAAGACGTCATAAAACTCACAATAAACAGTGTAAGGTTACCTAAAACCCTAGTCCCAAAATATGGACGGGGATGAGAAAAAGGTAAATGCAAAACGGGATCGCACAAACCAAGGATAGTAAGAAGACAAAAGATCTACATGTCAGGATGCAGAAGCTATAACTTACATAATTTTAGTTTAATTTTTGGTTAAATATAGAAATTGTAAATACAGTTGCAACACCTAGATCTAAATACATTCCCGCATGTGCCATAAACGCGACAAGAACAAATGATAATGATAGTAAACTAAGCAACAGGAAATTATTGCAATTGTTTGGACATTAATACAGTCGAGGCTAAAAGTACTATTATCTCTGTAACAGTTAACTTCAACCACGATCTTTTGCGTATACTTAAATTTAAAAAAAGCTATATTAATATCATTGACGCGAGATAAAATAATTGTTTTGCCTACGATTTTAGGGATCCTATTGAATGGTATGATAGGCAACTGTATACAGTTTTAAATATATTTTAGACAAGTACGCTTAAAAATATAAAATTATATACAAGGATGTTTTCTACTATCTTGCTGTATTCTGTAACCCATTTTTCGGCACTATTCAATGACTTCTAGTGAACATATATGTGCACTATTTTAATGATAGTAAGTGAAAATAATTAGGAAGAAAATGCGAATAAACGCACGCACCTGAACCACTCATATTCTAATTTTAAATGTGTAAAACAATGCAAAAGCACGTTTCAATACTGAAAAAGTGCCTGGTGACACATTTTTTACGGCCACTCAAATTTATCTAAAACTAGCCATTATTCAACGGGATGTTTCACCTTCGTGGAGTGGAACTCAAAAAGTATGCATTTTACGAAAAAAGTCGTAAGAACACTTTCGATTCGAAAATACCTAACTAATGTAAATTCATTTTTTTCAATTGCAGATAACGATTATTTATTTATTGCAAATCAGTAATTTGTTTATAACAAAAAAACTGGCGGGTTTTGGGCTTCGTGACCAACAAATTTTGATTCAGCATCCCAAAAACATAGAAAAACTCCAAGTTACTGAGGGGATGCACAAAATTTACACAGATGGCACCAGCACCCGAACTAAGTCATACGCTGACATTCTGAGATAGATAAAGGCGGACTCTAAACTAGAGATACTGGGCAAAAATGACAACAGACTAAACAGGACAGCGGCTAGAGATTTTCTAAGACAACTTCAGCGCATCGCAGGCCTTAAGGCAGAGGAACTTTAACGAGCGGTGAAAATGGTCCGACAAACAAGTGCGAAAACCCTGTAAGATAAGGCGGCCTTTGTAATAAAGACCCCGATATTTTAACAACCAAAGTTGATATATAGACTAGTCAAATTGAATACAATTTTATTGTGGGAAATGGCTTTAAAAAGTATGTAGAATGATAGTATTTACAGGAAAACCACGAGTTTTACACAATAAATTACAAGAAAAAGTTCTAATTTTAGCGAAAAAAATCCGTGAGGGCACCCTTCTAAGACGATTCGTTTAATTGCAAATTCAAAGATCCCACCAAATTCAGCAAAATCGCAAATTATTAATGACTTTTGAAAAAAAAAACTTTTTTATATTTGTATTTTAGAAAAATGTAGTACTTATTAGTCCAAGAAAGCATGTCAAATTTCAAGTGTCTATCAATTATATATTTTTTAAAAAAAGTAACGATATTTCAAAAAAATTTTATTTTTACAATACTGGTATAGTAAACAAAGGTTTCAGATTTGTCGCCCTTACTTAAGACTTAAGAGAGGGGTAAAGAGTTATCAACAATTTAGATAAATTAAAATCAGTCAGTGCATATCCATGACTTGTTAAAATAAAATAGATATGTTTCAGGGACATATTTTCACGTATTTCATTAGTTAACAATGGACTGCAAAAATATGCTTCATATTTTTAAAATAATTCTTTAACATTTACTGGGTTATGAAATACGCATATATAACCAAACAGGTAACACAGAGCTTTAGGAAATTCAACCTTGATTGCTTAGTCCAAGCATTTGTCCCATTCTTCATCAGTGGTTATTAATTTTCTAGCTACAACTACTTCATGAAATGTTGCGTATGTAACATTTTCCAATAATTATAATTCTTATAAGATTGAGCCCCTTTGACATGATATAATAAGAATCTTAAAAATATCTTTCATGATCCTTTGTATTTACAAAGTGCATTTTACTTATAATTGGCGTCTGAACTCTTTTTCTTGGTGTTCATTTCTTTGTTTTTTCGGTAAAAACGGTATATTATTAGGCGCTCTATGTTTTGAATATATACATATATCTCGTTCTTCTGGTGGTTGACCACTTTCACCTACAAATACCACGGCTACTTTATTACATTTAGCTGCGTTATATCTACGTTTATCATGATTAGAATTGCGTGTTAAATACATTATAATTTCTTTACTATTTAACTCAACGTTGTTGTTTTTCAAACGATTTTATTCTTCTATTACGACTTCGTACATCATTTTGTATTATTTAGCGTAAATGTTTACTTGTCGAAAATAATTCTAATTCCTTTAATACCATTAAAGAACATGACCCATTAGTTTGCAATCGTGATTACGAGGCGATTTCATTATCAATGATGTATAGTTGCCCATATCTTCTAGCTTCGTTTTCGTCTGGATGTAAGGTATAAATATTGTAGAAAATTTTACCACTTATTCAAATAACTTGAGGGCCTTTCCCGAAAACAGCATCTAATCTAGCTCCAAAACTTGCGAAGGCAAGTGTATTATTATATTGTTTAATATTATTGAAAAAGTGTTGACTTTCGTCAATATTTCTAGAAACTAATTATTTTAAATGTTAAGGATAAGTGATATTGTCAGATAATACAACGTTTCTTCTATTGCAACAATTACAAAACTTCGTATCACATAATATTTCAAATTTAAAATGTTTAGCATTATAGAATTTACATATTTTACTCATGCTACCTAAATCATTCTCCATTATTGCTGATTCATTGAAATCGAAATGAAACATGGCATCCAATTTTGTTATTGAAAATTCGACATTTTTAATAGCGTAACCTTTTAATTTTTTGTAGTTGTTATTATAATCTTATTACTTTTGAATTTACTTCAGAGCTATAAAAATAAATATATAGAGCTGTAAATATAAATACGTATACCTAATCAACCGAGCGACATTAGGAGTGAGTTGACCCTGCTAGTAATTTATTAATATGACTCTTTTATTAATAACAAGTAATAGATTGAACAATAATATAGTTTTGACATCGTAGAATTTAATTTTAAATGAGTATAAACTTTTATTAAATTTTAGGGTTATGTGAAAAGGTGTACGCACAAGTCGCCAAGAGTTACTATAGTGCGTATACGCGGCATCAGCTGCAGAGCGCATGTTTGCTAATACACACAGACTAGACTTCTAATAGTTAAATCAGGTTGGACAGCGGTTGGCCAACGCCGTGGGCCAACCGTTGGTTAATGGTCAAAATGGTTGGTTTATTTTCTCATTCATTATGTGAATCATTATGTTAATCGCGAGCAAAGCGAATGTGTCCTGCTAGTATTTATTAATGTATTAACTTTGCACATACATTATATTGGTACTTATAAAGAGCTTTTAAGTACGCAAAAGTAAGTATAAATCTTTTAAAAATTAATTGTTTCTACATAATTTTCATTTCTAAATGAATAAAATTTTCATAACTTATGCGTAATTTTTATAATTTGTTTAGACATAAGAAAAAAAATGTTACATCATATTATATACTTTTATGAAACTAAATATACAAATCTGTGTCGTATTATCAACATTGATAATATTTCATTGCATCGAAATAAGTATTTTATAAAGTCTATGTACATAAATAAGTTACTAATAAACAACACCATAAGTAAAATGAAACGGCCATGGAAAGTTACGTAGTAAGTATCTTGAGAGTTGTTCCTAATTGATCATTATATAACTTAAACTTTAAGTTAAGTAAGCCCTTTAAGAACAAAATAATTTTTTACTTCATCTTCATTGTGATTACATCATTATTATAATAAACTTGAGTTTGTTCGATTGATCTCAGTTCTTTTTTATCTGTAATTTAGTTGCTACAAGTCACAATTAATTGTAACTAATAAAAGAATTGTTGTGTGAAGGTCGGAGTCGCCGACGTTTCTGGAGGTCTCATGGGATCCACCATGACACGCACGCACCTTCAACTCTACACCTTCGTTCGCTCAACATCATACCCAGTAAACGCGTACGGCCTCAAGCACCTGCAACTTCGAACCCCGTCACGCGAAATGGATCGAAGAGCCGTCGAGCTATGCAACGACCTTCCACTGGCAGACCCCGAGTTCACGACGCCACGAGGAGTTGACATGGTGGTCGGAGCCAACCTCTATCCAGATTTCTTGCTTCCGGGTCTGGTCCGGAAAGAAAGACTGCTTTCTCAGCAAACCACATTCGGGTGGGTCATCACCGGCGAAGGAAGGAGCAGAGACTCGAGCCCACTTACATCCGTGTTCTCCACGTCGATTGAACCTGTACGCGAGCTTTGGCATGAGGTGCTGATTATCCTCATGCAGAGATTTTGGGCCGTCGAAGAGGTTCCCCAAACCACGAGACTGTTCCCAGCGGACATTGACTGCGAAGCACTTTACGTGAAAGGGCACAGGCGTGATGATTCCGGCTGGTATTCCGCCCCGCTGCCCGGCCAAAGGGAGCCTTGAATCCTTGGGAAAGAGCTTAGCCAACGCCCGAAGAGCACTGTGGTCCGTTCATCGACGCATGCAAAAGGATCCACTTCTCAAAGAGAGTACAGAAGCTTCATGCAGGAGTATCTCCGTATAGGTCACATGCGACCGCTTAGTGCTCAGAAGGTCCACCGTCAACACCCGCACGTCAATTACCTCCCACACCACGGCATCTGGCAACGCAAGGATGGAGGGAAAAGGCTGCGCGTAGTATTCAACGCGTCCTGCCCGACATCCACTGGTCGCAGCCTGAACAACGTTCTCCTGCCAGGCCCCAAACTTCAAAACGATCTGACTGCAGTGGTAACTCGTTGGAGGAGGTGGCCTGTAGCTTTCTGCGCCGACATCAAGATGATGTTCCGCCAGATTCTCGTCAACTCTGAGGATACGCGCTTCAAACCATCACCTACGGGGAATCTTGCGCCCTGTATCTTGCACTACGGACGCTCGAACAGCTCTGCTCCGATGAAGAAGGTCCATATCCCGAAGCCACTAGAGCCATAGAACAGGAGCTATACGTCGACGACTTTCTCTGCGGTGCCGACAGCGTGGGCCAAGCGTCGTGACTAGTTAATTGAGCTGCTTCGAGCAGGCGGGTTCCAGCTCAAGAAGTGGGTCTGCAACGTGCCCTACCTTCTCGAAGACCTCCCGCCGGAAGACTGCCTCCGCCCGAAGTGGCCCTAACTGGCTGGAGAAGGTCCGGTTCACGAGCTGGGCATCCTCTGGGATCCCGCCGCTGATCATCTAAGATTCACCCCGCCGCTTCTAGACGACGCACAGTAATCTGAAACGACTTTTTTGGACAAAAAGCAATAGCGCCTTATAGAATAGGGCTACAGAAAATAACCTGGGCGATTTTTGAAGGTCTAATAATGTACTTTTATGGAAAAATAAGGGAAGAATGATTCCTATAAGGGAAAGTCTTTGAAAATCCCGCTGAAACCATGGTTTGTGACATTTTTTGATTATATCTCCTTAAACATAAGTATAGAGGAAATTTGCTTGACTGGGATCATGCTCTGCCTGAAAGTATAGCACGCCAGTAACAAGACTTCCGGACTAATCTTCGAGACATATCGACTATCAAGCTCAGTCGCTGACTGCGCTGAACGCCCGCAGGCCACGTTCAACTTCACGCCTTTGCCGACGTCAGCCGGTGCGCCTGTGCTGCCGCCGTACATCTCCGAGCGAAAGGGAGCGCCGGTTTCGCCAACATCACCCTTGTCATGGCTAAAACGCTAAGACCAAACTAGCACCGATGAGAGGCGACACTACAATGAAACGCCCGCCTCCCCGAATGATGATTCCTCGCCTTAAACTACGAGCGGCTCTGCTAGCCGCTCGCTTGCTTCGCATCTGCTCGGACAGCCTGGGCGTGCCTACCGGCGACTGCTTCGCTTCGTCGGACTCCCGAGTAGTCTTGCATTGGCTCCAGTCCCAAGGCTCCTTGGGCAACGATGTCGCCGACAACTACGTGAGCCAAGTCCAGGTGATCCTGCCCCGCTGCCAGTGGCGCTACGTCAACACGAAGCAGAACCAGGCCGACATCGCAACTTGAGGCTCCGACCCACTCAAGCTGAGCGAGAACTCACTGTGGTAGTCAGGTCCTGAATGGCTCTCCGCTCTCCCCGTAGCCTGGCCTTCAGAAGCCGCTCAACCACCACCAGCTTCGATGCCAACTCACCTCACTTGCCACGTAACGCAAGTGCTCGAGGTGGAGTTCGCTGACGGTTTCTCAAACCTTGACCGATTGCTTAAGACACTTGTCCGCTGCCGTCGACTCATCCGACGCCGCTTCTATCGCGGGACGCCTGCCCCGCTCAACCCAATGACAACCAAGGAACTTCTCCATGAGTACCTCACGTGCGTTCGGCTCAGACAGCAACGAGTTTACGCCGCTGAAATCAAGGAACTTAAGCGAAGAAGACCAGTCGGCAGTGGGCGGACGTCTTGACTACTCTTCACTCTCCTACGCTGATCGACATCCAGTCATCCTCGACGGTAACAGCCGTCTGGCAGACCTTGTGATTGACTGGGCCCACACTCGGGCCCTTCACGGTGGCTTCCGAGTCACATATGCATACACCATGCAGCCAGCCTCGACAGTCGGTGAACGAGTCAAGGTCAAGGCCCATGTGCGCCGATGCTTGGTCTGCGCTAAGTCCTCTGCTCGAATCTCGACTCAGGTAATGGCTCCGCTTTCTGCTCCCAGGGTCACGCCTTCAAGACCATTCAGTCGCAGTGGAGTCGACTATGCCGGACCATTTCAAGTCCTCAGCTCCAAAGGCCGTGGGATCCGATCGTCTAAGGGTACGTGGCGGTATTTGTGTGCCTGTGCACTAAGGCCATACACCATGAATTCGTGGGAGACCTGACCACTGAGAGTTTCCTTGGAGCCCTCTCGAGATTGTCAGGACGCCGAGGAAAACCGGACGAGCTGTGGAGCGACAACGCCACTAACTTTCGCGGAGCGAATATCGAGCTCAACCGGATGCTTAAGCAGGCTAAGCACGACTGGGACAGAGTTGCTGACTTGCTCGCCTCGGAGGGCATTAAGTGGCACTTTACCCCCCCCCCCCCCCCCATCCCCCATCATCATCCCACCACTTAGCGCCGACGATTTGGATGTCCTGACTCCGGTACACTTTCTCATCGGGGCACCGCTGAGCACGCTGCCTCAACCCGTGAATCCGATTGAGAACCCCAACCACCTCACTCACTGGCGGCTCGTACGATCGATGCGAGACAGCTTTTGGAGGCGCTGGGGGTGCCAATACCTCAATACGCTGCAGCAACGCTTGAAGTAGCCACGGTCTCGAGACGATCTCACGATCGGCGACGTGGTCATGATTGTGGACCCGAAGATGCTGAAAGGCCATGGCAGATGGTCGCTCGGCCGCGTCCTGGCAACCTTCCCTGGATCCGATCAGAGAGTTCGAGTTGTCAAGCGGAAGACTGCTGATGGCACCTGCACCAGACCCATCGCCAAACTCGTGCGGCTTCTAGTGCCGACCACTCCTGCCCCAGATAACCCAGCCTGACACGGCGGACGGCGACCACCGCGCGTGCGTGAAGCCGCGTGCACCGCAATGACTTTTTTTGTTATTCCCGTTATTCCCTGATTTCTTTTATTCTTTTCCTTCTATATTTTGTTATTAAACCGCTGCTGCATCTAACCTAACCTTGTTGATAGAGCCCCAGTTAACAACAGGATCGGCGGCCATTTGTGGCGCGCAATGCAAAGTTATTGTGTCCGGCGACTATACACTTGTAATTCTAGTATAAATGCAAAGATCTTAATTTAAATACGTTGTAACGGTTGCCAGTGCAATTAACGCACGTTGAGCACGTTACGACGTCTCTCCGGGACAGAATCAACATTCGGTATAATACTTCTGTTGTTACAGCTACTAAAGGCGCAGCATGTGAGAGAGTAAGAGAGACAGAGAGAGAATAAGCATCGAGAGAGATTTAAATTCAGCAACGTACAATGTTGCCACCTGCTCGCACACTGCTGTCAAGAGTTGACAACAGTGTGTCAGAGGGCATAGGTAAATCTGTGCTCGCGCTAGCGAGCCATTCCGAGTCTGTCTTCGCTCCGCTCCGTTTCGCGAATAGACACTCTGCGATTGCGATTATTGTGTGCGAGGGTTGCGAGGTCAACCGAACCGAGGACAATCCGTCCGAGACCATCTTCGCGTGGGTTAGAACGGCCGTGCCGGCCACGTACATCTGTAAGTACTAGTTCTTATCAACTCTCGCTTACTCGGGCGACTTTAAGCCTCTCTCTCTCATCTCGACTACATGCTGGTAGCTGACATGCGCCCGTCTGGCGCGCTTGTGTAAGCCAAGCACCAATAAACAGTTAGTCTAAGTTTTACAATAATCCGCGAGTGTTCATTGACTTTTCCTCCTTTTGAATCCATGTCCTGAGTACTACTATCACCGCCGCGTGTTCATACATCTTTACGTCCGTGCGCGGATAGATTATAGTCGGTAGAATCTAGTGCCTTCTGCACAGCCGACGGAAACGGTGAATAGTAGCATAAACAACAAACAACTTAAAATAATAATGACGGCCGAGCTACCGTCATAACGTAGAAAATGTTTTATAAACAGAAATGTGGCATGATAAGCGAATAAAAGGAAAAAATTCAATATTTTATTCGCCAAACATTTTCTAAGCACCAAAATAACAATCCCTGGATTCATACAAAAACTACGAGTGTACATACTATCCTCCTAAAATTTTAAAAAACATTGCACCGAGAATCACAATGGGTAAGTGGGTGCAATAAAAGAATAGCAAACAATGCTCATTTTGTTCGCGGTTAACGTATGTTGTTTATTATACTTTGTTGTAGAGTATTTTTGAAAAAAATAAAATACTTAAAAATTAAATTTGTTTGTGTAGGATATATTAATATAATGTTTCATCATTTTAACACAGAGATTATCTAAAATTTTCTATTTGATATTTAACATTATTAAATAGTTTAGTTGACTTATATATAGTTTCGTTTAATCATTATTTATATTTAAAATTTAAAATAATATATAAAAGATAAATAAAATTTCAAAAAGAATAATAAAAAATATATGTGATTATGACATATGAAGAAATAAAAATATATGGACATCAATTGAAATACCTGAATTAAAAATGTTTAAAAAAAAGTATAAAAGAAATCACTAATCATCATCAAATAAGGCATAAATACGTTTATTTTTACATTACTTTTGAAAATATTGAACCCCCTCCCCAATATAGCTCCGCGCCATATAACGTCAGAATGGTTAATTTTTATGTGATTTTTGAAAATCTTAAAGCTCCCTTCGACTTTTCCCCACTACTCCCCCCACTACCAGGTCGGGGCATCCATTGTAAAGGATTTTCCAAATTTCGAGATTTTTCAGGCTCGCGTTTATATATGCATTACCTACATAAAGATTACTTATAAAACTTAACGCAATTATTACTTTGATTGCGAAATGTTATCTTGTATTAATCGCTCAATAATTTATCAATATGAAATTTAAAATATTGCTATAAGCAAGGTATTTGTAACAATCAAATAAAAAAACATGCGCGCGTTGTGCTAATAAATTGTTAATAAAAAGTCTCAAAAATCTTGGATCGCGATCGCGACCTGGATCTTGTTGATCTCACGAGCCAGATGAAAATTTTCATCCATGTTCATGTTTGTTGTAATGGAGACTTCCTGTGCTGACCGCTCTCTGTCAATTTATTATAAAAAAACGCCAAGTGTCATCGAAGGAGGTGTGAATGAAGAGGCTATTCCGCCGATCACGATTGAGGAATTGTTAGCCGCCTGCAAGAGGGTAGGGAACAACTAGGCCCCAGAGCCAGATGGCATTTTAAATATTGCATTGAAGCATGCCATTCACGCTTATTCAGAGGTTTTCGTAGACTTGTATAATACATGTCTAGAAGAGGGAAAAATTTTTACAAACTGGAAGAAACAGCGACTCGTGCCTCTGCCAAAAGGAAAGAAACCATCCCAGGAGCCCGCATCATACAGACCGCTCTGCATGCTGGATACCCCGGGCAAGATCCTAACGCATTATCTGCGTCAGAATGGATCATTTTATAGAAGGAAAAGGTGGATCAGCAGAACACGAATATGGCTTCAAAAAGAATCGTTCATCCCTGGACGCAGTTAGCCTAGTGATTGACACTGCACAAACAGCAATAGATGGGAAAAGATGGAAGAGAGGAAAAAAGAAGTACTGCGTCATCGTTACATTGGATCTCAAAAATACATTGAATTCGGCGAGATGGAGTGAAATACACGAGGCTTTTTATATATAAGAAGAATGATGCTCGACTATTTGAAGGACAGAATCTTATTATATGACACTGAGGACGGTGCCAAGACCTATGAAGTTACAGGAGGCGTACTCCAAGGGTCAGTACTTGGCCCACCGACTTAGAACATCATGTACGACGCACGGAGAAAAATAAAACGTTGCGCTTACTCAAAATTAAGGTAAATGTAACCTAAATTTTTCAGTAACGGCTATTAAGTCAATCTAACTGAAGTCGCTCGCGTAGTTTCAACTGAATAAACAGTTCAGTAAATAACGTCAGTACTAAATAACATTTGTAAATAATAATTGCATGATAGATATTATTACTATGTTCGGCATAGCCTTAGTCATAGTTGGTTTGTAAAACCAACAAAATAAGGCCATACAATAACATAAGAAGGCCATGCTCGACTGTGCTGCGAAGACACCTCAGACAGAAGTTATGAGCACAGGGAAGGGTGATTGGCGCAGATCCGACGTTCTTTGTGTCTCGTCTCAAATGAGACACATTATATTGCATATTTATATATCTCTTTCTTTCTCTCTCACAAGGAAAGGTACCCAACCCGAACTCACCGATTTTGATGATTTTCATATATGTTGTAGAACATAAAAAAATAAGAGACACGTATTTTTTTTTTATCGGCTAATTTTCACTTTTAAGGGGTAAAAACCTCCCCTAAAGTTAACCCCCAAAAAGCGTTTTTTTTAAATATCTCGGCTTAAAATTAATATTTTTCAATGAAACAAATTGGAGGTTATTTCTTACAAAAAGAGCAAGTATTTCATGGTGATTTGAAGAGTAAGGGTAGCATCCCCTATTTTTTAGGGGTTGAAAACATATATTTTTTGGCATAATTTTATAATAAAAATGTTTAAACCGACTAAAAAAAATTGGAAAAAATGTTTAAACATCCTTAATAACAAAATTTAGTTGACGTCTTTCGGTGTTTTCATAAATATTATCCCTAAGGGGGTAAACCACCCCTAACACAAAATAACTGTAAATATGTAATTCAATACATAATATTTCGTAGAAAGTTTGTATATAGAGGTTTTCGAGGTCGCTGATTACAAATCTGTTATCAGATTTTGAAAATTCAAAATGGCGGATCCAATATGGCGGACGGAAATATCGAAAAAAAATTTTATATAATAAAAAAGTTTTAAACGATTAAAAAATTTGGAAAAAATTTGTAAACATCTATAATAAACAAATTAAGTTTTCCGGTTTTTTCATAGATACTTCCCCTTAGGGTGGTAAACCACCCCTAACACAAAATAACTATAAGTATACTTCAATCCATAATATTTTGTAGAAGGTTTGTATATAGGGGTTTTCGAGATCGCTCTTTACAAATCTGATATCAGATTTTAAAAATACAAAATGGCGAAACCAATGTGGTGGACGAAAATGTCGAAAAAAAATTTTAACTTTCAAAAAAACTTGTTTACAAATGTGTGATCTTTGTAGCCTGTACATGTGAACTAAAGAGCCTTAAACCCTAAACCCCTAAAGAACAAATAGGCTAAATGGTTGTGCTTTTTAACCAAACGACTCCAAACCCCTAACCTCCAGACAAGCCGAAGGCCTATGCTTTACCGTAGACACGAGTATAGACATATTACCGATATTTTATTCTATCATTTTGTATGTAACAAATAACGTCTCGTTTTATGTTTCAATCAAAGATTATTTATTTTTCTGCTTTTATAAATTAGCATAATTTCAAAAGTAATTTCATAAATTATAAAGTATTTCATAAATTGCATAATTATATAATTTTATAAATTCAAAAAGTCCACACTTTTTTGCAAATGAAAAAACATAGGTTAATAAAATTAGTTTATCAAACTCTTTTGCGTTTTGTAATAAAATTTAATGTTGTCAAACTTGGGAGTTTTTCATTGTTACAATTATTTCGTAAGCCGAAAGTTTTTTAGATGAATTCTCGAAGTAATGATTATTCTATCTATAGTAAAATATCTACAGTCTGGAATTCCATAATAATACTATTTGCTACGATTTAATGAATTTATCAAAAAATCTAAATTTAATAATAAATATTATTCTAATTATTATTATTATTTTTCATTATCATTGCTATTATCAGTATTACTGTTATTATTGCTATTGCAATTATGCTTATTCTTCTTCTTCTTATTATTATTATTATATTACTATGATAATTTTTGTTATTGGTAAAAATACATAAAAGAATATTAATACTCGAACTTCATTTGCAATTAAAGAACACGTTGTTATTGAAAGGGAATTTTATATGCATTCATTAGTTTAATGAATGTTATCGTACATTCAATGATAATTCCACAGATAAATGTCTTTCACTCATAAAAGTTCTTGACAATATGTGCGAATCAGTATGTTCTTTTTTTAGATTGTTTTCATCGAGTGTTTACCTCAGCTGCCTGTGTTATTTTTTAGGCAGTGAGTGAGTTTTGTGGGTATTCTAGTTCGATGCCGGAAAGTACGAATAGTACGTCTTTTTGTTTGTCAGTGGTATCATACAGTTGTAGAAAATTTTCTTTAGTGATTTTATATAGATTTACATTATTCAATTTCGAAGTGAATAAAAGTTGAATAAAACCAAAAATAGAGTTTTCCGAACATCACAAAGTGGAACGAGAATTCTTCTCCAATGCATAAATTAATGATTTGATTCAATTTACATTCACTCGTTTTATTCTGGTAGAAATGTAGCAGTCGTGCCTTACATGCAAAAACACAGCTTGTATAAATTTTACCGCTTGTTTTCATTTTAAATTGAAAAATGAAAATTAATCCGTTAAACGTTCTAAACTTATTATTAGCATACTTTCAAGCGTTAAACATACTAGATAGTGTCACGAATTATCACGAAACAGAGTTGGCCGAAAAAATAAAAGAAATTTTAATAGATGCAACACATGATTTCAACGATGTAGAAATGATTACTGATGACTCTTTGGATTTTCAAGAAGAGTATAAAGACCATACTGCTGAAATAATTGAAGATGAAGTGCAACATCATTTTCCTGATCCGGATATAGCACCAACAAATCAATGTACAGCAGATAATGAAGAACTAGATTTTGAATACAAAAAAAGAGCTGTAGAATTTTGGAGAAGTAGCAAAACGAAGCAAAATTTAAGTCTCAAAACAGTGCAAAACAGATTCAAAAAAGTATCATCTATTAGTCAGCTACGTCGTTGGGCTCATTCAATTAATAAAGGTGGCACGTATAGAGAAAAAGTAGCACAAATTTGTCAGTATACCCTGGATAATTTTCAAGCAGCTCTCGACAGTGGTTCAATTATCCATGATGAAGATATAATTCGATGGACCTTACAAGCTAAAAAAGAAATTGGTTTTGATGATATTAGATTCAAAGCTTCTAAACATTGGTTACTCAAATTTAAGCAAGCACACCGAATAGTTTCTAGGAAAATAAATAAGTTCATAACAAGAAAAACACTAGAAAGTAGTGCAGAACTTACGGCTAAAGCTGAAGCATTTATCGATGACGTTAAAGCGTGTATACCAAGGATTGGACTCGAAAATTTGTATAATACAGATCAGAGCGGATTTCAGCTAGAAATGCATTCTGGAAGAACATTAGCAGTAGAAGGAGAAAAGCAAGTGCAATGTCTGGTACAGTCAATTTCAGCAACAACGCATAGTTATACTATACAGCCACTAATATCAGCTACTGGACAACTGTTGTCACCGCTATTTCTTGTTTTAAAGGAACCAAGTGGCAAGTTTGGCCCTATTGTAGAACAAAACATATTTAGACCAGAAAACGTGTACGTGGAAGCATCCAAATCTGGAAAATTAACAACAAGTAAGGGAACTAATAACAATTTTTACATTGTAATATCGTTGATCAGTTAATTAGTAAGTCGTTTAATTGCAGATCACTTCAAAATCTGGTTGGAAAAAATATTTTATCCCTATGTAGGCCATCACTCAATACTATTACTTGATTCTTGGAGTGGTCATTGTGACAAAGTTATAGAAGAAACAATGCCACAAAATAAAATTATTAACATAAAAAAAATTCCAACTGGAACCACAGGAAAAATACAACCACTTGATGTCTATGGATTCCGTATTTGGAAAAACTTTGTCCGAACATTTTCTGATAATGTAATGTTAATGGATCATGATATGAATTTACATGTGAGAAATAATATAATTAAACTTCAATCATTGGTTCACAACCAACTGTCTTCACCGAGATATATAGATTTGTTTAAATATTCCTGGTATAAAAGCGGTTACGTCAATGAAAAACCAGATAAATTTGATAATCCTATAGATTTCAGTTTTGGAAAGTCTTGTGCAACACATTGTGAAATAGAAGGGTGCACAAATATTGCAATTGTACGATGTGGTTGGTGCAAAAAAGCATTGTGCTTTAAAAACTTTTATGAGGACTACCATTATTGTAAAAACATCGTAAAATAATATATTTTATGCTCAATACAAAAAATGCACTATGGCAAAAGATAAAAGATTGTAGATTATTATTATACTCTAATATTATAAACAAAAATACATTATAAGTTGAATTTACAATAAAGGAATTTCAATAACATTCTGATAACAATTTCTACGGAAATTATAAAACTGCTTCACACACAGAATTTTCTTGTTTACAAATTTAGGAATTTGAGGTGGTTTGGTTAAAAAGCACAACCATTTAGCCTATTTGTTCTTTAGGGGTTTAGGGTTTAAGGCTCTTTAGTTCACATGTACAGGCTACAAAGATAACACATTTATAACAAGTTTTTATGAAAGTTAAAATTTTTTTTCGACATTTTCGTCCACCACATTGGTTCCGCCATTTTGAATTTTCAAAATCTGATATCAGATTTGCAAAGAGCGATCTCGAAAACCCTTATATACAAACCTTCTACAAAATATTATGGATTGAAGTATACTTATAGTTATTTTGTGTTAGGGGTGGTTTACCCCCTAAAGGGTAGTATCTATGATAAAATCGAAAAACTTAATTTGTTTATTATAGATGTTTACAAATTTTTTCCAATTTTTTTAGTCGTTTAAAACTTTTTTATTATATAAAATTTTTTTTCGATATTTCCGTCCTATTGGTTCCGCCATTTTGAATTTTCAAAATCTGATAACAGATTTGTAATCAGCGACCTCGAAAACCTCTATATACAAACTTTCTACGAAATATTATGTATTGAATTACATATTTACAGTTATTTTGTGTTAGGGGTGGTTTACCCCCTTAGGGGTAATATTTATGAAAACACCGAAAGATGTCAACTAAATTTTGTTATTAAGGATGTTTAAACATTTTTTCCAATTTTTTTTTAGTCGGTTTAAACATTTTTATTATAAAATTATGCCAAAAAATATATGTTTTCAACCCCTAAAAAATAGGGGATGCTACTCTTACTCTTCAAATCACCATGAAATACTTGCTCTTTTTGTAAGAAATAACCTCCAATTTGTTTCATTGAAAAATATTAATTTTAAGCCGAGATATTTAAAAAAAACGCTTTTTGGGGGTTAACTTTAAGGGAGGTTTTTACCCCTTAAAAGTGAAAATTAGCCGATAAAAAAAAATACGTGTCTCTTATTTTTTTATGTTCTACAACATATATGAAAATCATCAAAATCGGTGAGTTCGGGTTGGGTACCTTTCCTTGTCAGTCTCTCGTGTCTCACGCTACACCATACTAGTATATTTTTTTTTAGGTTAGGTGCGCCGTCCCTCTTCACTGTCGCACGCAGTCAAGTAGATTTTACTGAAGTCTGCGCAGTAGCATCTACTGAACTGCTTTACTTAACTAGGTTCAGTAAACGCTACTGTTTTCTTTTCTCCGTGCGGGGTACTAAAGCAACAATTACCAGAAGGAGCAACAGTCATGGGATTATTTGACGACATAGCAGTAGTGGTAGTAGTAAAACATGAAGAAGAGGTGACAGGCATAGCTGAAGAGTCAACCCGTATAATACACGAATGGGAAACACAGACGGGTCTTTAACTAGATAGTCACAAAACGGAAGTTATTCTCATTTCTAGTAGGAAAAAGATGGAGAAAATTACACTAAAGGTGGATAGACATGAGATCGTTTCTCAACCAACCATCAAATACTCAGGCATCACCATCGATGCATGACTAAGTTTTAAACAACATCTGGAAATAGTCAGTGATAAAGCAGCAAAAGTTGGCGCTGCTCTATTACGATTGATGCCAAATGTAGAAGGGCCAATTCACAAGCGAAGGTTACTCTTAGCCAGTGTAACCACATCGATTATGCTATACGGAGTCCCAATATGGGCAGATGCGATGCGGGTGAAATCGTATGCACGAAAGTTGACTACCGTGTATAGGCGAAGTGCACTTAGAGTGGCGTCCGCTTACCGTACGGTATCGGACGATACTGTCTGCATCATAGCAGGCATGCAGAAGGAGATCTGGGATACCGCAAGAAAGAAGACGATGGCTGAATGGCAAACAAGATGGGACGCTAGCGGCAAGGGGCGAAGGACTCATCGCCTTATACCAAGGACAGAAGACTACATTAAAAGTAGACATGGTGAAGTTAACTACTACTTCACGCAGTTTTTGACCAGGCATAAGCCTTACGCCCCCCCCCCCCCCCCCGCGAAGCATTGTTCGACGGTGGTACCGCGAGGTTCAGGCGCATAGAAGATGGAGCTATGCACCTTTACCGAGGGTCGATAAAGGCTAAACATGGATAGTGAGTTAATAACATTACTACTCCAAGCGGGTCAAGCCACAGAGCCCAGTCCCGCCGTCGATTCCGATCGGGTAAAAACCCTGGTGGTCAATGAAGTTAACATTGACTATACTCACTTAGAAGCCGCAAAGGTTAGTCTGACCCCTGCTGCATCTAGAGTCGCAGGTAACATGGAAATGAAGGTCAAAGCAAACAGAGATAAGAGAGCTGTTTGCGTAACACAAAGGAATGCGCACTTAGACCGCCTTGGTAGCAGAATCGAGAAATTAATAGACTTTGCAAGGACAGGCACAATGTGCACAAACAAACTAAAGATCTTGCCCGAATCATAAGAGCAAGCTATAGAAATCTAGCATAGCAGATGCCAGCCGCGATGCAACGCCCGGGAACTCAGGGGAGGGAAACCCAGACAACCCCAAATCTTAGATCTCGGAAAGCGGGTACAACTAAGGAAGCCCCAACTACTCCGCAGGATGAAAGGGAGGAAATCAAGGAAAGGATAAGGATAACCTACCTCAAAAGGCAGCGTGACAGGAAGTCGTCAGAAAAAATTCAAAGGAAAGGGAGAAAAAGGCAAGCAAAGAAGAGAAAAGTGTTTCTGGCGTTACAAAACAGAATAGGACCAGCAAGGATAGACCGAAGCGGGCAAGACCCCCCATATAGGATGCTCTAATCATCAAGGCTGCAAAGGGACAGAGCTATGCAGACATTTTGTCAAAAATGAAAGCAGCTCCTTCACTTAACAAGCTTGGAGATGACGTAAATAAAATACGCAGAATAGTTGCAGAAGATCTTTTTATAAAGCTTATATGCACAAGAGAAGGCAAAACCTCGGACTTTCAATAAGCGGTTAAAGCAGTACTAGTGGAAGGAGTCACAATAAAATTACTATAACAAGAAGAGACCATTTAATTAAGATATCTGGACATGCTTACCTCAAAAGAGGAGGTACTAGAAGCACTCCAGAAGAACATTCGCGAAGAGAACATCATAGAAGTCGATAAGATCTCTGTGAAAGATGTATGGTGACACGCAGATTGCAGTGATATGGGTACCAGCTCAGATCACTAAGCTACATAAGATCAGTATAGGATGAGTCAACTGTAGTATCCTAGTGGCTAACCGCAAAAACAAGCCACTTAGGTGTTATAAATGTCTAGGTTTTGGCCATATCGGTAGAAACTGCACAGTAACTAAAGACAGAAGTAAGCTTTAAATGCTTAAAAGATGGGCACAAAGCGAAGAAGTGTAAGAACCAACCCAACTGTGTAGTCTGCAAAGGAGGCACAGGTGGGAAGAGTGACCACGCAGCTGGTACCTATGCATGCCCAGTTTACCGAGCTGCACTAGCCATTGACAGACGAAGAAAATGAAAGCAGTGCAGTTAGTAGTGTTATTTAAATATTTATAGTAATTTGCGGACCTGTAATACGTAAAGTAATTCAGAAATGCCAAAATAAGAGTACGAATCGTCTATTTTACTCTGGTTTTGATGCGGCCTTGTCCTTTTTGAAAGGGACGAAATAGGGAAAATACCTATGTAAACACACAGCAGGCAGATCTATTTTATGTCCAAGTAGCATAATTCTAAAACAAACTATCAGACAAGTTGGATCCGTCAGCTGACGACAGCCCGTAGCCATGTATTTTTTTTGTGGCTCTGCGGCATTTGCGACCTGACTGAAGCGAGGGTTGCTTGCCAGCGGGCACCGAAAACACATATGTAAGCGATATTATGTAAAAAATTGTTTCAAAATAAATAAGAAAACAAAATTGATTACATTTTATAAAAAAATCACTTTTCATAATTTTGACAAAATAATAATAATAATAATAATAATAATAATAATAAGAAGAAGAAATAAATAAATAATAGTTAACAACAAAGCGATGCAGCAGTGTTAGTTTGACAATTAGAAGTGCTGCTACGACGACGCATGTGTGTGTGTTTTCAAGCAGCTTTCGCTTGCCGTGATCTTGCTCGTGGATGCTCATAATGATAATAAAAATGTCAAAAAATGGAGATGCATAAGATTTGTGTAACCATTAGTTTTCCAAGAAAAGTTGCCATAGCGAAGATATATGACTTCAGCGAGAGACATAAATTTTGTCACTGCTGCTACAGTTGCTTTGCTGGGACTTTTTTCTGTATACAGTTTGAAAAAAGATTGATTGCTTGTGCTGTTTCTTCTGTTAAGCAGTAAACTAGTGGCAATAATCTAATTTTGTGATCAATTTTCAAAGTTCTAGTGCTATTTTTATCAGTCTTTGCTATCCTAACCATAGCGAGAATAGCCTGGATACACTGTCTAGACAGTGTAGGATGCCGTTGCTGACTACTTCCCTAGACGACCAAGGTCCTAAATTTAGGTGCCTCAGCTGCTGCCTACGTTAACTACGTAGGGAATACCTTGGAGTTGTATATATACTGCTTCGCTCGCTATAGTCGCACGCCCTAAGTTTGAAGACGTTTAGACTTCCTGACTTAGATGCATGCGCACTACATGAGTCAATTAAATACGCATGATATATGTGCAAAACAGATCACAGAGAGTATGTGTATAAGCGAAACACATATTTTTGATACTATAAAAACTGCGTGTATAGCGCAGTTTATTTATACTAATCATGTTTATAGTAATAACCGTATAAAACAGCAGTTTAATACGACTTACGAATCTCTGGGTTTATAGTAACTTAGGAAAGATAGCACCAGAGGTGTTCATAACCATCACCTGCTCTATCGTCCTCCAGATTGGTAAAATCGTAGAAATAGATATTAATTCCACTTATATTGATTTATTGTTCATTCAAATTTTGTCGCCTGCTGAGCACCAATAGTTTGAAGCGTTTGTAGGGTATGGAATGAAATTAATTTTGGATTTTTCTTATAATTTTTACAGAGACGAAAATAATTTTAAAATGGCTGAAGCACCTGAAGCGACCTTCACATCGGACTTAGAATTCGATGAGTTGGTGGACCAAGACAAGACTCTGTAAGCCTTAAACATTTTATATTTAATTGTATTGCATTTAATATTAGTGTAACATATTATTTTTTTTTAGAGAGATAGAATGCTTTGTTTGCTTTGTTGAGACTCCAGGTGAAGTTGGAGAAAAAAAATATCATCTAAATTCAGTATAAGTAATGGTACAAAAAAATTATGTGTCTTGCGTGGGGCAAGGAATTGATTGCAAAGTTGCAGCCTGATATCATTATCAACAAGGTATTCTACTATCGCTCTCTCACATTTGACGCATACGTGTTAATTTGGTCTATTAATTATCACAATTATTGTTTATAGATCATCAACATCGTGGAGCCCACTAAAAATTATCTAAGTACCCTAAGAAGCTGAAGAATAATGGATATTTGGTGCTTGAAGTAATCATACAGCCCACAACGAAGATGACGTACAAAGGATTATATGCTGCAGCTGCAAATATACCACCACCTGTACCGGCAAGAGATGTTGATTTTGAAAGTATCGTTAATACAGAAGGAAAGCTAGGTAAGAATATTAAACTATATTTATTTACTGTTATTTGATTAAAATTATATGATTAAGTAAATAAGTATATGACTAGAATAAAATTATAATATTAAAAAGAAAATAACACAATTGTAAATATACTTTTATTACACATAATAATACTTTTTTTTATTTTTATAGCTACTGATGGATATATCAAAACGGATTTCGCAGCTATCCCCAGTCAATATGACGATGCAACCTACGATTGTGGGTCCATAACTGATGGAACGTACAAACTTCCAGCCTAATGCGAATTTCAACAAAGGAGCTGCGGTCAGAGTTACTGGAGAAGTAACCAACAATAATGGTAAACATATATTTATATTATTTTTTTGGTTTTCAATGAAACTACTTTTATCACCATGATATGTTATAATTTATTTAAATTTGTTTACAATTTCAGATGTACCAATCACTATTACTTGCAGAAATATAAGCATGATAGCACGGCGAGAAGGTGTTCAAGATATGCTACATCTTCAGTTGAGGCGTGGAGTCAGGACATTTAAAAGAAGAGTTGAAGAATAACTCTTAGAAAGATTTTAGATTGAACTTTTAAATTTTTACCGTTTTTAGTATTCCCTTTTTTTATAAATTTCGTTTGATAGTTTTCAATTCCTTATTTTCAAAAAATTGTTTAATCTTTTAAACTATTCCGTTTTTTGGTATTTTCTTATTTTTAATTACACAATTTGGACTATGTATACACGAGTATTAATTAAAAGCTCTTTATTTTAATTATTTCGTAGTGATAGGTAATTTATTCTCATTTAAAAAATAAAGACTGCAATATCATAGTCAGGTCACATATATACTTAAAAAGTATATTTGTATGAAATATAGTACTTTAGGAACTATAATAAATTATTTAACTTATTAAGCATATAAAATCTATTTTTATTATAACAAAAATGTCTACAAAATGTTATATAGAGTTTTATAAAATGAAGACTGTAAAAGTGACTATAGTGTTAATAACAAATTGTAACAACACATAAATAATATAAACATAGATATTTTTATTGTAAAATTTTGACTAACAAAATGACTAAGGTTACAACTGTTACCAAAAAGGCAATTATTTTACAAAAATAGGCAGACTAGAATGACAATTGAGAATGATATGCGTTTTTATAAATGATAATTTTGACTAAAAAATTACTAAATATAATTAAGCGTTTTTAGAATATAAAAAGATTGTAAAAGTATAAATGCATGATAAAAATGACTGATTACAACTATTACAAATAATTGCAATTATTTTATTAAAATAGATGTAGACTACAATACAAAATTGAGATAAAATGCGACAAGAAAAATGACTACAAATTACAAATACGATATAATAATTGCGTTTATTTGGTAACATTGAAACTAGAATAAGAAATTAAGCAGATATTAAATGCGTAAATTATACAAATGTTCAAAATTGCAGTATCGATTACAACAAATATAATTCTTTTGTACAACAATTAAAACCAAATAAGAATAAGACTTCTTATACAATTACTACGTCGTTACAATCGTGAAACTTATAAGTATATAACGTTATTTACTTACAAAGCATGTGAGAAAATAACTTCTTTATAAATAGTAACATACATACTATTTATAAAGAATTTAGTTTTTCATGCTTTATGAGTAAATAACGTTATATACTTATAAGTTTCACGATTGTAACGAATTTGAATTGTTCAATTACAAAAATAATACGACTTTGATTAGATACACATATATGTAAACACATTTTAATTATTAAATCAACATATATGATGGTGATACACATAGCAAACTGTGATTGTAGTGTAATATATTTTTAAGAGCTATGTGGCTGATTTATATTTAAAATGTGATTCTTATTGCTTAACATCATTTGTAAAATCACTTAACGTTATTTTGTCAAACACAACATTTTAGATTTAATATCATGAAACTATTAAATAGTATTCCTGTAACAAAAATTACCAAATAAATTGTTCCCAAATTTTGAGTTTCATTTTTTATATAAATTAATTTCTTTATTTTATAAGTATTTAATTACTCCCAAAAAAACTTTTTTCAAAAGTAAAAAGCTTGGCAAGAAAAAGACTAATAAACGTAGTGAAATCTCTAAATATTAAAATGTCAAGTAAATGTTTTTTGCTATACGCATTAAGGTATCATTTTTTGGAAAAACTAATTTTAACTTTAATTGTATATCTTAATACGTATAGCAAAAAACATTTACTTGACATTTTAATATTTAGAGATTTCACTACGTTTATTAGTCTTTTTCTTGCCAAGCTTTTCACTTTTGAAAAAAGTTTTTTTGGGAGATTCCACATCTTTTACAAAGCATATCCTTCTTGCTATTGTACTTCATGAAATCTTGATCTATTTGATAGACAATAAGCTACTATTGCTTTAGACATTGATCGCATCGCCCATATAATCGTATAGCATTATTATATATATGCATATAATCGCGTGTGTCGCCGAGTAGCAGACCAATGTCGGTAAAGTAGATGAATCACTTTAACCACTGGTGTATAATACCTAATATAATACTCACCGGAAGTCACGTGACCGGAAGAGACGAAAAAATCGGGAGGGGATGGAAACTCTGAACGAAAAGAAATATACCGAGCAAATTTTCAACTTGCAATATTAAGTTAATAACTTAATATTTTTGGATGAATCTTTTTAATCATGAAAGATTAGGTTAATAAATTCAAGTAGATACCAACAGATTGCGCATATGCGTAATAGTAATGATGTAAATGCTTTCGAGATTTTTTTAAGGTTAAGAAAACCCAATTTCAAAGTATATAGGGTTGCGCCGTCGACAAATCGTACTTCGTACTTTTCCTTGCCAGCGCGGCGCTGTCGCGCCCCTTGATATTTATGATGATGAAAATATATTATAAAATTAAAAAAAAAAGTGATTGATCTATCTGCAATTTATGTTGATAAAATTAATGTATACGTGTGTATCGAGCAGCTGAGACCTTTCTGCTTCCTCAAAGAGAAAGATTTTTAATAAATTTTGATGTTTTTTTAGATTTTTCAGTAAGGAAAAATGTTTTTTCAAAAAGAGGCATGTACGTATGTATGTGCCAACAATGATTACAACGATAACTCCCTAATTCATTTGTACTTTTACTTAAACTTTATAGTTTTATCATAATAAGTTCAACCTAACAAACAACTGATTAAATTTTTGAGCCGATTGACTAAAATAAAGTCGGATTTTTGAAATTTATTTTTAAACATACAAAATAAAAAAAAAATGGTTTCGTTGATTATTGTTACTTATTGTTACTATGTAGAATAGACTATGCATATATTCCATGCCAGATAAGCGCTTTTGATTAAGTACTAAAAACGATTCATTTAATTATCAATATTCATATCTCTGGGAGAAAGCATATTGATAATAAAGTTGGCAGCGGTTTAGAGGGTTTGAAAACGTACCACGCTATCATGAAGAAGCTATGCGCATGCGCATGAGAAAAATCAATAAAACTATCCTCATGTGCGTACACGTTCCACACTAAAGAGGAACATAACCTAACTTTTTTGGAGGTGAAAGTGACGTCGAGAGACATACATCTCGGATGCGAATATTTCGACTAATGTTCTAAAGAATTGGAAAGGAAATATAGGAACAACATAAAATTATCCAAGAGCCAAGCATACCCCGTCTTACAGCACGGAGGCTTCCATTGAGATGTTTTGACGGCATAATTTCTGCACCTCTACACTCTCCTGGGCTCGCTTCAAACAGTGTTTAGGAAAAAAGCAGTGGAAGCAGCCACCACTGGTTACTATTGTTTCCAACGTTGACACCTGTGTTACTGCATATATTCTTCACTAGATTCAATATGTATAATTTAAAGTTTTTATCTAATTACAAAAGAAACGTATCATTTCAAATACTTCTATGAAAATCACAATGTTTTTATTATACTCAATACTTAATATCATATAAAGTGTAACATTTTTCTTAAGACCACAATTCATAGTTTTATTATTTTACCTAACGCATAATTTATTAGGATGCAGGTACTTATATCAAAAAGCACTTAAACGCTAGATTTTTTTATGTCGCAAATGTGAGAATTTCAAAATCATAATTTAATAATCAATTGTGCTTATGTGTCACATCTTTTTATTATACAAATATTCTCCATAATCATAATAAAATGTGACAAACATTTCTTTTAATACATAAAACGTTTAATAAACTTTTAATAAATAATATTGTCAAAAAATGATAAATTGCAATTTATTTTATATTTGCCTTTCGAACAAAATTTAAAAACAATGTTAGCAACAAATAAAATTTTTTATATACACCATATACTAGGTGCAACATGTCTTCGAAGGCCAAAATACATAATTGTTATTTTTGCAGCTACCGTAGGATTACTTCTGGTCATCGGAGAGCACTAAAATTGTATAAATATGCTTGAAATACATGTATTTAGGTTATGAAGTTATTAAGTTGTCGAAAATCTCCTAGTAAAATAATTTTTCCTCCAAATGGTAAATTAGTGTTCATGATATGTTGTAATGTTCGGTTTGCAATTTCTAAAGCATATCTTCAAGTCATTGGAGCTTCATCCTAGATAAATACATCTGCATTTTTCAAAAATAGGCCTTCTATAGATCGCGCTTTAATACTTGATGATGAATCATGATACGTAGGAACAGGCAAGCCAAACGTTTTGAGAACTGTTTTTCCATGCGGGAGTAATGTTACAGCAATACCAGTAAATGCCATTGTACATACTTTAATATTTTTTGATGATAATAAATTGTACAGAGTAGTGTAAATAAAAGTTTTTCCAGATCCTCCTGGACAATATATATATATATATAGCCCAGGAGGATCTGGAAAAACTATATATATACAGTTATTTCTATCCTGATCATTAACATCAACTGCATGAAGAACTGTATCTACAATTTCTTTTTGTTCATTATTTAAGTTAGCATACTGCTGTTGACCAAGTTCTGCCATTTGTGGCATAGTTGCTACATCAGTTTCATTATATGATATATTTATTTCAACTGTTTGATCCATAGTAGGAAAATCACTTAAAGTTCTACCTTCCATATTTAATAAGTTATTAATATGAGCATAAGCTTTCTGGTGAGTGATAGTTGATTTATTTGTTCGCGAAAATTCCTCTGACCTTGCATCTTTGAATTTATCCCATAATTTTTCAGGACTAACAGGTTGGCAATGGATCAAAATACGAACAAGTAATCATTGAAGTTGCGCAGGCATCATCCACACGGTTGCTTCCTCCATAGCTCTAATCCATTCTTCATCGTCTTCTATGAGACCCATAGCTAAACATGCCGCTGTAAATGTCTGGTGTACGATGCCATCAACAGTTTTCAAAGAATCAAAACTTGTATCACCTTTGACATGCAATAACAATAGACGCAAATGAAATAGTTCTAATTGAGTTGGACTAACTGAGTACATACGACCAATACAATTAAAACATTGTTTACGGACTTGCCAACTTGTAACTGACAAACCAGCAGTCTTACATTTTTTATGTACGAATTTGCTCGAAATATTTACATATAAATACTGTCTTGCTTCTGGGTTTTCTAAATTTAATTTAAAGTAATCAAGCAACATGATACTGGATGAAGTTAAATTTTCCTCCGTAATATTACATGAGTTGCCATTTATTGTAACAAAATGTTGATATGGTAAATGTAGTGGCATTCTTATTATAGCATGACTTTTATCTTATAATGCTTTACTAAGTATGCGATATAATGCTTCAACGGGTCCAACGTATCGAGTTTCTAAAAAATCTCTAATTTCATCATGATTAATTAATGTTCCTTCATTAGATTCACCAATTGTTACAGTAGCGGCGTCATGACCTCTATATTATATATATATATATATAATATTTCTATAAGTATATGTATATACAGGGTGTCATTTTAATCTTTAATCTCAATTATCTCGTTGACAAAGCATGCCAGCGAAAAAAGTTTCGGGTAAATGTTTTAGGATTTTTCCCTGGCTATCTGATGATGACCTTGACAATGTTATTGAGCATGACCTTCAAGGTCATTTGAAGGTCAAGTCGATTTTTTCAAATAGAAACCCCTACTTTGACACCAGAAATGGAAAGAGCGGGAAATTTTACGTTCGAACGTGTGATTTTGGAAATAAATCATCTTTTGTGCGGAACTTACCTTTGACATCAGCCGAACCCAGGATGCACCATCGAGGAAGTTGTCAAAAGGATTTAGCATCCCATTTTTGTTTTTTGTTTTATTTGTTTTTCCCTTTTTGTTATTTTTTTGGTATTTTTATGGAATGTTAACTGGAGTTAACCATTGATTAATTGTTCGAAATTACCGCCGTTTTGTTGGATGCAAAGATCAAGTCGAGCTCTGAATCGTCTTATGGTTCTAAGTAGAACATCTCGAGGGATTGCTGCACAAGCTGTACGAATGCGTTCGATCATATTATCTCGCGTTGTTGGCCGTTGAGCATAAACAACATTCTTAAGATATCCCCATAAGTAAAAATCGGGAGGGGTTAAATCAGGTGAACGAGGGGGCCAGGCAACTGGGCCACCTCGCCCAATCCACCTGCCATTGTAGCGGGTGTTTAAATAATCACGAACAATGCGTGCATAATGTGGTGGTGCTCCATCTAATTGGATCCACATTCTTAGCCTTGTGGCTAGGTCTATATTTTCTAGTAATTCAGGTAAAATATCTCGAAGTAATCTCAAAAAGTTTACCCCATTCACGTTCTCTTCAAAGAAATAAGGACCAATCAAATAGCCATTGATGATTCCACACCAGACCATAACACTCCAGCGGTGTTGATTGTCTATGGGCCTGAACCAATGAGGATTTTCATCTGACCAATAATGGCAATTATGTCTATTCAATTCTCCAGTGTTTCTGAATGTTGATTCATCTGAAAAAAGAACGTGCCTGAAACAGTCTTGATCTTGTTGAATCATTCGTAATTCCCATCAACAAAAACGTACTCGCAAAATCATTTGGAGTTAACTGTTGTGTAAATGTTATGTGATAAGGATGATATCTTCTCGCTCTCAATATTCGGGATGCTGTTGATTGAGGTATACCTATTTCTCTTTCTATTTGTCGAGTACTAATGTGAGGATCAAGATGAATAATCGCTAGAATGGTAATAACACGAGGATCGTTTTCGTCGTATTCATGATGACGGCGTTGACGAACAAAAGCTCCATTTCGAGCTCTCTGAGTTAAGGTTTGAATAGTAACATTACTTGGGTGTCTCCTATTGGGATAGCGTTCAGCATAAAGTCTGGCAGCTGCTGCATAATTATTTCGACTTTCTCCCAAAATCATGATCATATCAACGATTTCGTTGGGACCATAATCAGCCATGATCAAAATCAAAATAATTTGTTACAGACCAGTAAACAGGGAAACAGATTTTTTTCAATAATAATTATCGATTTACAAGAAGTAAAAAACACGATTAAGCTTTTCTGCACTAATTTGCTATCTACATAACTGTTAAGAGTAGTTCACTCTCAAAAATTGACACTAATACAAAATAATGGAATGACTTTGAAAATTTTTGAAAACTGAAAAAATTACGAAAATTTCTGGAAATATTGAAAATTTTTTCATTTTAGAACGCATGTCACTCTCTTTTCATTTATGGGGTAAAAGTAGGGGTTTCCATTTCAAAAAATCAACTTGACCTTGAAATGCCCTTGAATATCCTGTTTAACGACAGGGTCAAGATGACCATTCGTCAGCCGGGGAGAAAACTGAAAACTTTTGTGGGTAACATTTTCTCCTTGAATGCATTCGAGTTCAGCTAACCAGTTGTACTGTTATCGGCATGACCAATGACCTTGACCATTAATTCAAGGTCAAGGCAAGGTCATATTCAAACGTAAAATTTCCCGCTCTTTCCATTTCTGGTGCCAAAAGTAGGGGTATCTATTTGAAAAAATCGACTTGACCTTCAAATGACCTTGAAGGTCACGCTCAATGACATTGTCAAGGTCATCATCTGATAGCCAGGGAAAAATCCTAAAACTTTTATCCGAAACTTTTTTCCTTGGCATGCTTTGCCAACGAGATAATTGAGATTAAAGATTAAAATGACTCACCCTGTATATATATACTTATACAAATATTTACCGGATCTAATAATTGTAACTACTTCTACCTTTGCGCATTGTTTTTTCTCATTCTTCCGCGGCGATCGAGATGCTATTCGACGCCAAGCGAGCCTCGTAGATCCGCTTGCGTTCAGTCGCAAGAAGATCCACGGGGATTATCCCCGCGATTACCATCGATGCCTCGACCGCGACCGTCCGGTAGGAGCATGCTATTCTAAGGGCCCCCCTTCGCTGTACAGCCGTTATCTTGTTCCGATACTTATTCATACTCATCGCGTCGGCCCACACCTCTGCTCCGTATAATAGGATAGAGTTGGTGGTCGCCATGAGTAGCCGCCTGACTGTTGGCCTAGGCCCGCGCACGTTGGCCATGAGTCGGCTAAGCTGACCTATCCTAGTCATGGCTTTTTTACAGACGCGATTTAGATGTTCTCCGTAGTTCAGCTTCGTGTCCAGAGTTACCCCTAGATACTTTGCTGATGGTTTCGTCGTTATAGTCTCGCCGCCTACCTTCATCGGTATGATGGTAGGTATGCGCTTTCCTGTCAGGAGGACTATTTCGGTCTTATTAAGCGCTAAAGTCAAGCCGTGATTCGACATCCACCATAGTACTCTACTCATAATCGCGTTTAGATTCGCTTGCGCGATGTCCACGTTACGTGCCATTATAACCGCGGCTACGTCGTCTGCGTATCCCACAAGCATCACGCCTCCCGGCATTTCGAGTTTTAGAAGCCCGTCGTACAAGATGCCCCAGAAGTCCGGCCCTAATATCGAACCCTGTGCTACTCCTGCAGTTATAGGTCTTCTTCTACGTCCCTGCTTCGTGTCATACTCTATAACCCGATCCCTCAGATAATCTTTCGTAAGACGCATAATGTATTGCGGCACACCGAAAGACTCTAAGGCATCATGTATGTCGGTCCATCTTGCTGAGTTGAACGCGTTTTTTACATCTAACGTTACCAAAACTACGATGTCTCTAGTCGCGTGTCTAACCTCTTCTACCCTCTTTACCGCGTCTGTTACCTCTCTGATGGCCCCTATGGTCGATCGTCCTTTTCTAAAGCCATACTGCTTATCAGAGAGGTCTCCCGCTTCGTGTACGGCGCTAAGTATTCGCGGTTTAATCAGCGCTTCCTCCGTCTTTCCCATCGTATCCAATAGACTCAATGGTCTATAAGAAGTGTCCGTGTCTATAATAATTCATTGTCGTTTGCTTCTTTCAATGCTAACTTAGTTCATTTCCGTTCAAGACGTCCAGGATCATATTGGTTCAAAATTGAAGGACAAATATACTATTAGATTAACACTGCTCTATATCCAGAAGACGATGACAGTCCATCTTTTGGACAACTTTTTATCATTGATCCTTTAGAAGCTATAAATTTAAGAATGGAACAAACTGCTGACCTTCAATATGAAACGTTAGAAATCTTAGATAAATTAATAAGAGAAAACAATATATTTGCAAAATCCTACGAAATGATGAAACAAGAAATTAATAATCAACAATCCTTATTAAACGCTAATGAACCGGTGCCAGAATTACAATTATTATTTACATTAAAGCCAGGCACTGATAGACGAAGATTTAACTTTCAGCAAACCAATGAAGTAGCTGCTATTTTTTCAACAACGGCTGATGGCGAAATTCCTGAGTCATACGTAACTATTCAAAACAAAAATACAAAAACTGTACAATGTGTAAGCACAATGGATCCAAAAGTTGAACCATGGGTGTCTCCATTGTTTTATCCTTACGGTACTCAAGGATGGCATCAAAACTTACAACGCATAAATAGAAACAATGGCGATAATAATCGACGCGTGACAAGTTTAGCGCATACAAGATATAAAATAGCTATTAGACCAAATGAATTCAATCCTTTTATTTTAGGACGTCGATTATTTCAATAGTATGTTGTAGATGCTTATGTAAAGGTTGAAAAATATAGAATTATGTATTGTAACACTCATCAAAAAGAAATTAAGGCAGATACGTATCAAGGGTTGCATGATTACATGCAAAACGCGGCTAATGATATGAATGGCCAAGTAGGAGAAACAATAATTCTTCCATCAACTTTCATTGGTTCATCTCGCCACATGCAACAATGTTATCAAGACGCAATGGCCTTAATTAATCGGAAAGGTAAACCTGATGTATTTCTTACAATGACATGGAATTGTAAATGGCCAGAAACAGAAGGAAATCTTTTACCTCATCAACAGGCTTGTGATAGACCTGATATTGTAGCCCGAGTGTTTCATTTGAAGAAAGAACGTTTATTATATTTCAATATAAAGAAAAATTTTTTTGGTGAAGTCGCAGCATATGTAGATGTGATTGAATTTCAGAAGAGAGGTCCACCCCATATGCACTTAATGATCACTTTAACTTATGATTCAAAAATCACCTATTCAGAGATTGTTGATCAATTTGTTTCTGCTGAAATTCCTGACGCACAAAATCCTATATTGCAAGAAATTGTTTTGAAAAATATGATACATGGTCCATGCGGTGCTTGGTGTCAGGTAGACGGACAATGTTCCAAAAAATGTCCTAAAAATGTTTTAAACGAAACAAACATGGATGGAAATGGTTATCCTAATTATCGCAGGAGAGATACTGGAATTTTACATAAGCAGACTAATGGTAATGAAGTCGATAATAGATGGGTCGTACCTTATTGTCCTATTTTATTAGAGAAATTTAACTGTCATATCAACGTAGAAGTAGTTACAAGTATTAGATCCGTTAAATATTTGTAGAAGTGTGTGCGTGTGTGTGCGTGTGTGTGTGTGTGTGTGTGTGTGTGTGTGTGTGTGTGTGTGTATATATATATATATATATATATATATATATATATATATAATATAAAGGTCATGACGCCGCTACTGTAACAATTGGTGAATCTAATGAAGGAACATTAATTAATCATGATGAAATTAGAGATTTGTTAGAAACTCGATACGTTGGACCCGTTGAAGCATTATATCGCATACTTAGTAAAGCATTACAAGATAAAAGTCATGCTATAATAAGAATGCCACTACATTTACCATATCAACATTTTGTTACAATAAATGGCAACTCATGTAATATTACGGAGGAAAATTTAACTTCATCCAGTATCATGTTGCTTGATTACTTTAAATTAAATTTAGAAAACCCAGAAGCAAGACAGTATTTATATGTAAATATTTCGAGCAAATTCGTACATAAAAAATGTAAGACTGCTGGTTTGTCAGTTACAAGTTGGCAAGTCCGTAAACAATGTTTTAATTGTATTGGTCGTATGTACTCAGTTAGTCCAACTCAATTAGAACTATTTCATTTGCGTCTATTGTTATTGCATGTCAAAGGTGATACAAGTTTTGATTCTTTGAAAACTGTTGATGGCATCGTACACCAGACATTTACAGCGGCATGTTTAGCTATGGGTCTCATAGAAGACGATGAAGAATGGATTAGAGCTATGGAGGAAGCAACCGTGTGGATGATGCCTGCGCAACTTCAATGATTACTTGTTCGTATTTTGATCCATTGCCAACCTGTTAGTCCTGAAAAATTATGGGATAAATTCAAAGATGCAAGGTCAGAGGAATTTTCGCGAACAAATAAATCAACTATCACTCACCAGAAAGCTTATGCTCATATTAATAACTTATTAAATATGGAAGGTAGAACTTTAAGTGATTTTCCTACTATGGATCAAACAGTTGAAATAAATATATCATATAATGAAACTGATGTAGCAACTATGCCACAAATGGCAGAACTTGGTCAACAGCAGTATGCTAACTTAAATAATGAACAAAAAGAAATTGTAGATACAGTTCTTCATGCAGTTGATGTTAATGATCAGGATAGAAATAACTGCATATATATAGTTTTTCCAGATCCTCCTGGGCTATATATATATATATATATATATATATATATATATATATATATATATATATATATATATATATATATTGTCCAGGAGGATCTGGAAAAACTTTTATTTACACTACTCTGTACAATTTATTATCATCAAAAAATATTAAAGTATGTACAATGGCATTTACTGGTATTGCTGTAACATTACTCCCGCATGGAAAAACAGTTCTCAAAACGTTTGGCTTGCCTGTTCCTACATATCATGATTCATCATCAAGTATTAAAGCGCAATCTAAAGAAGGCCTATTTTTGAAAAATGCAGATGTATTTATCTGGGATGAAGCTCCAATGACTCCAAGATATGCTTTAGAAATTGCAAACCGAACATTACAACATATCATGAACACTAATTTACCATTTGGAGGAAAAATTATTTTACTAAGAGGAGATTTTCGACAACTTCTTCCAATTAAAATTAGAGGAACGAGATGTGAAACTCTGAATCTTTGTATTAAATACAGCGAATTATCGAAACATTTTACAAAGTTTACTCTTACCACAAATCTGAGAGTAAGGCCAAATGAAATAAATTTTGCCAAATATTTATTAGACGTCGGTAACGGGACAATAAATGATATGCATGACAATATTGATCTTCCTGAGCATTGTATTCTTGGTGCAAGTAATAATATTGCTTACTATTCATTCGGTAAGTTGATTGAAGAAAAACGATTTGAAGATATGAGTAAATGCGCTATTCTGTCAGCTCGAAACGTTTATGTAGATGAAATCAACAAACAAGTTACAAATTTATTAGATGTGATGAACATATATATACAGCTATAGATAGTACCGATAATTGTAATAATGGCGAATTAGATGAAGTGCTTTTGCCAGAATATTTAAACTCTTTAAATCCATCCAGTTTACCATCTTATAAATTAAGCTTAAGAAAGCATTGTATTGTAATGCTTATTATAAATATAAGCATCAATGAAGGTTTATGTAATGGCACAAGATTAAAAATAATAGATTTTTCGAATCATTTATTGAAATGTATAATTTTAACTGGTGACAATGCTGGACGTGTCGTTTTTATAAACAGGATTACTTTGTATTGTGAAAATGAATATCCTTTTGCATTTAAAAGAAGACAATTTCCTATAAAATAAGCTTTTGCAATGACTATCAATAAATCACAAGGCTAAACGTTTAATAATATTATTATAGATCTACGAACTGATATTTTTAATCATTTAATAATATGTTGCTATGTCTAAAGTTAGATCTTGGGATTCGCTTAAAATATATCTGGGAAATCAAAGACGAGGAGTACAAGTAAAAAATTATGTATATAAAGAATTATATTTATAATTTATTTACTTTAAGACTGTATAATTAATTATTCGACAAATCTTAATAATGCTGTTTAAAATTTCCTTTTCATTAATTAACTGCATTCATGAATTATTATATTATTTATAGATAGTTAAAACATTAAGCTTTAATATTTTTATGAATGATATTATTATGAAATTTAATGATATTTATTACCTGAATATTATTATTAAGTATCTATGTATTAAAAACTTCAAAAAATGTTTTTACATGATGCAATTCTTTTTATTCAAAAAATAAAACAGGTCGCGCGCGTAGCGCGCGCTTGATTCCTAGTAAAGTAATAAAGGTAAGGCGAGTTTGATGTATTGTGTATTATCATGCATGTCTATAATTTTGTTTACAATGAAACTACAGATTAATAACCAACTGAGATTTATCAAAAAAGTAAAGTTTAGAATCATATTATTTTATTCGTAATACGCCAAAATAACATTGTTTTTCATTCAGAGCTGAGTCAAATGATTGTTAATTTTTGAATCGGTTTACCACCGTAGATGAGAATATTCGCCCTCACGCACTACCATGAGTTCTTTGCTGCCAGCGTGCGAATTAAGAGAGGTTTCGATCGCGGGGAAATACTCTAGGAGCAGTTCTCGGTCGACGAAAATGCTATCGGAGTGTCTTTCTACTGCCGAAAAAAGATCCCAGAGTGATTCGCGATCGCTGAGAAAAGCTCAAGCAATAATTATCATAATCAGAGTTTTTCGAAAATAAAAGACAAATTGTCACCCTAGTCCTTCCTATCCTAGATCTCTTGTGACGAGAAAATATAGAGAGGTTATCTGCCACACTAGAGCTGGATATCGCTTTATTTTCGAGAATATCCGGGGCAAATATCACATATGTCTTGGGCTTCTAGAAGGAGAAAGATACCCTATTATAACTTGAGGGGCGTTCACATGGGCTCTGTCTAAAAGAAATCGTGAATAAGATTAGACCGCTGATACAGACTTTTAAACTTTATATACCTAAGTTTAAAATAAAAAAGTTTAAAATTGACGTCCGGAAAATCTATTGAAATAGAATGCGAAATTTGCATGTCTTACTTTTTCATATTGTCGCTTACACCGAGGACCACCGCAGCATTCTGACGACACTGCCCCTGCACGAGTCGATCCGGGAAAACATACATAATTTGCACCGTTGTCGTCGACGAGAGTTATCGTTCTCCACAAACCTCCGCGATTTCTTTGCTAACAACGCTTGCTAAACTAGTATCGATTTTAGATTGGGTTATGTAAACAACAACTTATTAAGAACTGAAAATTATTTTCTCCCTACTTGAGCTCAAATTTTTTCTAACACGCTTGGAATTGACGATTTCCTACTCTACTTTTAGGCATGAAAAGCGGCCCATTTCATGCGCGTGTTGGGAAAAATAACTTAATTTCATGTTTTAGAATCATGAAACAAACCTACATACAAAATGTCAGCTCTCTATCTATGATAGTTTTTGAATAAACCTAAAAACAAATGTATGTTATATCAATCGTATGGAACCCAAATTTTTGTTTGGGCCCTTGATTAAAATCTATCATAGCTAGATATGTATGTAGATTTGTTTAAAGGCCCTAAAAGTGAAATAAGATTATTTTTATATTAGCTGATAATTTTTATAGTCATATAAACAGCTATTATAAAAATTTTGTTGACGCAGCCATAGAGTTTCAAATGAAAGAGTGAACCAAGAAATTTATATAGAAACTGTTATTGTAGACTGTTTCTACACCATTCTGGCAAGTATCAGTGTAAAAAGTCAGATGTCCAACTTGAATATAGTGCATATATATAATGACATGTCAAATTGTTCGGATAGCACCTCTGATAAAATCGCAAGGCTGGTGAAGATTAACAAAAGTCTTCTGCAGTTCTGCATATGTATAAATATATGTGCGAGGTTAGGTTGCCTATTTTTAATACACACTATATAACGGGTAATATACCCGAGTCTCTTTGCTACCACCTCATTTTATTGATTTTATTACAATATTTCATTCTAGGCAAGCAAACACCTTAAAAATATATATCATCAAGGTTATGAGTTTAAAGCATAGATCTTAAATCAAGCAGACGGCTGATCTCGTTATCTAGGCAACTAACTCGCAACTAATCAGAATCATGTATTAATAGTATATTACGTGCCTAGGGAGGAAAAAACTTGGACAGTCCATATCTCGTGTAAATTGTCACCCGAGCCGAAGGCGAGAGTGGTAAACACTAGATATGGGCTGTTCAATTTTCCTCCCGTGGTGCGTATACTATTTTTCTTCACACCAGCACCGGAAATGAACATTCCTCTCCAGGCACCCAGGAGGGAATGTGGTACTTTCGGTGTAGGTGTGAAGAAAATGCTTTTTTTAAAAGTGAGGATATCAAGCAATGGTAAGAGTATTGACTTTTAAATTTATGTGTCGATGTTGGCTTTGTGATTAGTACGATATGCAATAATAATAAAAAGTGTAAAGAAATATAACAGTTATAAGGAAATATAGGAAAGTTTACAAATATAGTTTACTACCATATGACCAACAGTTATTTACGTGATTAAATACAAGTCCCGTTCTACGCGTATGAAATAAAAAAAAAATATATAAACTCATTAAGGTGGGGTTCTGTTGACTTTTCTAACGTTTTTATATCATAGTCCCATTTTCTAAAACTTTGTACTCATATTCGGTACAAAAAAGAGGAAGATTTGTACATTTTGAGCTATGTATATTGTATATTTCTCAAATTATTGGAAATAAATAGTTAAAAATTGGCCTTACTTGCAAAGGTACCTTGCGCACTCCTTTTAAAATAAAACCAAAATTCTTACGGCATATATTCGCATATTTAAAGAATAAAATTCATAATTTAACCGATTTAAAAAATTCACCCGATTTGAAAAAAAAGACAATTATAATAAAATTAATTATTAAATCGTTTTTTTAAATCTGGTCACTATGAAATTTTATTCTTGAATAAATGCGAGCGCTTGCCATAAGAATTTTGGTTTTATTTTAAAAGGAGTGCGCAAAAGACCTTTGCAAGTAAGCCCAATTTTCAACTATTTATTCGCAATAATTCGAGTAATATACTATATATGTGGCTTAAAATTTACAAATCTTCGTCTTTTTTTTATACCCAATATGAGTACAAAATTAAAGAAAATGTGACTACGATGTAAAAAATTATCATCATATATCACTAAAGTATTAAATACAAAAAAGAACCAAAAAAGTTACAGCGGATATACTGCGCGCGAAATATATTTCTTTTTGCATAAATTTTGCAATAAATTCAGTTCTTATTAATCATTTAAAAAAATTCAAAATCGTGGTTACGCTCTTTACTGTAGAGAACAGTTAAGTTTTCGTTAAAAATCACTAGACTAATTACTTATTATTTTATGGCCTATGACGGGCGATATTAGCACGTCATAAGCTCAGCATGCCGCGAGAAGAAAGACTTGTACTAAATTCACACTGTTACAGGTACCAGCACTGGCAAGGCGGGGAGAGCCGCTGGACGACACGAGAGAGGCGGGGAGAGAGGGAGAGAGAGAGAAAATTCGGCGACACGCGACTGAGACGCGTGCCGCCAGATACGATCCGACCTTTGAACCGACTCCTCGCGAGAGGCTCAGTACTTTCGGGAGATAGCTGATAAGAGAGTGAAAGTCGAAGTGTGTGAGTGTGCGTGCGTATACGACGTTGCGTCTCGCTACCGCATCCAGAACTGCACCGACGGGGTTCCGACTGCTGACAGCGAACATTAGGGCGATACCGGCTAACTGTAAGTGCCAGCTCTCTCTCTCTCTCTCACGCTACATTCGCCAGGGCTCTCCTTATCCTCCCTCGTACCTGCGACCTCGCTTGCTCGCATGCAACCCCTGTATATAGCTTATCAATAAACGATGTGACTGTCCCTCAACAATTTCGGTAGTCGTTATTTTGCGTGTCCCTACGCGTACACTTGTATCTCGCTCCATCACCGACCCAGCCGCCTCCGCGGGCTTGCGTCTCGTATATGTACGAGATCGCAGCGTAACTGGCCTGGCCGGAACCTATTCAGCACTAGGTGCTATCCCGACGACTCTCTTCCTCGAGAGTAACGAGGTCTACGGACCTTGATTATAGCGGAGCTGGAAACTGAACAACTGCACCCAGCACACCGTTATATTGGCGCCCAACGTGGGGGATTTAACAATATTTGTTTAGAAGATTTCAAATTTCGGCATCGCAAGAAAAATAATAGTCGCACCGAAATAAAGTCTATACAGCGAACAAAAGCCTATATTAGAACGAGAACGCAAGTTACACGCTAAGCATAGCGACGCGCGACTTTGTTGACATCGCGGTCGAGCGAGCTCGCCGCACGAGATAAACAACACCGGTCTCCGGCGTTGTAGACGTTCGACGAAGTCGACGCGGCCGAAATATTATATTACGACTTATTACATTTAGCGTATAAGTCTCGGAAAGAGTTTTTGCGATTCGCTTTAACAGTCGTTGTGGGCGGTTCGTATCTCTGTGTACGTGAATTTGTATTGAGTTTTTTTTCTTTCCTTTTCGTGTTATCTAAAATTTTTTTTGATACGACTTCAAATGTATCGTAGGAAATTTGTTTAGTCGTAGTTAGTAACCGAAAATACGAATTCACAAACAATTATTTTTGTTCTTCTCCTTCTATTATTTTTTTTTTTCCCCATACAGTTACTACTATAAGTACGACACATAAGTCGAAGCGAATATTTACCGCGCGCAGTGTAGTCAGTATAGTATAGCAGCGCACTGTACATGCACATAGGTATATAGTTGCGTACATACAGTCTGATCTATAGGATAGCTGCGTACGATACATATAGGCATACAGACGTACAGTACAACGCTTACAGTAACATAGGTGGTTTTATACGACACGCGCTCACGCTACAGAGGTACATACTCACTGAGTATTCCTAAGCGTCCTACACGTATACGGCCCTAGATATAAACATATTATCTGCTTGACGAATTTAAATTCTAGCGCAACGTAATATAACGCACAGTGAGTAAGACTGTCAATAGTCTCCGAAGCTTAAAGTACACTCTTAAAAATACAGCTGCTCGTAGCTAACGCGAGTAATTCAAACATTATTTTATTTATTTACTAAGTGATTACATCTGTTTGAATTACTTTTTCCCCTTATTGTCAATTTGTTACCTCGTGGTGAAATCAAACTTTTCTTTATTAATCGGACAATACTAATTAAATATTGGAGGCAGAGGTATTATTTAAGAGCGACACGCAGAAATAAATTCGACTTGATTATTTCTTTTTACAAACGCTTATAAAATTTAAGGAGAACAAAGCTTACTCATCTGACGAGCGCTCACTCGTTTCTCTTGTTTGTTGGAAATACAGTGAGTCAGAACCGCGTGAATTATTTTTTTTTTCTCTTCTTCTATCTGTACCCTTTCGTTATAGCAAACCAAAAAGAATTTTTCAGAGGATGGCGCTTTTTCAAGAAGAACTAGATTTACAAATAGAAAACTGGGCGCTTTCCCTGTCGCCATTGGAATTACAAAATAGATTAATCGAACTAGATCTTATTCGGAGTAATTCAAGGCTAGAAAATGTAAGTAGGTTAGCTAGACGACTTCGCGGAGACTACACTGCAGAAGATTTTCAAGAATCAAGTGATCCAATATTTATAGTTAGTTCAAGAAGAGACACAGATCTCCACAGATTAATACAGACAGATAAAACGTTACCTACGTCGCTGAAGAATAGCATAATAGCACAGCGCAGAGGAAGCAGAGTAAACGTGTTCGACACAAATTCGACATTCATAGATGAGTTCGAACCTCAGATTAATAATCCACAAATGTCAAGCATAACGCAAACGAGTACAAGTGTGTTGCCGACTAGCAACAGCACAGCGGCAACGACAAGTACCAGCACAATAACAACGCAAGCACAAGGAACAAGGCAAGCGAATACGCAAGTAACGTACTCAAACAATGCCCAGAGAAACGAAGAGTACCTCAGGCAACAAAACGAACAACTGATTAGAATGCGCATCGCAGACGTCAAAGAGAAGGAAGCTTTACGACAACAACTAGAACAGCTGGAACAAGTTATTTTAGACATGGCGGAATCCAGTAATTCGTACACTCCGACGACGCCAGCTGATAGTAGGAAAGTTCGATTTCAAGAGACGCTAGAGATTCGACACCCTGAACCTGACGCGCATAGTACGCGATACGCAAGCGAAAACCCGTGGATAATTAATTTAGACGGTACACAGAACTATCAGACCAGGCAAAATCCATTCAGAAGGCAGAGTAACACTCCAGACTATCAAGAGTCTAAGGGGAGGGGCGGATCACCGATTGGTAATAACAATCCATTCCTCAAGCCTGGGGAAACACCATACGCTAATAGCACGAATCCTTTTTGGCCATTTGACGCCACGCAAACGAATCCGTTCAACCACACACCCACTCCTACGTGGACATCACAGTCACGTAAAGACATCGGAAAAATCGCCCGAGAATGGAAAATAAAGTTTGATGGCAGCCAAGACACTTGCATCGAAGAGTTCCTACAGAGAGTCAACGAATGCAGAATGTCATCTCACCTAGACGACACCGATTCACTGAATGCTATGTTGCACGTGTTAACGGGGCCAGCACTAATCTGGTGTAGACAACTGCGACACACTTGGTGTACATGGACAGATTTCTGCAAAGCTGCAAGGCGAAGTTACGGAGTCGATCAGGACATCCAAATGCTGTTAGCCGAAGCCCAAGCGCGTACCCAAGGGAAAAAGGAGTCAGTGAGGGAACACATCTTCGCAGTACTGACGATCCTCAGCAGGCTAGATGAACCTCCACCGGTAGACGTACAATTGAAGATGATTTATGACAATATGTTGCCAGAAATCAAGATGATTGTACCACGTAAAGACGTCACAGACTTAGACGCCCTAGTTACGTTAGCGAGGGACGCCGAGAAGTTGGTTCACGATCGAGACAACTACAAGCCGTCACCTCCACCGGAACGTAGCCTGCTACCGCATGTCGCCTATAAGGAAAAGCCGACTACACCGACAGCCACCACTGCGAAAACTCCTAGCATGAACGCTGTAACAGAACCCGTCGAACCAGCGAGCCCGCTCCAGAGCACGCTAGTCGCGACGGCAGTAAAGGAGGCCCTAGCCCAATTAGGCCTTGCGGGCATTGCTGCCTTTCAGCAGCAACCATCGCAACTACAGCCGAAAGCCATCACAGCGGGTAGAAATAACCCGAAGAACGGCAAGAAGTCGAAGCCGGAAAGTGTCTCTACCGTGACAGTTGAAGAGGTAGTAGAGGAGAAAACGAGACGAACGGTACGCAAACCGGATAGTGACCACAATAAAGACCAGAAGGCTCGTGGGCCATATAAGCCCCACGTTAAATGCTATGGTTGCAGTTGGCCACAACACGTAAAAAGTTCGTGCCCAGAATGCTCCCAGAAGTCGGGAAAAGACCAAGGGAAGAAGTGAGTCAGGCCAACACTTCTCCCGAGGCAACAACGGCCTCTAGCGAATCGCTCAATTTAAAGAGCGAGGACGCACTCATGCCGTTGAAGGCCGATGATCCAAGTCCAGAGGATCACCGCCGCTGGTGGATGCAGGTTGGAATTGCAGGGTTCAGAGTCCGCTCTTTGCTCGACTCTGGAGCTGCACGCACCGCCATTGGCCCGGTCGGCATTCAGATTGCCTCGGCCTGTGGACAAACTATTACGCCCTATAAAGGACCAGGAGCGAAGCTCGCTAACGGCCAGTTAGTGCCGATTTATGGTCACGTCGACCTACCCTTTGATGTACAGGGTCGTCGAAAAGTACTGAAAGTCATGATCATGAGCGAACTTGATTCCTCCTGCATTTTAGGGACGGATTTCATCCGTGCATTTGGCGCCACGCTTAGACCTCGTCAGAATGTCCTAGAGATTGAGGGCACGTCGGAGACTATCCCTCTGGAGTTATCTAGTCTCACTGACGGCGAGAGTAATGCCCTGGCGGCCGTTGGCCTAGTTGATGTTACGCCGCGGCAGCGTAACCATTTAAACGAACTGCTGGATAGGTGGCTACCAGAGAACGAACAACCACTTGGCTGCACTTCATTGATCATACACGCCATTGATGTGGGTTCCGCTCGACCTATCAAGCAGAGGTACTACCCCGTGTCGAAGAAGATTGAGGAGGAGATGCATAAGCAAGTGTTGGAAATGCTAGAAGCAGGAATAATTCGACGGTCGAACAGTGAATGGTCGAGCCCCGTAGTCATGGTGCGAAAAGCCAATGGATCCTACCGGTTTTGCATAGACTACCGTAAACTCAACGCCGTTTCCAAGGCCAGTGCGTATCCGCTTCCATTCATGGACTCCATCCTTAGCAAATTGCAGAATGCTCGTTACATCTCGACGATCGACTTGAGTAGTGCCTACCACCAGATCCCCATGAAGGAGGAAGACATGCACCTCACGGCATTTACGGTGCCCGGACTCGGACTTTTTGAGTTCACCCGGCTTCCTTATGGCGTGGTTGGTGGCCCTGCGACGTTCCAACAGCTTAGCGATAAGATTATCGGGCCTGAGTTGGAACCTCATGCTTTTTCGTACCTGGATGATATTATTATCACTACCGACACGTTCGAAGACCATTTACATTGGTTAGAAGTCGTACTCAAGCGGATCAGCGATGCTGGACTCACGATTAATTGGGAGAAAAGCAAATTCTGTTGCAGCGAGGTTAAGTACCTTGGGGTGATGGTAAATCGAGATGGCTTCCGTCCCGATCCGGATAAGGTTGCTCCAATTTTAGACTACCCGGCCCCCAAGAATCTAAAACAACTCCGCAGGTTCCTAGGGATGGTCTCTTGGTACAGGAAATTCCTGGACAATTTTGCGACACTCGCCGATCCTCTCACTCAGTTAACCAGGAAAGACGTGAGATATAACTGGGGCGAATCGCAGCAAGAAGCGTTCCTACAAATTAAAACGCTGATAGCTTCGGCTCCAATCCTACATAGTCCATCATTCGACGAAACGTTCACGATTCAGACGGATGCTAGTGACACCGGCCTGGGTGCAGTGTTGACTCAAGTCCATGATGGCGAAGAACGCGTGTTAAGCTTTGCGAGCCGCACCCTGTCAAAAGCCGAGAGAAATTACTCTGTCACTGAACGCGAATGTTTGGCTGTATTGTGGGCGATACGCAAATTTAGAGCCTATGTTGAGGGTTATCACTTCCAAGTTATTACCGACCACAGTAGTCTGAAGTGGCTGTGTAATATGCGTAATCCCAACGGTCGCTTAGCTAGGTGGGCTCTCGAATTGCAAGCCTATGATTTCGAGATTATCCATCGAAAGGGCTCATTACATTGCGTACCAGACGCCTTATCCCGAATGTACGAGGATGAAGACGAGAATACGCCCTTAGCCACCCTCGGTATAGGAGGAAAATTTACAGACGACCCATGGTATACTGACATGTGTGCCAAGGTAAGGGAAAACCCAACCGATCATCCAAACTGGAAGATTTCGGAGGGCAGACTGTATCATCTACGTCCTGATCCTCTCTTAGACGATATCCTAGACGAACAGGACGAATGGAAAATGGTTTTGCCACCAGAGAAGACCGTAGAAGCGATACGGGAATCGCACTGCGAGCCCACAGCTGGTCACTTGGGCCGCCGCAAGACTTACGAGCGAATCGCACGATACTTCTACTGGAAAGGAATGTATAGAGATGTAAGTAACTTCGTTCGTACTTGCACGGTCTGCCAGCAGTGCAAGGTAGAACAAGCGTTACCCGCTGGGTTAATGGGTCAGAGAAGAGTCCCTGGACCCTGGGAAATTGTCGCCGCTGACATTATGGGTCCGTTCCCCCGGTCGACTCAAGGTTACCAATACATCCTCATCTTCTTAGATGTTTTCACGAAGTGGATCGAAGTCATCCCAATTCGCAAGGCGAATGGAAAAACGATCCGGAAAAACCTAAATGAACGTGTTATTCTACGTTTCGGAGTGCCCGAGGCATTTTTATCTGACAACGGGACGGAATTTCGAAACAAGGTGTTAGCCCCATTTCTTAAAGAACTGAGGATACAACATCGAACTATCCCACCGTATCACGCTCAAGCCAACCCGGTAGAACGTGTCAATCGCACTTTCAAGACAATGATTACGACGTTTATCGAAGGTGAACACAGGTCCTGGGATAAACACATTCCCCAACTAATGTTTGCATACAACACGGCTACCCAAGAGACCACAGGTGTTAGTCCGGCCTTTCTAAATTTTGGACGGCACTTAGAGCCACCCCACAACAGCCGCCGAGCAGAAGAGATCCTCAAGAAAGAAGAGGCAGAAGAACAAGCCATCAAGGACTGGGAAGATAGAATGCAACGTTTATTGGATCTGCAAGTCCGTACAGCGAGACGCGCACAGAGAGCTTCTGAAAAACAAGCAACTTACTATAACGCGAGACGCAGACAATCCGAGTATCAGGTCGGTGACCTAGTCTGGAAGCGTAATCGCATTCTTTCGTCCGCTCTATTAGGCATAAATGCGAAGCTCGCGCCGAAGTTTGCTGGCCCATTCAGAATTACGGCCAAAATTGGACAAGATGTGTACACCCTCGAGAACGACAAAGGTGACAAGTTCGAAAAGATACATGTAGTCGATTTGAAGAAATATGAGGACGACGAAGACCCATCGAGCGACGAAGAACCAACAGACACCGCAACGACGACTGCGAATCCACAAGATGCTGCCCCGGCTTCGACTAATACGTCTGTAAACGTGGAAGCGCCACGTAAGCGAGGTAGACCGCGGAAAACGCGCATCGTTGTTAACCGTGCGATAACTAGAGTCACGCGCGGAAAGAAAACTAGCGAACCACCTCCTAGTATCGAGAATGAGGAGGTAACCCCGTTAGTAGTACCCATGAAAAAGCGAGGTCGCCCAAAAGGTTCCGTGAACAAGCGAGAGACTCCTCCTGTCCTGTCCCCCCGCCGTACTCGGTCCAAAAGACCCTCATAAACTTCCTAGAACTCCCTCTTATTGACCTTGCAGATGATGGCGTCAGACCCCAGCTGGATCAGAGTCATGGAGGGGGGGGCCGAACCCGCTGGGTTCAGATAGAGGATATGCCTCTACCACCGACTCCTGACAGCACCACGTCGGCGAGCGCTACGCCCTCCACCACGGCAAAGACCCCCTCGACCGACCACAGCTCCAACGCACCAGCGCCCACGAGAACAGCCGAGGAGGCCTGGGAGGCAACCAAGAAGCAGCTGGAGCAAGCCAGGGCGCTGAAGAGGGAAGTCCTCAAAGTCGAGGAGGAAGCCTTCTTGGTCCTCGACAACTTCCTGGAGAAGTTCGGGGAGGACGGCCGTGCGCTTGCGGGTAACTACCCGAAGCTAGTGGCGGACGAGCGCGACGTCAAACGCCACCGCCAAGAATACGTCGAGGGGAGGAAAAAGCGCCGCGCAGCCGAGGAGGCCAAGGAAGCACTTCAACAGCGCATTAAGGAAGGAACCCGCTTGGTTGAGGAGCTCAACCAAGCCTACGAGGACCGGCGACATCTCGGTCACCCTCACCCCAAGCTCCTGGAAGAACTGCGACTCGCTAGGCTCAACCTAGCGCTGTTGAAGGGAGAAAAAGCACCGCAGTGCTACATCTGCGGCATGCTAGGTGTGGAGAGGGGCAGAGAATGCCCGAACGCCCGGAACCACGGGAATTTGCTGCGCCTCGCTCGTCAAGCGGCGGGAAGAAACACCCTATAATAAGGCCTAAGGCCCTTCAAAATTTTTTTTTCTCTTCCCCCTTTTCTTCTATATATATATTTTTTTTTCTCTTTTTCTTTCTCTCCTACTCCCTCATTTATTTATTCTTTTTTTTTCCTTCTCATTCTCTCTAAATACAGTTTGCTTCAATAAATAAGCCTCTTCAAAAATTTTTCCGTCTCTCAATGTTGATTTATTTACCCTTCCTTACTAACCTTTTTATTGCATGCTGGCGAGTTTTATAGAGTGAGAGCTGGTACACCTGGCGGTTACCCAGCGTCTGGAGGGGGGGTGTATGACGGGCGATATTAGCACGTCATAAGCTCAGCATGCCGCGAGAAGAAAGACTTGTACTAAATTCACACTGTTACAGGTACCAGCGCTGGCAAGGCGGGGAGAGCCGCTGGACGACACGAGAGAGGCGGGGAGAGAGGGAGAGAGAGAGAAAATTCGGCGACACGCGACTGAGACGCGTGCCGCCAGATACGATCCGACCTTTGAACCGACTCCTCGCGAGACGCTCAGTACTTTCGGGAGATAGCTGATAAGAGAGTGAAAGTCGAAGTTTGTGAGTGTGCGTGCGTATACGACGTTGCGTCTCGCTACCGCATCCAGAACTGCACCGACGGGGTTCCGACTGCTGACAGCGAACATTAGGGCGATACCGGCTAACTGTAAGTGCCAGCTCTCTCTCTCTCTCTCTCACGCTACACTCGCCAGGGCTCTCCTTATCCTCCCTCGTACCTGCGACCTCGCTTGCTCGCATGCAACCCCTGTATATAGCTTATCAATAAACGATGTGACTGTCCCTCAACAATTTCGGTAGTCGTTATTTTGCGTGTCCCTACGCGTACACTTGTATCTCGCTCCATCACCGACCCAGCCGCCTCCGCGGGCTTGCGTCTCGTATATGTACGAGATCGCAGCGTAACTGGCCTGGCCGGAACCTATTCAGCACTAGGTGCTATCCCGACGACTCTCTTCCTCGAGAGTAACGAGGTCTACGGACCTTGATTATAGCGGAGCTGGAAACTGAACAACTGCACCCAGCACACCGTTATAGGCCATTTATACAATTAAATTGTTTATTACTAAATATCTGACCACTTTTAGACTTTCCACTCTCGGAAATCGTGTTCAGGAGAAAAAAATACATAGGAATCACATTGGTGATCTACTGGCTATTCGAGTTCGAGAAATAGTGCTCAGCGCTTAGACTATAACTTAAACAATTCTTTTATAAATATAATAATTTAGCATAATTTGAAAGAGCAAAGATAAACTTAGTTGAAGTAGCAGAAAACACAATAAGGAAGTCGGCAATAATCGTTAATTCAAAATATAACTAAATATACTATAAAAGTACCCTGTAGCAAAACGCCGATTTAAACTGAGAAACATCTAAGAACTAGGTAGTTTAAGGGGACACAACACCTTTGAACTTCGGAAAAATCGATTTTTTTATTGCTTATTTTGACAGGAAATTTTCCGTAGAACACGCTCCTAAAACCCGTTTATCAAAAAAAGCAAAATACTAAAACAAAATTTTTATCGTTTTTTCGTAAAATTGCGTATTTTTCATTTTTTGTCTAACACGACTAGTAATTTTAATTTCAAGTTTTATAAATTCAATCTGAATAACATTTTTATTGTAAATGTTAAAAATACTATTTTTTTACCGTAGTATATACGTATATTATGCTCCACATACATATTTTAGTAAATAAATTAGAGCGTATTGATAAGATTTTTTTGCGTTATTTTCGAGATTTTCTAGTTTCATATATAAGGCTCCGATGGATACGTAGGGACATTTATTTGAATTCAAATATCGCGCGCCCGCGCGCCACCTGTGGGCAGGTTAGAATCAATGTGTCGGAGAAGGACAAAGCGACCGTTCTGCTGTTCGGCTAGCAGACAGCAAATATTTCAAAACACAGCTGATATAGTCCTGGGACGTGTTTTACACTGAGTAAACACAGCTGATGTCTTAATACATAAAAAAAGCTGATATTTTTAAAAAGTGTTTTTAAATAATTCTAAGTAGTGTTTGTAGTGTTTTTGGGGTTATAGCTTTTAGCTTATGACCCCCCAAAAAGGTGAAGTGTTTGTCTAAAAGCAGAACAGTGAAGTTTTTTAAAAAAGTGTCAAGTTCAGTGATTTTGAAAATACGTGATATATCTTGATCATCGAGATACCAAAGGCAGGTTTACGTGTACCCATCCAGACAAGAAATACTCTCGAGGAAGAGGCAAATAAATTTTGTAGGAGTAACAAGCGAGGATGAACCTGTCGACAAGTTAAGACTTCAAGTTCATAAAAAAAGATACAAACTCCATCAGCGGAAGATACCTCTAAGATCAGGAATAGATTGATTGATATCAACATTCTATTTCCTGCGCTTGAGAAAATTTTGATTCGCAACCAATGTCATGGCAAAGTTCAACTTGGAGAATCCAAAGCTTAGAGATTACAATACAAGAAGTAATGTGTAGTCAGCTGACAGCATTTAACTCTTGCAGAAAAGTTGGCGTTAAGAACCATGCTTGGGTGAACAACAGAAGAGCAGTAGTTACATTTCGTGCTCTTGGACTTGGACACGCTGATCATCATCTATTTTTTGGGTTGATGGACTGCTTAATACCCATGGCTCAGTGTGCATGTGATGCAATTAGCGAACAATTCAGTGAAGTGTGTAAAAAAGTGGCTAAGGACTCTGTGAAAACTGCAATGATGGAAGAAAAAGCCGCTACAGAGATCGGAGCTCCCGGACTAAACATTTTGACATTTGGATGTTAGACTGGTAATTTTCTGCAGTATTAACTTGAAGGTTCAACACAGTAACCAAAAGAAAAGATAAGTATAAAGTGTTATCATTATCAAGGATAAAATAACCTGATTATCAAATTTTTATAAAAATTCATGAAATGCCTTTTTTTGTTTGCAGGTAAGAAAAGCCGTACAGAACCCAGAGGTATAAGTGAATATACCTCATAATGGCTGAAAGTCAAGGTCTATGTGGAACACAGAAAACTTGGCCCCAAAGGATTTGGTAAGCACCAATTTAAGTTACACTTTCAACAATTTTCATAAACTTTAAAGTTGATTTTCTCTGAATTGTAACACCCCGTACAGGCTCCGCATAAAAATTATAAATTATATTTCAAATTAATTTTCGTGGAACAAAATTCTAGATTTTACGCGAGTATCTCGCGCTCCCCCACTCTTCATTCAAACACTCCAGGTCAGCTGAGCTCACAGCAGCATAACACCAGCAGCGCCACGAGCCAGAGAGCGGCAGCAGCAGAAGCAGCGTTAGAGCGGGGAAAGCGCGCAACACACTTGTATATCTGTATATATTGAGTGGCGAGCGCAGCGGCGCGATAGAAGGAGTTCGACGCAGCGGCGGCTCGATTCCCGCTCTCTCCGTGGCCTATAAAAGGACCCGCACAACCCGTACTAGCTCACTAGTCGAAGCGCAACTAAAGCGCCTAGTCCTTGCTCTTGAGCAAATTACGCCTTGGGCAGGTAAAAGACTGATAACGCAATTAACGCGTATCAGTCTAGAACTTAGAATTATTTCGAATCGTTTATATACTTAGAAAAATCGTGATCCAAAGCCAATAACGCAAAAGTTAATTAAGCGTAGTGTCTTACAAATATATTGTATAATCAAAGTGAACATACAAAAATGTCTGTTATTGTTGAAAGTAGCGCCCCCATACGCGACGCGGCGGGTCTCTGCGCCGCGCTCACTTCTTCTCTGTCCGTCTGAATTAGCGGTGCTACGCTTACATATATATATATATATATATATATATATATATACGAAGAAAAGATATTAGACCTGAAGTGACTAAACTGTTAAACGAAATAAACGAAAGTAATTAAAGACTAGAGTGTTGTTCAGTTCTCCTGGATCTGCCTCCACATTACCAATAATTCATCAGGTTATGGAGCCCCAGCCAGCTTCCACGGCGCAGAACGTGACTGCAGGAGGCGAAGGAGCACAGGAAGCATCGAAAGCTGCTGAGAAAGCAAGTAAGTGGTAAATCGTCTAGTAGGTGAATTAAACGCGAATGAACGTTTGAAAGAAGTGCGTTAATTCGGGAGTGCGTGTATAACAATTTTAAGAAAGAAAAATCGAATGCGAAATAACTTACGCGAAAGTATTTTGTTTGCACGCGACGATTTTCCTAGAAACAACACAAATAGTTTTTCGGAAGTATAATCGAAGAGATAAAAATCGGAAGTGAATCGTTTTATGGATACTATTGTTGCAACAAAAGCTCAAAAGAGAAGTTAAATCTAATCGCACGAAAATCTATAAACGAATAAAATCACGTGAAAGTAGAATCATTCTAGCTAGAAAAGATTGAAAGTCGAAAGATTTGATGTGTTAAAATGGCGTCGAAAGAACAAAAATCATGCGTTAGAAACAAAGTGAAGAAACGCATGCTCTCTTCTCGGAAAGTCAAACGCCGGCCGGGACAGGCTAGAGCCAGCGCACGCTTGAGGTAGGCTGCGCGCGCGAGCGAGCGAGCGAGCGAGAGAGAGAGAGAGAGAGAGAGAGAGAGAGAGAGAGAGAGAGAGAGAGAGAAAACAAACGCACGAGACTAAGCTGTGAGGCGCAACCGTGTATATATATATATATATATATATATACACACACACACACATGAAATATCGATCGGGCCGACGCGAGAAGCCGCGCGCGCTATAGGTATACGGGCGCGTTGCGAGTATAGGTGGATCACCGCAGAGCGGGAACATATACTCGCTTAGCTCGAAGGAAAGCCATCGGAAGCAAGGCAAGCGCGCTGGACGCATGTGTACATGTATACTTGTACTTGGTTTGCGATTACATGTGCCTATAATATCGGTAGTTGTGCATTTACAGCGAGTCCTGCGAGTCAGCCACTCACATATATGGTCGCATATATGTGAATACCTGTATATACAGGGTCGTGCTTATGCATGCACATGTGTGTGTATATATATATACACACACACACACACAATTAAATTGAAATCGACAATGTTGAAACAAATAAAATGAAATTTAGCTTGGAACGAAAATTAAAATTGAAAGTTTAATATTTGAACGGAAAGTAAAAATTTGAGATTAATTTTTGAACGGAAAGTAAAATTGAAAGTTTAATATTAAACGGCAAGTTAACATTTTTGAAAGTTTAATTTTGAAAGGAAAGATTCATTTTAATATTAAAATGAAAGCTAAATTTCAGTAAAGAAAAGTTCTCTGAAAAACCAGATAAACTAATTGCACCTTACTCATTCTAGATCGATCTACTCTAATCCTATTCTTGAAAACACAAGAAGAGAACTTGGGATTCCGGGAATACTTTCCCAATGAGAAGGTGACGGTGCACCTGGACGACACCAAAATCTGGTTCACCACTGAGAATGAATTCAAAAGGGAAATCGGTATATGATCTCTTGTTTGATACTATAAATTGACAGCATACACTCGCTGTTGCTCGATTAACTTGTGTTCGGTTGAGAGAGCAATAAGCCATATTAGTCTGAGTAAATATTGTGGTAATCTTGTGTTCGGATGCCAGAGTACTTGCGCGTTTTTATTTGATTGGCTTGTGTTCGGTCATGAGAATAAAAACATTAGTTGTTATAGAACGATTCCTATTTTTGATTTTAAATGCAATGTTTTGACTCATAAATATAGAGTCTGTTTATCTGTAATAATAAAACATGCATAAACTTACTTTGGTGCGTCCAATACTTTCTAAATATAAGCTTATAAAATTGTACAATAAATTGCAGATAAATCCGAGGCTGAAGAAATGGAGTTGAAACTGCTGGAAAGGGAATTGGCCGAAATTCATGCTGTGGGAGAAGAAATGTTTCTTCGGTACTGCACTTCGGAAAAAGATCAGGAAGAAGAAAGTACAGAAATCACGAAAGTTGGAGATCCGAAAAACGAAAGATTCTTTGATTTCAAAAGTTCGAAAGTGAATGTATTCTTGAAGGAAGTTAAAAACTCGAAAGAAATGAAAGATTTAATGAAAGGTACCCCAAAAATCACTAATATCACGACTATAAAACCTCCGAAAATTATAATAAATAAAGACTTTATGAATGATTCTTGGAACGACAATGCGCCTAGTTGGAAAAATCAAACTAATGATTTCTTAAATTCCACAGAAATTGAGGATAAAATGTTGTGGCGGACAGTTTCGAAAGCAGATTGAAAGAAAGGGAAAGAAAAGCGGAAGCCGAAATGAAACGAAAGTTGGACGAGATGAATGATCTGCTTAAATGTTCTCGTGAAGAATTTGATCAACTGGTGGAATATGGAAACCAGACCAAAGGACTTATGTCCGAATATCTGATCAAAGTAACATCAACTGGTCGAGCAGGTACAATGCCAGACATGTTCGGACGATACAAAGCTGTAAGTAATTCAAATGAAGTACCAAGTTCAGAAAATAATTCCGACACTGTAAATGTAAATTCATTGATTGCAAAAGAAATAGATAAGCGCTTTAAAGAACGCGATAATGCTAAAACCTCGTTAGAATCTAGAAACATAAAGTTACATAGATATTACAAATTAAATACTCAAACTCGATTTGAATATTTTCTGGACTTCTTTAAATCTGAATTACGCTCTCTTAATTTGTTGCACGTTATAGACGAAAAGGAGAGCTCGGGTTCGAATGTGGACGAAAGTGTCTTAAAACAGCAAAAATATGATGTTCGCGAAAGACTTATAGGACGATTAGAAATTAATTATTATTCGAAAGTTTGTGATATTCAGGAACCGAAAGAAATATTGGAAAAGGTTAAAACTTTAAAATTAAGCGAAGCCAATTTAACTACTATGAAATTACGAGAACAATTGTATAGCATTAAATATAATCCGAGTAAAGAAAGGGCCTCTGCCTTCTGGAATCGATTCGAAGACATAGTTAGAATGTATAATGGTTTGCTGGACGTAAAATCCTTGACCGATGACGAAGTCAGAGATTCGTTTTATAATGCTATTTCGAAAGCCTTACCAGATATTAAAAATCTGAATTTCTTAAATATGCACCAACAGAACAAGCCTTTATCTTACGAAAGTCTTAAAAATTACATAATACACAACGAAATCGAGACTGGAACCACGCAAGCATCTGGAAGTGCGATGACAGCAGCCACCAAATGCTTTAACTGTGACGAGTATGGACATTTGGGACACAATTGTCCAAGGCAGGGCACGAATCTTAAGATGTGCTACGAATGCAGACAATTCGTGACGCATAGAGCTGCAGTGTCCACTTCGGATGTCCAAGTCGAAAGAGAAAAGGTATGGAAATAAAAATTATAATAATCGAGGTAGTCGTGGTAATAGAAGGGGTAGAGGCAGTAATAATTATCGCGGCGGTACAAAACGTCCGAATGAAAGTCAGAACGATTCGAATGCTAAAAGAGGTCGATTCAACAATAAAAGAGGAAGGGGAAATCAAAATCGAAATCATCAGGGAGGAAACCAACAGAACGGCAATAATAAACAAGACAAAGATCAACAGCAAAACAAAGGTGTCTTAAATATCAATGGTGAGTACTTTGACATAAATACAGATAATGAAATCAAGTCAGTTTGCAATATCGGAAGAACGAACGTTACATACGAGAAAGGAAAAGTATTAACAAAATTTTTAGCTGACTCCGGTGCAACTGAGCACCTTACAAATTCAAGCATTATTTTTAAAACCTTTGACGAAAGAACGGCGATATTGTATGTAGAACGAACAAAAACAAACTGTTAAATTTAAATAATATTATATGGGCCGAAAATCTGATTTCATTACGAAAATTTGTTGATCAAGGCTTGAGTGTTTATTTAGACAATCAACGTATTGACATTTATGACTCGAAATCTAACGAATCTTTATTGACTGGTATATATGAAAGACCTTTTTAGATAATAGAGTTCGAAGTAAATAAATCAGGATATTCTAAATGCAAATCCAATGATGTTAGAGCATACGTAGTAATGCGAAGCATGGCAAGGAAAAGGAGAAATAGTGTAGAAATTGAAAGTATGAATGAGGAAACGGAAGAATTAGTTGAAAGGGAAAATGAAACTGAAAACGAAAGAGAGAATGAATTCGAAAGAGAAAAAGAGAAAGAAATTGTTAATTCAAACTTAGGAAACTGCTCGGATTTTGATGTCACAGTAAGAGATAGAAATATAGTGCTAATTGATCAAGCCTCAATTGAGGAAGATCCAGACTGCAGCGTAGAATTCGAAAATGCTAACCGACAAATTAGTAACAAAGCTATGCTGAGGCACACACGAATGGGTCATACGTCGCTTAAATATCTAAAGAAATTACAGACTAAACATCCCGAAATTAAAGATTTGAAAGAATGCAAGTTCGACGAAAGCATTAGAAACTGTGAAGTTTGTTTAATTTCAAAATTAAATAGACTACCCTTTCGAACTACACGTACTAGACCGAAAGAAACTTTACAGATAATTCATTCGGGTGTTATGGGAAAGATAAGTCCGTCTTCTCATCCTAAAGGGTATAAATACATATCTGTATTTATTGATGATAGTTCGAGACTCGTCATGGCTTATACTATGAAAACAAAAGACGAAACGGGTTATTGTTTCGAATCTTTTGTAAAGAACGCTCGGAACCTCTTGGGATGGGATGCAAAGGTATGTTACCTGCGAACAGATCAAGGCACTGAGTATACCGGAGGTTATACGGTTGAAGTTTTGAAGAAACTAGGAGTCGAACATCAATTGGCTTGTCTGGATACTCCTCAACATAACGGTACGTCGGAAAGATTGAATCAAACGATACAACGTAAGATTCGAACGCTAATGTATGACTCTGAAGCTACCTGAAAACATGTGGGATTTAGCTCTGAGTGCGGCAATCTATTCGTATAATCGGACACCACATGTATCGAACGATATGATTTCTCCGTTGGAAAAATTCAATCCGCAAATCAAAGTTGACCTGACACAGATCAAACGATTTGACTGTCTGGCATTTACGAAATTACGATGGCTAGGTTTTAGAACAATTCTAGTTGGATACAGACACTGGTTATTTATTGCTGAAACCGGAAAATGGAAAGCTATACGAAAGTCACGACGTTAGATTCAACGAAAGATTTGTTTTTGGAGACAAATACAAGAAAGATGAAATAAATAACTGGGCTAACGTCAATGTAGAAATAAATGCAAGCAATTGGTTCAATGAATTTGAGCCCGAAAGTCAATCGAATGAAGATAAGATGCACGAAACTTCGAATGAAGGAACGGAAGGAGTTGGAAAACGTAAAAGGGGACGACCGAAAAAGTTGATTGTTGAAAAGGAACAATCTTCAGCAGATGAACAAATTCAAGCTTTGATTGCAAACATTAATAGTGATCCTGCATCCTATGCTGAAGCCCAAGCTACGAAAGACAAAAACAAATGGGTAGAGGCAATCACGAGGAATTGAATTCAATGTATAAAAACAATGTTTGGAGTCTGGTGGACAGACCAAAAGCGAAAGACAAAGATCGGAAGCCAAACATTACTGACTCACGTTGGGTATTGAAAAGAAAGATAGAAAGTAAGAATCGTGAAAAGTTCAAGGCTCGGCTAGTGATTAGAGGATTTAAAGATAAGAATGTTTATGATTTGCAAGAAACCTATGCACCCGTTTCACGATTACCTTTAATCCGAGCAGTGCTCGCAATCATAAATAAATATAGTCTAGAAGTATGTCAAATGGACGTGAAAACTGCTTTTCTGAATGGCACACTAAATGAAGACATATATGTGGAAATTTCGGAAGGAGTTCAATGTTCGAATGAAACAAGATTGAGTAAAGTCTGCAAGTTAGAAAGAGCGTTGTACGGTCTGAAAATAAGTCCAAAGCGATGGAACGAAAGATTTACGGAAGCTGCTTTGAAAATTGGTCTACAGTCCCACGAAAACAAACCATGCTTATTTACATGGCGACAGGAAAATAAATTTTTGATGTTGATTCTATACGTGCATGACATATTGTTATCAAGTAATGACGTAGGAAAACTCAACGAGATCAAACGAAAGCTGATGAAAGAATTCGAGATGACTGACTTAGGAGAACCAAAAATCTTTCTAGGTCTGGAAATAACAAGAAATCGAAAAACGAAAGAATTGAAACTAACTCAAACTGAATACATTGATCGCATACTTCGAAAGTTTGGTTTTGATAAATTGCATCCAAAGCGAACGCCAATGATTACAAATAGGTAGCAAATCGTGAACGAAAGTATAGAGAAGAAAATGAACATTTGAACGAATTTATAGAAGGAAGTAATATTGGAAATATTTCATATCGAGAAGCTGTAGGAACGTTGCTATATTAAGCAAATGCCAGTCGACCGGATATTTGCTATACGGTAAATGTACTGAGCAGGCATCAAAACGATCCGACATAAAATGAATGGAACATGATTAAACGAGTATTTAGTTATATGAAAGGAACTCGAACACCAGGATTAAATTATTTGGGAAGATCGAACGACTTACAAGCTTATTCTGATGCAAGTTTTGCCGACTGCAAGGAGTCTCGAACGACTAGTGGTTTCGTCATTAGACTGTATGGCGATTCAGTTACATGGCGAACGCGCAAGCAAAATTATGTGGCATTGTCAACTTGTCAGGCTGAGTTCGTCTCGATGAGTGATGCTTGCCAGGAACTGATGTCTCTGAACAACTCTTTGAAAGTGATATTGACTGACAATTTCTTTCCTATGAAATTGTGGTGCGACAACAAAGCGGCTGAGTCAAGTTCGAAGGTTAGCGGAAGCAATAAATTGAGACATATGCCGGATGTGAAAGAAAACTAAGTTAGAGAGTGTGTTGATAGGGGCTTTGTGAAAGTATTTTGGATAAAATCGAAAGATCAAATTGCGAACGTATTTACTAAACCCTTGGCATTTAACTTGCATGCTTGTCTAACAAATTCAATAATGAACGTCGAAAGTATTACAAACTGATTGATTTAAATTTTTATAATAATCTCTTATGTTACAGGAAAGAATGAATAGAGGCCGCATAATGTCGTGTATTTGTGCGGGAGGGAGTGTTGAAAGTAGCGCCCCCATACACGACGCGGCGGTACTCTGCCGAGCACAGCTCCGTCAGCCCCCACTCCGCTGTTGCGCGAGCTACGTGTGCGAGAGTGCGCCGCGCTCACTTCTTCTCTGTCCGTCTGAGTTAGCGGTGCTACGCTTACATATATATACGAAGAAAAAATATTAGACCTGAAGTGACTAAACTGATAAACAAATAAACGAAAGTGATTAAAGAATAGAGTGTTGTTCAGTTCTCCTGGATCTGCCTCCACATTACGAATAATTCATCAGTTATAAAGAATATTAGCAATTTACGCAATATTCTATCTAAAAAGAATATCGATTGAATATAGTTTGTTATTGAAAAGAAATAACATTCTATTATTATATAACATACTTATATTATAAAAATACATCAATATAAAATCAAATCTTTATTTGTGATCTGCTGTCAAAATTCAGACGCAGATCAGTAAATGATCATTGCTCTTCTCAGAAATTAAAATCTTTTACGCGCACAAGACCAAGAAGAGTCGTGACCGTTTCATTGGCGATCCTGCCAGGATACCGGGTTTTCACAGTGGAACTTATTACAATAATAATCAAATCCTCCAATGACACACATATTGCAATTTACGCAATAACTCAAATGCAATTTATGTAATACAAACAACTCTGATTTGCATTATTAAGCAATCTACACAAACAAACAGACTTGCAACCATTTTACGCAGTCACAAATAATTCAGACGAACACAAAATGGCGGACGCGGACAAGAGCTTATTTTCTATCACGCTTAGAAAGAGCGGTACAGTCACTCGAAGCGCTTTAGCGGAAATCTTGAAATCACAGTTAAATGATACTCTTAACGCAGTTCTCACTACAAACGACGCGAATCAATCTATGATTGACGATCCATCGTTGAACGCCAACTGGGCACTTAAAGTCCCTGAAGCCTTAAAATACCTTTTAGAAAAAGCAGACGAAACGTCGGAGATCATCAATGATTTAAATAAAAAACAAACAGATGCACACGAACGAGTCAAACAGAACGGTTTGAATTACACCGCTTTAAATATTAACTATAATACAATAAGGATGAAAGTGGATGAATTAGAATCTAACATTCTTTAAATGATGCCAAATAATGACGATTTGGAAAAATTTAAAGAGAACGTTGAAAATTCTATCGATAGTAGAGTAGATCTTAAATTTTCTAAAGTTCAACTCGAAACTCAATCGGACACAAGCCCTTCGGCAAACGTGGAAACCTTGATAAATATGGCTATAACAAAACATGAGGAAGAGGCAGAAGTCCTATTCACAAATATGAAACAAGACATAACAACAAAATTAACTGCTTTGACAAATACAAGTCAAAATTTATTACAAATAACCAAATCGAACGAAACACGTATCAAAGCCCTTGAGGTAGAACATACAACATATAACAACGCACTTATTAAATGCGACGAATTATTACAAAATTTAAAAGTACATATTGAAAATTCTATCAAATCATTTTCAGAAGAATTTCAAACCTTAATAAGTAAAATTAACAAAATTCGCTCCTTGAGTCACGAAATTACTCTTGATGGAAATAACACAACTCTAGTCTCGCGTCAAAATCTCCTAAGCTTAAACCGTCATCGTTTAAAGTCGACGGTAAAGAAAAACCTATGCGGTATTTGCGCGACCTCAAAAGATACATAGACGTTTTAAATGTAGACGGCAATGAAATGAACATAATAATTAGCAAAACATTAGAGAACACGGATTCTTCGTGGTTCGACATCGCACAACAAACAATTAAGTCTATGTCAGATTTCGAGAGAAAATTCAAATCACGATTTTGGTGCGAGGACATTTAAGATGAGTGGTCTCGCAAAGTAGAGTACAATCGATATAATAGTGGTTCTAAATACTCTCGTCTTAAATATGCCACATATGTATGGGGTTTCGCGCAAGATCTTGAAAGAATCTTCTCAGAAACAGAACTCGTTCGGAAAATTTCCAATCATTTTGACTGGGATATTGGATTTACCGTAAAATCATAAAATATACAAAGCCAAGATGCATTCTTTGAACTTTTGGCATTTAAAGATAATGGTTACGGCCAAAGAAAAACACTGTATTATCAAGATTTGAATTTTGAAATAGTGTTTTTCTTCTAACACAGAAACCGAAGAGAACAATTATAAACTGTCTAACCAACAGTCGAATTTCCAAAGAATTGAAATCCACCTTTCAAAAGAAAGCACCACAAGTGCAACATCTAAATGTGATCGAAGCAAAAGATACTCAAACGAAAAATATTTCTATTAAAGAAACGGGTACAAAACCCAAACCAATCACTTCTATATTTACTTCAGATGACTTTTGCTTTGACGAAACATTAAATACATGCCTAGAAGACACTTGCGGTTTGCCAAAAAACGAATAAAATTTGCCTCTTGTGCCTCGGATAAACCTGTTGATTCTTTTCTACATAAACAAGATGCAACTTTAAAACCAATTCCTATTACAATCAATCCGGGTTTTCTTATGGATACTAAATATGATAAAATGAAATGAATAATAAAACTGTAAAATCATCTAATAAAAGCAAAAGTTTATCAGAATCAAATCTGGATCATCGCTATAGAGAGACAATCGAGGATACAACCAATAGTGTTGATTTTCACTCACTAAACCGGCCAGTGCTAAATAAAGCCCGATGCCAAAAATCTTTAAATGAATTAATATGTTCTTGTAATCATAATTTATCTGTCGATCCTTACCATATTATTGATAAGGAAATCGACGACAAACTAAAGTCCTTTATAGTAAAACATCCAGAAACGATCAATAAACTTACAATATTAGTACAAAATTATCAAAAAGTATTCTGTAAGAAACCAGAAAGATTTTTAGCATTTAAATACAAAACAAAATTATTTCAAAATTTAATTCCATTGATTTCGTTTTTAAAATTATTACGAAAAGAAAAAGAAAATTCCTAGGAGTGGGGGGACAGAAAACCACGAGCAGAAACAGTGCCAATGGAATCGACTACTCCAGAGGCTCATCACGGTTTATAATCGTGAGGAGCCTCAAAAATGAAACACGTACTATCAACACTATTATTATAATACGCTAATATTTGTAAATTAATTTATTATAGCATTTTTTTTTAAGCATATTCGATTGTTATATATTACGTAAAAACATGTAAAGAAAAAATGATTTCTTAGTTCAAATAACGCTATAAGCAAATCGCGTTCTATTTTCAAATATTATAACACTTAGAGCTGTCATTACTTCCACCAGCTCAAACATTTAATTGCTCATATATGTGCCACTGGCTCCGACATCTACACTCTCACACGAGTGCCCTACGTCTCATCCTAAACTGACAACAATAATAACAGAATTATCTACAACCAAGAATAGAACCAGCATTGTGGGCATCGATTTAGCCAGGTTCAACCTGATGTGACATCGGCTACGCCAAGCGAAGATGCGCTCGCTTTTTATGCGCCAGTATCCGATCTCTCTACGAACACCACCAAGACTACAGTGAGACCACCTACGGTCAACCAGCTACCTGGGTAGCGCATACATGCGCCAAGTACATTGGGACTTTGAAGACGCTAGGAAGTCTATGGTTGAGGAGGAGGTAAGGTAGAAAGAAGAGTAAGTGTCATGGTCAATATGAAAGGTATACGCAGCTCTTAGTGCATGCATTTTAAGCCGCACTTTTTATTTCTTTCTTAAAACTCATAAATATATTTTTAATCATTTTTTATCCGGGAGTATAGTGAAAATTTTTCGTTTTTCGAAAAATTTTCACTAGAGGACTATGGAACACCCCGTACAGGCTCCGAAAACAGCGAGCGGCAGCAGCAGAAGCAGCGTTAGAGCGGGGAAAGCGCGCAACACCCTTGTATATCTGTATATATTGAGTGGCGAGTGCAGCGGCGCGATAGAAGGAGTTCGACGCAGCGGCGGCTCGATTCCCGCTCTCTCCGTGGCCTATAAAAGGACCCGCACAACCCGTACTAGCTCACTAGCCGAAGCGCAACTTAAGCGCCAGCGCAACTAAAGCGCCTAGTCCCTGCTCTTGAGTAAATTACGCCTTGAGCAGGTAAAAGACTTGGAATATTTTCGAATATTTCTTGAACTTATAAGATTTCTGTATCTCAAATACTTATAAATTCGTCGAGTCAAAACTGATAACGCAACTAACGCGTATCAGTCTAGAACTTAGAATTATTTCGAATCGTTTATATAGTTAGAAAAATCGTGATCCAAAACCAATAACGCAAAAGTTAATTAAGCGTAGTGTTTTACAAATATATTGTATAATCAAAGCGAACATACAAAAATTTCTGTTATAAAGAATACTAGCAATTTACGCAATATTCTATCTAAAAAGAATATTGATTGAATAGAAAGATATTAAAAAGAAATAACATACTATTATTATTGAAATGATTTACCACTACCTGGTATCCCGGACCTCTCTTATATTATAAAAATACATCAATATAAAATCAAATCTTTATTTGTGATCTGCTGTCAAAATTCAGACGCAGACCAGTAAATGATCATTGCTCTTCTCAAAAATTAAAATCTTTTACGCGCACAAGACCAAGAACAGTCGTGACCGTTTCAAAATATTGTTACCGATTTCAGCTCACTGTCCGTAGGATTCCAAGTGAACGCATGGTTTTTTTGGGCTCAATCTCAAGGAGTATACTTTGTACACCTGTAGTTCTGGTATGAATGCAGAAATTTTGATTTGAATGTTTAGAAAATGTTTTATACACAAAAAAGTGCCAGAATAAGCGAACAAAAATTCAGTTTTTACTAAAACTACAAGTGTACAAAGTATCCTCCTTGAGTTAGAGCTCAAAAGAACCATTTGTTCACTTGGAATCCTACGGACAGTGAAAAAGTTCACAAATTCTTGCACCGAGTGCCACAATGGGCCAGCAGGAATAATGAAGGTTTTAGCATGATAAAATTAAAGGTATTTATGCTAAATATATCTATAAAAAATTTCAAATGATTCACTTAAAATTTATGAATTTTTCTCAGAGTTATTTTTTTCAAGGTTTAAAGGTGTTGTGTACCCTTAAGTCTAACAAACTGTTAACATTTTACACGGATAAAAATTGTCATTAAATATTCATTTTTAATGAGATAAAAATTTGCTTTGTATAGATATTGATGATTCAACAAATGTTAGTGGTATATGATAAATAATTATCAGTATTTAAGCGTTAAGCAAATTATACTATTAGTCAATTAAATAATTAATTAATTCAGCAAATGTCGCAGTTCGTGGACATCGTATAACAACGTTTGCGTAGTTTAGATGGCTAAGGTGCGTGGTCATACGAATTTCGCCTCGCTCCTGAATTCCGCCTCGCCTTGCCCCTGAACGCGTGAGTGTAAGCTTTCGGTCAGACCCAATTTTTCGGAAACGATTTTTTGCATTTAAATCGTTATTTAGTACGCTCCATTAACCAAGATTTTAACATCTAACCTTAATTCGCAATATCGTATGTGTAACTGGATTCCAAATTTTGCCTAACATTTATAGACAGTTACTATAAGAATATTCAATCTAAGAAAAAGCGCTAGATTTAGAATCTAAGAACTTGCCAGTTAATTCGATTTCGTTTCTACCAGGGTAAGCACAATTAAAATACTTATTTAGTTTTTAATTAACAACAGAATTCTATTCAAATAATTATGTGATGATAACACTTTTACAGTTCCATGTTTTCTTTAAATTATAGGTTTTTAGTGTATAAATATTTGAAATAAATTCGATTAGAATTTTTTTTCTGTCGTTTAAAGTGTATACATTTTTACTATAAAGCATATTATTTAACTATCTAAAATTTACAAGTGTTCTGTCATAATAAATGATTAATATGTGCACTGCCATAGTAAATATACATAGTTTAACTTCAATTCAACCAAGCAAGTACGTGCAAATATAAGACGTAGTTATATCGCGTACTTGCACACTTACTCAAATTGCCTGAAAAAATAAATATATTAGAATAAAGAAATTATTTATGTCTATACGAGAGAATTATTACTATTATTATCATTATTTTATTATTATTATTATTATTATTATTATTATTATTATTCTACAATATCACAAAAATTATACAATATATGTACATATATGTATAAAAGTATAGATATACGTACATATATAATTATAGATAAGTATAAAAAAATCATGCACACCTCAATCTTTCTGCCCTCAACCACGGTGCCGTGTAGCCTCTCACGTGCTCGGTCCGCGTCAGCACTATTTGCGAATGTTACAAAACCGAATCCCTGCATGCAAGGACAGACAAAACAACATGCATTAAACTCAGTTCACATACTGATGCGCTATACAAGCACTTGCACTTTGACAATTGTAATAATAAACCTGAAACTGATCATGCTACAGAAACTAAATTTCATTTGATTTTATAACTTTCAATCGCATCTTGAATAATGCTATGAAGATTAGTAACGACTAGTGACGGCTAGTAACGAGTTTTTAGTATTAAAATGTCAATGTACAATGCTGCAAGCGCTTCAAACTGCATATATAGAGGCACCAAACAACGTGCAATAAATAAATAAATGTGAAATCATGATAAGAAATGATGTATACGGTCACATTTATTATCATCTCATTATTATGTAATATGTATCATATCTATAATATTATAGCAAATTATATCATATCATAAATTATTTTATAATATAAATTATGTCACATAAAAAATTATATATTCAAGGTAACATAAATTAGTAAAAATATACACGTATTTTTTCTTAATTCTATAAGAATTTGTGTGAGCATTGGAGTTGGTGGTCTGTACGAATCAACCAATTTACAAGAACAAACTTACTAAGAAACTCCCCCAACCCAACCTCACGGATTTCAGTGATTTTTTGATATGTTTAAGTACTCAAAAAAACAAACGACACGTATTTTTTTACGTGCCGACATTCACTTTAATGGAGTGAAAACCATCCCTAAACTTTACCCTTGAAAATCGTTTTTTTATCGTACCACAGTTTCTAATTAATATTTTTGATTAAAACTAAGTGGAAAATATTTCTCATAAAAAGTGGAAGATATGAGGTTTATTTATGACTCAAGGTATTGCAACCCTTATTTAATGTTTTAAAAAGACTATATTTTTTATGATTTTTTCGATAAAAACCAGAATAGAGATATAAAATAATCAAAAGAAGGGCAACGATGTCCTAGCTTTGTGTAATTCGATCAAAGAAAAGAAGAAGATTTGCTATCATCTACCCTGGTAGCAGCGTTGCCAAGAAAGTACCTGAAAGCTACTGAAATTTTTTAAATCCAGCGGGTTTTCTGGTTTAAATCAGGATGAAAACTCCGATAAATCAGACTTGATTTCTGGAGGAAATATCGGTAGAATTTTTTTCTCACTATGATTTCTTAATACAACCTTACTTTTTGCGCCAATGATCCTGCTCTGTATTGACATTCTTTGAAAATATTTATAAATTAATATAATTTATAAACATATACCGTATTAATTCATCTAGAATGTTTTTTGAAAGGGAAATATGATTTTTAAGGTGCGCATTAAGACTGGCAACCTAACCCTACACATGCCTACACTTATAAATGAAAGTATGTACAAGCATGTTGTACTGACTGACTTTGTATTGTTCAAGTGCAATTACTGTGTAAAAAGTGTCATCGATGTGCTCAAAGTCACCAATGATGAGGTTTGCACAGATATTTCAATCTCATCAGTATGCAAGCCAGTTACTCTCAACCACCAAATCTCCCATAATCGTAATAAAATAGTACATTACGATACATGTGACTTAAGTAACACTTTTTTGCACGGTGTGAGGTTACGCCGTGTAGAAGTGTTACTTAGGTCACGAATATCGTATAGAATTTTATAGCAGAGCCTACCTATAAGCCCGCTGCACCGAGAGCAACGATGCAAAAAAGGAATACTTAGGTCACGGATAAGCATGACTCAAGTGCGGACTTAGGTCACACTGTGCTATAAATAAAATTGTGAAACAAGTAGTCGAAACCAATAAAAATTAGATTTTGCTCTCATTTAAAAACTATCATACCTAGAGGGCTGAAATTTTGCATTTTAATTTGTATTGTCATCATATCATATATGAGAGTACGCATGTATAGGTTTAGGTTGCCATTCTTAATGTACACCTTAAAAATTATTTTTCCCCTTCAAAACACATTCTAGATGAATAATTAGAGTATATATTCATCATTCAACATTGACTGAAATTGTGAAAACTTTAGCTCTGGTCTGCATGCTATTATTCTGTATAACATAGCAGACAGACTCAACTATACTCGTCACATACTTCTAGTATACCTGTGTCTGGCCTGAACTATACGCTCATGCGCAAAAAATTAAGAGAACTTCTGCTAGTCGGGTTTCAGCGTAGAAATCGTGCATATTTCGCGACGGATTCTGGGTTTCATATCTACCGAGTCGCTAGGGGACGGACCAGAACATATCGGCCATTTCCTACCAGGGCAAGAGTAGCCGAACAGCTGTTTATTGGCTCTGGCCGTAGTTCTGGCGAATCGAGCTCGACGACTGCGCATATATTGTGCGCATCGATCTGGCAGTCGGCTGACGACACATTCATGCAGTCGTCTGCCGTGTGTTTTGACGTTTGAAGCGGCATCCCGGCCTTCGTTCATCGCAAAATGTCTTGCTCGGTTTAACTTTTTGGCGATATTAGAAGTAAGTGCAGAACAGCTACAATGACATAATACAGTAGTACAGAACAGCTACAATGACGTAATACAGTAGTGTAAGTTTACAAATCGAAAGTGTTGCTACGATGCCTGCGTGTGCAACTTTTGTGTTTTCAAGAATTAAACTAATGTTTCTCCTCAGGACTCTTAGTGATGAATTACCCGAAGATTATTCGAAAGCTGAGTCAGACTATATATGCTGTTGTTGATTGGCATCGCTGACTATTACAACCACTTGCATATGACCTTGGACCTGGATATGCATTGTTACAGCCGGAAACGTCCCTGAAGTGCTGGTTGGCATTTCCGGCTGCTAGAACCACCTTAGTACGACCCTAGCACTTGATTCACATTGCCTGGTGGTGTTGGTTGGCGTATTTGGGCCCCTTAACTATCGTAATACGACTCTGGAGATAAATTTCACAGTCTGGCCTTGCTGGTTGGTGTTGCTAGAGTCGTCAATCACCTGAAGGTAACCCTGAAACTACATGTTAATAGCTAGTTGTGATGGTTGATCGTCGCCGGATGCTTCTACCGCTTGGAGACAACCCTGAAGATGAAAATGCTCATCCTGGCAGTGCTAGACGGTATTTCAAGCTAGTTCAACCACCCAAAAACGACTCTTGGAGCTTTATTAAATGTATGATATATGTTGAAAGTGGCTTATTAAACCACTTTCGACAGCAGATTTAAAATTATCAAGTACATATTGGTAAATCCAATTCGTAGATCTGCTCTATAGTTCTAATAACCTTCAATAATCGTATTAATTTTTAGAAAGGTTTAACATTTAGTTTTTTCAGGTACATATCAAGCAATTTAGTTTTATCAAGTTTCCCAAATAATAGAAAAAACTGAAATCTCAAAACTAGAAAATTACTATTAAAAAGAACGCGTTTAAAAATTCTTCGTCAGTAAAATCCACTGAGTTGAAGCTAAGATACACGTGTATACAAACAAACAAACACACACACACGCACACGCACACACACACACTGGATGATGCAGAATGAAGAAGACGGCAGGACGATGCAGAATGAAGAAGACTTTGAAGATTGGTGGATTGGAGATGTATGGAAATGTCAAACTTCAAAGGAGAAGCCAAAAAAGGGTAGTTAACGGGCCCCACGGAAGTATTGTTCAACGATTGTACCTGTGGGGATTCGGTGTCAGAGGGCCACTTGTGCAGAGCTTGCTCTGCCTACGCCACATAAAAAATAACACATACACACACACACACACACACACACACATACGTACTAACATTTTCCAAAAACACTATTTTTCGACTAAAAATATATCAAAACACTTCCTACATATTTTTACACAAATTGAAAAATTACTATTACAAGGCTTTCTAGGAATGAAGCAAAAACTAGATAACTTTAAAAAAACCTGTTCAGTTTTCTTTTGGCGACTCTTGCAATGTTTACTGCGATATAGAAGCATGTAACAGCAAGCACTTTTGTGAAGATGATCATTAATGTCAACACTTTATAGAATAACATACTGTAAATTAATTATAAAAAGAAAAACAAAACAAATAAATCTTCGCATGAAAAATTATTTTTAATCAATTCCATGAAAAAATGATAAATATTGATATATTTAAGAATTAACTTTTGGAAGTGACTTTTATCACTCTTTTTATGTACCTATATTCCAAAAAGGTATAACATGATTGCTTTTGATACTAATTACATTCTGTTTCTAAATGTAATAAATCTCAAGAAAAAATGGATTTTTCATCATTTACATACGGTCCACTACTTTAAGGGGTAATAGGGGTAAATACCCTTAAAGTAATAGACCGTGACTCACGATATTTGGAGATAGTTGTATAAAAAATCGGAAACGCTTGCCTTTATTTTTTTCAGCTCCTATCCTGGTTTTTATCGAAAAAGCATAAAATAGTTCATTGTGTACCAAGGGCGTAAAGTAGGCTTTTTTAAACCGAGTGTGGAGTTTGCAATACGAGTCGTACGTGAGTGCGTCTCCGAACCGAAGACGAGTACTGTGAACCACACGAGGTCACAAAGCCCGCTTAGCCCTTGGTGCACACCATAGCTTTTGTGACGAATGTATGGATTTTCACGTTTTTCATGGCTATAAAGCGGGAGTAAATTGACTGTTTTTTACACTACACAGCCATGAATATTTAGAAATAATAGTATTATTGTTTATTAACATTTTCATTAATTAACACAAGTACAAGGGGGCGTAAACTGGTACTTTACGCCCGCTTAATAGGTACGAAAAACGCGAAAATTGTGCATGTGTTACAAAAAATATAGTTCTTTTAAAACATTAAATAAGGGTTGCAATACTTTGGGCCATAAATACACCTCATATCTTCTACTTTTTATGAGAAATATTTTTTACTTAGTTTTATTTAAAAAATTGATTAGAAACTGAGAAAAAAAAACGATTTTCAAGGGTGAAGTTCAGGGGTGGTTTTCACTCCTTTAAAGTGGATGTCGGCATGTAAAAAAAATACGTGTCCCTTTTTTTTTGAGTTCTAAAACATATAAAACAATAATTGAAATCCGTGAGGTCAGGTTGGGGGAGTTTCCTTGTTAGTTATGCTAAAAATTGGAGAGTAAAATTATATTGTACACTTAGAGCGAAAAGTGAGTTTTTTGTTAATACAAGTGCAGTTTGCAATACGAATCACAGGCGAGCAAGATGGGCGCTGGGATATCACGAAGAAGACGAACATTGCCATCACACAAAATGAAAAAGACCGAATCGTCTATAATATGCACCATCATTTTGTTACGCATGTATGCATTTTTTCCTGTAAATCAGAAATGCACCTATAATATCAATTAATGAAAAAATACAAATAAATTCCAACTTCCTAAAGTACAAACTACTATTAGTATATTATGCACCTAGGGAATGAAGCGGGCTGCCTACTTGCTACATGTATGTAGTCGGGTCGATCACTTCAGCCGAGCGGGCTCTTACGTGAAGCGAAACTCGGGTAATAAATACGCAATGTTTCACAGCATTTTGTTTTTTTTTTTGAGTGCAACATAGAACTATTTAAAATACCCTACAAAAAGTTTGTACTTGTTTCCAGACGAAAATATAAAAAGCATATTTATGTGCAAATTTATTTCCCATCTCCATTCTAGTATCTAGCGACATGCGCTGTTTGTGCCCGAGCCGAAGACAAACGTCGGGGTAGGGAATAAACGTAACTTTTTTATGTAAATCCTGGTAAAAAATTGACTGCCATCCCTATGAACGATAGTCCTTGAATAAATTTTGTTATTTTCAACTCTAGAATTTGATTTATTGATTTATTCACGGCTCAACGATAATGGCCACTTTATTCCTCGAAAAGCGGAACTAAAGTAGCTTTTTATTCTCTCATATATTTTTTGTCTTTTATTTACGAGAATAAAGTAACTTTATTTCCTCAAATGCGGAAATAAAGACTTTATTCCCGCATTCGCATAATGTACTATTATTTGAAACATTCCTTACATAAAACTTAATTTATAGACATCAATACTTTATACACATTAATACCTTATTGATTTGAAATCAGAATCGGCTGAAAATAAAAATGATTACAAAGTATCTGATCGCGTGTTGAAAATATTCAGAATTACAGAAAAATCAAACTTAATTCCAATATTGAGAAAAATTAGGTTAATAAGTTGCGGGAGCAGTCAGTTAGAGTATTTTTGTACTGGAAAAAGCTAATTACTACTAATCTTAAAAGAATTATCATCTGGTGATCATTTGACGACAATGGCCTTGTAAAATTTCGACCAAATCCGTGATTAATTTTCTGCATTAACGGTGATGTGCAACATCTACTAAAAACTTTCAATGTCTGAAATACATTGAAGTTACATACCACTTCACATGAGAGAGAGAGAGAGAGAGAGAGAGAGAGAGAGAGAGAGAGAGAGAGAGAGAGAGAGAACCGTGATCAAGCTGAGATCGCAGTCACTTATGTGAAGGTTAAAACAGCTGTAACGGAAAAATGCATGATGTCTTGAAAGGAGAGTATGTAATTGCTGTTGAAAAAGGCTCTAGAGTCCCTTGGCCAATCGTCATTGGTGTTGTCGTCGAGCTTAAGCGGTGAGAGCTCGCAAATGGAAACGAGCTTGTACAAGGAGGACCGCTGATTATACTATCGATCTTGTTCTTGATTGATTTGCCGATGTTCAGTGTCTAATCCATCGTTGTGAGCTGGGAGTTCTAAACCAGTCCCTGATTCAGTGCGCTTCTATGTTTACTCTTGATCTTCATTCCAAATTCACACTTCGTGACGTCGATCCATGCAAGTTCCTATTTATCGTCCTCGACGTCCTTGACTTTTTGCTCGTCCTTGGATTCGGTGAGAATGTTACCATAGTCGCATTTCTAGAACTCGTTTTTAGGCTATAGAAGAACAAAGATTAAGCCTTGTAGCCCTAGTCGGCTGATTTCAGGAAAAAAAAGCGTATAATGTTGTGGAAGAAGAGAACAGTCTAAATCTTACTTATTAAAAATAGTTGCTGAGGTCTGGCCTTTATTGTTTGCAGGTCTGCACGCGAATACTTTTTATAAATCTATAAAAATATTTTAAAAAACTATTTATTTGACAGAGGCAAAGAAGCCTTGCGTATTTGTAACATTTGTCTTCACCTCTGTACGAAAAACATTGTAATCCTGTACTTCTTTAAAAGGAGGCATTTTCAATAAGCATATTTTCCTTACTTTCGAAAGGGTATCGGAGTCGCATTGCAATGTAGCTTTTCTGGAGAAGGTTCGATATTTCAGGGACAAATTCTTCATCGCTAAGGTCGGCGCTACCTGCCAAAGCATTGGGTTAGGGACTACCTCACTACTCCACTACCTTGTTTAAAGTTTTCTACCACTACTTCGCATCTGCTTGTGAGGCATGGAAAAACTTTGAGCAACTATAAAGAAAAACTACAAAAAAAATTCAGCCCCAGTGGGTACAAATAGCACAGTGTACTATTACTGTATACTTAAGGCAGAAAAAAGGCGAATACAGACGAATGACTTTTCTGAATCACTTTTTTCTTTCCGTCCATGATGCACACTATATTTTTCGTTTAAGGTTAATATTTTTGTTCTACAAACTGCGCTAACACAGGATGAAACGGTGTAACTTATGTGTGACGCACGGTCCCAACTTGTAACAATTCTGTGTCTATCATGGTAGCGCAACGGACAGAACATATGTCGCAAAGTCATGACAATTTGCCACAGGTTTAGTCTTGAATTTTTCTCTTCAAGTATACAGTGCAATTTTTTTTTTAATTTTTAAAGTAAGACATAATTTACAATGTTTAAAATAAAAGTTTATGCTTGAAGGCCGAGAAAGTATTGGCAAGCATAGCACAAGTAAATTGACATTCGAGGTGAAGCCGAGGGATGTAAAACACGTGCTATTGACTAACCAATACATCGGCCATAGCGTGTACACTTTTTTTCTTTTTGCCTAGCGAAACTGAAATTAGGAATTTGCTGACTAAGCCGTGCCTAAGAATTCCTACTTTTAAGCCGTGCTAAAAGTAATGTAAAAAGGCTGCCTTCTTTAAGCACATCTAGCTACACAAAACAAAATCGATAATTTCTGCAGTGATCAAAAATGTTATACCAACTTTCTAGAAGCATAGACTTATAGGGTAGCAAATATGGACTCCAATGACTTTTTAGTAATAGCATAACCAAAAGCTAGATTCGTTGTTGGTCAAAATAGTAAGAGAATATATAAAATAGAAAGCTTTAATCTCTAAAAAAAGATAAGATAAAAGTGGATATTCTACAAAAAAATATATAATAACTAATTAAAGATTTCAAAAAAGTGTGCAGATTCATTAAGCGATTCGAAATATATCAAAATCAAGTATTTGTGAGTTTAAATCTCGTCAATCTAATTTAATTATCTAGAAACACAACACGATCCTTTTCTAGGTCTTGAACTTTTGAGATTACACTAACCACCCATTTACTTTTATTTATAACTTAATCAAAGCAACCTACCCGAACAAAAGAAATACTATCTGATTCGAGATAATCTGAAGTAAGGCGACATTATCAAAAGTAGATAATTTCGGCCATGTTTTTCTCCTCCTTTATATAATACGGTCAGAAATAATTGTTATATCCTGTAAAAATGTCTACCAGCCGAGGTAACTTGATCAACAAAACTTCATCGATAGACAGAGAAGTGCATCAGTCATCGCCTGAAGTTTTAAGCGAGTCTAAGTATATCAGAGAAATGGTGAAAATATTATATATGAATGTGAGTGATCCTATAAAAATTTATGAGAATAGTTAGAGAGCAATGATTATTGCAAAAAACAGAAAATTTTCGAATAAGATATAAAGATACATTACAATGCTGTTCATGAAAGCGTAAAATAGAGATCGATTAAAGTGTGCAAGGTTAAAAATGTTGTAATCATTCATAAATCCTCTGTGTAGAGGAAAATTCGAAAAGTTCAGGAACAATATAAATTTAATGTGAAATGAATTTTCCGTACATTCTAAAGAGGAGTGTTGAAAATGTAAATATCCCGTATGTATGCAAAGCAGGCGAGATTAAGTGAGCGCCTTCATAAGTGTGTAAGGGGACGCACATTAGGGGATATACATCACACGTGACAACGTCTATAAAACGTCAATAAATATCAATTACTAAATAAACAATCCTCTTTGCTTTCACCTCAAACATCAATAATGTGATTGTTTGTTTTTAATAATCAGTTGCATCATCGAATATCCGTTAATTTCACGGTTTGTATATATCTGTTTCGAAATAATCGTTGTGGGCGTAAGTACACATAAATATTATATTTGCGTATTTAATAAAAGCGTTTGTTATCAATTAGTCGGCTCTCTGCATGAACTGAACCAGATTTACACACTTCGAAAACTATGGACTACAATAGTCATGCAATAAAAATCTCCACTTATCGCGTAAATATGCGTTTTAATTTTTTTTCAGGATGAATTCATAATTATGCTTATTTATAATAAGAAAATTCTCAGTTTCGCTAAAACTTCATAGAAATGTATTTAAAGCTGTGTAAATTTCTAATCATCCGTTTTTAGAAAATGTCCGTGCATATGGCTGTGTGCGTGTGTGTGTGTTTGTGTATGCGTAGGTGCATTACATATACCATCATAATTCTGAAACCACGCGACTGATCGTAATAAAATTTGACATGCGTATATGTTTTCAGATTCTGAATAAGGGAAATTTTTTTATGATTTTAACCATTTTATAGCGATTTTTAGATTTTTGAAAAAATCTCTCTCTCTCTCTATCTCTATCTCTCTCTCTCTCTCTCTCTCTCTCTCTCTCTTTCTCTCTCTCTCTCTCTCTCTCTCTCTCTCTCTCTCTCTCTCTCTCTCTCTCTCTCTCGGGTGAGTAGTGCGGACGCACTTTCGTAGTCGCTCTGTGAACTTTTTGATTTTACAAATCTCTGCACTCCGGTGCGAGTTTCTGAGCAATTCAGGCGGTGCAGGACTGTTATGGCTCTTTCTGGAGATAATATTCAAACACTGCCATTCTGTTGTTGAGCCTTGGTTCTGCATTTTGCCTGGCGATAAGTTTTTGAGGTTATCCCGCTTCTCCATCGCCACTCAGCCTATTTGCTTGTTGTCGAACTTCGCCTGCTCCTGACCGTCAACGTTACCGTCCGATACATCAGTGAGGACCGGCTGTAGCCCACTCTACCCTACACCAGCCTGGCGTATCAAGACTGTCTCCTGACTCTTCTTTGGCTGTGTGTGTTAGGTTTGTGTGTGCGATTAGAAGTGTTGTAATTGAAGAGAGAGAGAGAGAGAGAGAGAGAGAGAGAGAGAGAGAGAGAGAGAGAGAGCTCTAGCAGAGCCCTAGTGCAGGCATCCTAGCCACTTGATGCTCTTTGTCTCATACGTGTTTCGCTCTTGATTAAGTGAATTTGGTCTTTCTTGTTGGTCATCTATTTTTTCGTTTACACGTGGTGCAATTCTAGCGTTGATTACGTAACTTGTTTGCTTCGCTGCGGCCTGTGTTCGTGAATGCATTATTACTGGGTTGGTGCGTATTCAAATTTTGGCGCGATTTTTGAAATGTGCTCGTGAACACACTTAATTTTGCCCGAGTTGGCGAGTGTTACTAAAAACGTTAGTACTGATCCCTCGTCGTCGAACGACATACGGCTGGTTGACACTAGTCCGCGTCCTCTTCTCTGCACTCCCACAATGTCGAAGCCTTCTAATTGGAATGCGATGTCTATTGACGATAAGCTAGGTGAGTTATTTAATGTAATCACGACTGGCAATACCGCTCTTAGCAGCAAAATTGATGCGCTCGCAGAAAAGGTCGACAACCAGGAAAGCCGGGTTACTTTGCTCGAGAATGAAAATGCTAAATTAGTAAGAGAGGTTGCGAGTCTCAAAGAACGCGTTGATAAGGGCTGTAAATATGCCGAGATTAAGGTCTCTGGAATTCCGCCTACCTGTCAAACATCTCTGCACGACGTTACTAGAGCTATTTTTACGAAGCTTAATATTGTAAACTATCTTACCGACGTGCACAGCGTTCGTGAAATTGTCAGTCGCCCTCAGTCTAATACTGCCGAGGCCTCTCAACATTCGTCTCAGCGCGGGCCTCGCCCAATTGTGTTTTGTATACGCTTTAAAAGTATTTGCGTGCGCGACGATGTATTGCGAGCGAAGCGAGTATTTGGCCCACTCAAGTTTAGCGATATCTATCCAGGAGGTAGTGGCACGTTTATCGAGATGCACGATATGTTGTCCCCGTTTCTTCATAATTTACGCTTAGCCGTGAAAACGCGTGCAAATGCCCTAGGTTACAAATATGTTTGGGTACGCGATGATAAAATTTTAGTTAGGAAAACAGACGGGTCTGAAATTATTCCGATCGTTACGATTAGTGATCGATGTCTTGATTATTACTGAAACCTGGCTTACTCCACCTGTGCAGTCCTCACTTTTTTCTATTCCTGGCTACAATTTTATTCGCAACGATCGAGGTCTTGGCTCCCAGAGAACTCTCAATTGCCAATGCGGAAGGAGTTACGTATATTCATGGCGGTGGTATCGGGTTTTATATTCGCGAGGATTTGCGTTTCTCTCTATTGGAAGCTTCTAACATCAATAATATTAATGAGACTGAATATATGCTTGTTAGCATTGATTGTGGTTTAAAAATTTTGCTTGGCGGTGTTTACCGCAGACCAAAAGGGCATACTCTTTCCACCTTCTTCAACGCTCTGCAAAATCATTCTCACCGGTTCGGGAATGTTGTCGTTGCGGGCGATCTTAATTCTGACTTGCTCTCTGATAATTATTACGGCAATCATCTCCGTAATCTGATTAATGAAAATAATTTTCACCTTGTACCGTTTGGTGCTACGCATCATACCGATAATTCCGACACGTGGATCGATGTCATTCTATCGGATTGTGGTGACAAGGTCGTGCACTATGAGAAATCCAATGCACCTTTCATCAATGGCCACGATTACCTCATGATTGATTTCACGTTTGATCTCCCTGTAAAGCACGAGCTGCAGATCATATCACGTGATTTTCGAAGGTTCTCTTCAGCTGCTTTTCTGGCTGACCTTCTACCTGATCTCTCCCTGCCAGCTTCCTTCGATCCTTTAGCTAGCGTTGACGACAAGCTGGCCGGTTTTCAGCAAGCTGCGCTTAAGGCTTTGGATTCTCATGCACCGTTTACCGCACGTAAGCCAAATCGCAACCCTACTCCGTGGTTTACACTAGACCTTAAGAATCGTTGTATAGCACGCGGTCGGCTATACAGCGCCGCTAAATTCTCCAGAAATCGGGTAGCTATTACCCGCTACAAGATTGCTCGCACGGAGGTGAAAAGTGCAATTCGAAGTGCACGCGAGAAGTATTTATTACACGGCTGCTCTGATAGAGCGAAATGTTGGGGCTTTCTGCGTCGAATTGGTTTAGTCCCGGCCAAAAGCAAATCACCTCTCCATTTCTTCGATAAGGATACCCTCATCAAGTATTATTCCTCTGTCACTTGCGCCCATCCAGTTTGCTCGTCTGATTCTCTAGGTGCTACCCTCGATGGGCATTATAATAGTTTAGGTTTTGCGCATGAATTCAGGTTTAGGAATTTAGATTGCGTCGAGGTTGCGCAGTATATGTTAGCTTGCCTCTCTAAAGCCAAAGGTCGAAGCTGTGACAAGTTATCTCTCTCATATTTTGAGCAAGTATTACCTCAAATTGCCCCGTTTTTCACGGAACTTTTTAATCTGTCGATTGCGAGTGGAGTCTACCCGTCAATTTGGAAAAGGTCGGTCATTGTGCCACTTAGTAAATGCGTGACACCTAGCTCTCCGGGTGATACTCGCCCCGTTGCTAACATCCCGCACTTTGCCAAAGTGTTTGATAAAATAATTACAGACCAGGTTATTGCTTACCTCGAAGATAATAATCTTATCTAAAACGAAACGAGACACCCGCTAACCTTCTAAACTTGGATAAAACACATGCAAAATATGGCAGAAATGGCTAAGACATATAGCGGTGTTGGGCTAAAGTGTACGTACGAATAGCCATGGTACTGTTTGAGTGGGTGAAATGGTCGGCGAAAACTCAATTAAGGATTTTTATGCGATTTTGTGGTCAGAATGTTTTTGTGGCTACCATTCGGTTGGATCAACAGATATCGCAAAAATAGCGAAGACATGTGGAGGTATTTGATCAGAGCCCGTGATCTACTAAAGTCATTAGTCATGCTCTCTCGGTAGAGCTCCTGATGTTTCAGGTGGAATAGTTTGCTGACTCCCAGGTTCACTTTACCTATTCTCAGAAACGTACTAGTATTTAAGTTTTGGTACATAAATGGTGTCCCATTTCAAGTATTGAGACTGCGAATGTGCTTCTACAGACGCGGCATGCTAATAAACTCCGGCAGGTTATTAATAAAGGTAACCTAGAAAATATATCTTCCCTCTGATGAAGATATGGTACGCAAACAAGATACTCGTGCCATCCGTAGTGCATCACCCGTCAAGATTTTTACGTCCAAAAGCCGAGCGTACGTCACAAACACTCAAGTATAAGCGTGGATCGCCAGTGGCACAGACACGACGTGTGAATGTTGGATAAAGAGATAGGGAGTATGGACACAGCAGCGTGCTAGATGAGGGAATATCCCGGGACCCTCGGCATCGATAGACTGGAGAAAGCACCGATCAATCACTCTATAGAGCATACTGGTCTGCGATACCAATAAACCTCTCACACAATCTCATTCGCCTATTACTCCGATCCGCAGATCGCAAGGTCTGATTTCTTAATCTTTAAAGCAACTTTGATCCAGACCTGAGCAGCGCGACGCCGCCTCGATTATGGTCAACCTGAACTCGATAGCATGCCTCACATAATGTCATTGGTGCATCAGGATTCGCCGCAGCCGCTTTGACAGACAGCAAGTGATGACACTCAGAATTCTTGCCCAGGACCGAGCCTAAAGAAGTTTGCGCTCGACTAACAGCTATATAGCAGCAGCTGGGTGGCTTGTTAGACAGTTCATGGGTTCGAGGCGAGATGCTACTGCGGCAACGATTTCTTCGAGTTTAAGCACGAGCAACAAGTCCAGGTCTACTATTGATACGACTTCTCACTAGCATTATTAAGGCCCTGTCGCTCCAGATAATCCAAGCTACTTAACAGTAACAGCGATAGGTCTTGAAGTCAATTTTTATGATTATGATTCAATGGAGAAATTGGAATAATAATACAAAGATACAGATTTATGAAGATAGGAACGAAACTCATAGTTGCCATTAAACATATGTTTATATTTTTCTTTATGTAAAAAAATAGATTAAACTATTAAACATATTCAGGTATGATGTAAAAAACAAAAAACAATGTTTATACGTAGTATGTAACAGGTTCAACATTTATTGAAAGGACAAAATTAAGAATTTTTATTTTTTAACATCCTCATACTTTCTCCAAGATATGGGTGTCTAAGAGCACCTTTATACTGAAAAATCTACTTTAAACACTTATACTTATCCTACTATGTTAACATTTTGATAAATTATGTTATTTAAAAAATTAGCAAATAATTAACAAAAATTGTTTAAACCATTTGAAAATAACAATTTTTGTAACATTTTTTTTATTTAATTTTGGTAATTTTTACCTAAATATAATTTAATATTTATTAATTGTTTAATTCATTTTCAAAACAATTTAAGAAAAAAAAACATTTTTTTTTAACAATCAAAGGTGCATCTTTTTTTCGAGATGTACAATCATTGTTGATACGGTAGGCTTAGGACTAACAGAGTAAAATTCGACTTCATACATGTCGTGCAAATGCACAGCTGAACAATTTGGCCAACTAAAATGATACGTGTTCTAGACGTAAGAGCAACACTGTGCACCTGCTAAACCTCTATGAAAAGTTAAGTTTTTCGCCTAGTAAGTGAAGATATAATTATACAAAGTTATTATAAAATAAAATTATTTACGTAATTAGTAAATTGATTTTACCTTGCTTCCTCTTTCATTGAAAATGATTTCGACGTCAAGTATAGGACCATATTGCTGAAACACATACATGAGTATATTATTATATGGAATCACATTACACTATTTAAATAGTATAATAAAAAAGTGCAGCAAAGTCTCTATAGATTATAAACATAAACCACTGGTGTCATCATTGATATTATAGTTAGGCAACCTCGTATATCGATTTACGTCGATATAAGTCAACCATCATCCAACAGCTTAAAAAATTCAAAGTATAGTTACCGGGAACCCTAAAAAATTTTGTCCAGGTATTTATTGTAGCAAAAATCTGAGTCTGAGTCGTGCGTTACGTAATTTGCAGTGTGTAGGGGCAAATTCTCCTTGTAGATAATTAACACATTATCAGACAAGCGCATAGAAAATGTGTAGATTTTTCTCTACTACTAAACACCTAGTAGAGAAACACCCACATGTCATCTACGAAAGTCCCAGGTAACTTGGTTTTCATCTTTAGGCTGAACTTACATTAAGACATAGAAAGCCCCAGAGAAGAGTGTGATACGCGTCCACATTCATCTTTGTTTTTTTTTTCAAGTCAGGCTGTAGTGGTTTTGATCGGACTTTTGCACCATCCACAAACAAATGCAAGAAATACTTATTTATTTATTCCACCAGAAATAATTTACAAAGTATTGTACGCAATACTTGAAATACCTGCAGAGGTAAGCGTAGTTACCGGATCGCAGGTCTGGGATACACAAAGAAAATAAAAAACTTATATATTAAAACTTACGAACTAAATAAACAATACAAAAGATTTTTTCTAAATATAATATAACTATAATAATACTATAAAAAAATTAACTTCTAAAAAGTAAAAGGTTAGACGTGTTTGATAACAATTGATTGATTACAACAATTCTTCTATTTGTCAAAATAAATTGTGACTTGCAGCAACTAAATTACAGGTAAAAAAACTGAGATCAATTAAATAAAATAAAGTTTATTATATGTAATTATAATAAAGATGAAGCGAAAAATTCCTTTCTTCATCAGAGAGCTTATTTAACTTCAAGTTTAAGTTATATAATGACTCTAAAAAAAATTAACTTTTAAAAAAGTAAAATATTAGGAGAGTTTGATAAATTCGGCAACAAAATTACAGATAGAAAAGAAAGATTAACAAAACATAGTCAAGTTTATTATTATATTTAATCGTAATGAAGCGCGGAACAACTCTCAAGATAATTACTACGTAACTTACCATGCCCGTTTCATTGTACTTATAGTGTTTGTATAACGTTCTAATGCATAAAAAGAATATTTTAGTTGTCCACCAATAAACAAAATGAAACAGGCATGGTAAGTTACGTAGTAATTATCTTGAGAGTTGTTCCGCGCTTCATTACGATTAAATATAATAATAAACTTGACTTTGTTTGATTAATCTTAGTTCTTTTCTATCTGTAATTTCGTTGCCGAATATATCAAACTCGCCTAAACTTTAACTTTTTTAAAAGTTAATGTTGTTTTAGAGATTTCAATCCTTTTTAGTAATTTTTTTTGAGTATTTCATATTCGACGTCGTAAAAATAAAATATAAGCATGTACCACATATCATACTGCATACTAAAATCAAATATGTGCTGCCAGTACAATTGAACACTAGCACGGATTCAAAAGTACATAATCTCGTAAAACCAACAGAACTAGATAAACCGCCGAAAACTGCCGAATTTTACCCCGAAGCCGAACTCATTCACCCAAATACTCATACATACGGTTGTACGACCCCCCCCCCTCCCTCCGGTCGAGTTCGTGCATCGGGCGACGCTCTATCGCCTGTTCCCGGATGACTCCTTCACATTCACCCACCACCCCGCTAACTCGTACCCGGAGAGCCCGGACGTGGTCGACCCTTCCCAGACACACCTCACGTACCGATTAGACCCTGCCCGTGCCTTTGCTGCCCGCGACGGATAACAGCTGTTATCCTCGCTCACGCCAGAAGATGGTGGACAGCCGTCTAGGATACGCACAAAAATTACGCTTATGACCGGCCGCGCACGACTCTGCCTGCAACGAGCGACCGCTGTCGCTCTCGCTGGCACCAGGTCGTCGCTGGCACGCGCCATCAGCCTAGTCGAACTAACCAATATGCACTTTTCGCTTAACACTTCCCGAACTGAACGACACTAAACGGCGACACACTTTTACTTCTGAAACCTCCGATTTTCAACCGCACTTAGTCTTTACCAATAAACCAAGTTTTCTATGTTCAACCGATTAAATATAAGCCAAATTTCGACTATAGATAAATCTCGAATATCGCATTAAACCAAGAGATAAGCCAAATTAAGCGAACACTAAGACACCGGGAGACAAACTCGCAAAAAAACGTAAATCTATTTCCCGATGCGCGACACAAAGAAACCAAAAACCGACACGAAACGAACACGAAAATCTCTTAAAAGAAACCCGTTCGAGCCACCCCCTGACCGCGAAGATGTTAAGAGGAAAAAAACCACTGACCTTTGTTTAGAGTGCGTTGATAGCTACATCCGTCCCGGACTAGAGCTGGCAAGCAAGAGAGCGATCGCTACTCCTTGTTCGAGCTCGCAGCACGCGCCGACGACAACGGAAACCGCTGATTGGCTTTCTCGCTCTGTCGCTATCCACGAATCCGCAAACCTTCTACTAGGCCTTGTCCGCACGCGCTTTTCGATTTCGCTCAAACGCGTTCACATACACTCACACTAAATTCTGCGAAATTACAACGATAAGCCCAATAAATCATGCTCAATAATTTTCCGTTAATCATTCTTGAGCCTATCTTTGGCCTCGCAATACTCTCGTTCTCGAGTTAATCAGGCAGCGCTGCGACTCCTACTCCTCGTACCCTCTCGTTCTCTCTCTCTCTCTCTCTCTCTCTCTCTCTCTCTCTCTCTCTCTCTCTCTCTCGCACCTACTGTAGTTCTCGGCGCCGCTCTCGCTCGGCAGTTATGAAAAACAAAAAGCACACACACACACATATAAAATCTCGCTCTATACATTCATACTTTTCGGCCTCGGGAAGCTCTGCTCTTGCAACGTTACAGTTTACACCTAGACACCACCCTCGAATGATTTCCACAGCTAGACACCAAAAACCACGGTGCGAACTAATTAGACCTCGTCATCAGCCACCCTGTACATTTAGACACCACCCTCGAATGATTTCTATACCTAGACACCAATGTCGGCTGGACCAAGTGCATCGCAGGAGGCAGCAGAAATAACTCCCGACTCCTGACACAGATAGTGACCGGGCACATCCGCTTAAGGTACCACGGTCTGAAGATGGGGAAGGAGGCTACGGGTATATGCAGGTGGTGCGAGGGGACGGAAGAAACGCCTACCCATGTACTGACTGTTTGCCCAAAATTTGCGCAGCTTAGACATCAGTGCTTGGGGGAGCTTTTCCCCGCGTATGAAGAGATTAGGGCACTCGACGCGGGAGCCATATTGACCTTCTGGAGAAGGGCAGGCTTACCTGCGTAGGGGATGCCATGACGAAGGGTGGTACAATGGGTTTACAGCCTTAGTGCCAGGGATCTCGGTGGTCCCCCCTTCATAGTAATAATAATAATAATAATAATAATAATAATAATAATAATAATATGAGCATTCTTGAATTGCACATTCGTTTATTATGACATAGAACGGCATCTTTGCTAATATTTTTATTGGAAATCATAGTTTAGCATTAAAACATGCTAATAAGTCAAAATGATTTACAAACAGTAATGATAAGCATTTTTTCCGGTAAATGAAAAATCCGAACACCAATATAGAAGTAAATAGTGGCGCGGGCGCCGCGGCTCCGTCTGCTTCTTAAATTCGCCTTCGTGGCGCTGCCGAGCAATTTGATTTTGAGATTATGAGCAATATCTTATCGCGTGTTTATATACAGTAGTACCGGATCACTTTTCAACAGTTTACTTTAAGGGGACACAACACTTTTAAACTTTGAAAAAATCGATTCGTTTTATTGACAATTTGATAGGACATTTTTCGTAGAACACGCTTCCGTAACCCGTTTATCAAAAAAAAAAAAAAAAATGTCCTGCAAAGTTATAAGGGAAATACTAAAACGAAATTTTTACTATTCTTTCGTAAAATTGCGTATTTTTTATTTTTTGTCTAATACGACACAATTTTAATTTTAAGTTTTATAAATTTAATCTGAAAGAAATTTTACTCAGCGTATGTATTTTAGTAAATAAATTTGAGCGTTGTAATTTGATTTTTTTGCGCTTTTTCGAGATAAATTTCTAATTTCGCTTCTTATATCATGCTCTGATCGAAATGTAGGGACATTTATTTCAATTCAAATATTGCATGCCCGCGCACCAACTGAAGGAAGGTTATAATCAACGTGTTGGAAAAGGACAGCGACCGTTCTGCTGTTCTGCTAGCAGATAGCAAATATTTCAAAACACAGCTGCTATAGTCGTAGGATGTGTTTTACACTGAGTAAACACAGCTGATGTCTATATACATAAAAACAGCTGATATTTTAATACATTTTATCAGAATGTGTATAAATAAGTGTAGGGTCTTTGTGTTATAGTAAGCAGAGCAGTAGAGTGATTTTATTTGTGTTATATTTTGAAAGTTCTATAAACAGTCTAGTACTACAAGTATTTGTATGAAATAAATGCAAGTGGAGTTGTAAAGGCAGGTGTGCGAGTCCGCACGTTGGCAAAAAGTACTCGGGGAAGACACAAGAAGAAGATTAGAAGATTCTTTGGAGATACTTATCAGGATGAATCCAGTAAGAAGTCAGACCTTCAACGTACTCAAGAAAAATCTAAACTCCAGCAGCGCAAGGCACCACTAAGGTCAGAAATAGAATTATATCAATATTTTGTTTCCTAAGGTTGAGCAACTATTGAGTTGTAGCCAACAAAAAGTGCAACTTATCAAGTTAGAAGTTCGAGGATTGTGTTTTATAATTAAAGTAATGCGTATTGAACATGGTCAGTTAAATGCTATAATCTTATGCCAAACAGTTAACGCTAAAAATCATTTATGAGAAACTAGTAAAAGAACAGTATTAGCATTCGTGCTCCTAGCCTTGGACTCGCAGTAGCCAAAGGATCAACAAAAGTTGCAGTGAAGGAAGAAAATGCAGTTACAGAGACTTCCTCGACTAATCAATTTCAGTGGACCATACTAATGCTAACCCCCTCAATAACATTTGGAGGTTACATTGATAATTTTCTTCAGACTTAGGTTGCAAGATTCAACACAATGACATAAAAAAGGTAAGTACGCAGTTTTATCATCAGCCAGAACAAAATAACCTTTTTTACATTTTTAAAGAAAATGCATGAAATATATTTTTTGCTTACAGCTGAATAAAGCCGTACCGAGCACAAAGATATTAGTGATTATACCACAGAATCAAGGTCTATGTATGCGGAACATTAAAAACATGGTCCAAAAGGATTTGGTAAGTATTAATTTAAGTTATGCTTTCAACAATAATCATGAACTTGTAACGTTTCCACTTTTCTCCGGTGTTGGGCAATCAGTCGGATCCAGGATTTGGTTCGGGAAAAAGGTTTAGTAAAGATTCTGTTTGCATAATTTAACAAAAACAAATATGTATTTGGTGTTTAAAAATTAACAATGTGAGTAAGTGATGTTAAGACCCACCTGTAACAGAAAATAAATACCGCGGTTGTTAGGAAGATTTCGTCTGTACAAGTTAAGTAATTACAATCAGCGCGGTTACAATATTTCGTTGCGACTATAAAGCTACAGTGCGATTACACTTATGCGGGTGCAGCATCGGTGATACGGTACGGTGTTGGGTTTACGGGGCGATGACGGGGATTTGAGGTTAGGTTTGCATTCGGTTGCGACGAAGTCGTGTGATAACGATTTCGGTTGCCCTGTGTGCGCACAGTGGCAGTCGGATCAGTATCACGGTGTTTTGAGGTTAGCCTCGGACTCGCAAAGACGTGTGCGCACGACTCTGCGGATCCCCGTCGCTGGCCTCGTTCCTTCTTTTGCCCTGTGTGCGCACAGTGACAAAAAGAGTCGAGAGACGCCAGCGTAAAGGTTGTGGCGAAAGTGAGAGGTTAACCTCAAATTTACCGAGACGTGAGCACACGACTCGGCGAATCGTCGATGAGCGTTTCGCTTCTTCCTCAACTCCGTGTGCGCACAGTGGCAAAGGAAGCAGAGATACGTCAGGATGTGTGAGGCAGGTTTCGGCGACTCTGGGTATCGTCCACGTGTGGTCACGAGGACGAGACTCGTTGTCGTTCTGTTTTCCTGGTTATCTCGTGTGCTGACGACGATAATCCGAAGGATCGGGGTACGGTATTGCGAACTAACCGTCACGTGTGCACGCGAGACGGTTTCGTCGGCAGTGGTCTAACGTTTAAATTAAAAACACTTAAAGTGGTTTTAATTTAAATGTTTCGAAAATGTTTTATACGCAAAAAGGTGGCATAATAATCGAAAAAAAAGAAAAAATCCGCTGCCAGTTTATTGGCACGTAGCTTCCTCCAACTAAATTTATAGGTCCAACAAATGAAATATTGCTTTGATATACAGTATATCTGCCTGCTAATGTACGGGGCGGTTTTTGATACATAATTTAATATATGTTTTGGATGGTTCATTGTTTAAAAGTTTGTAGACCCCTATGTTTTTTTATTATAGAATAAGAACACTGCCATCAATTTTTTTCACAGAAATTCACGCATGTTTACATATGTTCCTAACCAATCTAACCATCAAAACAACAGGCTATTCATTAGATAGGTCGCTTGTGCAATTTTCGAGAAAAGGATTTTTACATTTTAGCTCTTTACTTGAAAAACTCGACGAAAGCTCGACGAAATCGTTTAAAATTTTAGCAGCAGATAGCTTTTTTATGGTGAATCACTAAATAAAATTTTGAAGCATTTGACTACATTGCTTTAGAGATATGAGGAATCAAAAAATTTAGAAACAAAATTGAAACCTTGATATCTTACGTACCATAGGGGTTTGAAAGCTGCGCAATAAACTTAGCCAAAACACATAAAATATCTACTTTTTCCAAAAATTTCGAGTGCAATAAGGCATTTTTACGTCCGTAATCGAGGCACAAAAAAACTCTTTTTTTTTTAAGTTTTCGATTTATTACTGAAAAAATAAGTGGTCGAATCACTTTAAATTTTGATGGTATATAGTTTGACACGTGAACCATCGACATCATTTTTTCGCGAGGTTATGTTTAGTTCAGGTGATATGAATTTGAAAAAACCACCTTTTTCATTTTATTTGCCGAACAAAGCGGTCGATTTCAAGGACCAAACGATGAAACGTAGGTAATTTTATTCTCTTTCAAATGCATTATAGCTGAATTGTTTGTAACAATGGGATGATTAAAAAAACGCAAAATAGTGTTTTTCAAAAATCAAAAAATGGCCATAAAAAAATAGTTAAGAAAATAAAAAATAACTGTTTTGCCCAAATTTAGAATACAAAAATATATGTGCATGTCAAATTTTATTGATATTGACGGAGTAGTTCCAGAAATATTACGGTATACCTACACACACACATCCACACATCCACGTGAGTAAGCCTGACACCCGTATGTGGCGCGTCCCCTGGGTGGCGGATGAGGGAGAGCTCGCTGGGGTATATACCTCGGAGGGTAGAGCAGAAATAAAATATGCTCCGAGGACCAAATCAGGCCGCCGCGTTTGCCATGCACTGCGACCCGTAAGCTGCCAAAAGAAGATCTTGGGTGGGGAGGCAATCTGAGGTTGCGAGCTAAAGTGACCTGAACCACCTATGGCTCCCGCTGACGGCAAGACGGGAGACCGGTCACATAGCCAGTGTCGGTCAAGCGGCTAAGGTAAGTGCATGATATTGCTTGATGTCTGTCAGAAACTCTCCAGAGAGCCAAGAACTTTGTTCGGGGTGGGAGGTTCGAGAGAGTGGAGGTGGGCTAGGGCAGTATCGCGTGCTATACTCTGGTATGATGTTCCAAGTCTAGCACCGCTTACAGTCATGTGTTGGGGCCATGTCAGCTACCTCCATAGACGGGGGGATCGCGGGTGGTTAGACACACACCGGAATGAAGACTATTATCGAGCAAGGAGAGAAAGCAGGAAAAGAAGCTCTCGAGATCTCGAATACAATCCGGGATGCTGAGCGAGGACGAGAAAGCATATGGGAGAAGATCCGAGACAGGCTGGACTCTATGGATAATGTTGTGTCAAACGCGTCCAACATTCATAAGTCTGTTAGAAGCGATCTATCGGCGATTATGATCCAGGTTAAGCGGCTTAAAAGAGGACAAGTGGCGCTGGAAAAGAGTAAGAAGAGCCTTGAATTGATGCTAAAAAAGCGGAAATGTCACCGAACCAGCAGCATATTCAGAAGGAGGACAAGGCATCACAGACGATAGAAGCATCAAACGCGGTGAAGACAAGAACACTAAATAAGCGTAAGGCAATGTCACCAAGCCAGGTAGGAGAGCGACAAGAATACTACGCCAAAAGAACGAGGAAAAATAAGAAAGTAACCTCTGTGAAAGTCGCATTAAAAATCCAATCACAAGTGTCTCCGGAAGAAAAGGCGGACCCACCCTGGCAGGAGGTTATTACCAGAAAGCAGAAAAAGAAAGAAAAGAAGAGGAAAAAAGGAGATAGGCAAAAGCACTGGTGCCAAGAAAACCACGAGAGATACTTACCAGTCCTGATGCACTTGATATAAAAGCTGCTGAAGGAAATTCGTACGCTGATATTTTGAGGAAAATAAAAGCGGACCCTAACGGTGCTTGATAACAGCGTAAATAAGATACGCAAAACGGCAGCAGGAGATATTCTTTTGGAGCTACGACGCACCAAAGAAGTGAAAGAGCAGGAACTTCAAGAAGCGGTTAAAGCAGTGCTGGTAAAAGAAGCCACAATCAAGAGGTTTCAGCATAAAGTGGTCTTTGAAATAAAAGACCTAGATATTTATTTGAAATAAAAGCAGGATATTCTATAAGCCCTGAGTAGAGAGTTTCCAGAAGTTAAGGAAGTAGTAGAGGAGACGTCCGTAAACTCTTTGGAAAACTTATGAAGATACGCAGACTCCCGTCGTACAGCTGCCTGCCCAGTAGGTTAAAGTAGGTTGGGTTAATTGCAGAATCAGGGAGATTAGTCAAGAGACACGACCACCTGGATGCTATAAATGCCTGGGTTTTGACCATATCGCAAAAAAGTGTACAGAGACATACGACAGAAGTAAATGCTGTTTTAAGTGCGGAACGGAAGGACATGCAGCAAAAAGTTGCACGAACGCGCTGAGTCGCATTCTCTGCCGGGAAAAGGATGGAGAATCAAAGAGTGACCATGCAGCTGGTAGCTATACATGTCCAGCCTACCGAGCTTCATTAAAAGTACTGAAGAACCAACGAAAATGAAGATAGTGCAGATAAATCTAAACCACTGTGAGACAGCACAGGACCTACTCAATCAGTATGTCCGCAAGAAAGAGGTAGACGTAGCAATTGTGTGCAAACAATAAAAGGATCTAGAGGAACCATCGTGGGAAATGGACACTATGGGTAAAGCAGCAATCTGGGCATGTGGAAACGTTGCTTTCAGTGAAAAAATGAAGATCCGTGAAGAAGGATTTATACGGGCTAAGGTAGCAGGTGTCACTGTTTACAGCTTCTACGCTTCACCTAACGCTCCAATCGAGCAGTTCGAACAACTGCTAGATCGCCTCATACGAGACGCAGTAGGGAGGAAACCAATACTAATTGCAGGCGACTTTGATGCGTGGGCTGTGGAGTAGGGCAGCATAAAGACTAACCACAGAGGACGAGTACACCTAGAAGCATTTGCTCTCCTGGATTTGATCCTAGTTAACCAATGATGCACCCACACATTTAGAAGAGGAGACGTAGGGTCTATTGTCGACCTGACATTTGTTAGTAGCAGCCTTATTGGCTCAGTTGATTCATGGACAGTAAGTGAACACTACACACACAGTGATCAATAGGCCATAATAATAAAGGTAGGAATACCAAAAAGGGGACCCAGCGCTAGTACAACGACAAATAGAGTTAGTTGGAAAACGAAGGATTATGATAAGGAGAAGTTCCTGTTAGCACTAGAAGAAATGCAATTGTCTGGAACGGCGAACAGCAAATCGGAGCAGGTGACGGTAAATATCACCCGAGCATGTGACGCTGCAATGCCACGAAGAGTGGCATACAGTAGACGACCACCAGTATACTGGTGGTACAAGGAGATCGCGAATGCACATAGCAAGTGCCACTGGATCAGAAGACGAGAACAACGGGCGAGGAAATACTATAAAACTATAAAACTGGTATAGGCCAGGGAATAGTAGATGCCCGCGGACAAGAAATGAAGGACGCTAAAAGGAGTCTTAAGAAGAAAATCCGCGAAAACAAACGACGGTTCCTTAAAGAATTACAGGATGAGGTCTAACAAGACCCTTGGGGTGAACCATACAAAATAGTAATGAAGAAGATTAAAGGGAGCTACGTGCCCCCTCCAAAATGCCCGGAGCTATTACGCCGGGTAGTGACCAAGCTGTTCCCCAGGCAACTGGAAGTGCCAAGTGTCATCGAAAGAGGTGCGAATGAAGCGGCTGTTTCACCGATCACGATTCAGGAATTGTTAGCCGCCTGCAGAAGGGTAGGAAACAACAAGGCCCCAGGGCCGGATGGCATTCTAAATATTGCGTTGAAGCATACCATTCATGCTCATCCAGAGGTCTTCGTAGACTTGTACAATACATGTCTAGAAGAGGGAATATTTCCCATAAACTGGAAAAAACAGCGACTAGTGCTTCTGCCAAAAGGAAAGAAACCACCCGAGGAGTCCTCATCATACAGACCACTCTGCATGCTGGATACCCCAGGGAAGATTTTGGAACGCATTATAGAAGGAAAATGTGGATTAGCGAAACACCAATATGGCTTCAGAAAGAAGCGCTCAACCCTGGACGCAGTTAGTCTAGTGAGTAACACTGCACAAACAGCGATAGAGGGGAAAAGATGGAAGGGAGGAAAAAAGAAGTATTGCGCCATAGTTACATTGGATGTCAAAAATGCATTTAATTTGGCCAGATCGAGTGAAATACACCAGCCACTCCAGAAGCAGGAGGTGCCCTTATATATAAGAATGATGTCCAACTACTTAAAGGACAGAATTCTATTATATGACACTGAGGATGGTAGCAAGGGATATAAAGTTACAAGCGGGGTCCCCCAAGGGTTGGTACTTGGCCCACCGACTTGGAACATCATGTATGACGGGGTACTAAAGCTTTAATTACCTGAAGGAGTAACAGTCGTAGGATTCGCTGACGACATAGCAATGGTGGTAGTAGCGAAACATAAAGAAGAGTTGATAGACATAGATAAAGAGTCAATCCGTATAATACACGAATGGCTAACAGAGACGGGACTGGAAATAGCCAGTCACAAAACGGAAGTTATCTTTATTTCCAGTAGGAAGAAGATGGAGGAAATCATACTGATCGGTAGATGGACATGTGATCGTTTCTCAACCAACCATCAAATAGTCGGGCATCACCATTGATGCAATACTAAGTTTTAAACAACATCTGGAAATAGTCAGTAATAAAGCAGCAAAAGTTGGGACTGCTCTATCACGATTGATGCCAAATGTAGGAGGGCCATCTCAGAAGCGTAGGTTACTCTTAGCCAGTGTAACCACTTCGATTATGCTATAGGGAGCCCCAATATGGGCAGGTGCGATGCGAGTGAAATCGTATGCACAAAAGTTGACTACCGTGTATATACGAAGTGCACTAAGAGTGGCGTCCGCTTACCGTAAGGTATCGGACGATGCTGCCTGCATTTTGGCAGGTATGCTACCAATTGACCTTCTAGCGTTGGAAAGAAAGGACGTATTCGAAACTAGGAGACGATCGAGTGACAAAAGCCAGAAGGAGATCTGGGATGCCGCAAGAAAGAAGACGATGGCTGAATGGCAAACAAGATGGGACGCTAGTGGCAAAGGACAATGGACTTATCGCCTTATACTAAGAATAGAAGACTGGATTGGACTCATTTGATCATATTTTTCAATATTTACATTTTTCAAGTCATTTGGTAGAGCATTGGAAATAACTATTGCTTTTTTAAAGCTATTCTTATCACTGATTCTTTTTTTATTTTTAGGAATTATAATACTTTTGTTTCTCGTTACACTATCAGAAGCTAGAGAATATATTATGAGGTCCTCAAAGAGCGATTTCAGCACCTCAAAATAGAAAAGTTGTTCCAAGTTTAGCGGATTGTCATGTACTACAATAGTACATTACACAACTGGGGGGCGAAAGTTGCCTTTTTGAGCGAGGATGATAATTGATCCATCATCCGAGTTGTGTTGTGTACCGTGCTTTTTATAATCAGTGCATCAATAACGCTTTTATCAGCCTGCCTGAAAAATCAGAGGCGTCTAGTATCTCATAGTATAATTTCGTTGTAAATCTGAATTTTGTTCGATGTCACACGGACCAATGGTATATACATACATGTATGAGATGTGTCATACACATACACACACAAAAATGCAAATATCTGAATAGGAGGATTATCAATTAATTTTAATATTTTTTTGTAATATATCTAAAATACCACGATATGCTTCTCCCCAGACAATAATTCCATAGCTTATTACACTATGGAAAAAAGAATAGTAGATCATTTTTAGTGTTTCGACCGACATTGTTTAATCTATTTTATAGAAAATATATACAAGGTATTTAGTTTTCTTGACAAAGTATTGTATATGCTTATTCCATTTTATATTGTAGTCCAAATCTATCCCTAGATATTTGGCACTTTCCACCTTTGCAATATTTTTATCTCCTATTCTAATATCAGTTTGAGCTGGTACACTATCAAGGTAACTGTCAAAAGTTATACACACTGTTTTATCAACATTCTTGGAAAAATGGTTCATGCTATCTTTTGCTTCTTATCTCATCAACCTTAGTAGTTTGGATTAGATTTGAATTAACAAAAACAATGACCCCATCATTCCTATTTATGTTACTATCATTGTAGTAACTTTTATATTTATAGTTTAGACCTACTAGTTCATAGATATTATGATTGATTTGCTCAAAAGTTTCAGTGCATATAATTGTTGCCGGCTTGTTAATTAGACTTTCAATCATAATTTTTAATTTATCATTATTGGCGTTTATGCTTCCCCAGCATGACATTATCTATCGACTGACCATGCACACCACTGTTCAGGGTTACGTTTTTACCTCTATACGTGTAAGCGGATACTTTTCTGTGACTTTAGAAAGCATTTTTTTGTGAGCCAAGGAAATACCCGGATTAACCTATACGCAACGAACAAAAATAGTTTCGCCTCGGTTATGTGTACTGTATACGCAGAATCGGTATCTATTAGACAAGAGCTGTCACGAGAACGCACAAGACGTACACATACCTTAACACCAACAAGTAGTAGCCTATCCATATTTAGCACATCTACGTGTAAGTAGCCTAATAAATCAATTTAATTATCCGTTATAACGGCTTGTCGTCTAACGAAACCTGCATTACCGGCGTCAGTGTTATCCATTTTACCGGATGTGCCATCATACCACAAGACACTGCTCAAGTGTGAGTTTTTTTGTCGCTGGTCCGTAATTCAATAACGTCTGAATGTAAAATCTGTATGCGTAGGTGTTATTGGGTGGTGATACTGATTTCTGATAAAAAAATACATCCACCTGATTGAACAGTAAATGCAGAAAATTATTCACAGAACAGACGTTTGGTACTAACACATCCTTCTAGAATGGCTTCGTTGGTGTTATATTCACACGTAGACTCAGCATCATAGAGGTACTACTATTAAACGGAAGGAGTCAGCCCGAAGAGTCATGCCTACGAAGAGAGAGAAAGCTATAGAAAGAAAGAGAGCATGACAGACGAGGGCCGTCGAGAATCCTCCCCCACCTACACGCACTCTCTCTCTCTCTCTCTCTCTTCTCCTCTGCGATCTCGCTTGCCGTTACTAACCCGCTTGCCACTGACTTGTTTATTTTTTTTTATATTATAGCCTTCTTAAGTCCTATCCAGGTCTTATATGGCTCTTCCCTCTGCCCGATACCATACAATGGTACCGGACAGAGAGGTTTCCTATAGTCGCGGTGCATGTGCATCACATCAGAATTTAGTGCACATGCATCTCGACTAGACCTACAGTTTAATTATACAGTGCGAAACTGTATACAGTGGGATCCGAACCACTAGAGATTTGATGTTATAAGACACTTGTATGTACATAACATACAAACGTATGTAAACATAGAGGTGTCCCGATGTCAGAAAAGCCGAGAGTCAGGCTTGAACCCACAACCTCCGGATTTGTACCATTATAAATACTTATCCGCTCACTTGTACTATTATAAATACTTTGAATATTTGAATAAATAGACAGTAAAAAATGCCGATTTTATCACACTAAAAAATTTGATGCTATTCTGTATAGGACGAAACTAGTAAGAAAGCAATATTTCTAAAGTTATTTTAATCGAAAGGCAAAACCTTTTAACAGAACTTATTTTGCTTAAAATATATAATGCTTTGGATAAAGTCACTCCATCATAAACTAATGCATCCCAAAAGTCGTCCACTTGCTGACTTTCGTCTACCGAGAGTAAGCGTCGCGTCGGTTCGCAAATTGTGCAGTTCTTTGTCATTAGCCTACTGACTTTTGTGCAGGTCACTTCGATCGAGAGCAAGCTTCACGTCAGTTTATTTTGTATATTTTCTATCGCGCATTTCTAATTTTTCGACGCGAATTTCATCAATGAGGACAAAGAGTAAAGTGTGCAACGCCAATCCAGATTCAATTTTGCGTTCATTTCACAAGTAAGTACATTAATTATATATTTTTATTTTATGCGCAATTATGTTAACACAGTTAAAGTTAAAAACACTGCCAATTCATTGGCACGTAGCTTCCTCCAACTAAATTTATAGGTTTAATAAATAAAATACTGTTTTAACACATCTATATATCTGCATGCTAATGTATGAGGCGGTTTTTGATACATAATTTAATATAAGTTTTGGATGGTTCATTGTCCAAAAGTTTGCAGACCCCTCTGTTTTTTTATTATAGAATATGAACACTGTCGTAAATTTTTTGTCACAGAATTTCACGCATGTTTACATGTGTTTCTAACCAACCTAACCATCAAAACAACAGGCTATTCATTAGATAGTCGCTCGCGCAATTTTCGAGAAAACGATTTTTACATTTTAGCTCTTTACTCTTCACACTTAACTCGTTAAATTTCTACTAGGGTACAGGGGGAAAAACAAAATTTTGAAGCATAATATCTTCGAAACTAATTAGTTTTATAAACAGCACAAAGAAAGGGATCAAGATACTATATAATGCTAACTAAATCTATTATTTGAACTTGATTATTGCCTTTTTACTCCAGTTATTGCGTTATGTAGAAAAACGACTTTTTTCAAATTCTTTTGTTTTTCTCAGGATCTGCCCCATGAAATAACTTTATGGTGTATAACAATAGAACGACGAAACATTACTATTACAAGGCTTTTTTGGAAGGAAGCAAAATTGTAAATACACTCGATCATTCAGATGATCTATCCGATGAGCATCTTGATATATGTGCACAGTCGATGTTACATCTTGTAAATGAGGTCAATGCTGTTTTTGAGACGGCTGATCCAAAAGCACCAATTGTCGATATTGTTCAAAATTTAGAGTATGCGCATCTTATCGAAAAATTCATCAAGCCTATAGATAAAACAGAATCTCATAAAACATCTATATCAGAAAATGCAGACTTCAGCGGAAATAAAGAAAACATCTCTGATAATATGCTTGAAAATGCAGCATATGACAGTTCTAGCAAAGACAAACATAATAGTCCAATTTAAATCAATAGCAGCACTAATTTCGGGGAAAATGTAGATATCATTTACTCTAATTGTGTAACTAAAATTAATACTAATTATAGAAGAATTGAAAAAGAATTTTGAAGAAATGCATGCTATAGAGCAACAAACTAACATGCATGAGAGTAACGAACTAACTTACAATTGGTTGCTTTTTTGCGCTTTTTTGTCAGGTTTTGCCAGCACACGTTCAAGAAGTAATGAAGCGTATAGATCGTAAACCTATTTCTCGCTTTCCACCTGCTCTCCGAAACTTCGCGCAAGCTTTGCTTTTTCACTCTCCGGATGCTAATGAGTTTATTAGACGTAGTTTCTTGAAATGTTTGAACGTTACTTACTGTTTAAACGTTAAATAGCTGGATCCGCAGTGAGCAATGTAAACCAGGCATTTCTAAAGAAATTATAGATGATATTTCAGATGTAGTCCAAAAAGAATCTAATCAAAGTAATAAAAAGCTTATTTAATCTCACTTTTAATGAAATGAGTATTAAACAATTTAAAGAATGCGATAAAAGTAGGCACGCTTGGAAAGGCTTAGTAGATGCGGGTGGGAGGGGGGCAGGTACATAAAGTAACTAGCCACGGTCATGCTGAAATAGCCAGCAAAGCGTTAGTTTTTATGCTCGTTAATATAAATGGCAGATTTAAAACTCCTGTAGCCTATTATTTTATTAACTCCTTAAATGGTATACAGAAATCTATTTTGATTAAGAATTTACTACTTAAACTACACGAAAAACATATTGATGTTGTTAGCTTAACTTTTGATGGTGATAGAACACATAGAACAGTATGCGAGTTATTAGGAACCAATTTAAATTACATTAATAAAAAAATATTTAAACCTTATCTTGACCATCCAGCCGTAAAATCCAAACCAGTGTATATATTTTACGATCCGTGTCATTGCTTGAAGTTAGTCCGTAATCATTTCAAGTCAAAAGGACATTTTATTTGTAACACTAATGAGTACATACACTGGTTATTAACTTCATTTACATTTCTAAATCTTGCGAATAAACTATCAAAACGGCACATAAATTTTGAGAATGAAAAAATGAAAGTATTCTTAGCTGCTCAGGTGTTATGGTAAGGCGTTGTATCAGCCTTGACCATCCTTGAAAATGTCGATAAAAAAGGTAAATTATAAGATATAGATTTTCAACATGCTTCACCAACCTCAATATTTTGTAAATATTTTAATGGTATTTTTGATTTATGAAGCAATAGAACTCGATTCGATAGTACAGCAAGTCGAAATGTATAACTTTATTTAGCAAATATAAAAGAGCAAGTAGATAAGCATATAGACTCTATTGAAAAACTTGAAGTAAGCTACAGACCTAAGAAAAAGTTAAGTTCGAAACGTCTTCAATGATTCGCAATTTCGTAACTGAATTCGATGTCATGCGAACAGGATTTCTTGGATTTATCATTTGTTTGCCAACTTTGTATAATCTTACAAAATATTTGTTAGAAGATAAGAATAAGATTGTCGCTTATTTTTTAAGTTGTAAATATCTTAAGACCACTTAGAAATGTTTTACTCTGGTATGAAGAATGGGTGGATATAATAATAACCCGACGACTACGCAATTTCAAGCTGCATATAAAAGACTTTTTATAAACGAAATCAATATTTCTATATCGCCGTCTGCAAATTGTTCGCCTTTAGATTAAACGCTTCTTTTAACAGACAAAAAAGAAATAACTACCGACATTGATCCAGTAATATACAAGTATACAGTACGCTTAAAAAAGGCAAAGTAGTTATTAAAATAAATAGAGTAAGAGCTCAACGTACATCAAAAGAATATTTTATCAAAACAACTGAATTTTTGCAAACCATATCGGGCTCATGTCCAACTAAAGACTGGATAAGTTCCGATTATATTGAGTAGAGTGTAAAGCATATAAGTCAGTAGTTAGCGCATTGGTAGCAAAGATTCACTGTGAAAAATGTTGGAGAATATTAAATGCTTTTAACGATAAGCACAAGGATACCAAATCGATATTAACACTGCAGAAAGACCGAGGAAATAAATTGATCTATCCATCGGATTATGTTTGTAGGAAGTAATTTGTAGGAAAACAGAAAAAGTCATACGCCATTGTACACATTTGTATATGAAAAATATTAATTCCAGAGTAATAATGGAAACTCTTCCAACTTTACTCAGTTCAATTTTAAAAGATGGTTATAACTATTTGTCAGTTTGTAAGTTTGCACAAGATTCAACTCGTAGAATTAGAATTAAAGATAATAAGTTGACTTATTCTAGTGGACGATAACAATTCAAATTATTCATGAAAAATACTTATACAACAATTTATACTAGCGCGATTTACCTTACACCTAACGTCGCTCAGTTAAAACATATATTGCAATAATAATAAAATTCAAGTCTTGTTAAGATCTTTTTTCCTACTGTCAATTTCTTATAGGGGTGGAAGTAAGAATTTTAAATAATAAAGATGTAGAACACCAAACACGAAAATGACGCATTGATTTATGATGCAAGGTAAAAGTTTGAAACTGAAAATATTAAAAAACCATGACAGTTAAAATTTTATCAAATTATAATTGATTATTCAATTAGTGATTGTCATGAAAATGAAGACGCTAAAATTTTAGTAAACAAATAGAAAAATATGAAGACTCATTATTATCTAGTCAGCAACGTGAAATTTTCATATTATCAAGAAAGTTATCTATGCATATAGTTATTTATCACTGGCAAGAACACTGACGTGATTTTGTTATGTATTAAAATTTACAGTTTTCTACGTCAATTCGTCACTGTCGATGTGACACTTGTTTAAAAAAGAGGTAAAAAAATGTATGCTGTAAATCACTTAAACCAATTAATTAGTACAGAAATACCTGATAAAAACGAAAATGAAAAATAGATTATTTACTGTTGTACGACAATTTATGATACATTTATGATGCTATAGATGTATTTATTTTAAAAGAAATTGGAAATTATTCTAATTCTAAAAGTGAATTAAATGATAACCATATACTTGAATTCAACAAAATTTAAAAATTTTACTCGATTTTTGATAAGCAATCTGTGGCTAATTTTTAAAAATTGTCTAATATTCAACCTATTGATAGACATAAAGAGAATATTCAAATACTTTTCTCTGGTTCAAGTACAAACATACATTGGATTTGTTTGTGGTACAAAGACAATGTAATACAAATTTTTTATAGTATTAACAAAAATTGTCTAGACGATGATCATAGAATTTTTATTAATAGGCTGTTTCTAAATAAAGATAATTTACGCATATCTTTTAAACAAGTACAGTATCAGACTAATTATTATGATTGCGGTGTTTTTGCTATAGCATTTGCAGTCGCTATTTTATTTAATATTTGCCCATGCAATGCTCAATTTAATATAAGTAAAGAGGTTGTCAATCTCAGAACTTGGTAGTTTTCTTTGTCAGTTTTTGCTACAAGATGTAACGCTTTTTATCCTAGTTCTTTGGCAGTTTTTAGATTGAGTATTCTTAACTATTTTCTTCCTAAGATAGTTGGTGAAATAACGCGACACAGGTGCACGTGGTAAATAGCGATTCGAGGTTAGAATTGGAAAATCATTACTAGCAGGCTTGTATTCGAGTTTTTTTTTTGTTGAAAGTATATAGAATAATGATTTGCATGCGAAAAATCATCCAAAAAATTTGGAGTGACCGGGGACTTGAACCCGAGCCCTTCAAAAGGATAGCCGCGCGCCTTAGCCAACCGAGCCAAGTAAACGTTGTCATTTGACCAACTAACTTGGGCATTACTTTTCAAAAACAGCTTGATGTAAGAACTGCCAAAGAACGAGGATAAAAAGCGTTATATCTTGTAACAAGAACTGACAAAGAAAACTACTGAGTTCTTAGCTTTTTCACCATTTTAAATCAGCTAATTTCTACCAAGGACGTAACTCATGCAATAAAATTTGCTGAATTTAAATTAAATTTTGATATTGATATTAATATTGAGGAACTCGAGGTATTATATACAATAATCATTAATTATCTCTTTCAGAAGCCAACACAAAGAAAAAGTAACTACTAAAAATTAATCAAAAAAATAATATAGATAATAAAATAATAAGTTTAGCTGATAAAACAACTAATAATTGTATTCATCATTGTGGAAGAATCATACTATAACAATGGCATTGTATATTTATCAAATCAAAATAGCAAAAAAAAACTTCATTAAAACGAAAGTTTGATTAAAACAGTATAGTATTTCATAATCTTATTGATAATAGATTAATAGATTAGATATTATAAAATACACAGATAATTGATTTGTTTTTTCATATAGCCCATATTTATTATTAAAATTTAACCGTCACGAAAAGTAGCATTGAAAGAAGTTGCAGCAGTAAGAGTGCTATGAAAAATGAGCAAAGCGGAACAGGTCTGTTGTACTCACGTGAGAGAGAGAGAGAGAGAGAGAGAGAGAGAGAGAGAGAGAGAGAGAGAGCTGCGAGACGCAGATGAGATGACAACCAAAGAACGGATTTAGTAGAAATCGATAGAGAATGTACGTAGATGAGTAGATTAGAAACTTAAATATAATTTTCGACTATGTTTTTCTTTCCCAACATACTCTACAACAAAATATAATAACTACCATATGTTAACCGCGAGCAAAGCGAGCGTTTTTTGCTAGGTTTTTTAATTATTAATTTCACATTAATAACCTAATAGATTATTTCATACAAAGCCCTAATTATACGTGACGTGATCATTGATGAAATAGTATAAAAAATGTTCTTTTGTTATACACCATAAAGTTTACTTTTTTAAGATCGTTATAACTCGATAACAACTGGGAAACTGTAGTCAAGAGGATTAATCAGTTTAATGATTTTAATTAATGTAAAAAATTAAACTTACCCCAAACATTGCTCTAAGGTCAGGATCTCTGAACCGAAAAGGTATATTGCTGACATGAAGACGTTTAGGTTGCCCTTTAAGATCAGAAGCTTGTGTTTGTGTTACTGGCGTTATTGTACCTGAACTTACGGGAGCTAACGTCCCCGTATCAATATTATTTTCTGAATTAGTTTCATTAGCGCCTGTCGTTGTAGCAGGTTGTGGTCCGCTGCTATTCACAGCCGCTGCTGCTGCTGCTGCGACTGCTGCTTGAAATACTTCCGACTATAATCGGAGTAAAAAAATGCATATTTTAGACTTATTATATTAAACTTAATAATATGTAATAATGTTTGTGATTTCAAATCAAGAATAGACGTGATCGAAGTACGGATTTAGGCCACCTAGTACTATTATATTACACTAGCAGGGTCACCTCGCTCCTAACGTCGCTCGGTTGATGTTAGGTATAAATGTTTATAGCTCTAAGGAAAATTAAAAAAATGATATTATAATTATAACTACAAAAAACTTAAAAGGTTGAGCGAGTATAATTTTTATACTGTGCTTGTTAGTATTACCAATATAAAATAACCATCTTAAATATAAATGAGATTAATCAAAGAAAGGCAAGTTTAAAACAATATATTTTAGAATATAATATAACACAAACCTAAAGTTGTATTATTATTAAGGGGGAACTCTACTGATTATTACATCTATTTTAAATTATATCAATTTTTATAAACCAGAATTGTAATTTATAATTATAAATATATTTCCATTGTAATAAGAAATATTTTACTTTGGTAAAAGTGCAATTTTACTGTTCCATAGCTCATTTATCGAATAACCCATTTTGTCAAAAAATGTTCCCAGCACATAGCCTAATTATGAAAATTTCTAAATATATGGTAAAAAGGATGTTTTAACTATACAAATAAAATTTATAATTTATAGAACTACAAAACTGTTAGTTGTAATATTTATTTATAAATATTATTTAAAATTATTACAAACTATTGTTAAATATTGATGTATAATATAAAAAGCTAATATCATAAAATAAAATTTTGTTTAAAAATCAAACTTTTATTTTTATAGTTGAAGCATAAATTTTAACCATAGATTTATGAGTTTTCATAATTCGGCTATGCGCAGGGAACATTTTTTGTCAAAGTAGGTTACTCGATGAAATGAGACATCGAACATTAAAAATAGCACTTTTACCCAAGTCAAATATTTCTTATTCAAAATAGAAATGCAAATTTCTTAATTATAAATTACATATTTGATTGATAAATATTTATATAATTTAAAATAGTTTTTATAATCAGTGGAGTTCCCCTTTAAAATAATATTGTAATATTACTTTAAAACTGTTTAACATATATTATTTTTTGTATACTACTACATTTCATTCTTTTTTATCTTATTTTTTTACATCTGAAAGTTTTTTGCAATTGAAGTATATACTATTATGATACATAATATTATTGGCATGCATAATAATGCAGAATAAATCATATTCACCTAACATTTTACTCTTGTCGAAAGTTAAATTTTTGTAGACGATTACATTTCTTTTTGGGCGAACTTATTAGAAGTATCCTAAATTTCGTCTAAAAATAAAATATATTTCATAAATATGTTTAATTAGAATAAAAATATAGTTATTGGACCCGTCAATTGACAAATTTTTGAAGCATAATTGATACTTATAATCTGATTGTTTTATGTAAAATATAATTAGTTTTGTGAAAAAAAAAATTAGAGTAACCGAATTTTCTCATTATGTTATTATAATAAAACTATGAAATTTTGCAAAATGAGATAGGAGAGAGTCCGTAACTATTGTATGATCTATTGTAAATTTCCTTATTGCTATAAGCGAGTTAGTGGTTTTTTTAATTGTTATATTGTGGCGAGAAATTTCAATTTTAAATTCATTAGAGACCTTTTTAATGTCATATTTATATCAAATTATAATTAAAACTTCCGAAAACAAAAAAAAATGTACAAGTGTTGCTTCGGTGGTCGAGCCGGTTCAGAGCTGGCACACTTCTGTATAAGACTTTAAATATAAATGAGTGTATGTTTTAAAGAATAAAAATAAATCATACAGATGAAAATCATTTGTTCATTTACTATAATTTATCTAATTTATTTACTTTAATATATTATATAATATTTGAATATGTATATTTACCGATCTGTTGTCAAGTAAATTTCAGTTGTTATCAATTATTAAAACATAACGTTATAGAATTATTAAAAAAGATTATTTTAATTGCGTGCAGAACATTTACTTTAAAAATATATCTGCATTTGATAATTTATTATAGTTTATTTTATGCTTTAAATTTAATAAATAATACATACTTGGATTTAAAAATATGTAAATATACTAATATATACATGAGTACTGATGCGTTGCCAAATTAAATTTTCTACATTCTATTAAACATTTATTTTTGTTGCGTTCTTATTATTAATTGTTATAATAAAATTTAATTTACAAAACAATTTTTAACTTCAAGTATACGTAAATCCATACATACATACACACCCACACACCCACACACACATATATATATATATATATATATATATAAATATTGTAACGAGGAACAACGACCCTCCCCACGCCGGTAATCAAGGCAGGATAGAGAGTGACGAAATAGGGCGGCGTTGGCTCAAGTGGTAGCACGCGCGCCTACAGATCTCGGGAGCGCCGGATCGATTCTCGGCCCCGGCGTCTCCTTTTGCGATTTTCTCCTCTCATCGTCAAGTCTCACCCCGTTACAATATATATATATATATATATATATATATATATATATATATATATATATATATATATATATATATGTGCTGCGAAAATATCGGGGCGATGAAACGCGTACAATAGATTGTCGGTAAATGCGTTCGTTTATTAGTTGAAATTCACAAAATATGGTTTAGTTTTTTGAGATATATATTAGCAACATGTAAATAATGGGCTATGAATTAGAATAATAATATGAATTGTAAATTATAATAAACATATAAAATATGTCAGTTCTGTTACCTAATGTACCTGTGTGCCATGAAGCCATTCACATCGTTTCACAATAACTGACATATTTCATTTGTTTATTATTATTTATAATTCATAGCGTATTGTTTACATGTTGCTGAGAGAGAGAGAGAGAGAGAGAGAGAGAGAGAGAGAGAGAGAGAGAGAGAGAGAGAGAGAGAGACAGACAGAGGAAGCCGCCGAACCGCAGGAGAAGTTGAAGTCAAGAAGAAGAATACTAAGTAAGTTGTTGCATCTTCGGCACGAGGTCCAGAAATAATTGTTCGGTGAGTGTTTTGGTTTGGGTTACGCGACGCGAATGAATACTCGTTTCGGGTGAGTTGAGACGCGGTTGATCTAACTAGATCCCGCCATTTTAATAAATCTTTCGAGCCGCTGTTGATTGCTATCCCGAAACGTATTCGGGAGATTATTCAAGCCTCTGTTGATTGCTAAGCGATCCAGATACCATAAATTAATTGCGTAGCGCCGCCGTTGATCGCCAAGCGATCCAGCTTCGAACAAGGAGGATTTTTGAGCCGCTGTGAATCGATAACCGATCCAGCAATAGTCTCTGATATTGCGTAGCGCCGCTGTTGATAGCCAAGCGATCCAGCTTCCTTAAGAACAACCATCGAGCCGCTGTCGATCAAACGATCCAGCATTGAGGGTTACATTAAGCCGAGACGCCGTTGGTACTCTAAGTTCGACCACCCGATTTTCCTCTAACGTGTTTGCATGGCGTCATCGCTGACCGAGCGGTCGCAGCGTTACCTTCTCGACGAGTAGTAATTGCGGTTTCGCAGTACGAATAACCGTTGTTCTTGTCGCCGCGAAAGTGCCCCCTTATCAGGTGGTTGTCACGACGTTTTATGAGATTTTCGCGCTTTTCAGTCAATATTCACACCGCAGGAGAGACGACCACGGGAGAATAATTACCAGCGAGGCCAGAGGGCAAATCTAACGGTCGAACGCCATCTTGATGGACGCCGCGTCCTTTGATCACGACGCCAACGCCATATTGGGCGATTTAAATACGGGTTTTAGAGTTACGGCAACACGGTGGGTCTTGTTTATATTTATAGTCAAAGCTCGTTGTTTATTCATCACATCAGTAATCGGGTATCACCATGTTATTTTATGAGTTCGTTTAACGTCGAATAACATCACGCGTCAAAATCAAATTTAAATTATTACGGGTAAACTTGTATTTAGACCAAGTCTGATCCGTACTGGGGGTTGCAGAATATACGACTATTATTATTCAGAATAAACAGTGTGTAACAACTTTATTACTATACCTTGCCACGCCAGGCGTACCTGTTCCCATACCTATACGTTGTGGCTTCACCGCACACAAGTCCATTAAGTATACTTTTATATTATAGTAGAAGTATAGAAGTATACAAATTAATAAAAAACAAATAAAATATCACCTGTTTTAGACATATGTGGGCAACATGTAAACGATACGCTATGAATTATAAATAATAATAAATAAATGAAATGTGTCAGTTATTGTGAAACGATGTGAATGGCTTCATGGCACACATGTAGATTAGGTAACAGAACTGACATATTTTATATGTTTATTATAATTTATAATTCATATTATTATTCTAATTTATAGCCCATTATTTACATGTTGCTAATATATATCTCAAAAAACTAAACCATATTTTGTGAATTTCGACTAATAAACGAACGCATTTACCGATAATCTATTGTACGCGTTTCATCGCCCCGATATTTTCGCAGCAATCGTGAACTTAACACCTCACGAAGAACAAAACCATCGACTCTCACATGGAACATTTGTACGATAATATTCATATATTACAATAGCAGTCCGCGTATGTGTACAATTATTTTATAAGATAATGTTTGTAGATTTTTCTATTTTTATTTTGCTTTGTATTGTCATATTAACTTTGGTCTTGTATATATTTTTTTATTTAAACTTTTTGTGCTACAAACTTGTTGTGACTGACGACTTTGTGGGTTTCAGTAGAGGGGCGCTGTTCGCTTCGGCGATCGTTGAGACGGGTCTGAAATTGTTACCCTTAAGTCTATGTTCTTACACATTTTATAGGACTTCAAAAAATTCAAATATAATTCTCATGAGATGAGAATTATACTAATAGATATAAATATGTTAGTTATTGAGAAAAGATATGAATGACTTCACGGCACACAGAAATATTTAAATAACCCGAAATTATTAAGGCCCAAAAATTGTAAGGCCCGAAATTATATCCTAGATGTTAAGTTATTGGGAAAAGATGTGCAAAGCGAGACTGAAGTATCATTTTATTTCCGCAAATTCGCAAAAATTAAAAAATTTTAAAATGTTGAAAAATTAAAAAATTATAAAAAAATTTTAATCTTTTGAATGTTTTATATAAATTTTATTAATTTTTTTAATTTAGATTGTACTACCCTGGTAGAATCGGTAACCCATTTAATAGCCAGTTCTTGGAATGGAATCTAAGAACTAGGCAGTTTTCTTTGTCATTTATTAGGCAGAATGTAACGCTTTTTCTCCAACTTAATGGGCAGTTCTTGGATTCAATCTGCTTACCTTGTTCTTAAGTACAAACTGCCCATTATAGTTTGTCGAGTAACAGCTGGGTTACACGTGTTTATCACAGTTTGAGGTTAGAATTGGAAAATGGTATCTAGCAGGCTTGGATTCGAGTTTTTAGTTCAAATGATACTATAGAATAATGTTTTGCATCAGAAAAAATTCTGTCTGACCGGAGACTTGAACCCACACCCTGCACGAGGCCAAATAAGTACGGCCGTGCGCCTTAGCCGACTGAGCCACGCAGACGTTGTTCCACACAAGCCCTACGAGCTTCGCCATATGTTTGAATTATTCAAATTATTCAGCTTACGCCTAAATATTAATAATTTTGTATTTTACATCCGAAAAATTAATTGATTTATTGATATTTTCATAAAATATAATTCTCAGCCATAAAAAATGCCCAAGATATCACTACTTTTAGGAAATTTAAAATGTCCAGTTTTTTCACATTTTACTTAGCCAGTTTTTGCCTTTACAGCCATTTTAAATGGGTGATTTTCTACCAGGGTAGCAATGAGAGAAATACTTTTCAAGAAATAAGGTGACCCCTAGTGGAAATGGATTTTGTGCCAAAGTGTGCCAATGTGTGCCAAAGTGTGCCAAAGTGTGCCAAAGTGTGCCAAAGTGTGCCAATGGGTTCAATTTCGGAAAAAAAGAAACACTTTGGCACATTTTAGCATACTTTGGCACAGTTTAGCACACGTCCTAAAAAATACCAAATTAATACATTCAATTTTTGTTTTGTGAATCCTGTGGAACACCTCAGCACACTATGGCACACTCTGGCACACTCTGGCACACTCTGGCACACTCTGGCACACTTTGGCACACTTTGGCACACTTTGGCACACTTTGGCACACTTTGACACACTTTGACACACTTTGACACAGCATATTTTACAATATATATTTTTTTAATTTGTTATGAATTTCGTTTTTCAAAAATGTCTAATAAATACTTCAAAAAACTATATCAAAGGACTATTATTATTAAGAGGTATCACGAATAAATATACACAAAATTTACCAACGCATATTCATTTTATTGTGATCGCACAGCGACAACTTTTAATATTTAAAATATAAAAACTTATATATTATGAACACATATATTATTTTTGGATAGATCTTTGGCTACCTCTTTGATTTATAGAGCCAATTGAAAATCAGTGATAAAGTGCTAGAAAAAGATTTTCTAAAAGCATTTGTGAGGTATCTGCACCAGGAAAACCAGATAAAACATTATAAAAGTAAGAGAAAAGGAAGTAGTTAAGAGCCTTTCTATATAAAAATATGATTTTTATATGAAATAACTGATAACTTCTTACAGATTCTTTTTTTATAATGTTTTATCCGTAATTGCTGGTACAGATGCCTCATACATGCTTATAGAAATTCTTCTTATAGTATTTTATCAGTGCTTTTCAACCGGGAAATAGTCAATAATGGAATAATCAGTCAATTTCCATTAAGTTTCGTGAATTTCTTACATACTAACAAATTCTTTCCAATAACATTAATATTAATAATACAAAATCTTATTACAGTAATAAGAAACTGAAGTTTAAATTTAACTTCCTGTGCCATTGCTTTCATTATCATTCTTGGATTTGTTCCTTCTTCTGTAGGATTTCTTAACAGATGAAATCGAATTATGTTGATATCTGTTTACTTTCTTCATTTCATTATCTATCATATGAAGTGGATACCGTTTTATATTCAGAAATTTATAGAATTCGTCCTCCACGACTTCTTTTTTAATTGGAGAAAGAGGGCGCTCTTCTGAGCCAGCAATCTTTTTCACACACCGGGTTAACAAATCATTTTCGCCATAAATACCTCGATTCATAATCGTAAAAAATGACTGACAATTATCGGTTTTGAAAGCATCTTTGTATGCTAATGAATTGATATAAACCCCCTTCTTAATGTGTGTTAACTCTTTGTCACCATCTATGTTGTCAATATCCTTTTGGTTCAGTTCAAATATGTTATGAAGAAGTCCTACTGCATCTTTTTCTGAAAAATTATATATAAAATTATAATAAAAACTATGTACAAAATAGCTAACATATGTTGGATTCAAGCAATAAACGACTTTAAAAATATAGAATTTTTTATCACAAAAATCAGAATATAGTGGTTTAAAAATACAATATCTCAAAAGCGCTTCATCACTTTGACTTCAAACTTGATATGCTAGCCCTTGTAATGTGTAGAAACATAATTTAGGTAGTTAACTTACTTTACAATAGCAAGAAGGTCAACTTTTTTCTCATCATGGGCTCGAGACGCGACTTTTTTTCAACAAGTTGACTCTCTAGCTGCATTAAAGTAACTAAACAATAAAAATATGTTTCAATTCATCACAAGGGCTAGCATATCAAGTTAGATGTCCAAGCGATGAACCAGTTTTGAGATATTGCATTTTTAAATCATTATACTCTGATTTTTGTGATAAAAAGTTATGTATCTCAAAAGTGGTTCATCGCTTGGACTTCAAACTTGATATGCTGGCCCTTGTAATGTATAGAAACATAATTTAGGTAGTTAAGTTACTTTACAGTAGCAAGAAGGTCAACTTTTTTCTCATCATGGGCTCGAAACGCGACTTTTTTTTCAATAAGTTGACTCTCTAGCTGCATTAAAGTAACTAAACAATAAAAAAATGTTTCAATTCATTACAAGGGCTAGCATATCAAGTTAGATGTCTAAGCGATATAGTAGTATTTGGATAGATAACTTTTTATCACAAAAATATAAAATGTAGACATCCAACTTGATATGGACATAATTAAAACATATACACTTGTGCAAGAACAAGAACAATAACTACCTTGCTGTGTAGAAGCAATGCCCGTACCCTTAACTGTCTTCGTAGTTTCTTCATTTGCATTCATAGCAAGTTTTAATTGTTCGTTCTCTTTTTCTTTTTCCGCACATTTCTTCTTGTAATACTCGATTTGCATTACGTATGCATTTCTTGGCGCAAGAGATTAATTTTCCTAAAATAAAAATAGATTATCATGTAAGACATTACTATATAGTTAAGACTGTTAGAAGATATAAATAATTAAACTTTGTAAATGATTTACCTGTTCTGTCGTTGATGATTGATTATGATAATCATTTAGAGTAGATGATAGAAGAGGGTTTAATCCATTATCGTTTTCTTCAATATTCAAGACTGAATCATTCCGTAAAGCAGTTGCTAAGTACTTGTTCAGAATATTCTGGGAATTCTTTTTGCCGGCTGCTTTTACTCTTTTTTTAGCCTCCTGAAAAAATGAATTCAAAATGTATATTATTCATGATTTTAGAGTTTGATTTATTAATATAATAATATAAAATACCTTTCTAGTTTTTTTACTTTGCTGTACAATTTGTTTATCCATCTCGATCATTCCATCGTTCTCAATATCTGATGTTACCTTTTAAAAGAGCCACCTGGCTCGTTGAGATCACGTTTTCTGTGTTTATCACTTGATTCGCATGCATCTTGTATTGTAGTATCACCAGTATCATTAAGTGGATATTTTGCTCTTGGTACTGCAAACCTTTTGTTTTGGTTCTTGTCAAGGTACTCCCTTACCAAATTGTAACTATCTACAATAGATACAAACATAATGTTAATATAAAATATTTAGAAATTTCGAATTATCACAGCCATGACAATTAAAAAAGCACAGTCCCCAACATTACTGTCAGCCCTAAAGATTAAAAAAACTATATAATATACCTGCTACATATAACACAAAACAAGCCACTCTCTTTTGTTCTGGATAAATTTTTGCCTTGAAACTTTTGGGGTTGAATTGGTACTCGACATAATCGAATTCTTTGAGTATTGAGATAGGCACTATCTCTCTTCTGAACTTGTCTCCTGTTTTTGCAGGGGATATGTGTATATATGCATATGGTTCGACATCATCAGGAGGAAAAGTTCCCTCCTCGTTCTCGTCATTAGCCATTGTAACCTGCAAAGTATAACATAAGTTAAGGTGATATGCATATATATACAAATTTCACATAAGTCTTTTTTCATTGTATATTTGCTTAGGCATACGTAGTCTTGCGTAATCATGACATTTATGTATAAAAATGCTTACCCTTTTCCTTCTGAAAGGTATCCGCTTTGAGGCCACGTTCCGAAAAATATGTAGCTGATGGGTCCTTCGTTGTTTACTTTCTGTATCGCTACAAAGTATACACGATTACCTATAAGTATAAGAAAGACACGGGTATACTTGAAATCCCACGCGCAACGGTCAACGGGTCTGAGCTGAGTCGAACTCATAAAATACCGCGTATTTTTTTTTACAGTTTTGTTTAATTTTATTGGCTTTAAGTACTTTACATTGCCCTATTTTACATGATGTGTGTATAATACAATAGTTTAATACTTTGGCGAGTATAATACATCTTTAATCGTTACATGTATAGTAGTACCTTCGAGTTGGCACCAAATTTAAATTTTACATTCAATATTGTCGATAAACTCTCCTAAAACATACAAAATATTCTTTTCTTTTATAGCTAATAGGTTTATCACAGAGAAAGGGCCTGTTTGGCACTCTTTTCTTAATTCTTTTAACATTTTTTCCCTTTGTTCATTAAATAAATTACAATTCCAAAAAATGTGTTCTATCGTATCAATTGCTTCACCACATTTACATTTGTCTGTGTCTGTTATCTTATGTTTAAATAAACTCGAGTTGAGAGAACTATGACCACATCTTATTCTGTTAAACGAAACTATAGCTTTTCTGGATAACCTTGTATTGTTAAACCAAGGTTTATTACCTTCAATATCACCAAAATTTTCGAAGTAAAAAATTCCTTTCTTTTTTCCTAAATTAGTAATTATATCTTGGTTCTCTTTTTTACATGTTTCCTTAATATTTGCAAAGAAGTCTGAGTAAGGTATTGGGTCGTTTAGAAGTTTTCCATCAATTGCAGCATTCTTAGCCATTTTATCTACAGTTTCATTCCCTTTAATGCCCGCATGAGCTGGGATCCAAACTAATTTAATTTTAACATTTTCTTCAGCTCGAGAAGCAAGTTTCTGTCTAAGCTCTGCAATTAATGGAGAACACCTATTTTTATTATTTGCTAAAGCTAATAAGGCACTTTGTGAATCAGAGAACACAAGGAATTCACACTCCCGTTCAACTGTGATTTTATCTATTACATTTATAAGTGCTTTACATTCAGCCGTATATATTGATGCTTTATCAAGTATTTTAAAGGCACTGTTAAAGTCTTGATCTTCACTCCATATGGCGAAGCCTACAGATGATGCATTGTTCTCATTTAATTTAGATCCATCAGTAAAAATATGGATTAAGTTTGGTTTTACTGTGAATAGGCTGTCGAATTTACTGTTTGGAACTTTGGAATTGCTTATCTTTTTACAAGTACGCATTTATCGGGGGCGATTTCAAGTCCTCTTTCTCTTAAAAACAATACAATTCTAGATGCTTCCGTCTCCAGTTTGCGTGTCTTTTCTTCAACACTTAAATTAGATTCTTTATTATATATGCTTATATCATCTGCAAATTGTAATATATTACAAGATATATCAATAATTTTTTCAAGCTTTCTAGTGTAAATTGCATATAAAAGAGGACTTAAAACGCTTCCCTGAGGTAGTCCTTTATTTATAGTTCTTTCAATAATTTCGCTATCTGTACAAAAAAAAACTTTTCGCTCTAATATTAAGTAACTTATAAAACAAACTACTTTCTTTGGTATTCCCAGTTCTATTAAGTCGTCGATAAGAATTTCTGGAATTACATCATTATAAGCGCCTTTTACATCTAAAAAAAGAGATGCTACTGTATCTTTTTGAAAGAAATTTTTTTGTACATCCGATGTCAAAATGCTTAGATTATCAGTACAAGCTTTACCCTTTCGGAATCCCATTTGCGACTGTGCTAAAAAACCATTTGTTTCGCACCACCACTCTAATCGTTCTTTAACTAATCTCTCCATAACCTTTAACATACAAGAGGCCAGTGATATGGGTCTCACTTTGTCTGAGGTTCCTTTCGGAATAAATTTAACTAAATACGATTTCCAATCTTCTGGAAATACTTTACAATGGAATATGTCGTTATAAAGCTCGAGTAGAATTCTCTGATAAAATTCAGGTAAGTTTGAGATGATCTCATAATCTATCTTATCTATTCCGGGGGAAGATTTTGTATTTGTGTCATTTAAACAAAATTGAAGCTCTTCAAAAGAGAATGGAAAGTCTAAAAAACTATCATGTTCTTGTTCTTCCATCCCATTTATGTTTCTCAAAGTCCTGTCTACATTCATTTTGGAGGAACACAAACTCTCAATTGTGTCTTTAATACTGTTTTCCTGTTTTTTATTTCCTGTAGAATTTTGGATTCTATTGATACCATTTTTTTACATTTTAATTTTGTTCCAAAACTTACGAATATTTGTTCGCGGATTAACTGATTCACAAAAAGTTCTGACCGATTTCATTTTTTCTTCTTTTAAAGTTTTTCTTACTAAAGCTTCCGTTTTTTTAACTTCTATGAATTTTTCTATTGTAAACCGGTGTTTAATAGATAGTTGAGCATTTTTCTTAGGCGAATCGCTTTAGAGCATTCTTCGTTCCACCAAATACATTGTGGGTTACTAGACGAGCAGTTGTTTCTGAGTCTAATATTACTGGTGCTTATAGGTTTGTCATCGTCTTTAGAATATGAATCTATAATTGTCTTATCAATGAATTCAACAAAATTATTATATTTAGAAATAATGTCTGAGTTAGTAAACTCCAAACTATTAAAATAATGTTTATGTTCCTCCAAAATATCGTAAAATGTTTCCCAGTTAACTTTTTTTAATTTGTACCTGTATTCTACTTTCTGCTTATAAATTGGATTCGCATTCATTTCCAAAAATATTGGGAAATGATCGCTACCCCACCTATCTTCTAAAACTTGCCAATCGCTTACTAAAGCTAGTCCCGGTGAAACAAACGTTAAATCAATATTTGAGTAAGAGCATCCAGAATTCGAAATTTTTACGTGAGTAGGACTTTGATTGTTAAGTAAAATAAAGTTACCTTGGTCCAAATTCTCTACTATTACTTTTCCATTACAGCACTCTTTTGAACTCCCCCATAGGGAGTGGTGAGCATTAAAATCCCCCGCCAAAATAAAGTGGTTGCTTCCATACTGTTTAACCGTGTCGGTAAGCTTACACCATTCTACTTTTGAAATATTATTATCAGTATTTGGAGCTCTATAGCAAACGGTAAACAATATTTCTCCCAAATTAGAGTCAACAGTAACTGCTCCTACCTCGAGTGAGTTACCCTTAAAACCCAATTCTATCTTTTCGAAAATTACACCTTTTTTAATGCAGACAGCTAAACCTCCTCCTTTGTTAAAACTTCGGTCAAATCTAACCGTTTCAAATCCTTTCAGATTAAAATGAGATTCTTTAAATAATGGGGAATTAGAGTTTAACCAAGTTTCCACTAGTAGGATTACATCATATTTACCTGCAACATTCTGGAAATCTAATTTATTAGTTATACTTCGGCAATTCCACTGTAAAATTTTAAGATTTAAATTTTTGTCCATGAATTTAAAATTTGTAGAGTCTAAAAACACAAAAACAATAAACGATTTCTGGAATATAATAATCAATAAATTTAATGATATATAAATCTAACTGGCTTACTTGTATACCAAAGGTTAGGTTTTTTGGTTTTGTGAAGATGATTTTTTATTTAGGGGCTTAAGATTATTTGTACTATTACTTAACCTAGCATGTAGTTTCTCCGTAGTACTCATTCGAGATAGCGTTGTCTGTGATGTTTGTAGTGAATTTCTCAAAGGCTGATTTGTAGATGGTAGGTTGGCTGGTTTGTCCTTTTCTTTTTCTCCCTTCAGTTGTGTACTCGTTTGGCTGTTGGTATTGGTATTGTTGTTCGTGTAGAAGAATTGCTGTGCATTCATTCTTGAATAATTCCTTACTGGCATCGTTGTCGAAGTCGATTTTGTTGTTATTGTTGGTGAGAGTATGTTTTGTCCCATATTATCCTTGGGTTGAATCTGGGATGCATTCTGATTCCCATCTTGTAATTGTGTCTGATTGTTGAATACTTCTGGTTCTTTATTTGTTCTATTTCTCAGATTAGGAAAGTCTAGTCTATTCAGTCTTGGAGCATTGGATTTACCAAAAATCCGTGCATGAGCTTCAGCGTATGACAAATTGTCATAAGCCATTCTTTCGCATAGCAATTTATTCTTTTCATAGATTTGACATCTGCTGTCAATAGATTTGTGACTACCCTTGCAGTTTGCGCATCTGGGGGTTACACCTGAGCAACCCTCATCATGGTGTAACTCTCCACACATAGAACAACGTTTCTGGTTTCTGCAGGTTTTAGCCATATGGCCAAATTTAAAACAATTATAGCACTGCATACGTCTTCTTACGTACGGATCAACTTTGGTTTTAACAAGGCAAATACTAACTTCTTTAGGAAGAAAATCTCCTTTGAAGGTGACCATTACTGATTTAGTTGGTATCCATTTATCATCATCGTTTGTACTGTTAGGATTCTTTCTGTTCATTCTACTAACATTTATAACCTCCAGAGAAGACATGATCTCCGTTTTCAAATCATCTGTTGAAAGATCTATTGGGATGCCTCTCAAGACTCCTTTTCTCATTTTTTTGAATCCTGGGACAAATGTAGTCATATCATTATCCTTGAAAATTGTATCCTCCAATGCTTTATTAGCTTCCTCTCTGTCATTGAAAACTATAATACCTCTAAAGCGTCCGTCCTTTTTTACTTCTTGCACTGTTTTGTAGTACTTTACTACGATCTTTCCCACTTTATAAATATTAAAGACTTTATTTGATGGACTAAGATTTTTAATCCATACTTGGTAAGGACCCTTGCAATTCTCAGAATATCCATCTTTATCAAAACTTTTCTCTCCGGTTTCTATCTCATTTATCGTTTGTTTCTTATATTCCCTTCGGTCAATATTCTCATCTATCTCATTTAACTTTCTCTTGGATCCAAAATCTTTTTCTGAGTGAGCATCTGCATCACTATCCATTTTCTCTGTCGTCATTTTTTAACTTAAAATCCGCCCGGTAAAACCGGGGGATATTTCTTGATAAATCAGCAGCGACCGTTAGCGTTTGAAGCGTGCTAACCTCAAAATTAACCTGACTTCTTTTCTTCTACTCCGGTCTCTCTCGAACAATGAGACACGAAGGAACCGCATAAGGCGGAGCCTATTGTGCAATAGTATAACGCTATTGCCTTCCCTGAGGCAATAGTAACACTTGATTACTCTTTTATTTAAATAATAAGACTCGCTCTTTGTCCCTCAAGGATCGAAGCAAGAGTCCCAGCAAATATATCAATACCGCGTATACATACATGCGGATATTAGCGACCTCTAGTAGCAAAAGGGAGATCCGTATCTGTATCTATTATCTATATTATATACGTAGACTAATATACTATACGTTGTGTTCTTTTTGGACTCTAACGGCCCATTGTGTTTTGAAAAAACGACCATCGGAAATAAGTTATGAATATAATATAAATAATTGCATATATTATTTATTACAGTGATAATTCTAAATACGTATAGCGTACATATGTTGACGCAGATAATTCGTTAAGGAAGAAAAAACAACTAAAAGTACTAAAAGGTTGTGTCTACATAATAACAAAAAATTCTATTTGTTATATTGATAAATAATTAGCTCTCAGTGTAAGTGTAATACCATAATAACTTCAGTAAAAAAAACATTATGTAATGCTTATAAGAACAAATATTATTAAAATTAATTTACAATTCCACAGTTATGAAATCCACCTGTCTGAAGCATCTTTTAAAAATGACTGATAGGGGTAGTTATTTTCAGTATTATGACAAATATGGTAAACAAGTCATACCTTCAAGTACAATACATGATCGTCAAAAGAATATGAACTTAAACGTGGTTCATGAGGTACGTATGTATACATTTAAATATAAAAATCATCCTTAGTTTGTTTTAATACAATTCATATGTACATATAATAATACAAAATATGTTTTCTTAGCAATCAGAAACAGTGTTTGAAAGTGTTTATGATGCAACCGATGTATTCAATCAATCTGTTAGATCTGATATTAGAAGTAATGAAATATCACAGTCGTCCATAAGGTTTAGAACAATTGATTCAACTGAAAATACATTTGTAAGTAAACTTTGTTGTTAGGATTCGACAAAAATTTTGTTCATATCAAGTTGGATGTCAAATTTTCAGATTTATTGTGAAAAAAATTTGTCTGATAAAAACCGGTTCATCGCTTGGACTTCAAACTTGATATGCTAGCCCTTGTAATGTGTACAAACATAATTTGGGTAGTTAAGTTACTTTACAGTAGCAAGAAGGTCAACTTTTTTCTCATCATGGGCTCGAGACGCGACTTTTTTTTCAACAACTTGACCCTCTAGCTGCATTAAAGTAACCAAACAATAAAAATATGTTTCAATTCATTACAAGGGCTAGCATATCAAGTTAGATGTCCAAGCGATGAACCAGTTTTGAAATATTGCATTTTTAAATCATTATACTCTGATTTTTGTGATAAAAAGTTATATATCTCAAAAGTGGTTCATCGCTTGGACATCCAAGTTGATATGCTAGCCCTACCAAGGGATAATAATAATTTTATATTAATTTGAAAAAATATATTGTTTAGATGAACGAAGATACGACGGCTGAAGAACGTGTTCAAGATTCATTAAAAACACTTGTATGCAACTGTAGGAACATTAATGTAGCAGAAGTTTTATTAATGACCATGCAAATTGGTAAAAAACATTCGTTGACGTGGATAGCATTATTAGATATTTTTGAAATGCTCAATTATATTTTCGATAAAAAGATTTTTCCCACTACAAAGTATAAGTTAAACAAGTTACTGGGAATAAACACAGACTGTTTAATGTATCATTTTTTGTGTCCCGAATGTAACAAATATTTAGGTCAAACCAAAAGTTTAAAAAAAATTATTGAATGTAGTTGCAGTTCAAAAATAGATTCTTCCAAAGTTGGTTCATTTTTTATTGAGATAGATGTTAAAAGTCAGTTGAAAAATTTGTTATCGGATCAGAAAATTATTAAAAATTTAGATCATTCATCAACTCGAAATAAATTTAATAATAATGCATTGGAAGATATCTATGATGGTAGAGTCTATAAAGAATTTACTAACAATGATGTATTAGATAGTCATAACATTAATTTATCGTACACTTTTAATACAGATGGATGTCAGGCTTCTGATAATTCTAAAGTATCCGTATGGCCAATATACATTATGTTACATGAATTGCCTAGCCATCTTCGTAATAAATACATGTTATTAGCTGGATTATGGGTAGCGAAAACTGAGCCAGAAATGAATATATTTCTTGAACCGTTTGTTAATCAAGCTAACGAATTATCTTCAAAGGGTTTCGATTTGTCTCTAAATAATAAGGATATCGTAAAAATTAAATTATTTCCGCTTGGGTGTTGTGTTGATTCTGTTGCCCGGTGTGCAATGTTACACATGAAGAAATTTAATGGAATAAAAGGTTGCACATACTGTGATCACCCCACAGATGCAGTTGATGGCACTCGTAAATATCCTATGCAATTTACTGTACCAATAAACCGAACAGATGAATCTATTAAAAGTAATATGATAGCTGCTCAAGAGAATAACGATGACATTGAAGGTGTTTGGGGTCCATCATCATTGATGAATCTGCAACACTTTGATCTTGCCAGAGGAATGGTCGTTGATTTTATGCATTCGTGTTTATTGGGGGTCACAGAACTTTATATGACCATATTATTTACTGATGCAAAGCAAAAATATTACATAGGGTCCCCGGCAAAAATAAATGTAATAAATCAAAGATTATTACAAATTAAACCACCAACTTGTATAGGTAAAGTGCCTAGAAGTTTAAAGGAAAGAAATATGTGGAAAGCTTCTGAATGGCTTATGTGGCTAATCTTTTACTCCTTGATATGCTTGCGTGGAATCTTGCCTCAAAAATACTATAATAATCTTGCTCTTTTCGTAGAAGCAATGCAAATTTTGTTGCAAGATTCAATTACACCAACAATGCTAAAGACTGCAAAAACGCTTTTAATAAAATTTGTTATAAATTTAGAAAATCTTTATGGTAAAAAATATATGCATTACAATGTGCATTTACTTTTACATCTTTGTGATAATGTACAAAACTGGGGGCCTCTATGGGCTGATAGGACGTTTCCATTCGAAAATCAGAACAAACTTATATTAAAAATGAAAAAATGTAATCATCGAATTGCCCAACAAATCGCTGTAAGGCTATTAGCATATCAACAATTACCTATTATGTATAACGATAGTAACTTGATAACTTCAAAAACAAGAGAGTTTTGCAATAGCCTACTTGAAAATCGACTAAAAAATATAACTAAATTCAAAGATTGTATACTATTGGGTTCTGGTAAATCTAACAATTTAACTGAAGAAGAAATAGAAAGTTTACAAGATTCTATAAATATAAAAGATATAAAAGAATGTAAAAAATATTGTAAAATTATTTATAATAGATGTCGATACACCACTCATACGTATTTGCAAAGTAAAAAAACCAAGGACTGCTTCGTGCAAACAAAAGCAAATGAATTTTGTATTATTCATAAAATTTGTAAAATAGAATACAACAATTCAAGTGACGTACTTATTTTTTATAAATTATTAGAAACTGATGATGTCTCGATTGTACATACTAACGATGTACAGATTACACATTTCAAACGTGTTAAATCGTTACTTAATAAGTTACATGTCATGCATTACTCAAATATTTACAGACCCTGTATTTTTATGTGCTCCAAAAATGAATATTTTATCTGTACAATTCCGAAAGGTGTTATGGGCAGAAATATAAATTAAGATAATGTTTATAAATACATTTTTGTACATCGTATCATCAAATCCTGTGATTATCTACTAGTATGTAAATATCTATGTTATCAAGTATGTATGGAATATTGTAATAAAACGATAATACTCATGGGAAATTTTATACCTTCATTTAACATTTTATTTAATAATGAAAATAAGACAAACTACTTTCAAATATGCTGATCTGCAATATTCTGTATAGTTTGCCATACTGTGCTGTACTGTGTCACGCTATGCCAAAGTGTGCCAAAGTGTGCCAAAGTGTGCCATAGTGTGCCATAGTGTGCCATAGTGTGCCAAAGTGTGCCATAGTGTGCCATAGTGTGCCAAAGTGTGCCATAGTGTGCCAAAATATAAATACATTTTATTTACTTTTGTAAAGCACGTGTATTACACTGTGCCAAAGTGTGTCAAAGTGTGTAAAAGTGTGCCAAAGTGTGCCATAGTGTGCTATACTGTTTCACTTATCCGAATTTGAACACTTTGGCACAGTACGGCACAGTATGGCACACTTTGGCACACTTTTGCACACTTTGGCACACTTTGGCACACTTTAGCATACTTTGGCATACTTTGGCACACCCAATTATTTCCACTAGGGACCCTTATAAAAATAACCTGCACACAAACCAACAGAAATTTGTACACACATTATACGACAACGTACAGGTATAGATGCAGGATGTTGTGCAATACAACGTACATAAAAGTGTGTAGGTTGAGCAGTTAAAATTTCTGTAGGATAGCATGCAAAAAAAGTGTACAAAAAATTATCAAGAGACCCTGAACGTAGCGTGTACGTTGATTTGCTGTTAACCTGCAAATAATTCGCGGAATTTTTAGGTAATCCTACACGAAATTAGCACTATTGTGACGATTCTACGCATTTCTCTGCCTATAAACCTGCAGAAAGGTTGTGCGGTTTCCCTGGTAGAAATCTATATAAGTTTAAAGCTACAACATACCACGTATTACTAGAGATGGGCGAAAAATAGGTCCATTTTTCGACCAGCGATGAAACGCTTTTTCGGACATTTTTTACGCATTTATTGGAGTAAGAATAGAGTCATACCGTATTACACGGAATTTTCAAGCTTGTAAATTTCTCATAGCCATTTCATAGTTTACAGCCCATTTTAAATTTTCGAATTTCTACCAGGGTTCTAAAAAACTATTTGCATATTTCCTTGCAAGTATTCCAGCAATTTGATCAACCAATTTTAAATATTTTTGGCATATTACCCAACAAAGAATCATGCAGAAAGAGCAGTAGGTAACCGTAAAGCAATAATTTGTAAAATTTGTTGCATTCCATTTGCAAATTTTCCAGTATGTAAACCTGCACATATTTGTGCTATTTCTATGATTATTGTGGCATATTCACCTGCACGTAATCCTGTACAAAGTTCGTGTAGTTTAAAAAAGCCCTTTTGTTGTAAATTCGTTGTAAATTCCTAGCAAACAACCATTCAGAAACTGCAGCAAGTAAACATACAAATAAATCGTAAAATTTTTATATATGTTATTTGCAGAAATAACAAGTAATCCGGCACGTATTTGCGCTATTTTTATAATTTTACTGGCATATTCTCATGCACACAAACCTAGAGAAAGTTTATACCGTTCCCTTTGCAGATTCTCCTGCAAGTATTTTAGCATGTGTGTTACATAGATTTAAATATTTGTACCTGATCCCTTAACAAACAATCGTGCAGAAAGTACTATAAGTAACCATGCAGATAATTTATGAAATTTTTTACTTTAATTTGTTATTGCAGTATACCTACTTTACAACAACATGTAACCTTACATAAATTCACGCTATTTTGATGAATAATTTGGCATATTATTCTCCTTTACATAGACCTACAGTAAGTTTGTACACTTTTTGAAATCCTCTTTGCAGATTTCTCTGCATGCATTTCAGCACTTAGATCACGCAGATTTCGATGTTTGTGGCTGCTATTAATGCAGAAAATATAGCTAGTAGTTTCTGCTTAACTTCTGCAGCATCTCTTGCAGCGCTTGTGTAAAGTCTGTGATCATTGATTAAATTAAGCAGATTACTTAAGTTTTATATATTAATTGCGTAAAGTCAATCAGAATTGAAAAAAACGTCGCCGTATAGGTGTGACTATCCAGATGATCGCACCAAAAATAAGTACTACTAAGTAGTACTCAATGAATTTTTATTTTTTAATATCAATAATAGACGGCGAAAAATAGAAAGTGAAAATTTTGTCAGTTTTAATTAGTACCTATATTCAGCGCTATCATATACATATAAATGGCATGCAGTGGTACTTTTTTCAATTTCGATATCTTTGACACTATTTGTATTTAAAACCGAAGTCCGCTTCAGCAGACACAAAAAGTTTACACAAGTGCTGCAAGAGAAGCTGAGGAATTTCGTAATAATATATTACGATACTACCCTGGTAGAAATCGATATAAGTTTAAAGTTACAACATACCACGTATTACTAGAGATGGGCGAAAAATAGGTCCATTTTTCGACCAGCGATGAAACGCTTTTTCGGACATTTTTTCGCGTTTATTGGAGTAAGAATAGAGTCATACCGTATTACAAGGAATTTTCAAGCTTGTAAAAATAGATTTCATTGCCTAAAGCAAAGCACAGGTGATAGCTAGTTGATGGCTACGAAAGTACTACGCAAAATAAGTCGGGTCAAAAAAGTGAAAAAATAAGAAAATCACGAATATCTTCATATGTCGTGCTTGTATAACTCTAATTGACTGTTAATTTTGTAAACCGTTTGGAAATCGATTAAAATCCGTAAGCCTCTTTGAAATTAGTGTACGCACACAAGGAATAATATCAATACGAAAGATTTAAGGTTATGTTAATTCCAACAAATGCTCAAGAAATGGGAGAAAAAGCGTTTCATCACAAGCTATGACTAGGCTATTTCTCATAGCCATTTCGTAGTTTACAGCCCATTTTAAATGTTCGAATTTCTACCAGGGTAGTGCGGTAAAGTTATTGTAGTATCGTACGATATTTCATGATACAACGTGCGTAAACCGAGATTTAACGAGAGCATTTGTGCACGAGCGTGCGGTAAATCGAGGTTTACGCCACGGCGTGTCATAAAAATTATGAAAAATGGTCTGTGCGAAAATTGTGCAGTGAGAATGCAGAGAATACACATGTCAGTCTGCAGCATCGACTCCAGATGCAGCTGCAGATTTCTTTCGTAAGGGTTTTCTTATATTTGCCTTCACATAAACCAGGAGAAAGTTTGTGGAATTTCCAATATTTCCAGCCTTTACAAATGCTCTTATAAATATTCCAGCCATTAAATCAGCGCTACTTTTTAAATCTTTTAGGCAATTTTATCTGGACGTAACAGTATGAATATGCCATTGTGTGTACTAAAAAATATACTATATATTATTGTCCCATATTCCATAATCATCTACGTACGATTTTCATGAAGTGAATTAAAAATACAATAAAAACAGTGAATTAATAAGTTTAAGATCTTTATCGTAGTTAACTACATTTGGTATAACATACAAAAAAATGCTGTTTCAATTAAATGAAAAAAATCTATGCTTATTCAGATACACTGATACACACACACACACACACACACTAAGATCTGCCTAGCAGTTTATGCTTATCAATAATCTTTAGATAACTATCTACGAAGTGACACTCTACATACACTTCTTTTAATTAACAGGGTAGTTATAAACTAGAAAACTCTTTTAATAAAACTTTAACACTCAATAGTTTTTCTTGTCTCTTAATTGTTATCGTCTGGCTGCACTTATTTTGTTTGACAAAACTTTGTATATCTTTCCTTTTACAGATGCTGAAACTCCAAATATTTTCTGAACAGTGTCTGAAAACAATAAAGTTAATTTACATATCCTCGTTAAAAAAATTTATTTATATTGTTTGAAAGTGAATTAAATAAATAAGACATTATTTTTACCGTAGATATACTGTTTTCTATTCCATCCTGAGTTTTCTGCAAATGATATTTTTTATATCAATGTTAAGTAAAAAGTCTTATCCTCTGGGAAAAAACTGTCGAAGTATAACTATAACTTTTTATAGATAACACACTTCAACATTCAGAAATATAACTGGACAGCGCATGCGTATCCGTTTCAATGATCTTTATAACAATTGCAGCCTCGAATTAAAAAATGCATATGAGTGATTCTGTTGTAACTTATTTGAAAATGTTTTATAGCCCCAATGCAATTAAAAATTGAACTGAGAAAAAATGTTGGAAATACTTGATAGAATAAGGGTAAACAGATAGTCTGGTAGCCAGAGGCAGAGTATACAATTAGCCAACATAACCTCTAAATGTACCTACAATGACTTGCTTGTTAATAGCATTTCGCTTTTAGTCAAATGCATTATATTGTTGATATTATTGCTATAATTTTCTGGCCAATCTTTTACTATCGACTTTGTTCAGTACAGATTACCGTACTTTACCAAGTTGCGGTTACTGGACATGTTTACTTAAACAACTCTGGTAATAGCTATTGGTATCTCCAGCAACCTTAACTTTTTTTCTCAGTATGTGCTAAATTTTCTAAACTGTACCAAAACTGTACCAACACACAGCCAACTACACAAAAAATACATAATAAAAATGCGTTTTTTTTAACAGAAGCTTTTCTCTATTTATATAACCTTAAACATACAAAAGAGCAAATCAAGAAATGAGTCTTTTATAAAGAATACATTTGAAAATTTTCACTTAATTAATGTAACTTTATGTTTACGACATTTACTTTATGTTACCGAAGTTATATTTTCTAAAGAGTAAAACTTAAATATCAAGTACACCTGGTCAAATACAAGAAGGTATATTAAGCGTTATAACCATAGACATAGGAAGTATAGACTGCGGGTCAAATGAAGAGACCGTGTCCCCCTGTGCGAGAGAGAGAGAGCGATATTTAAGGAGAGCAGTCTGTCTCTTTCTAATGGGCGGAGCGAACCTCGCGCATGCGCATCGGCACCGCCAGCTGATCGCCGCCAACTCCGCGATTTATTCGCATTTATTATAATTAATTCATCAATAAGTATTGAAAATTTGGCAATAAATTGCGGATTTGCATGATCCGCAATTTAATTGCGAACGATCCGCATTGTTTTCAATATCCATACCGTGTTTGCCTGCTATAGTTCGCGACGATATATCCCGCTGAAACAATTTATTCCATTTGAAATTTTGTTTACTTCCCTTATTTTGTTTAAACTGAAATACTTAATCCTTAAGCTTAAACATTAATAAACCTACGTTATGTTTAAGCCCCCGCCCCCTTGATGATCATATGTGACTTTTGAACATTTCATTCCAGGTGAATTCGTGGTCGTGCGAGCTAAGGCGCGCGCACGTGTTATGTTTTTGAATTCGTGATTCCGGGTTCGAATCCGACCAGGAGATATTTTTTTTTTCTTTTTACATCGTATACAAAATTACTCAGTAGGTGCAATCATTTATATATATTTTTTTAATTTTTAAGTTTTAATCGTAAGTATTGTATATTATAATCATCAGTATATATTATAATTTTCATAAAAATAAGAATATGAAAAATTAAGATTAAAACAATATAAAGAAAAGAAGAAAAATCGACAAGTCATTATAAATTACGAAGGTAAGTAATAATATTTTTATTTTTTATTTAAAAAACAATATTTTCTTAGTCGCATTTCCCGCAAATGTTTAGAATCAAAAGACATACTTTGCAGTATCATCACAAGTACTCTTTTCGCTATTTTATGCCTCGCAATCATTTGAGTTGTCAAAGTTGTCGCTACTGCATTATTATCGACTTTTATTTTTTCCGTAAGTTTAAAAAGTGAGCACTGTAGCAGACGATTAAAACAAAAGCAAAGTAATAAGCAAGTATGTGCCTGTCAAAACATATCTCACCTCGCACCGATCCCTGTGATTTGTTTAGTTTCGTGTTTCCTCTGTTTGTATTTAGTTCATAAAGATATATGTGGATTATTTATTAATATCATTATGGTGCGTTTGTGTTATTTGTGTGGCGAACAGCAACAAAAACTGGATGATAACAGATCATTTCACAAGTAAGTATTTTATTCTGTTACGTCAAAGAAAATAAAACATGCGTATTGTCTAAAGCGTGTATGGTAATGTGAGAAATATCTTCCCGTATATAACAAATTATCGACGTTTTACTTGATGAAAGCTAGTGTTCTGAATAATTTTTTTTTTAGTTTCCCAACTAATTCGATAAATCATATAAAATGGCTGCAAGCGATAAACAAGACCGAGGAAGATGTACCAAAATCTGCAAGGATATGTAGCGACCATTTTCGAAAAGATGATTTTTCTGATTTGCAAGGGCCAATATGTAATCGCAGGCAAATAAAAAGAACTGCTATTCCATCCTGTAATTTAACAGTTATGAGGCGGTAAGTATTATAATTTTTCAGTAGACACAATATTACTGAATGTTTCTTCGATTTAAATATAATATAATACTTGTGAAAATTTGTAGAACAAAAGCCGATGTCAATGTGGATATAACGGAAAATGATTCGATACCCCCAACACCTAATATCAGAAACAGCAGTCTTGAAGAATGTACGATATCAAATGAAACTGTCCATCACGTTAATATTCAGCTACCACAAAGCAGGTATTTTCTTTGAATTAATCGAAAAATATATCATACAAAAAATAAGTGATCGATTAATAAACATATTAATAATAGTAATAATAACAATAATAATATATTTGAATTGGTTTATTACAGACATGATTTAATTCCCGAGTGTTCAGAATCCTTTGAAATCGATGTTAAAAATCTTTCCGGCGTTGATTCAACGATAGATCAAGAATCAGATGAGAATGAACGTACGACGATTCCCCAGTCGTCAAGCAAGAAAAGGTAATTTTTTACTGTATCAAATCTTACCACATCTATTTTTAATATGTTTCATTTTTTTTTAAGATAATTTAAAATGTATGAAAGATTATATCGATATTAAAAAGTATTTACAGAAAAAATGAATCTATATCTGATGGTTTAGAACCAGCAAGCAAAAAGTTCCGCATTCATATCGGCTCAGAAACCGAATGGTTTACTAAAGCAGATTTCACATCTGAAAAGAAATGGGACGTTTTTAAGAAGTTCCAAACGACTCGAAGAAAAAATAAAAATCTTCGTCGTACAAGTAACCGTCGTAAAAAAAGAATCACGGACTTGAAGCAATTGTTGAGCGTTTTGAAAAAAAGCCATTGTTTATCAGACAAAGGAGTAGATAGCTTGAAGGTATATTTATATATAAATACAATTATACTATAATCGAAATGTTTTTAGTTCCGAATTCCAGTAGTCTCTTTGCAAATGTGTAAAAATAATTTATGTGGTTTTGCGAGTATTTGCAAGTATTCTGTTTTGGTACAGTATAAGAGTTGTATATAGTCGCAAATCGCGTTTCGTGATTCTCAAGCTCATTTTTACATACGTAACAAGTCGCGTTTTGAGATTCCCAAGCTCATTTTTACATACGCAACAACTCGCGTATGTGAACATTGGGCCGTGTAAAGCGAAGCTGATATCAAACTGTATGTATGCGAATCCGCAAACTTAAAACTTTACTACATGAAAATGTGCATATATTTTTGTATTTTGAGACTATACTTTATCGAAAAATGATGTTCGTATAATATTTTCAAGGCACTTCCGGATGGCGTACAACAATTGATTTCTTCTGTGCTAAATGGCAAAAAATACCGAAAATTTCCGGAGGAACTACGAAATTTCGCCATGACATTACATTTTTACTCACCCAGCGGTTACAATTACGTCAGGAAAAGTCTAATGAAATTTTTACCGCATCCATCATCCATGCGCGAGTGGTTAAAAACCATTAACTACAATCCAGGAATTTCTCAAGAAGCTTTGCAAACCGTCACGAAATTAATACAACAAGCTGATGAACAGGGTAAAAAGTTAATTTTAATTTAACCGTCGATGAAATGGCTGTGCGGAAACAGGTCATCTGGGATAAATATAAGGGGAAGTTTGAAGGATTCGTTGATCTGGGATTAGAAAATAACGATGAGAATGATAACGCTACGCCAGCTACTAATGCTATAGTTTTTATGCTTGTGTGCATTAATGGGCGTTTCAAAATGCCTATCACTTATTATTTTATAAACGCATTATCTGGAGCAGAAAAACAGACAATAATATCTAATATATTTACTGAATGCTTCTTAAATAACATCGATATTCGCCATATTACTTTTGATGGTGCATCGTCGAATATAAGTATGGCCGAACAATTAGGATCGGAGATATACAACAACACAGAAGCATCATTTTTTGAAAATCCTCTTAATAAAAAACGTGTGTACACTTCTCTTGACGGCTGCCACATGTTAAAACTAGCCAGGAATACTCTCGCCTCGACAAATTTGACGGATGAAAACGGCGATGAGATTCCATGGAAATATATCCAAGCATTAGTGGCTCAACAAGAGAAGGAAGGATTGCACCCAGCTACGAAAATACGCAAGAGGCACGTGCAATTCGAAAATGAAATTCGAAAATGAAAAAATGAAAGTGAATTTGGCAGCACAGGTTTTAAGCTCTAGTGTAGCTATTGCGCTTAACACTTGTGAGTTCGATCACGAATTAGATGAGTTTCAAGGATCTGATGCGACAGCTAGATTTTGCAGAATAATCAACGATGCGTTTGATATTCTCAATTCTAGAAATCAATTTTGCAAAAATCCTGGGAAACATGCTATTACCAAAGAGAATTTGAAAGATATAAAGACAAAAGTAAACGCCTATGTACATTACATCGCTAATTTAAAAATTAATGGGACAAGTATTTTACAAACGAATAAGCGTACGGGGTTTTTAGGTTTAATTATAGGATTACGAAATGCTGTTAAATTAGCTGAAGATTTGTTTAAAGAAGGCTACTTGACTTTTTTACTGACATACAAGTTATCGCAAGACCACCTAGAAACCTTTTTTGCCTGGATACGCAGATTCGATGGTTTAAATAATAATCCTACTACTACACAATTCAAAAGCGCATACCGCAAATTGCTATCGCATGTCAGCATCAGCGTTCCTCTTAGCGCCAATTGTACAGCCGTAGATGATACGCTTCTTTTAAAGAAAACAATCGACAAATCTGCAGAAACTATACCAACAAATAATTTATTAATTGACCCAGTAGAACTCGAACAGATTTGTCAATCAATCCCACAACTTCATTTGAGCGAGTATCTTACTGACATAATACCATATATCAGTGACGCCGTAATCAAAGGTATTAAAAAAAAAATCAAATGCGAACTGTGTATAGTAAGTGTGGAGAAAATGAAAAATGAAGAAGTTACATCGGCTCTGCAAAGGCGAAAAACTTATGGCGCTTTAATATCCGCATCTGATGATGTAATAGTTATTAGTAAAACGGCGGAAAAAGTTTTCCGCTGCTATGGAAACAACATTACTCAAAAGAATATTTTGGAAAAATTAATTATTACTACAATGCACCAACCGCCGCTCGGGGTAAGGTAGTCGCCGCCGCCACCGCCGCTGGTACTTGGAAACGTCGAAAACGCACTATAATTCAGAACGGTGATTTTTTCTTACCACTGCTTCTCGAACCGCTCATCAGCACGATTTTTTCAAAAATTTTACACTAACATGGAGCACGCCAGAAAAATGATTGTTGTACCGGAGACGATGGCCGAGCGTTTACAAAACACCGCCCAGCTTACGACTGTTCAGCAGCAGCACGCGATACCAGCACCACCAACAACCGAGGGCAGTGTACAAACGCCTGGGGATAACTTATCACGACTAGACGTGGAAATGCATGAGATTCTTAATTCAAAAAAATTTATCAGTGAAGAAGAAAAGTGTAACTACTTGCAAGCACTGCGACGATTTCTGTTCTTCAAGGAAAGCGAACAACTCGAAGAGCCTCGCAATGAGAATCTCGCGACACAGCTGTCGGAAGAAACTATTATCGAAAGTGTGCCAAAAGTTCATCAGAAAAAAGCACGCTTGCTGCTTAAATACTGGCAGGCTAACGAGTCCGATCGGCTCAAATGGAACAACACGGGTGGCGTTATCATAGACGGTAGTCTAGTGCCTCAATCGAATATAACAGACTTACTGAGCGATATATTGATAAAGCCAAAAAAAGATACCCAGTACGATCCGCCCGTTGGACAATTTCAATTTGCAAAGTTTATCGCCAGCTCCGAAACGCCGAATGAATTCGTCGGGAATACGCACGTTTCAAAAATGATTAGACAAATATCGGCTCGAATAAAAGTGGCGAAGCGCAAAAGTACGGATACAGTAGCCACGTCACCGCCGCCGAGTAAAGTCAGACACGAGCCGCGGCCGCCAAGACGATCGGCTCGTGAAAAAAGATGGTTAAATCTGCCGGTATGAAGTTTGAGAAACAGTATTATGATCCCGGACACAAGGCCGGTTACGCCGGTGCTCGAAATCTCCTCCGTGTCAATACTCGAGGCAAATCTTTAACCGACAAAGAAAAGAATCGCATCTACGAGTGGCTGTGCAACCAGGACACGTACACACTTCATCATCCGATACGCAAAAAATTTTCAAGATTGCACTATAACGTCACCAACAGACGTTTGGGAGGCAGATTTTTGTCAATTAACCGCGCTCAAAGAAGCGAATGACGGATTCTGTTACATACTCGTCGTCATAGATGTTCTCAGTAAATTTGTATGGGCCGAACCCTTGCGCGATAAATCAGCTCAGACAGTCGCTACAGCCATTGAAAAAATTCTGAAACGAGCCGGTAATCGTGTGCCTCAGTGTTTACAATCGGACAAGGAAAAAGAGTTTACAGGTAGCGCTGTTCAAAAAATTCTCAAAAAATACGACATTTCTTTTCGCACCGCCCGAAATCCGGATATCAAAGCGGCAGTAGTTGAACGCGTGAATCGTACGATGAAAGAGCGTATGTGGAGGTACTTTACCCACCGCAACACCAAACGTTACATTGACGTGTTACAGAAAATTGTCGACGCATACAACAACACGATTCGCACGTCTACAAATATGAGGTCTGCTGCGGTTAATCTCTACAATGCGTACAAAGCCCGCAGCAACGTAGAACAACAGCGTCACGCTCGTGAAAAGAAGCACCCGATACAGCCTAAATACCGTGTCAACTACTACGTGCGCATCAGTCAATCAAAGGGCACCTTTTCGAAAGGGTTCGAAAAAAACTTTAGCGAAGAAATTTTCAAAATCAAACGCGTAACTCAGCGGCAAGGTATCTACACATACGAATTGGAGGATCTCAATGGTGAAATCATTGACGGATTTTTTACAACGAGGAATTGGTGCGCGTAGGCGCTGCTCGTATGCTAACTGATCAAGAATTCAAGATAGAGCGTGTAATTAAAACCAAGGGTCACGGAAATAAAAAACAATTGTTTGTCAAGTGGCTGGGATATCTCGATAAATTTAACTCATGGGTAAAAGCGAGCGATATCAAAGGTGTTTAAACTATGGATAACACGGACGACTTTTATCTCGTGCTACCGAGTAACAGCAGCCTGGTCTATTTTCCCGATAACGTGACAACTTGTTTCAGCACGCATCTGTGCCGCGAAATAAGACTGACAGGAGATTGGCACGTGGGCCTAGCCGAAATCCACGTGCCGCGCACCGTTATGCACATTCAAGAACCCGAGGCGTACTACACTTTTAAACTTGGCAGTGAGACCAGCAAAGACGGCGATCAGTACTACAATTTTCCTCATGGAATATACGAAACTGTGGACCAGCTGGCCGAAGAATTGAACAAAGTACGAGATATTCGCGAGCATCAAATACTCGCACCGATTGAATTTCAGAAATGCTACTACACCTTGAGACGTACTTGTAAATGTAAATATCCTCATTATACAACCTTTAATGAAAAGATTCGACACGTATTTGGATTCGAAGATGCCGTGCACAGACAAACGGGCACTTTTGTAACATCGAATTTGGGTGTAAGCAATAACGTGGGTAGCAGACCTGCCTCTTTTGCACGCGCTGTGCCCGATCAGCTTTACGTCTATACAGACATATGCACACCGTACACAGTCGGCGATACGCAAGCAGCACTTTTGCGCATAGTCGCTTTTGAAAACTCAAAGTACAAATTCGGCATATACATGGTTAAACAGTTTGCACCGATCCATTCGAAAATTACCATTCGAGTACGGGATACTGACGGTTACGCTTCACTTTAAGCGTAATCTGTAGGCATAAAAATGAGTCATTATATTCATTACTACAACGACCAAGTCGGTGGCGGCGCCGGTGTAAAATCTGTATACACCGGAGCGACTTACCAACGAGGTTCAGGTATTGGAAGCTTTCTGGGCTCGATTTTTCGTCGAATAGCACCTTATCTCGCGCGCGGTGCCAAAGCGGTCGGCAAAGAAGCTTTTCGCGCGGGCCTGAATGTAATCGACGACGTCGCCAATAGCGGTGCTAATTTCAAAGAAGCCCTCAACGGTCGACTGAAAGAGTCGGGTAAAAATTTGAAAAGAAAAGCAGAAAACAAGCTTGATCAAATGATGATGAGCGGCAACGGCTATATTGGTCCTGTTGCCAAGCGCAAACGGCAGTCGAAGAAGAGCCGTGCACCGGTACGCAATGTGCGTCGCAAGGTAAAATCAAAAAAGCGAGTAAGCAAAAAACCAAGCAAGAAATTAGAGCGCAAAAAGAAGAGAAAGAGGCGGATGAGAAGTGTGACAGATATTTTCGGTCCTAAAAATTAATAACAATGGCGTATCTACACGCGTACAGCGGCGAGGGAATGAAGAGCGAGCTAGATCTCTTTACTCTTCCTCTCACTCAAACATCCATCGAAAGTAGCGCTTATCTCTACTACAAACCCATTTCGTCGCTCAGCGACGATAGTGACTCACCCTTGGAATTTTTAATTCCAAGTTCCATCGATCACTACATCGATCTCGCGCACACCATGTTGCACCTGACCGTTCAAATACTACCAGCTAGTGATACACCCAGCGAAAATCTCAAAGTTGGCCCTGTGAATAACTTTATACACTCAATGTTTGATCAGATTGACATATTTTTCAATCAAAAGTTAGTTTCACCACCAAACAATGCGTATCCGTATAGAGCCTACATAGAAACGCTGCTAAATTATGCGGCACCTGCTATGCGCTCTCATCTCACGTCTGCTTTGTGGAGCATCGACACCGCCGATGCCATGGATGCCGCGCCAAATTTAGATCGTAAGGCTGATGGTGCGAATCAAGGCCTCATTAACAGACTGTTCTTTACAGCTGGTGGCAAGACCGTCGACATTATCGGACATTTGCATTGTGACGTTTTTAATCAACCGAAATTCCTTATCAACGGTGTAGACGTGAGAGACGCCTTTTGTCTCATGGACTGGTCCGACAACGGAAAATTTTCGGTGCACATCAAGGAGGCCACACTGATCGTGCGTCGTGCCAAGATAAGCCCGGGTATTTTACTAGCGCACGCGAACGCCCTTGCTAAAACAACAGCCAAATACCCCTTAACAAGGGCCGAAGTCAAGTCGTTTACGCTGCACAGCGGTATACTCGGCGACACCCTGGACAACGTTATACTAGGATAGCTACCGAAAAGGATCATCCTGGGCTTTATTATAAATAAAGCCTTCAACGGCAATAGAAAGCTCAACCCTTTCAATTTTCAACACTTTAACATAAACTTTATTTCGCTCTACGTGGACGGCGTTCAAGTCCCGCGCATTTTACCAGCCATTGGAATCTCGTTCGCTCGGGGTCTCCACGCGTTGAGGTGTGTTTCACCGAAGCTCTAACGGAAACGCTAAACTGCATTGTTTACGCAGAGTTTGACAACGTGCTCGAAATCGACTCGAATAGACAAATTATAACGGACTTTAATTCCTAAAGTGTCTGGGTGATGGGAGAGAGAAAAAAAAGGTATAAGAGTTCTGACGCTGTATATCGTCGACTCAGTTGATCGACGTCGGCAGCAGCAGCACCCGATACATTCACCATGGATTACGATTACGTGATAGAACTTCAGGGCTTCAGGGACAAAGAAGACAAGTTTTTGCCCAAAGAAGTGGCTGTAGTTTCTCTGCAAGGACACGTCATTTCTCATTGGGTGATTTGGCCACCGCACGAATTTACCGAGTTACCCTGCTCCTTGAGGATCGCCAACGACTATGCAGCGGCGCGACATTTTGGCATACACTGGTTCGAGGGAGATATAACACTACGAAAAGTACACTATCACCTGTATAACCTTGCTAGAACGGCTAAAAGAATATACGTCAAGGGCCTTGAGAAAGCACGATATGTCCAATCTATAACGACGCGCAACGTCGAGAATCTCGATGATTACACGACAGCTGAATTCGGTGAACTACAGAGACGCTTTAAATGCCCGCAGGTCTGCAGCTACCATGTCTGTCAGGCAGACACCTATAAAAGATCGTACTGTGCACTCTTGAGAGCACACACATACTACAAAAGTGGATCCATTCACACGTGCCCAGTGAAATATTGGAAAAAATACAAGAGACTGACACCGATGTGTTTTATCAAGCTATTCAAAAGCCTATGTGGTCTCGAAGAGGTAACACTGTGCAATTTCGAGGAAGGGACGTGGTGGACAAAATCGACAGCGACGAAGACGAATACGCGAGTAACGACACCGATTCATCTACAATAAAAAATGAATACGGCCGAGATTATGAGAGCCCTAGAAGGCTTAAAAGCCCGGACAATCGGGGTTTACGCTGCAGATCGGATACCGCGGGTGCTGATAACGCCAGCAGCAATAGTGTGTAACACCGATGATCACACTAAACCAGGAACACACTGGGTAGCTATTTACATTGACAAAAATAGATTGGGCACGTATTTCGACAGTTATGGCCTGCCACCGGTATCAAGACATCATATAGAACGCCTACGTAAGAACTGTAAATATTTTCGCTGGAATACAAAAACTCTTCAAAGCGACTCGATTTGCTGCGGACAATACACTATTATGTTTTTATATCACATGTGTTGCGGTACGAGACTCGGGACATTTTGCCGCTTATTCTCACAAGACACTGGGCAAAACGATACCCTTGTCGTCAAATTTTATAAAAAGATTCGCAATAAACTTAAATATAAAAAATGTAAGCGAGCGTCTACATTTGCCGATGAGCGTTCTCTAGGCTCAGGACCATGTAATCAAGCGTGTACCTCTAGATTAAGATGTGTTTGATGTATTTGTAATCTTGAATAAAGAAAAATATTGAACGTAATATAAATGTGTTCTGATTCTACCTACGCACATGTATTCCTTTATTAAGCAGTAACGAATTTTGCTTTTCTAAACAGACGGATGTCGTCCGTCGTATTTTTCTCTGATGAAAAGATTTATTTTTTATTTTTAACGGCCAGTTTGTAACGTCCTTACGTCGTATTTTCAACAACCGTATAACTGTTGGACTACGAAAGGGTAGTGGGAAAAATTGTATTAAAGAGACGACGGCGGTCGCGAGATTTCATAGTAGCATCGAGACTCTCTGACTGTGCACTTGTACGCTATAATAACTTTTTTTTTTACAAGTGAGATAGTACCGTGAATTTTTTTTTTGTGCTTCACCATAGCGAACTGACAAACACCCGGCAAACGTAGTCCGACTGTCGAATTTCCAAATCTACTGCTGTCGACGACCTGCGCGCTCAACAAATCCAACTCAAAGAGAGTCTGCATCGGCCTGGAGTACAGTGATGGGTACTATCATCAAGTTATTAAACTCATAAGTAACGGGCCAATGTACAAAAACATAACTCTTGACGAAAACAGCTGGACTCTTTTAAAAGATCAGTTTGACGCTATAACAGCTTATTTGAACAATTCTTATTCGTTTTATCACGAATTTGGACACTCTGTTAAGATCTATCTTACAAATCACGACTTAAACTTTTCAACCGCGTACGGCATCAAGTCAATCACAATCGACGAAAGGCCTAAAAACACATAGCCAAGCAAAGAAGACGAAGAAGAAGAAATCGCTCAGCCGGTTTGTAAAAAAATGAAAACATCCAACCCACCGGGTATAGTAATGCAACACCCAACATTTGAAGGACTCCGTCTACATAGTTCACTAGTCGATCAACGTTTGGATGCTTTGAAAACTCTAGTCGGTAAGGTAAACCGTACCTACGACTACGTTCTCGAATATTTGAAGACTGCTCTGGAAGCCGAAGAACCACAAAACATTAAGAACATTTTGACAGATTTCAAGGAATTTAAACAGTTTTATTCGAGACATAACATCGCTATAGAAGGCTTTGTACTGGATAAAATGGTCGACGATAACAACGACAATTTTAAAGAGCAATATTTGAGAATTGTATTATCCGAAATCCTCGTGTCCGGTTTACCGTTCATCGCAAAAGATGTACTAAATTATGTAAAATTTGCCTAAAAAACCTCTTGCGTAGACCATGTATATACTTTCCTGAATAAACTTTTAATACATTTAGAAAAAACATTTTATTATTATTCACCATCACATCTTTCCTTATTTATACCGCAACAATTATTAAAGATCCTTATTCGGCAATCAGCCAATGCGCAAGATGGGTGTATGCGCAGGAAAATTAGCGTTAGCGCGCTCGAATGACAGTGGGGTAAAAAAAGACTGTTATAGAGAGTGTTATAAAAAACGACACACGAAACTAGAAACATTTCGTAGAACCAACAGAACAGATAATTTAAACGAGAGAATCGGCTTTGACAATAAATGTTTACCTATCTGGAGATCGTAACATTTTTCCCTCTCTTTCCAACTATTATTTTACCGCTATAAACAGCGCCCGATAAGCGTCGCGTCTCACTTGGAGACGACTAGGCAACCACGATGGGTCAGGAGCACAGCGCAAAAAAGACCGGCTATAAGCCACTCATCAGTGATAAGAAAAACCAAAAGAAGGAAGAAAAAAACGCCTTCAAATCAATTACAGAAAAATACTCTACAAATACCGGATCTATACCCGAAAAAAAGGGTTATAAAAAATTATAATTTATATTTCATAGAAACCATCGGCCCTTTTCAGGGCCACAAAAACATCCATACGTATAGAACAAACGCGCACACATGAAAGTGGAGAGCGCAAATATAGCGCTTCTACACCATGTCAGCCTCAAATAAGGACATATCTGTTGCATTATTTAATGCCCACTTAGCAACAGGTACACCTTATCTGCCCCTCGAAAAATCAAAAATGACCTACGCCATAACAGCCCCCCAGGCCGAGAGAGAGATAACGAGATAGAGGGGGGTGTACGCTATAACGGCCTAGGCCCCGAAGCAGAGGGGAGGGGGAAAATCAAATACGCCTGTCTCGCTATATGGCCCTTCTTACTACTCCCGATCCTTTTTTCGAGCTTGACTCTATTTACCTCCCGTGTATCTTAATGTGTAAGTAGCCGGGAATTTCTCATCCGCCTCGTAATTTATCCGGCGCATCGGAAATTTCGAGAGACAGCGCGCGAGAAGGGTAGCAAGAGAGCAACATCTATGTTAGAGTCGCCGCAGAGGAGAGTTGGAAAGCTGGGTCGAAAAATCAGCCCAGGACATTTTCTACGCGGAAGGTGTCCCGGCTCTCGTGTCACCTATACTCTCTCTGGGACGCGTTCCCCCTGGCGGGTGGCCTCTTGCTCACTTCTTTACACCGGCGGCGAAGTGGAGGCGAGAAAACGGCGGTGCGCTCCCGGTGCATTAATTTGGAAACATTGGAAGCTGCTCATTTGTTAAACGTCCGCCCTGCAGCGGGCGCGAGAAAACGCGCGCAGTCTCCTGGCTTACCTACAGCGATGCTCGATCTGCGAATCGTGCGATTCTCACCGATTATTGCTAAAATACACCGGGAATTCTCTACTTTACTCTTACTCCCTTAGTGCATAATCTACTATTTTGAATTCCCGCCCAGGCGCGCAGAACAAACATGGCGGCACCCATCTAGCTAGCTCACATCAGTCGCACACGGCGTCGTTGAGCAATCGCCGTCTGCTACTGCGTCGTATTTCTAAGTTTTCAGAAGTAATACGTCCACCTGAGCATGTCTGACAGGACAACTCAATATCTTTTATGCGTATGTACGACGCTACGGAGTCCTTGTTAAACAATAGTGCTAATATTTTTCGTATTCGACGCATAAAACTCCGAATCGCGAATTTACTGTTTGACCGCAGCGCCATTGCAGTGTACGGGCTTTTCACGAAAGATTTGGGACGACATCCTTTAGAATAATTGTTACCTAAAATTGAAATAATTTTCATCCGGCGATTTTTTTTATCTTTTCACCCCCGCATCCCTATTTCCACCCTTAAAATGGGGGACGATCGCAACACGGTTATCGAGTTCGAAAGTACTCGAAAATCACTTGCGCCTATTTTTTCACCGTCTTTTTAAAATTATTTAGAAAATTAGCGTTAATAGAAACCATCGAAACAAAAACATCCATACGTATAGAGCAACTAACATTTGAATAAAAGAAACGAGACGCTGAGTATGTACAACAGATTCATATACACACATGAAAGTGGAAAGCAAATATAGCGCTTCTACACCATGTCAGTCTCAAATAAGGACATATCTGTTGCATTATCCAAAGTCCACTCAGCAACAGGTACTCCTTATCAGCCCCAGAGAAATCAATAATGACCTACGCCATAACAGCCCCCCAGGCCGAGAGAGAGAGATAACGAGATAGAGGGGGATGTACGCTATAACGGCCTAGGCCCCGAAGCCGAGGGGAGGGGGAAAATAAATAACGCCTATTTCGCTATATGGCCCTTCTTACTACTATCGGGATAAAAAAAATTAGTTTTATAGTTTGTGCAACGGGAGACCCCTCATTTTTCGCGCACGAAACCATAAGGCACTTAAGTGTTGCGGTCGTGCCTAAAAAAATAGAATATTTATAAGAGACTACTAAAAATTACCTATCTCACTAGTGACTTCGCTTGCGCGAAAAAGTATAGCTGTGACGTATAATAATGATCTATTTTTCAAGAAAATCGTTTGTTTTCTCGATACGATTGACAAAAGTCAGGGGTGAAAAAAATGTTGTCCAAACGTTTATTCTTCTTTAGAATAATTGTTACCGAAAATTGAAATAATTTTCATCCGGCGATTTTTTTGACCTTTTCAACCCCGCACCCCTATTTCCACCCTTAAAATGGGGGATGATCGCAGCACGGTTATCGAGTTCGAAAGTACTCAAAAACCACTTGCGCCTATTTTTCACCGTTTTTTAAAAATTATTTTAAAGCCTCGTTTTATAATTTTCACCCCCAACATAAGGGGTGATGATCAAGTGGATGTAGCTGTAGCTCCCTGCAAAATTTAATTATCGCGCACCGTTCAAAAGTGTGATAGAATCACTTTTCAAGATTCTATCTCGCGAAAGAAACAATGAGATTGCCGGAGAACAGCACGTAAAAAGAGCCCCATCCCTTACGACGCGTGTGAGCAGCCCCCCGCACTTGAACACTATCAATTCCTGCCTAATCGAATACTTTAAAGTTGTCTGGGATGTCTATTTATTGACTTGCTAATCGAAAAAGGAATCTGGTTGTTGGACGATTTTCTCGACTATCTTCTTTCTGACACGCTTTCTGGAGCAGCTGCTTTCCAAGACTTTTTCTGGAGTAGCTGCCTCCTGAAGAAATTTTCTGTAGTAGCTGCTTTCTGGCTCGTTTTCTGGAGTAGCTGCTTTCCAAGACTTTTTCTGGAGTAGCTGCCTCCTAAAGAAATTTTCTGGAGTAGCTGCTTTCTGAAGCGATTTTCTGGAGTAGCTGCATTCTGAGACTTTGTCTGGACTAGCTGCTTCTCATTCTCGACCGTCGATATACTCACTTCCTCTTGTAACAAAATAATGTTATCTATTCTGCTAACGTCCGCCTTATCAAGCCATACTTTAAATCCTATGCCTTAGGAATTATCGTTATTCACAACAGACATTCCTGATTATCGATTTGAGATAATTCGGATCTCCGTTTCCTATCAACTGGTGTGATAAGACTAGCCATTTTTGTTTTTATTTTGTTGTTTGACTAAATAAAGGTACAATAAAGTTAGGTGTAAAATACAAAAATGTGATCTGATGAATCCAATTAAATTTTTTTGATTACTATGAAAAATATACAAAAACATATATGTTTTTACATCGCAAATGAAAATCGAAAGGCTTGAGTGTAAGTATAATGGGAATGTGATCTTTATAGCAATCCAGTTTAAAATTTTCGATCACCCAGAAACAAATGCGAAAATATGTATTTATTACATCACCTCCCAATCGAATACTTAATGAAAATAATATTTTCAGTGATAGCGATGATAAAATCTTACAAAAACCAATAAATCGAGAAGCAAATTTTGTCAAAGTAAGTAGTAAACCGCTTGACTGACTTTAACCCATTTGAATACATAGGTTATAGGTACACACTGATATATACTTGTATTAAAAGCACACACTACACGTGTGCTTCATGCGTACTACACCTATGCAGGAGGCCTATACACAATGCGCGCGTTAAGTTCCGTCGTGCTTTTTTTAAATCATCATCCTTGCTTGAAAAAGCCAACTCGCCTCTTGTTGTGTACCGTGCTTTTTATAACCAGTGCATCGATAACGCTCTTTTTAGCCTGCCTGAAAAAGCAGAGTATTCCAGTATCTCATAGTAGAATTTCGTTGTAAATCTAAATTGTGTTCGATGTCACACGGACCGATGGTATATACATACATGTATGAAATGTGTCACACACATATACACACTACACAGGAAAATGCAAATATCTAAGGCGAAAGTGTTTTATCTCTAGGGGCGAAAGTGCTTACTTTATTGAGTATTCGTGATATACACACTCTGTTAAAAATGGTCAATAGAGGTCGATTAAATTATTAATTGAATTCTGAACTATATATAAATCCCGTTTTTTGCATAATAACTCGAAAAAATTTTGTACAAAAAAGATCTAGTAAAGTTAATAGAAACAATGTTGATAATAAACCAATGATGACAATAATGATAACAATAATGATGACTATTCGGACGCCCAAGCACCGTTAGAGGGCGCTATTTTCAGCGCTGAAAGTTATAATAAGACCACGTGATGCATGGAGGCAGAAACTAAAAGAGTAGAAAAGCTTTTAAATACATATTGTAGTATTCCCTATTCAACATTATAACTTTTTATTAATTTTTGAGCAACAAATTTCTATCTTATGTCCATACTTATGTAATATTTGTATATTTATATTTTGTTTGTCGTCTGCTTATTATAACTTTCAACTCTTTTAGGAAAATCCGCTAGGTGTACCACTTTTGCTTGGACGTGCGAATTTTTTTCTGTATGATGTAAAATCCAAACCTCAATATAGTAGTAGATAATGCCACGGATGATGCGGCTTCATCTTCTTCTGAAACTTGCCTTCGTGGCGCTACCGCGCCACTTGATTAGACACATTTTCTTAGTCACATACACACACGCTTACGCGCACGCTCGCATAGGCTTCTGCAAAGCTGCTGTAAGACGATTAAAATCAAATTAATTCCAACCCCCTTAGCGGTAGTTCAGAATAGAATGCTGAGTAATTACTCTTAAATGATTGCTGTCACTGAAAAAAAGTCGTTTTCGGCAATTTGCACATTTTTTGCTCATTTGTTTAGTTTGTCAAAGTTATTATTTCTCTTTAACAACAGTAAAGAATATATTGTATACGAATCCTATAGCGTAGGCATCCATTTTTATCCAATCAAGACTACTATTCCAAACTGAACACTTTTGTGCTACACTATTAAGTTATTCTGATTATATCTTTATTAATTTTATCCTTTATTTGTAGATTTGCTTCTATGAAACTGACAATGAGAATGATCAGAATCAATATATTGATATCGAAGAGGGGTTACCTGATTTATTTTTTGAGAGAGAATGTCAAAAATCTGTAGGACCAAGGATGTTACTCCAGTACGCAAATCGTCAATCGTCATTGAAGACATTTTTAGTCTGTTGACGCTTGTAGAGGTGAGGTAGGGAGAAATTGGACACGTGTGTTCGATTGAACTTTGTATTTATTTAGAGAGCTTGGAAATACTGATGTCAAACTTGACTCGGCAGAACGCAGACCGCAGGACAGGCAGGAGGGCCTAGGTCTGTGCAAGTCTCTGGTTCGAGCAAGAGTGCCGAGTGCCCCCAGCGAAGCCACCCTTCAGGCCTCGGAGGGAAGACGTTGGTCTCGCTCATGAGGCCCGAAGGGAAGGGATAGCTTGGGCACTTTAGCGGATGAGTGGCGCGCGTGCTTTTTTGAGAATTCCGAAGATTATCGAGCGCGCGCGGCCGATCGTTTTATTGCTAAGTGCAATATGCGACAGACCGCTCGGCTGCCGAAAATCCGGGGACTGCCTCGTCTGGGGGATTAGCGAACGCGCGCGCGGCGGATCGCTTTATTGCGGTGAGGCAATAAAGCGAGGGACCGCTTGGCGAAAACTCGAGAACGTTGTGAACGCTCTCTGCCAGGCCCCGCAGATGCGGGAAACATGCACGCCACATCACCCCCTTGCCAGTGATAACGCTACATAGGTATTATATATGAAATTATTGTACATGTTAGTGGCTTATGCTATATATGAAAATAATACGAAAAATTTTACATTCTATTTGAAACCAGCTTGGTAACGGTCCGGAAAACGAACAGTACGGCCGGATCGCGTAGTTATACGTTCCCGGTTTTCGCGATTTATATTCGCCGGTCTTGGCTGCTGTACATTTTCTGGCGCAGGAGCAGCGTTAACCGGTGGCACGACCTTTCTTTGCTTGATGGTAACCGTTACCCCTTGGTAACTATCTTCGTCTGCGTCGTCGCTACGGTTTTCTTCTGCGAGTTTTTCGATTTCGTCTGACAATATAAACGCGGGCTTGAGTCGATCAATTGACACGCGAACTTTTTTATCATTTATTTCGATAACAAAAGATTTGTCGCTGCGCTCGATGACCTTATAAGGTCCATCGTACGGCGGATCGGACGGGCCTCGCACGGCGTCGTGACGTAGAAAAACATACGGTGAACTCGCTAGTTCTTTGAACAAGAATACTTTTTTCTCACCGTGGCGATGTACAGGCGACGGTTTTACATTGTTGACACACTTTCGTAGATCTTTGACGAAGTTTGATGTCGGATTTTGGTCGCTAGTAAGGAAAAATTCCGCAGGCAAACGTAACCCGGTGCCGTAAACAAGTTCGGCTGACGTGGCTCCGAGGTCTTCTTTAAATGTCTAAACTGACGCGGAGAACATTTGTCTAAATTTTGATTGAAAGCAAAAGTAATCGGTTTCTGATCAGTGAAAATTATAAAATGTCTGCCCTCTAGCATATGGCGAAAACGTTTGACAGAACTGTAGATAGCGTAAAGCTCGCGGTCGTACGCGCTGTATTTACGTTGAGCCTCAGTCAATGATTTTGTGTAAAAAGCTAGAGGTTGCCAAGCATTATCTACTAGTTGTTGCAATGCGCCGCCAATCGCGAAATCTGAAGCATCGACTACAAGACTGATCTGCGCGCCGGGTATTGGGTGCGCGAGTAATGCTGCATTCGCGAGAGCAGTTTTCGACTTCGAAAAAGCGTCGCGAGCTTCGTCGGTCCACTCAACTGGCGTGTTGCCCTTTTTCGCACCTCCTAGTAATGCGTTCAAAGGGTGCAAAATTTTAGCCGCGTGAGGAACAAATCTGCGGTAAAAGTTAAACATGCCGAGATAACGACGCAAGCTTTTAATCGTCTCTGGCAATGTAAATTTCGAGATCGCTTCGACGCGTTCTTGCATTGGAGCAATGCCGCTGGCGTTAACCGTATAACCGAGGAAGGTTACTTCACTTACACCGAATACGCATTTCGCAGGGTTAATCACGACACCATATTTCGTGAATCTATCGAATAACATTTTCAGATGCTCTAAGTGTTGCGTTTCGTTTTCGGACGCGATCAAAAAATCATCAATATAAGCGTAGACAAAATCGAATCCGCGTACAATCTCGTCGACGAAACGCTGACATGTCTGTGCTGCATTGCGTAGCCCGAACATCATCATTACCGGTTCGAAAAGACCGAAAGGCGTAATTATTGCCGCCTTTTCGACGTCTTCGGGAGCGATAGGTATTTGATGAAACGCACGCACGAGATCGACCTTAGAAAATACTTTTTTACCGTACAAGTTATGCGCGAAGTCCTCGATGTGCGGTGGCGTATACCTGTCGGGGATGGTGCGGGCGTTGAGGCCTCGGTAGTCGCCGCACGGCCGTGGATCGCCATCCTTCTTGGAAGCCATGTGAAGGGGAGTCGCCCATGAGCCCTTGCCGGGCCTCATGATCCCCAGCTCTATTAGCATCGCGAAGGTGTCCTTGGCTTTCTTCTGTCGTACGGGCGAAAGGCGACGGCACTTGGCGTGTACCGGAGGTCCTGGCGTCGTCTCGATATGGTGTTGCACCTTGTGCTTTACCGAGTTTCCTCGAAAAGTCGGCGGGCGCGTCAGATCGGGGTATTTCGCAAGTAGCTGGTGATACGGAGAATCACCTACTACTGTTTTGATACCCGGTTCTTCTTCTCCGGTTGGAAACCCGCGCGATGACAAACCAGTCACGTTATCTATCAACGACTTATTTTTGGCATCTATCAACAAGCCGTGATGCGATAAAAAATCGATGCCAATAATTGCGGAACTCACATCCGCGACGATAAATGGCCACATGAACTCGCGGCGGAGGCCGAGGTTCAGCGTCAACGGCACACTTCCGTAAGTCGCGATGGTCGAACCGTTGGCGGCGAACAACTCGTACGCGCACTTTTCCCGCTTGTCCGTAAGCCACGATCGTGGATACACACACAGATCGGCGCCGGTATCAACCAGGAATGTCTTGCGCGAATTAGAGTCCTCAACGTAGATGCGGCGATGCGCTAACCCGTCAATGCTTGCCGCATTCACTGACGACGCGCGTCGTTTCCCGACCAGGTACACGGACTGCGGCACTTTGTTGCACGTTCCTTGAAGCGACGGTGATAGAAGCACAACTCCGTCGGCTCGATGCGCGCCGATGCAGGTGTGGACGGTCGGCTGCGAGCCGCACGAGATGCTCCTCTAGCGCGGGAGCGACTTCGGTCTTGCGTTAACGCGTTCACTTGAATGGTCAACTTCTGAATTTGTTCGAATAATCCCGACATATCATTGACCGCGTTGACCTGTTTACTGGGAGTTATCTCATGGACCGTGTCGGCCAGTTTCAGAATTTTATCTACGGCTGTCTCGCTGGAAGCCGCCATAACTGTCTGCAATTGCGAGGGCAGGCGCGTTTTCCACAGTTCGAGTATGAACTCCTCCGAAGTGTTCGCGGTGGCATGCGCTTTCAAGGCACGGAAAAATTCTGATGGCTTACGGTCGCCTATCTGCTCTCCTTCTAATAACTTCCGCACTCGCGCGCCGTCCGATTCCGTGAACCGCTCGACCATTTTCGTCTTGAAATCCGTGTACTTGTCCGTAGCGGGTGGCTCTGTCAGGACATCTTCCATCTGGTTGATGGCCCTCTCCGTCAAACTCGAGATGGTATTACAATACTTAATGTTGTCGTCTGTAATACCCGCAGTGACGAACTGCGCCTCCAACAGCGTGAACCAAACCTTGATTTTGTTTTCAAGGAAAGGTGGCGCGCGGAAATTCCGCGGCGCGTGCACGTTCACCACGGGCGCCGAATTAGCGGACACGTCACCGGTTTCTGGCATTTTAAAAACACTCGACTACACGCAAGTACACAAAACACTTAGAAATTGTCCAATCACTTCCTTCACCTTAATATCACGTCGGGGTCACCAATTTTTAGTCTGTTGACGCTTGTAGAGGTGAGGTAGGGAGAAATTGGACACGTGTGTTCGATTGAACTTTGTATTTATTTAGAGAGCTTGGAAATACTGATGTCAAACTTGACTCGGCAGAACGCAGACCGCAGGACAGGCAGGAGGGCCTAGGTCTGTGCAAGTCTCTGGTTCGAGCAAGAGTGCCGAGTGCCCCCAGCGAAGCCACCCTTCAGGCCTCGGAGGGAAGACGTTGGTCTCGCTCATGAGGCCCGAAGGGAAGGGATAGCTTGGGCACTTTAGCGGATGAGTGGCGCGCGTGCTTTTTTGAGAATTCCGAAGATTATCGAGCGCGCGCGGCCGATCGTTTTATTGCTAAGTGCAATATGCGACAGACCGCTCGGCTGCCGAAAATCCGGGGACTGCCTCGTCTGGGGGATTAGCGAACGCGCGCGCGGCGGATCGCTTTATTGCGGTGAGGCAATAAAGCGAGGGACCGCTTGGCGAAAACTCGAGAACGTTGTGAACGCTCTCTGCCAGGCCCCGCAGATGCGGGAAACATGCACGCCACACATTCAATTCCATGCAATGGAAACTTTAACTGATGGTAATACCGATGATCTACGATACAGTTCAGAATCTGACATTGAAACGTCTGAAACAGATAGCGCAATCAATGACGAAGAATTTCTGAGTAGTGACAAGGAAACTGATAATATGTACAATCAGAATTTCCTTAGTATTACAGAAGAGGACAGTAATTTTGGTGAAGCTGAAGAGGCACAGCTTCCCAATAATCAGGTTATATTTTATAATATTTGACAATGAGAATTCTCCTTATTTTTAGCATTGTAGAAATAGACGCCTCATAAAATAATTGCTTTACATTTTTTTTCCTCATAACTAATATCTTTAAATTTCTGTAGTACAAGATTATTGGTTTCAATAAATTTTGAATTTTGCGTCAGATTTTCGTAAAAAAATCGTATAATGTATTTAAAAGTTGATTCGTGCTTGAGATAAATTACATGCTGTAACGTTGTAATGAAATGTAGAACTTTATTTTTTGTTCTATTGAAAATCATAATTATTTATTGTTTAAAATGTTGATATTATAAATTTCAGATTAGAGAAACTATAATACATTATTTATTAAATTAGGAGAATAAGTTGTTAATATACGTAGTAAAATAATTTAATTTTATTGTAGGAATGCGATGTCTTATACGAAAATTGTAGAGTTACGAGAAAACATAGTGAACTAATTAATTTGGCATTCGCAATAAGACATAGTTTGCCAGATATCGACCTTGAGAATATGATTAGTATAATCGACAGTCACCACCCAATGATGAATTTAAATCTAAATATCTTTTCATGAAATTTATACCAGAACTTGACTCTACAGAGTTTTATTATTGCGAAAATTGCAATGAAATATTGATCTTCAATGAGGAAGGAAATGGTACTTGTCGTTTCTGCTTAGTAAATTATACCAAGAAAATTTTGAAAAAATAACAGTTTTTTATCAGTATTTCATTATCGAAACAATTAGAAAATCTATTGCATAGCGAATTATACAATAAATTGAAAAACGTCTGGAGAGTGACGTCATTAATGCAAAAGTATATAGGCGACTGAAACGGCGAAACGTCTTTGCTGAAAATGATATAACGTTGCAATGGAATGTGGACGGTGTTAGCCTGTCCAAGTCATCAAAGGCTTCTTTGTGGCCAATTTTAGTAACTGTAAATAAGTTACTTTATCGAATTCGCAAAAATAATCTTTTGCTATGTGGATTATGGTATGGTGAGACTAAACCTCGTATGCATATGTATTTGGAACCATTTATTAAAGAATTTAAAACGCTAAAGACAGATCGCATTGTACGTTGCGTAGCACCACATGATCCAATTGTTGTTAAAGTTCACACTATTCTATGTACTGTTGATTCTGTAGCGAGACCAATGGTCCAAAATATGAAACAATATAATGGTAAATATGGTTGTTGTTATTGTCTTGAGAAAGACGAAAGAATACGAATAGGAAGAGGCTTAGCACGAGTGTGTATAATTTTTCTTTATAATACGCTTATAAAACTGAAACGGAAATTAAAATTCGCTCGTCTAAAGAATATGAGAAACATGCTATATTAGCTACGAATACTGGCAAAGTTATACACGGAGTCAAAGGGCATTCAATTCTATCTCCCTTATACGATTTTGATGTAATTCATTCAGTGCCACCCGATTACATGCACAGTTGTCTTCTAGGAGTTACAAAACTTTTTGTCACTGCGTGGTTCGATTCCACAAATAAAACCAAAGATTATTACATCGGAAGAAATTTAAATCAATTTAATGATAAATTACTGTCATTAAAACCTCCAGAGATCACGAGGACACCAAGGAAAGTAAGTGATAAATATAAAACTAATGAATGGAAAAACTTTGTTCTCTATTATTCCATCCCTTGTTTACAAAGTATAATGAACTCACGATACATCAAACACTGGCACTTATTTGTTTTTGGATTAAGTATGATGCTTAGAGAAAAAATGTTTGAGGATGATTTGCTTTTGGCTGAAAATGCGTTTTACGACTTTGTAAAAGATGTGCGCTATTTATATGGAATAGAATTTATGAAATACATTGTGCATTTGTTGTTACACATACCAAAGTACGTTTGTCTTTTTGGCGCCCTGTGGTCGTGGTCGACATTTCCCTTTGAAGGATTCAGCGGGGTGATAAGGCATTTATTTTTTGGTACTCAATATATATCCGAACAAATTATGAAATGTTTTGGTACATTGCGATACCTTAGAAATATTTCTCACGTTTTTGCTAACAATAATATTCATCCAAAAGTATTAAATTTGTTTCTGAAATTAATGTATCAACCAAGAGTGAAAAGCTGTATAGAATATGGAGATGATTTACGTATCTTTGGAATGCCAAAAATTATAAACTTATCACTCAATCAACAAATCATAATTGAGCAAGCAATGCACGAACCAGTTATCCAAAAATGTCAAAGTTATGACAGATTTATGTACAAACACGTACTGTTTCACTCTTTAAACTATAAAAGAATCATAAAAAGAAATAATAACACAATTTTGACTTCTGACAAAGAATTTTTAACCATTAAACGATTGCTTTTAGTAACTTGCATAAATACACGTGCGAAGAAATATGTTATAATAGGTAAAAAGCTTGTGAGATTGCACGAGGTACTATGTAATACTAAAAACTATAGTTCTTGTAAGTATTGTTATATTGTACAAAAAACAAATGAACTAGTCTGTTATGAAATCAGTTCGATAGATCCAAGTGTGTTAACACTTCACATCAGACAGAGAGTAACTGTATTTTCCCTATTGTTAATAAATAAGTATCGCTGCATCATTTTTTTTTCTGCACTTTCTGTATAATTGCTTGTCAGGAAATTTGCCAAGAATATTCAAAATCGCGCAATTCGCTCGCTGAAATACTTGCAGTAAAATCGGCAAACTGGCTTTTCAAAAACTACACGTATTTTTAATTTTGTACAAAAGATGTCAGAAAATTTACGTTTTATCTGTATGTTTACTTGCTGCTATTTCTGCATGATTGATCGTTAGGAAATTCGCCACGAATATTTAAAATTGCGCCACTCACGTGTTGGGATTTGTGCAGGAGAATCTGCAAAAAGACTCTTCAAAACCGTACAATTTTTCTCCAGGTTTACGTGCAGGAGAATATGTCTAATTAATTATCGAAATAGCGTGTGTTCATGCAGTGTTACTTGATTGTAAATTTGCAATAAGAAAGTTTACAAATTTTACTAATTACCTGCATGATTACTTGCGGCATTTTCTGCACGATTATTTGTTAAGGGACCAACCACGAATACGAATCCGCGGAATTGACGTGCTACAATACTTGCAGGGGAGTCTGCAAACAGAATTTTCAAAATGGCATGAACTTTCTGCAGGTTTATGTCCAGTGAAAACTGCACAAAATAATTTTGAAAATGCGCGTGTATGTGTAGGATTACTTGTTGCAATATCTACAAAAAAAGTGCAAATTCTTAGATTTATCTACAGGAATACTTGCTGCAGTGTCTGCGTGGTTGTATGTAAGGAATTGGCCACGAATATTCGAAATTGCTCGACTCACGTGCTGGAATTCGTGCTGGAGAATCTGCCACAATAATCATAGAAATAGCGCAAATATGTGCAGGTTTACATGCTGGAAAATTTGCAAATGGAATGCAACAAATTTTACAGATTATTGCTTCACGGTTACCTACTGCTCTTTCTGTATGATTCTTTGTTGGGTAACATGCCAAAAATATTTAAAATTGGTCGATCAAATTGCTGGAATACTTGCAAGGAAATATGCAAATAGTTTTTTAGAAACTGCACAACCTTTCTGCAGGTTTATATGCAGAGAAATACGTAGAATCGTCACAATAGTGCTAATTTTGTGTAGGATTACCTAAAAATTCCGCGAATTATTTGCAGAATTTCTTGCAGGTTAACAGCAAATCAACGTACACGCTACGTTCAGGGTATCTTGATAATTTTTTGTACACTTTTTTTGCATGCTATCCTACAGAAATTTTAACTGCTTAACCTACACACTTTTATATACGTTGTATTGCACAACATCCTGCATCTATACCTGTACGTTGTCGTACAACAATGTGTGTACAAATTTCTGTTGGTTTGTGTGCAGGCTATTTTTATAAGGGAACCGTTCATTTGCAAATAAAGCACTATATGCAACATGGGAGTAAGGTCGATTATTTCCGTGGGTGAAAGTTTACTGCCCAAGCAAATGACTTTATTCCCTTGTTGCATAATGTACTATTTCCTATTCGTATATCGAATCAGGACGACTCACTTGAAGAAGCCCATTTTCACATTTAGATGTACAACGTAAGATTTTAACGACTGCTTCAAATTATGGTTTTGCTTACTATTCAAATTTTTGTAAAGTACCTATATTTTTCTACTCATAATTTTAAGCAAAAAATATAAATGAAAAATGTAATACTTACGATAGCCTGCTGATCAACGCCATTAGGCGGTGGTGGAGGACTAAAACTACTCTGAGTTTGTTGTCCTGTTGTAGTAGAGTGCGGGGCACCTGATGTTTGAGGTACTTGAGCGCCACCGGGTAGAGACTGTTGTGGCGTGTTAGTATTTTCTTCTTTGATTGTTACAGATGCCGGAGGTTTGACTTCGCCAGGCGCACTAGATGAGCCAACAACGTTTCCAACTCCATTTACTGGAGGTGGAAAAACACCCCCTCCATAAGGCGCAGCCATTCCTGTCTGCACCATGTGCTAAAAAAACATATAAAATATTAGTTGAGCCATTAAAATAAACTTGATATAATTATAATATAACAAATAAAAAATGTGCTGAAAAAACCTTGAACAAGATCGAAATGATCTGAGTCTGTTAGAGACCCGCGCGAAAAAATTATAACTTTATTGAATGCAGTAAAGAATAAATGCAATGAAATAGAGGAATCGTGCAACGAGTACTTCTGAGTCTACCTATCAAAAGAACGTAGCGGAAAATGATCAGATAGGCTTCTGATTAATGTCTACCTAAGTATCACTACAGACAGATGGAAGCTTTTGGTTACCAAGAGCGGAGGTATAATACGGCCGCAAATACAAGATGGAAGTACCTTTCGCGTAATCAAGCAGCTCATCTGACCGATGAAAGGCGAAAAAGGCAGCAACGTGAGTTACCTGAATGTCGGTACCATAGTTATGAAAGGCGTGAGTAAGCGTGAGTAAAGGAAGAGAGAGAGAGAGAGAGAGAGAGAGAGAGAGAGAGAGAGAGAGAGAGAGAGAGTGAGAGACCTGCGCGTGGATCTACCATCATAACGCAATGCGCA